>NW_027468664.1:31018249-31060749 GCF_046254945.1 Alosa pseudoharengus | reverse complement strand
CATGTCTGTCTGTGTGCGTGTCTGTGTGTGTGTCTGTGTGTGTGTCTGTGTGTGTGTGTGTGTCACACAGTCTATGGTGTGTGTGTGTGTGTGTGTGTATGTGTCTATGTGAACGTCTGTATGAGTGTGTCTCTCTCTCTCTCTCTGTGGGTGTGTGTACAGTATGTGTGTGTGTGTGTGTGTGTTTCAGCTAAATGTTTCAGTCACACTGGTGGATCTTCCTCAACAAAGCCCATTAACCTCAGTCTGCTCATTCCACAGCCACAGCTAGCTCTCCATTCCAGCTGGCAATGCTCAAACTCTCATTCTCAGTCTCTCTCTCTATCCCTCTCTCCGTCTGTGCCCCTCTGTATATTCCCTTCTTCAGGCTGCATTAATGCATTAAAGCCCTGCGTACAGTAAATCCCAGTTTAAACTGCCTCTTCCTCCCCAAAGTCTTTTACTCCCTCTTACTCTCTCTCTCTCTCTTTCTCTCTCTCTCTTTCTCTCTAACACTCTTTTTTCTTTGCTGCTGCTCTTCAGCAATTTCTGCGTGACAAGCACAAGGAGCACCACTAACTTTGAAAATAGTTCCTCCCTTCCTGAGCGTGGGCTCAGCCCCCAACAGCAGGTGTTTACGCGCGAGGTTGCCCGGGTGGCTGTCGCCATGGCAACACGGGTAAAAAGGGTTTTGTTATATGTTCATAGGGAAATCTGACTTCACCGCAGGGCCTGCATTCAAATCCTGCCCTTTTGTTGAAACACTGATAGGCACATGCTGCTGACACACTCACACAGGCATGAAGCCACAATCATCGTAGGTGTGTATGCACAGAAATACACACACACACACACACACACACACACACACACACACACACACACACACACACACACACACACACACACACACACACACAGAGGCTTCATAAAACTCGCACTAAATCACTGTGGTAATGTCAAGGTCATCTTGACCTAGGTCAAACCCTTACTGTAAACAGTTCCTCGAGAACGAGTCAAAAGAAAGCTGTTCCTTTGAGGCTTTGCATCTAGCTTCCGAAATGACTAACACAAGACTAGCACACAGAGGGACTTCCCCCATGATTTCAACCACACACACAATGTCAATCATGCAACCTCTCTCTCTCTCTCTCTCTCTCTCTCTCTCTCTCTCTCTCTCTCTCTCTTTCAGTCCCTCTCTCGCACACCTCCACACACCTCCACACCCCATCAACTTTCGAGCAGCCACTTCCTTTTGGGCAGCCCCATGTGAACCCACCGCTGGTCTCCTCTACCCCACCCCCCCTCCCCCATCTGTACCCACAGCACACACACACACACACACACACACACACACACACACATCCCTACATGGTTTCAACTATGTACACACAATGTCAACCATTTAACCCACCACCCCCTCACCCCTTGCCCACACACACACACACACACACACAGACACAAACACAGTCAATAGCATTTCGAGCCACTTCCATGTGGTGAACCCGCCCCTGGCCTCCGGCCTCCACCACCCACCTTGGACTTCATCATGTTGTCCACATACACACAGGCGCACAACACAAACAGGCATGCACAGCACACACACACACACACACACACACACACACACACACACACACACACACACACACACACACACACACACACACACACACACACACACACACACACGTCCCTACATGGTTTCAACTATGTACACACAATGTCAACCATTTAACCCACCACCCCCTCACCCCTTGCCCACACACACACACACACACACACACACAGACACACACAGACACAAACACAGTCAATAGCATTTCGAGCCACTTCCATGTGGTGAACCCGCCCCTGGCCTCCGGCCTCCACCACCCACCTTGGACTTCATCATGTTGTCCACATACACAAAGGCGCACAACACAAACAGGCATGCACAGCACACACACACACACACACACACACACACACACACCTCCGGCCTCCACCACCCACCTTGCACTTCATCATGTCGTCCACGCGCTCCTGCATGGACTGTCCGGCCTTGGGCCGCACCAGCAGGTAGAGGGTGCAGACGCGTGGGCAGGAGCGCAGCAGCTTCTCCACCAGCACCTTGCCCATGAAGCCCGTGGCGCCCGTGATCAGCACGCTCTTCCCCGCGTAGTACTCGCCGATGGTGGACGCCGCCATGTCACCTCCTTCCCTGCCTCTCTCTGCCCCTGAGGAGCACTAGCGGTAGCCTTGGCGGTGAGCCTTAGCAGGCACAGCGTCGCTCCCTTGCTCCCGGCCCACTGGTGTCGGTGGTGGTGGTGTTGGTCCACGCTGCAGCCTGCACATGAGACATGGACGAGAGAGAGAGAGAGAGTTTATAAAGACAATTAAGGGACATGGACGAGAGAGAGAGAGAGAGAGAGAGAGAGAGAGAGAGTTTATAAAGACAATTAAGGGACATGGACGAGAGAGAGAGAGTTTATAAAGTTTTAGAGAGAGAGAGAGATAGTTTGTGTGGAGAGAGGCAGAGGCATGGGGTGAAATTAGTCTAATCCTGAGAGCAGTTCCAGCAGCGTTTGCTTTGGCCTAGCGCTGGAGCTCCGTTTGGTTAGCACGCGACCGCCACCATGCCTGTGCTATGACTCATGTCCACTACAACCACTCTCACTCACCGCCACAGTCGAGTGGCCCAGTGCAGTGGGTTGGGTTGGGGTGGGGTGCGGAGTTGACCGGTGCAGTGGGCTTGGCAGATATCGGTGACATTCTCCATGGACAGCTCACCCACATGCTGGGAGACTTGGAGCCATTGAAGGGTGGGGGTGCGGTTGGTGCTGTGTGTGAGGGTGTCCGCAGAGGGTAGTAAGTCTAATGCCCTCTGCAAGTGACGGAGGGCAAAGCACACACACACACACACACACACACACACACACATGGCGGAGCCTCAGCTGCACCAGGTGATGAATATTCATCATCACCAGCCACCAGCCATCAGCCTGCTCAGTACTCGAACTCGTTGCATAATCGCTCCGCTAAACCACCGACACAACAGATGCAACAATCCCCCGACTTCACTTTTACAGAAGCACAACAGTATGTGACGTGGTGGGGGTTGGAGGTGAGAGAGAAGGATTTTCGAGATGCGTGTGTGTGGTGGTGGAGGAATTAGTTGGGGTAGAACTGGGTGTAGCTGAAGACCTTACTGCATATTCACACGGTGAAGTGATTGTCTTGTTTGCGTAGGTCCTCCACCATGAACTGATAAAAACACAAACACACTTTGCATGCTAAAGCTAGCAGCATACAGTTATCTCTCTCTCTCTCTCTCTCTCCCACTTGTCTTGGCACCAGTAGGTTAACCACAGTCTCTGCCGGCAAACCTTAAACGGGGTGGTGTAGTTTTGGTGCTGGAGTTCCATAAGTAATCAATGAGTGAGTTAGAGAGAGAGAGAGAGAAAGAGAGAGAAGGGGGGGGTGGTGGAGAGAGAGAGAGAGAGGAGGGGGGCAGTGGAGAGAGAGAGAGAGAGAGGAGTAGAGGAGTGACAGACGGTGTTTTTCTGTGAACGCTAATCATCTCCGGTGAGTGGCGGCTCTCAATTCTCAGGCACCGTGTTGTTTCTCGTCTCCGTGCGTTTCCTGGCATCGCGGCTCAGACGCTCGGGGCATCTCTCTCTCTCTCTCTCTCTCTCGCTCTCTCTCTCTCTCGCTCTCTCTCTCTTCCGCTGTGAGACATACGTCAGTGTGTCACTCCTTCATCTATGTCCCAGCCCAACATTTGTCACTGCAGTGCAGCACAGCACAGCACAGCACAGCACAGCACAGTAGAGATCTCAGCCCTCTACCACCCCCCCCCTCTCTCATCCCTCTCCTCCTCCTGTCCTCCACCCCGATGCGTCCATCGAAGGGGAGAGATCCTCGCCTGACCCTGAACTGCACTGACCTAGATTCCCGCACAAAAAGCAGAGACGGCTCTCTATGTGTATGTGTGTGTGTGTGTGTGCGTGTGTGTGAGCGTGTGTTAATGCATCTTACACACACTCTGTATTTTGACATTAAAATGCATCTTACTAAGCAATAGCTGACATGTAGTGTATGTGTGTGTGTGTGTCTTGTTTACGCATGACATGAAATCATCATATTATCGGCGTGTGTATGCATGTGAACTGGATCGAGGTTTCTCCCTACTTGTGTATATTGGTATATGTAAGTGTGTGTGTGTGTGTGTGTGTGTCTGTGTGAGTGTGTGTGTGTGTGTGTGTGTGTGCATGATGCATATGAGTACATGAAATGTGTAGAAAACATATCTGGATCAAATATGCCTTACGCAGCTCCATCCTGATTCATTCCTCCTTCACTCTCTCTTCTCTCCTCCTTCACTCTGTCTTCTCCTCCCATCACTCTCCTCTCCTCCTTCTGTCACTTTATCCTCTACTCTCCTCCTTCATTCTTTCTCCTCTTCTCCCATCACCCTCTCCTCTCCTCCCATCACCCTATCCTCTCTTCTTCTGTCACTCACTTCTCTCCTCTCCTTTCTTTCTTCATTTTCACTCTCTCTCTTCTCATCACCCTCTCCTCTCCTCTGGCATTCTCTCCTCTTCTCTCCTTCTGTAACTCTCTCCACTTCCTCCTCTCCTCTCCTCCCATCATTCTCTCCATTCTGCGCACAGACAGGGACACCATGGCTACCACGGCGGGGCAAGATGGCCGCCCACGCGTGTCTCTCTGAAGCCAGCGGCGAGCCAACCGAAGCCCCATGATTAAAACATCCCTGTCATGAATTAGAGAGCATCCTCCATTCCTCACCTCCAGAAACACAGATAGCGAGAGAGAGGGAGAGAGAAGTAGAAGAAGAAGAAGAAGAAGAGCTGCAATGTTTATCAGGAGGGAGGTGGGACTCGTTGCTTGGTGTGTTTGTCTGTGTGTGTGGGTGTGTGTGTGTGTGTGTGTGTGAGTGACTGTGGTGTGTGTGTGTGTATGTGTGTCTCCACATGGCGCACAGTGGATGCCACTAAATTGAGCTGTGACAGCTGGCTTGGTTTTTCGTGCGACCCATGTCTGATATGTCTGACACGTCCAAAAACATCTTATCCCATATCCTAAATACCCATTTGCTTTGGAAAGAGAGGGTGTGTGTGTGTGTGTGTGTACATGTGGGGGAGCGAGTGGAGGTGACAGTTGGAAAGAAAAAAACACTGAGTCAGAGAGTTTGAACATCCCACTGTTCAGAGCATCTGAGGAAACTAGAGCCAGTCATGCCGCATGAACTTGAAGGCTACTGCTGTGCTTATGATGGGAGTGTGTGTGTGTGTGTGTGTGTGTGTGTGTGTGTGTGTGTGTGTGTGTGTGTGTGAAAATATGACAGTGAGAGGACAAATGACTGTTTATGTGAGCACATAAATAAACATGAGAGAGAGAGAGTCTGTGTGTGTGGGGGTGGGGGGGTTGTGAGTGTAAGCATACATTTCCACTGATGTAACTGTATGCAACTGCATGTGCATCAGTGTATTCCTGTGAATGTGTCCGTTTACGGCTCTTCATGTCAGCATGAGCATGTAGACTGTGCTGATTGCTATCGTGGTTAATCCTCATGACCAAGGCCAGAGAAAAAAGACTGAAAAGGACGGGAATGGGAAAACAGTGGGAGTGAAACTGACCACTAGTAAACACTACGTATAAACATGAAAATCAGCCAATGTCAGAGAGAAACTGACCACTATGAGTAAAAACTATAAACAAGCATGAACATCAGAGCCAATGTGAAACAGAAGACTTTGAGGCCGAGAGAGTTAAGGTGATGATGCATGGGGCCACTTTTTTGTGCAATGTTGCTGGGCAACCACACAACCAGTTCCATTTATTCTGTATTCTGCATGATCATGATGATTTGCCTACTGATTACAGTTCTCCAAGAAATAAATTGTTTCCCAATATCAACGGGAACATGCCAGAACCACAGAAATGAGGAACATTTGCCCAGCAACATTGCTCAAAAAGTTGCCCCATGCATCATCAGCTTTAGGCACGTGTTTAGCGTAGGGGCTTCCAAGACACTTAAAAGGCACTTGATGGTAATTTTGATACCATAGATTTAAGAGAGACCCAGTCAGACCAATAGTATGAAAAATCAGGAACAGAGTTTATTTACAATGATGCGCATCAAGGGAGAGACAGCATGACTTCACCTAAAGATCCATCAGCTGCGCTAACTAGACAAGGAAATAGTTAGGGTTTAAGTATCCGCCTAGGCTGACGGGAGATGGCGTTGGTCATCCCATCTCACGTGGACTACACTGAATCAGACCCTGATTAGTGGCAACCTGGCAATCCGGAGCAGATAGCTACTGACGCAGCCATGCAGAACAGTGAAACACTGCAAAGTCATAATATTCCCGCTTATCTCTAAATACAGTCACACACAGATATAGACAGGGACAGTACAGATATCATACAGTCATTACAGAGAATCATACTTTTAGTATCAAAGTGACCCACTAATGAGAAATGCAGAACATTAAACCACATATTAGAATATTGGGTATAATGCAGAACATTAAACCACATATTGGAATATTGGACCTAATGTTCTATTCCACTTTCTCTCAGTCCCCCTTTTTCAGCCTTCATGGCTGGAACATTTTATCAAATAGTGGCACTGGGAAAATGCACAAAATATAAATGATTATACACTTGTTTCATTAAAGTTAGTCAGATCCAAATAAGCAGGTACATAACTTTTTTTTGGATTGCTGTATCCAAAATAATTGTAAGCGATATGGTCTAGTATGTATGTCATCATACCACATTATCATCTTGACACTGGTTTGCATAGCTGCAAGTTGTAAAAACCTTTTCCATGTCAATGATAAGAAAAACAACTGCAGTGGGTGTGTTGTTAATAAACAGAATAGTGAAGTGAACATCAACAACCTCTCATCCTCCATGAAAGAAAAAGCTATATTTAATCATAACTTGATACACTGCAAGAGCTAGCTGTCTATGTTATCAGACTACTCTTAATCAGACTCCCCCTTATGATCTGCAGCAAGGCTGTGTTGTCGCGTATAACACTGTGTCCTAGAGCTAAGTGCGTTATAGCATCAACAATTTGATAAATTCACTGCTGTTGGTAAGATTACAACTTTGCTAAACTGGCCCCCAATGTCCAAGCTAAAAGTTCTGCCACTTGTGCCCCTCTCCCCCCTTTTATCCAGAACCTTCTCTGCCCTCAGAACCTGTATGTCTTCCACTGTCGCCCATTCAGCCAGTCGCTCACTATAGTGTATGGTGGCCTCACTCAAAGCAGGACCTGGCAGGGCTCAAGGCCTACACACCTAGCCAATCAAGTCAAAACACATCTGTGTCTACCTTGAAGCAGGAACATAGCGTCCGCATGGCTTCTAGTGTTTGCGGCCTACACGTGGAACAGGATAACTTGGGTCAGGTTCTATTAGCATGGGGAGCAGGGAGCTTGGAGAAACAATTAGCCTGTATTTAAGCAAAATGGTCATACTTTCTATGGGCCCTTCATTAAATTTATAACTGGAAAATGTAAGCCAAAACTGGAATATGTAATCTGATATAATTCACATACCCATCGCCTCGCATATGTGCTCCTGTGACTTGTAGTGGATTGGGGAGAGCAAGGATGGCCTTGATGCTTTGGTCCAGGCATCCAACACTCTATAGCACATCACACAGCATTTCATTTTCCCTGCAAAGCTTCACTAAATTTAGTTAAAACAACAGATATTCCTAGGCGGAGATATCAAATATCAAAATGTATATAAAACGCTGGAGGATGATGTAGGCAATTGCGATCCCTATGACATTTTAGTCATTGATTCAATCAATGTAATTTGAGGCTAACCTTGTAAATAATAAATATACACTTTAGTTCATCGCAAATAACACGAAAAACTGTCACCAATGAGCACTACGTAGAGGTCCTTATAAATATCAAGAGGATCTCATAAACCTAGGTTTTTCTATTTAGGATGAATCACCCCTGAGCCTCTTCGCTTTGGGTTTCTTTTCATCATAGGACTACTTCTACCAAACAGCCCTCCTAGTAGTTTTCTTATTTAGGATGAATCACCCCTGAGCCTATTCGCTTTGGGTTTCTTTTCATCCAAAAACTACTACTACAAAATAGCCTCGACTCCCTCCGGAGGAGATTTTTTTAATTTTTATTTTTATTTTACTCACCGAACGTTCACCTTTTTGCTTGATCACTGGTTCTCGCTCTGACGTCTCAGGAGAATTCCCTTTCAGTAGGATCCCGTCACCGGGGGTCAGAAGATCAGCCATCTCGCCTTGCTGTCTCAGACAACCAAGGGCTTTCAGGATTCCAAATCCAAGGTCCTAGACCTCACCATGTACGGTTTTTCAGAAAGCTTGTTCTGACCCCAGATGTTGGGATCCCGGGACCTCTCGCAATTCTGTTAGGTAAATCAATTTGGAATCAAGAAGATGAGACAGGAGCCAGTGATCAAAATCATCCAATGATATTGAATCTTTGCAACCCAGCACAGCTGGTTGAAACAAAGAGTTTTACATTCTAAGAGTGCATTCTGAGTGCTTATATACTTCAGTGGCTACATAAGTCAAGTGTAACTACACCCATAGTCATACAACTCAAGCGTGACTACTCCCAATGGGTAGTCACTTAATCAAATGTTGGTGGTTTGTTACCTTACTTGTTGTGAGCAGATCTCTCATATATTAGAATCTCAGGCTTCTCTGAGTATATCTTATTCTAGGGCTAGGGCCTGAATCACCATGGGGAAAAAAAGATATGATGGGCTGTAGCAACCTAACAGCCCTGGTCTGCTTGTAAGTCTCTGGTTTACCCGTTGCTGCGTGTTCAGCTCCCTTATGGGTGTTTCCAGAGGCCCATCCCAGAACCAGGACTGTAAGATCACCCTCTGTAAGAGAAGTAACTCTTGACTGAATTAATATGGTATGCTATCAACATCAAAACGTAATTATAAAAGAGAATTTAAGACTCCTCTGACAAGCACACCTTCAAATTGGTCGAACTTAGATATAAAATATCTTTAACTTCATAATTCAAGTGTAATAAATGTCTTTTCTCTTCTCCACTCTCTCTTTACACTGGCTCCCTGACCTTCAAGTGCAGAGATAACAACCACTCACACACACACACACACAGCTAAGTCAGAGAAGATCTGTACCTTATGGTTAAGTGTGTTAGTCAAGTCAAGTCAAGTCAGATTTATTTGTATAGCGCATTTAACATGCACAGAGTGCAACCCAAAGCTTAGTGTTACCGTACCAGCAAGAGTGCCCTCAATGGTGACCACAGAATATCCTTTACCTTTGTGGAAAGGAACAACTCAACAGGAGAGAAGGAATTAGACTTCAAACACTTAACAAAATCTTGGCTTTAGTTTAGTTGAAAATAGTTCAGTAAATCAAACAAGTTTGAATCCCAAGCAAAAACCCCAAAATGATTCTCTTATTGAGAGGAAGCAAAAAAAACAAAAACAATTCAATACAGTTAAGTCAGATGCATCTTTCTTATGTGTATTCTCAGTTACAGTCTGTAACAGATATGTGACATTCATGCATATCAGCTGACCAACACACGCACACACTCTCACTCAGGCCTCGTGTCGACTGACAGGAGGGAAGACAAAGACAAAACAAACTCAGTCTTTAGTTGCAACACATAACATGTAGCCTATAGTTTTAGACGGATTCTTTCTTCTAATTATTTTGTGGTATTTTTGATTGGCTGACACACAATGTTAGCAGCAATGGGATGTTTTGAATAGGTGTCCCCACCTTTATCTTAGTTTGGCCCAACTCATGCTGCTGACCATGTGTGGCTGTCACAGACAGACAAAGCTGCCAAGTAAGTTAACTTTCCCTTAACAACGCAGATGAGGCGGATGTTTTCTTAGATTCAAATAGCTTTGCAGCTCCGAACAACCTATGCCAATTAGTAGTTCAAGCAGAGACAGGTTGACACTCAGACATGTTAGTATCAGAGAGTAGCAGACAATTGCAAAGCACACTTACACATAACCCATAGGTCAGAAACATATAGACATACATGTTGAGACATAAACTCATAGACTCATGTTCCTGATTGGTTACCGTAAAGTGACTGGTCTCAAAAATTTTGACAAATTGTCCAATTTAGCAACCCAGTGATGGTGATCCCCCCCACCCAGACCTGTACTCAAATCATCTGTAACTCTCAGGAGATTCGTGGACTTAGACCGGTTTCGTGTGCGCAGACAATCTGTTCCTTGTTTCGGGGAGTATCCGTCCAGGCTGACGGGAGATGGCGTTGGTCATCCCATCTCACGTGGACTACACTGAATCAGACCCTGATTAGTGGCAACCTGGCAATCCGGAGCAGATAGCTACTGACGCAGCCATGCGGAACAGTGAAACACTGCAAAGTCATAATATTCCCGCTTATCTCTATCACACACAGATATACACAGGGACAGTACAGATATCATACAGTCATTACATAGAATCATACTTTTAGTATCAAAGTGACCCACTAATGAGAAATGCAGAACATTAAACCACATATTAGAATATTGGGTATAATGCAGAACATTAAACCACATATTGGAATATTGGACCTAATGTTCTATTCCACTTTCTCTCACACTTCAGCAGCAAAGGCACAAAGCTACGTTTAGCCACACGCTAGGTGAGGAGGGGAGCGGTGCCACTCGGCATTACAGGCTGGGCTTTAAGAGGCTCTGTTTCAACAAGGAATTAGAGCCAGGCATAGAGTCGGTAAGTGGAAGACAGCCATTTATTTGACAGAGGAGATGTGTCCAAGAGCTTGGCTGAAGACACTGCCTGAGGTGGTTTTTCTTTTCTTTTTTTTCAATCGGGCAAGATGAGAGGCTTTCAAAGTGGAAAGTAAGCTTGAGTGTTTGAATGGGAGATGTATTTATGGGTAAACCACACACACACACACACACACACACACACACACACACTTACACACACACACACACACACAGAGTTCAAATGTTGCATGAGGAGAGCTGGGAGAGGAAAATCAGTGTTATATGAGGAGCAGCTGTCTCCCATTTCCTGATTCTTATCTTTTGAATAACATTAGTTAGGTGAGCTTACACACACAACCCCCCCCCCCCCCCTCCCCCCGCCCCACACACACAGACACAGACACACACACTTGCAGAATGTATCACACAGCGCTTTACTTTGCATCCATCTGAATAGACACCAAAGGAGTAGAGCATTTATTCTGTTAAACTGTAAAGGCAGAACGCGTCCCCAGGTGACTTCACACACTTCCCTTGTGGTAAGCAAGCTGCAACGTTTCCTTGTGTCAACTTCCTTTAGCGAGATTTCAAAATACGGAGTAGAGTATGTGTGTGTCAGGGAGACCTGTGAAATGCACCGTGTGTGTGTGTGTGTGTGTGTGTGTGTGTGTGTGTGCCCCTCCTCTCACAACCTCTTCTCTTTACCTTAGAACACAGTTCTCCTGTCGCTACAGCAACTCCAGGCTAAATACATCAACCTTTTCCCCAAGTGTCCTGGACAACTTCCTGTCCCACATATCAGTTTCAGTGTTCCAATACCATGGAAACAAAGGTAGGTTCCCACAAAACAAACCAAGCTACAGTATGACAAAACTACTACTCCTTTAAAAACACCTACAACATATTTAAGTATCTTTTGGATCTGAAAAGGTGTCAGTGTTGTGTTACTGAGGTGATAAAATCATTCTCCAAGCTGTTGAATACAGTCTGTTAGGCCAGACATCAGTGTTTCCTGCAGTACTTTACAATTTAGGCAGAAGCCTAAGCGACACACGCCACCCACCCTAACAAGGTTGTCCAGAAAATAATAATAAATAATAATTTCATAATTTCATAGCAATTTCATTGTAGAGCTATTTGCATCTTTACCCAGCATCTCTTCTCTCTCACTGCCTCTCTGTGTCTCTTTCTTTCTCTCTCACTGTCTCTCTCTGTGTGTCTTTCTTTCTCTCTCACTGTCTCTATGTGTCTCTTTCTTTCTCTCTCACTGTCTCTATGTGTCTCTTTCTTTCTCTCTCACTGTCTCTCTGTGTCTCTTTCTTTCTCTCTCACTGTCTCTCTCTGTGTTTCTTTCTTTCTCTCTCACTGCCTCTCTCTGTGTTTCTTTCTTTCTCTCTCACTGCCTCTCTCTGTGTTTCTTTCTTTCTCTCTCACTGTCTCTCTCTGTGTTTCTTTCTTTCTCTCTCACTGTCTCTCTCTGTGTTTCTTTCTTTCTCTCTCACTGTCTCTCTCTGTGTCTCTTTCTCAGGGTCTGTCCCAAGTGGAAAGCAGTTGTCTGCTGCCTCGCTGTCTTCAGCTGTCTAACGAGTCACTTGCCGTAGCAGGCATCAAGGTACCGGCTACCAACTTTGTTTCAAAGTTCGGACAGCCGGATAGCAACACAGAACGCTGTTGTCAGGATACCAGAAAGAAGAATAACGTTTGATTGCTCACAATAAAATAGAATTTTGGACGTTGAAGGCAGCGTGAAGGATACATCAATGCTGCCTTCAAAATCTGGCAAAACGAAGGTATCCTATAAGGCAGCATTGCCACGATGCCTCGCTTCCCTGTTAGATATCTTAAAAGGCATTCCATTTCGTACAGGCCCTCTGTCTCACTCTCTTTCGTAATATACTGTATATATATATATATACTGTACAGTATGGTTGCCACTTTTTTTTGGTAGCCAAGGGCAACCGGGCAACCATTACCATGTCAAACCCTGGACCCAAACAACCCCCCCCCCCCCCCCAGTACTTACATCCTTTACCACAGTGCACCAATCTGACACCTAATCTCACCTGTCAGTCCATCTCAGAGCACAATAACCTTCTGCTCAATATTACACTGTAAAGATACAACTGCATACATACACGCTGTGCTAATTCTGAAGTGATGTGCCCTTAAACCAATCAGCAATGATAAGCGTCTGGGAAGAGCCAATAAGGGTCATGTGCTTCTGCGCATCCTCCTGCACCACCTCTTCTCTCCTGTGAAAGAGTGGAGCTTCCCCTGCACCACAAACCAGAGACCAGCCACAGGACAAAATCTACCCCCCCCCCCCATCCAAGCCACGGGTGACCCAGATATAGGAGGGAATGCAGAAATACAGTCAAGCACACACACTCTTTCTCACACACACTGGCACGCACGCGCACACACATGCATGCAGGCGCATACAAACACACACACTCTCACGCACACTCTCTCTGTCCATCTCTCTCTCTCTCTCTCTCTCTCTTACAGACACACACACACACACACACACACACAGACACACACACACACACACACACCACCTGCCCCCATCTCAACCCTACAGCAGTGCAGCACATACACACACACACGCACGCACACACACAAACACACACACACACACACGCACCACCTGCCCCCATCTCACCCATTCGTCAGTGCAACACACACCAGCCGTTGCTCACCCCTCTGTGACCTAATGTACCATCTTCCAGCTCATGCCTCCAAAACCCCCACCACCCCACCCCCAACCTCTCCCCCAAAGTTACCCCAGGAGAAGGCCCCCACTCTGGGCCACGCTGCACTCCGTACCCAGGTCCCCATGGAGCCCCACCCACCCCAGCACACGGCACACATTCCTGCAGGACACAAAGGGACGCAAGCCGGGGAGGTCAGGGGGCCGTGCGTCCCCTGGGGATTAACGCCTCACGAGGAACACGGAGCTGGAACTGGCACAAGAGCAGTGGCAGTGACAGTGACACTTGGGTGTGTACACACACACACACACACAAAATACACACACACACACACACACACACGGAAGCTGTCAGCAGAGGAGTGTGCCCATACACTGTATGCCCATATGCAAATGAACTGACAGACACACACACACACACACACACACACACACACACGGGCAGGGTAGGGTGATGAATTCCTCTGAGGTCATAGCCTTTTAGCACATTGCGCTGCAGCCACAGGCAGCCCTATGCCTGGGGGAGTGAGATGATCCATGCCAGGTGCAGCGCAGCTCAGCACAGGGTCTAGATAGGAGCCCGAGGACTGAGGAGCAGGAGCAGGAGCAGGAGCAAGAGGAGGAGGAGGAGGAGGAGGAGGAGGAGGAGGAAGAGGAGGAGGACGAGGAGCAATGACGAGTGAAGCACTAAAGTGCCCCCAACTGCCCTTGAGAGAAGACAGATGACTATCTCTGGATAACGCCCTGCACTCTTACTTCCCCCCTCTTAGTCATGCCTCTGCATACTGTTCATAGGAGGCTGAGGAACATGAGGAACATGAGGAGAGGGTGTGTGTGACATTTCATAACAGGGTGAGCCTGCTGCTCCCCTTCAGTTGAGCCAAGTGCATTAGCAGCACTGGGGACGACGTATTGAAGAGTGCTGTATAAGCCATGGCTCGTGTTCACACTGAACTGCTCAACATGACCTTTTCGCTGTTGTAGTTTCATTCACTCCAATACAATCACTGCTAGGCTAAGGCTACGCTAAGCCTAGGGATGCTAAGCGTGAGAACTAAGGGAGTTCAACATTGGTGCAAGTTGGTGCCATTTCTGCAATTAAATTCTTCTCCTCTCTCTCTCTCGCTCTCTCTCCCCCTCTCTCTCTCCTCTCTCACTCTCTCTCTCTTTCTCTCTCACCTGCACTCTTTTGCTATCAAGTTTACTCTTTCCTCCCTCCATTTCAATTCCAGAGTAAGATGTTGTGGTTTCAGGCACTGATTTTTTCCCCCTTTCAACTGCTTCCAGAGTGGCTCTTTGGTGTTTGGTGGGCCATGGCTGCATTCTGGCTGGCAGACTCACTCAGCAGGGGTGTTGGACAGAGAGGGACTGGGAGGGTGAGAGAAAGAGAGAGGGAGTGAGGGAAAGAGAGAGCGAGAGGGAGAGAGAGAGATACATACATTCTATTCTTTTTTTCTTGTCCTCTATTATCTATGGTTATTTTATATACGTTTAAATCTATATGTTTATACAGAGAAAGAGAGAGAGAAAGAGAAAGATAGAAAGATAGATGCACTCTTGGCCACAGGGCTGCATCTCAATTCATCTCCGCAGCCATTACTGGGCCACTTCAGAGAACTCACTGGAATGTCACACCGAGGGCAAAAGGAGTGAGAGAGAGAGAGAGAGAGAGAGAGACAGAGAGAGGGAGAGAGAGAGGGAGAGAGAGAAAGTGGTATGAGAAAAACAGAAAGGGGAAAAAGGTAGAAAGAAAGTATGAAGGCTAAACAAGGACTGAGAAGGTAGAGGACAGAATGCAAAATTGTGTTTGTGGTTATATGTATGTTTGTGAGTGTGTGTGTGTGTGTGTGTGTGTGTGTGTGTGTGTGTGTGCTTGGCTTCCCACAGTCTAAGGAATTACCTCAAACAAAAGCCCTTAAAATAGGAGCAAACAAAAGGGAAAGGAGTTAGACAGAGGCCATGACTGCTGCTAATTAAGAAAACATAAATCCTATTCAATGGCTGGGAGCACACACTGACACACACACACACACACACACACACACACACACACACACACACAGCCTCTCTCTCTCTCCCTCCCTCTTTCTTTCACACACACACACACACACACACACACACACACACACACACACACACACACACACACATACACACACACACACACACACAGTCACACACACAGAAAAAGACATTCACACACACACACACAGAAAAGACATTCACACATTGCCTTTCAGTGACTACCAAGCTGCCTTTAAGTGAATGAAAATAAGAGAAACAGCCAACAGAACAGTGTGTTACCACAACAGCTCCTGCCACTGAGGTGCTGAGGGGGAGGTTGTAGGGGGGGGGGGGGGGATGTAGCAAGGCCATGCCAACCTGGAGACGACTCTGAGCAAAGATGGCACGCCAACTTCTTGGGCTTCAGCTGCGCCCACTGCCAACAGGCCCCTATGGCATCCAACGGGCTGGCACCAGGCACCTCAGAGAAGGAGCCAGCACAAGTGGCCGTGCCCTACTTCTTACTGTAACCAGACTCAAAGACTTACGCTCTCAGAGAGAGGAAGGGAGGGAGGGAAGGAGAGAGAGAAAGAGAGAGAGAAAGAGAAAGAGAGAGGTTGATTCCTATTCTAGCCAATCAAGCAAATACCATTCCCAGAGCCAGAGGGGTAAAGGGAGAGGTGTAACTGACGTACTCAAAGACATAAGAGATGAATGGCATTAAAGAGGGAGGGAGAGAGAAAGAGAGAGCCAGGTGAGAGATGTAAACAAAGAAGATGTGGGAAGATGCAGAGGAAATGAGACATGAGGTAATTAAAGGGCAGAAAGAGACAATACAGTGACACACACACACACAGAAAGAGAGAGAGAGAGAGAGAGAGAGAGAGAGATTACTAGGAAAGAGAGAGACTAATAAGAGAGAGAAAGACTACTAAGAAAGAGAGAGAGCGAGAATAAGAGAGACAAGTAAGTGATGTATTACACAGACCCAAACAAGCACCTCTATGGAGAGCACTAAACCTCCATCCACTGGGGCAATGCTGTTTACCATAATTTCCCGTCTATTAGCCAAGGTTCATACATTGATTTTGCACAATTTCTTCCGCTATGAGGTTAATACAAAGGGGCGGATTATATATAGGAATGTGTCTCTTTTCTTCATTCTACTTTAGTAAAGCACTGATCTCATTCTGAATTATTGGGCACTACGGTCAATACACGGTTCTGTCGCTCTACGATGTACACACAATGCACCTTATACACACATACATACACGCAATGAATGTACATGTAGGTAACCTGCATTGTAAAATGGTCCAAAATGCCAGAAGTATCTTGCATCCTGCCAGAAGCCTTCTTATAGCTTGGAATTTCCCAAAAAAGACAGAGAAAAGTGCAGCAATACTAGTGAAAATGCATTTGGAGATCTGGAAAATGCATTTGGATGCATGCTGCCTGATCACTCTTAAAGAAAAGTTCTGGGCTCATCATCTCAAACATGAGGGGAGACCATCGCATGTCTCCAGCATCATCTCACACTCACAGGAAATGAGCCATGGAGGAATGCAAGGTAGTTCAGGAAGTGAGTGGCGGCTACACGTGCGGTACCCCGAGGGCAAATCCCCCCCAATCGACCTCAAGGTTCAAAGTTCAAAGTTCAAGGTTACTTTATTAGGTCTCCCGAGGGAGACATTTGTTTCGGATAAAGGGTAAGCTGCCACAGCCACAATACAAAAGACAACACAGGACATAGCACACATACAGTAGAAGCATCCTCACACGCCAGAGACAAATGAGCGACATGTTGGGAGATAATACTTTAAAGGCTGCGGTGTGATCGGGTAAGCTTTTTGTTCCCTTGGCTTTCAGAAGCAGTGTTTTCCATACATTGACTTATTTGTGGCGGCCCACCACAATATCAACATTGACCACCACACAATGACTTTACATGTTGTACGTTAAATTGGATGGAATTCGTTCATTGTAGAGATATGTGCACCTTTGGACAGCCTACCCTTGTCTCTCAACAAACCTACATGCATGTTTAAAGAAAACATTAACAATCCTGCAATTGTTGTCATAAAAGTCCACTGGCTAAATTGTGCTTAAACCTGCATCATAACCATGCTGCGCTAATTTGTTAAAAACAGTTAATTCTGCAAACCTACCACCACAAATAGAATTCAATTCTGTGGGAAACACTGAGAAGAGTGGTTTACTTGGGAATAAATGGGCAATGTTTATGTGTTTTGCTAAATTCTATCCATCCATCCATCTATCTGTCTGTCTGTCTGTCCATCCTGAAATCCTGCATCACCACAGGAGATGAGAGGACATCCCTTTCTTCATGGCCAATATAAACCTTACACACACACACACACACAGACAATCACACACATATACACACATTCAGTTGATTGTGTGTTAACGGTATGGCGTTCCACAATGATGCACCTCCTGATTAAAATTCAGCTTTAGTTGCCGTGGCACCCTCTCCACCACTCCCTATGTGCTCTATGTAGGTCAGTCCCAGCAAATCTTTCTCTTTTTAACGGTGCCTTATACTGTGAGGAAAAAACAGAGTAAAAAAAAAAGAACACTACAGAGTGCTGAGTTACAAAAAAAATAAATAAAAATCTCCCGTGGAGCTCTGTGAAGCACTCGCTGGTGCATGCGTGGTGCAAGCCACAAACACAAACACACACACGGCTCCGTTTCAGGTTATTTATTTTTGATCTCTTCTGTGTTGCCTGTGTGTGTGGGTGTCTTAATTGCTAATTTAATTAGAGTAAATTACTGGCGCGGAGTAAAATGGGACCCATGGAGCCCTCTACCCCCCCTCCCTTGCGAGTTGTCTCATTTCCCCGCAGAGTTCCTATTGGCAAACTGTATTTGACACAATGAGGTGTAAAAAACTGATTAAAACAATGTGTTATTGTTTTTTTTTGTTTAAAGCTATCAACATGGGGGAAGTCATGGGGGAAGTTCATCACACATAGATGTGGGTGTGTTTGTGTCTGTGTGCATTTATTCTCTGCAGGTATGTTTATCTACTTGAAAGAGTGGTTGTGTGTGTGTGGGTGGGTGTGCATCTGTAATCACAAGCACACATTAGCATGCATTAGCATGTACGTGTATGTGTGTGTGTATGTGTGTGTGTGTGTGTAGTATTGCATATAGTTACATTCTGGCTGCGCTAGGGCTGGTTCTGTAATTACAGCTGTAGGCAGTGACTGGGTGAGCTGAGGCGTATAGAGTGTCACTTACTCGCTGCCCAGAAAACCCCATTGTGTACCGCGACAGCATTGTGGCCTAAAGCTGGCCAATCAGGCATGAGTCTCTACTTTTCATCGCCAGGCATGTAGAGACTCCTCCAGGCCTCTCAAATCCTTTGTGGGCTGCTTTGATTGTATGTCAGCCGGACACATCTTCATACTCCATGCACAGTGGATGCAGTCAACCACCACATCTACAGTATGCACGAATGCACACATGTGTGCAGCTATCTGTGGCATGTGTGGACATACACGTAACATTGCATGGCATTTCCATAAACATACATGCAAACACACACACACACACACACACACACACACACACTGGCGAGCGCCAACAGGCCTGTGAACCGGCTGGCATGCGTGTGCCTTGATGCCAGACACACATACTGGGTGTGCGTGAAGTGTTAATGCAGCACACGCGACACGCCACGGCAGCGAGAGAGTGGAGTGTAGTGTGTGTGTATGTGCGTGTGTGTGTGTATGGGCGTGTGTGTGTGTGTGTGTGTGTGTGTGGGGGGGGGGGGTTGGGCGGGGCGGCTGGGGGGGTGGTAAGGCCTCGCAAGCTCCATCAGCATGGCCCGCAGTAATGATCTGTTTTTAAAAGCTGGCCGAGGCTGCGAGCTAACACTAGCGTCCGGTCCCGCACTAATGAGCTTTACCAAACTGAGAGAGAAAGAAAAGAGACAGAGAGAGAGAGAGAAAAACGATGATGAAAATGGGCCCTAATGAGTTTGCCTTCGCAACATGTCAGTGCCGGCCCTGGCCGTTCTTTCCCTTCCAAAACAAAACACAACCAATCACAAAGCGTTCTGTTTCCAGCCAAACACACGGCTGTTTGGGCCACAGTATGTCACCCACAGCATGCCACAGCAATGCCTTCTTTATCAGGTTGCACCCTGAGTGCAGCGGTACAGTAAATCATTTTTGTGTTTAACAGTATGACACTTTCACTGGGTACACACACACACATCCGGAGACTGGGTGTTGACAGAAGGCAGACGAAAGGCTCCAGTGTCCTGCTGAGGTGACCAGGGCAGAGTCAACCCCATCACCAAGAGTTCACAGATCACTTCACTCACCAGTCTCATTATCTGGTGTATTTTTTTCTTTTCTAGTTTCTATTACTGTATTCTTATTTTATTATACGTCATACGGTAGCCTATATGATTATTATATAGGCAACTATTAATATACTAGTAATACACTATACTAATATAGTTATTATTAATATAACTATAAACTATATTAAGCCTAAGGAATGACAGCACTGATTGATATGCTGAAGTATGGCTGAATAGAGGGAGATGGGTCAAATGTCAACCTTAGCATGGGTACACTTGACCGTACTTCTATTTCGATAATGAAATAATAATTGAACACATCATCCCTCAAAAATTCATCCACTTCATCCCAGGAGTCCTATTTACCATAGAGTCCTGACATAACACAGTTGTCTGCAATTAGCACGGTTGACCCACAATTTGAGCTGCAACCCTTATTCTGGGATTAGTGGTGAGGTTAGCGTTACCTAACTCAGGCCACGCTGGCCATGCAGGATCAAATGTGATGAGAGTAATGAGAGTCTAGGGAGCGAGACTGTGATTATGGTGAAATCCGCCACAAACAAGGCTTGGCCTCGCTCGACAATCCATCGGCAACCTGTCAAAGGCGCGCCACTGACCACAGCACTGCGTTCAGGGTGAATCCACATCCCTACTTTTGGGCCTCCCTTTCAGGGGGCATTGAACTGGAACTTAGTAACGTCACAGTCAAATACTCCCATAATTATTTCCAAGCACATTTACACCCAATTACCACAATAATGTTCCCAAATATAATGAATATCTGACTGCATCAGATCAACCCGAACCAACCCCTTGACCATGATGTTTTGCAGTTTGACTGTAACTGTTTGGACTCTATTGAAAACTACATTATTTTACACAATATTACTTTTTATAGCCTATGCTATATAGCATGCAAGCTTCCAGTGCAACAGTGCATGAGCTTCTGGGTAATTGACCTCAAGATTCTGGCATGGATGACCTTGGGATGACCAGAGCAATACTGACTAGGTGATGTTAGCGCCAGGATCACACACTGTATAACGGCAGCAGGATATAGCCTTGTGCTCTGAGTGACAGCAGCAGCCAGCAGGCCTTCCCGAGAGGCCGGGCTGGATTAAGGAAGTCTTACGAAAGCCCAGCGTGATCATTGCTCCTCAGTAGTGGATTGATTACGTTAATCAAGTATTGAGAGGGCAGATGGATTACAACAGAGAGAAAGAGAGAAAGACAGAGGGAGAGAGAGAGAGAGAGAGAGCGGGGCACAGGAGAGAGTGAATAAGAGACGAAACATGTAGAGCATACATCTGTCTCATTATGACCGCAGCGCAGCGAAGCGGCGGTCATATAGGTTTAGTCAGATTTATTTTTTTTTTTTCGCATGTCCAAATTTCCGTTCCATTCCATAACCACTCATTTCATGTATAGCGTCACCTAGTTAAACACAAAAAAGTAAAAATGAGGTGTTGTAATCGCAGGTATCTGTGACCTAACATAGTCAAAACTGCACGAAATTGGAAGTGTAGGATCATTATGACACTCTCTGAATGCACGCCAAGTTTCGTGGAATTCCGTTCATGGGGGGCCACACAATAAATTAATTTATGTTACTATACACCAACTGGCCTGTAGGTGGCCGGAGACAGTTTTCTGTGAATATCTCGAGAGCCGTAGGACCTAGGAGGTCCACCTTTTTTTTGTATGTTGGTCTTAAGGGGGCATGTCAACCCATCCCATTACCACTTATTTCATGTATAGCGCCACCAAAATTAGGTGTTTTCATCACAATATCTCTGGCTGACATGGTCAAAACTGCACAAAATTGAAAGTGTAAGATCATTATGACACCTTCCGAATGCATGCCAAGTTTTGTGAACTTTCGTTCATGGGGGGCCTTACAATAAAATAATTTATGTGTACATTTAGTGACCATACACCAACAAGGATTCCGGGGACACTGAAAGACCGGGGTACACGAAACTTGGTGGGCATGTAACCCCACATGGATAGCATGGAACCATCGTTTTTCGTTTTGATCTGTAGCCCCCCCGCTGGACTGGACCCCCCGAAAGGAGGGTAGGGCAGACACCGTTTTCTGTGAATATCTTGAGAACCGTAGGGCCTAGGATGACCAATTTTTTCCGTATGTTTGCTTCCAGGGGTCATGTTAACCGATTCCATGTGCACACGCACACACATACATTCACAGTAATCATACGTATGACACATACTCACACAGTAGACATATGTCTGCATGCATGCATATGCACAAACACACATACGCAGACAAACACACAAGCACGCACACACACACACACCCACACACACACCCACACACATAAACATAAACGTGTGCACGCACACAGGCACACAATTCAAGAATTTCTCAGAATTATGAACAGGCAAGATGGGGGTGGGGTTGTATAAAATTAATTTTACATGTGAAATCTATGAACTAATCATGTTTTGGTACTTGTTGTCCAGATACCAGTGAGAATTGAGTGTGGATAATGCAATTTAGTGAGACAGTTAGAATCATATAGGCCTTTCAGCGTGATTTATTTTTGTGGAAAAAATGTGCTGGACTTGGCGGCGGTCATATTTTGTACCGCTCTGCGGTACATCTAGTTAACATTGCAAGACTAATGGCCTCATTCTTCAGGTAGGCCACAGCATTTGTAGGATTATTTTTTATGCTTAAGTGATACATTTGACTAGTTTGCTTTGATGTTTGAGACAATTATTTGATAAGTTGTGTCACAAGTGTGTGTGTGTGTGTGTGTTTGTTAGGGGTGTAAAGGTACGCATATTCATACCAAACTGCTACAGGACGTTAGGTTCAATGCACCATGTACCGAATGCACCAAATGCAGTCTTTAACAGTCAACAGTAGGCTTTTTGGCTTGTGGACCATGTTTCAAATCCCGAGTTCCCAGACAAACATTAAGTGGCAGACCATGTCAGTTTAGTCAATTAACATCAAAAAACATTTGACACCTTTTCAAAATGCTATTCCCATTGTGCATCAGCAATATTGCCGGTGAATTTTAGGTTAGCACTACACACACACACACACACACAAACACACATTGAGATAAGGTCTCTGGAGATGGAGATGCCGGACAAAATCTGGCAAGAGAGCCTTCAACAGGCCTGCCACCAACAGAGCCGACAACAATACAGGGGCTGCAGCCTGTGATACCTACCAAAAGAAAACAAGCCTAAAACACACTGGCCAAAAGCATATCCCTTAAAATCCATCCACTGCATTCCAGAGGCCCAATTTAGTATTTACAAATCAGGTCCAGTCATTGAGTGTTATGACATATACTCCGTGAGAGGATAGGAACAGCAAGGGGTTGATGTGCTGGGGCCCCTATTGGTGTTGTGTGGGAGGGCTAGACTGGCTGGATAACATCACAGCCAGAGAATGACATAACTAGCTGCTGTTCTTAAAAAAAAAGAACTGTTGGGTTCGATGCCATGTAAGATTAAGGAAGTCAGCACTCTTAACATCGCTCTCTCTCTCTCTCTCTCACACACACACACACACACACACATACACAGGGATCTCTGAATCAGGCTGAGGGGATATGGCTTCCCATCAAGGTATTTAAGCTAACCAGGTCAGTTGACCAGTTGCCTATGCAAGAATGACCGCTCTCTCTGAATGTGGGCCTTTCCTTCTGCTTCCCTCTGACTGATGGAGAGCCGAGATGAAGATGACAGATTTTGATTATGCTGGACGGGCAAAAGAGGCAAATGATGTTCATTTCACTTCTCTCTCTCTCTCTCTCTCTCTCTCTCTCTCTCACACACACACACACACACACACTCACCTAGGGCAGACATTCAAACCACTAATTACGCCAGACAGATTTTCCACCTGCCACAAACAAACATCCCTAACAGGATGGACAAGAAGAGGAAGGGCTGTGGGGCTGTGGGGGGTTAGCACCTTCATCCTGAGCACCTCTTTTCATCACCTGGTTAGACAGGTACTGTAGGTACGTAGCAGGCGACAGCAGAGAAGACGAGGCAAGACAGCAAGGGGATGGAGGCTGGAGGAGGAGGAGGAAGAGGAGGAGGAGTGACTTAGGAGCAGGAGGCACAGGAGGAGGAGCAAGTGGAGCAGGAGGAGGAGGAGGAAGATGAGCAGCAGAAGGAGGAGGAGGAGGAGAAGGAGGAACAGGAGGAGGAAGACCAGGAGGAGGAGGAAGATGAGGAGATGGAGCAGGAGGAAGAGGAGGAGGTTTGTATCATTCGGTGTGTGTGGGCATGAGGACAACCTGACACTTCCATTTGCATCAGAGCGTGCAGCCAGTAGTTTGTACTGCGCCCTTGTACAGGAAGTTGTGGTTAAGCACTGGAATACACACAGAAAGGTACCCCCACCCACAGGAGGGGTGAGAGAGGAACTCAGCACAAAACTGTTCAACATCCTCTCCGACAAGCTTGACTGGAAAGCAAGTGCTTCCTCTTTTGCACAACAAGCTGCATCATTTCAGCTAGATAAAAAGGACAACATGGCACAGCTGCCATTCAGATTCCTGGGGAACTTGCAGGTACTATTCCAGTATGCACCTACCCTGAAAATCCAAAATTCTCTCGCGAGAGCACAATGGAATTGTCTCTGCGAGACACTCTGGCAATGAGCAATGATGCACATTACTTTTACCCCTTGCATCCCGTGGAGCCAATCAAATTGGCGTATCTGATGTAGGCGGGCCAGAGGCAAGCTAAACTGATGATGACAGCGCTGCAACGTTGGAGGTCAGTAGTGTTATCCAATTGCGTCGAAGTCCGGAATCATTCGAGTAAACATTGGCCGTAAAGTGTTATCCAATTGCGTGCAGTGAGATTTTCAAATGCATGCTTGGTGCCGCCTCTGGAGTTGGGCCATTACATTGTTCGTGGTCAGACCCTTAATCTTTCTAGATTACCAGGGTCTGGATTTTCCAGGCTAGTATGCACCCTGGTAACAAGATAACTAGGACTGGCATCCGAATGCCACAGGGTTCACCTACATAAATCTGTATGTACATTGTGATGATGTGTGATATCATTGTTGTGTTGTTGGTCACAGTACCATGGCGTGAAGATTAAAAGGTAAAACAAAAAAAACCTAGATGTTTCCCATTTTCTTTTTTATCTCCCTTGTAAGGATGCGATTGTGAAATTCTGTCGAATTATTATTATTAAATATACAATGTTTGTTTGTTTACTTAGTATTTGTTGTTGTGTACCCTTTAGTACAATAGAAACAGAGATATTTATAAAGAAAAATAACTGAAACATTCAGCAACAACAACAATTCTTTGTTTAAAGTTGTTATTACCAAAGCATCTAAGGATCGACTCTCTTCATCAAACAGGGAAAGTTTAGTGACAGTAGGAAGTTTCAGTAGGTTATGGTCAGGGAGACCCAATTAGCAAGGTTTGTTTGCAGATCTAAATCCCGAGAGAGAACCCTAATTAGTGTTCATAGCTGAGGGTTATCAGTGCTTGTAAGACTAATGTCAGCAAAATTCAAATGAGCTTGAGTATAAACATAGGCCGGCATATTTAATTGCAATTGAATTGAATTATAGTGTATTTGCATGGCTTCATGGCTGTTGTTCCACAGTGCTTTGGATGTTATATTGGCATTTCCATATTTGCTGGATGACAGAGGGTGCATGAGAAGTTTGGCCTGTTGTCTTACAGTAAGCACAGCCTTGCAAGATATGTCTCGCTGTTTTTTTTTTTGAGAGAGAGAGGTGGTTGAACCATAGCTCTATATACAGTCTATGAGTTGAACAAGGTTAAATGACCTCAAATATATCAGGGGACAGCACACTGAGGTGTATAGGTAGGTCTACACTGTTGGCAGTGTGTGCTGTCATGAGCACATATATCTACGATCTTAAAACACAAAGGCACACACATATTTAGGCCGCTAATCTAAAAAGAGGAAGAAGATAATAAAATGTCAAGCAAAAAAAAGTAATCTAGTGTCAACACCACACTCTAGTGGGTCAATAGTCTGAATCAATGTGCATACTTAACACATTGGTCAGTAATCTGTGCAAGGTGTCAAAATCCACCCTGGTCAAACAGCTTCCAGAAGTAAACTGGAGGGCTAGATCCATCCATATAACAGCTTCAGGTTTCTCTAAATATGGACTGAGAAGACAGGACACTGTTATGCCATTTATATACCTGCAGGTCGGAGTCACTAAAAATCAACTCACAGTCCCCTGCAGGAAAGGCCACTATCCCCATTCATCCAAAGAGCCGGGCAGCACTCGCACCAAAAGACCAAAGGGTGACCTTCGCTCTGAGTAACTACGTCTACATCTGATGTCTCGTATATCCAATGACCACAGCCTCTCATCGCCTTCCACTAACCCGACGGTGATCAGAATGGGGGGTCTTACAGTCTGCACCCTTTCATTCCATCACCTCACAGCTGCTGAGAAAGGTCATTCCAGGAGGCACTATATCTGTCCAATTACCCACAGGCATGCTGTTAACAGACTGCCAGACGTCCTTGTGACGTCCATGCAAGGTCACTGCCATCTATACATTTTCATAATGGCTTGTTCAGTGACCTTGACCCTTCAAACACCTTACCTTATCTGCTGATTTATAAGTTGTAATATTTGGTCCTAGACTGGTGGCCAACTATTAATGGCTATGCTCAGGAGCTCATTTCCCCTATCCTTATCACATGGCTTTTTGTCCTAAAGGAACTTGTTGGGAACTATAGATGCTTTTGCAGGAACTCACCTCGGGATGTTTTTCTCTTTCCATTGGGAATTAAAGTAGGTTCTCGAGCTTTAAGTAGCAGACTTTTAGTTTTACAGTCCAAGGAATATTCTAGTGGAACTTGCAGTATCATATTGCTGACTCGGCAGTCTTTACAGAAGTACAGTAGACCAACATTGAACTGGAAGACCAGCAAGGAAGTCTTGGCAACTTAGAGTGGATAACGAGATCACACCAAAAAGTGACAATAAAATAATAACATAAACTCATTAAATGTGTCACTTAAGCATAACAATAACCTTCTAATGTCGCCTTCTCCTTGTTAGCATAATCGCCTTATACCACTCCAGTCATCCATCTTGCTACCCCACCCCCTGGCCTTGTCCCAACTGTCTTTGCCCCCGCTCATTAATACTGCCTATGATGGCCCTGCTCCATTCACTGATGACCTGGTGTTTGTGGCATCTTGTTGTGAAGTATGGGAGAGCCAGGTGCAGTGAACCTGATGGCTCATTCTTTTTTCTTTTTTGAGGAAGCTGTCCCCCCCCCCTCCCCCCTCATGTGTGCATGTTGCTATATTTGAAGGCAGCTGTGGCCTACTGGTTAGCGCTTCGGACTTGTAACCGGAGGGTTGCCGGTTCGAACTCTGACCAGTAGGAACGGCTGAAGTGCCCTTGAGCAAGGCAACTAACTCACTGCTCCCCGAGTGCTGCTGTAGCAGGCAGCTCACTGCGTCGAGATTAGTGTGTGCTTCACCTTACTGTGTGTTCACTGTGTGCTGAGTGTGTTTCACTAATTCACAGATTGGGATAAATGCAGAGACCAAATTTCCCTCACAGGATCAAAAGAGTATATATACTTACACTGATTTGTGTTGGTTGGTTTGCATATCCAAAACACATGACCAGTGCATAAACCAACACATAAATAACAACAATTGGTTGTACAGGAAATCTACAGCAACTGCTAGAATTTTCCACAAGTGTTGAGGTTACATTGACGGAACCCGTTTTTTTCCATTGCAGGCACTTGTTTACAGTGTGACAGCTGTAAATGCCTAAGATTCTCTTTTTACAGCAGCTGAGCGCTGAGGCGGCAGCACCTGCGGAGCACCTGAGAGAGAGGACAGACCTTGCACATCGCAAGGCATTTTATTGCGCAATAAAAGCTCATAGATCAATTCCCATGACGACAAGGCCAGCTCGCTGGTCCACACCGACTTGATTCGTGTTTTACACTCTGGACAGATGTGTCAGAGTGAGTCTCTGGCTTCTTGCCAACAACCCCCCCCCCCCTCTCTATCTCTTTTTTTAAGATGGTGAGAAACAAACATAATTCTATGTCACTCTGTGGCTACAGATAATAATATTCAAAAGAAAAGAAATAGCTCTTTGGGGCGTTACTTCAAGTGCGGTGCAGTGCGGCGTACAGAGAAGGGTGCTCCATTTTTCCAGGGTGTGCACACACAAGGCCTCGCGCAATGAGTGAGACAAGGTTGGGGTGGGACAACAGTGATTCATAATCCTGGTCCTCGAGACCAAAAGCAAACATCTTGGGTGATTCCCTGTGTTCCAAAAGCTCTAGAAGAACATAACATTTCATTCAGGGGTGTTTTAGCAGTGCAGTGAACCACGAAGAAGACTTAAAGTATATACACAGCGTTTGCTGTGAAACTTCCCGGACCAGGTTGTGTGCCTCAAGGCTGCCAAAAACTCAGGCAACAGCACATGCAGGCTGACCACGTTGCAGAAAGTGTTGTTTGTTGTGAGGAGGGTCCTCCTTAGGAGGAAAACATAATTTACGTCTCTAAAAGATAAAAGAAGGCACCACTTCACAGCAGCCTGCTGTGCAAACAGCAGAGGCTCACAGAAAAAGGGGCAAGAGACACTTGGTGAGAAACAAGAGAAAGAAAGAAAGAGAGAGATCAATAAACAGAGAGATGGTGTAATAGATAATGCAGCCCAACATTATACAGTAAAGAGTAGGAATGACGGAAAATTGTTTTAAAATGGTATCTTACAGACCCAATGGCTTTCCAAGCACTAACCACTATTCCTAAGGAACTTCCTTAACCATAAAATAGCCACTGGTCTGGAAATAACTCGCATGAGACAGCCTGAAATGTGTTCCTTCATTACATTCATAAAACAGATGGACAGTCCTAGTTCCTTAGCACCCATTTCATGGACTCACACAGAGACACAGAAGGAGAATGGGGTAGGGGATGAATATTACAGATTCACACTATCTTTGAGGTCTTCTGTAATTTCTTGAACTAAAAATAGACAGGGCTCTCATGATAATTATAGCTATTTGTGACATCTAGATTTAGAAAGTACGGCAAGACATGGCATTCCCTATTTCTCACAATCCAAATCTCTGAACAGATGACCACTGACAGCCTGTGACAACCTATTTTAATACACTGACCACCTTCTTGAACAAGATTAAAGTGGGTTTTCATATCTCTATGGTCTGCCAAGCCAAGCTATCGTGTGTATTCGCGCGCGTCCGTGCATTTGCTCTGGTTCCGTTTTTCCCCGTAGCACCTCAGCTCAGTCAGTCTTCGCTATGGTCCATAGGGATAGGGAGACCGTAGGCCTGCACGTGCCAACACTGCCATAGAGAGTCCAAGCGTGTCAACGCCCCCTCCCTCCATATTTGACAGAAAGTACAAAGATGTTTTGACCTCTGACAGTCTGTCTGCCTAACCCAAAGAGGACAAATCTGTAAGCTGAATGTAGACTGGGTTGCGGATAATGACCAACTGAATGACTGATCAAACAACCCTGATCCACCAACCTTATAGCCTATATGACGCGACCTGAGACCCTTATGTAGACTGTAGGGTACGTTGTGCGTAAAGTATTACGCTATGAATCAACTTCATAACCCAAATAGGCTAAAACACACAAATTCAGCACAAAGTTGCCAGCAATTTCTGATTTTAAAAACTGTTAACTTGCATTGGCTATTTCGTGTTAAACCAATAACGCAGTCTGAATACACGTGTTTGAATAGGCTACGGCATGTTGTCAAACATTTTAAATAAGCAATCACGCACACGCAGTTAGTTTAATTCATGTTTACCTTACCTTGTTTTATGTACTTACTTAAACCTAAAATGTTTACACTGTCACCCTAACTTTGGCTTAAACATGAACCAACACACAGTCTACATGAGGATACAGCACATAAGACTGCACTGAGCCTACAGTACGAGTCCTTTTCCATGGCCAGCCGGCTGGTTCATAACGGTTCCTTCTGTATGGATAGGATGTGTCCATGCATTGAGCACATGCAGCCTATGAAAACACCTTATAGGCTTATGGCAAAAATTACCTTACAATAGCGACCAAATTATTTTACAGCATGTGTGTGAACGAATAGGCTACTCTGTGAAGCCGTGGCTTTCATAGAGTCAGGAAAGCAACCGCGGCAGCCATCCTGCCTTCCAGTGCAAATCATTTTTCTGAATCTTCACTGCGCATCTAAACATAAGGATAAGGAAAATGGAAAACGGACCATATTTACTGAGAGCATTGTGGTCTGCTAGTAAATCATTCATTGTCGTCATATCATAGGCAACAGCATGCCTATTGGCGAGGGACAAGCGAACGGCAAATTATGCATCTTTTCCTCCACCCGTGAGACTTTCCTTGCAAACCGCTCTCTGTCGAAAAACAATGGTTTGACCCATAAATGAAAACGAATAAATGGGTGATAAAAATCTATGACTTACCTTGCTCATGGGGTGAGATATCAACACCCGCTGTGCAACTTTCACTATAGGCTATGAAGCCGGGATGCCCAAGCAGTGGCGTGTATCTGTCACTCGGATGCAGGCTCGTGCTGCCCCCCTTATTCGGTACAGTTTCCCGACGCGATGGTTTGCGTGCTACTGCCTTGGACTTTCTCTGTCCCACCCAGACGACCCAACGCACATAGGGCCCTCCCCGGAATACTGACAAGAGGACCGTACCACAGACTGTGGTGTGTGGATGGCGTGGGGCGGGAAGTCTCTATACGCCCGTCTGATAGACACGCCTTAGCCTACTGTACATTTATGGATTAAAATAAAATCAACGCATTTTGCGTAGACAGTGGTTCATTCTCGTTTCTCCCTCAGGGTATAGCGAATCAGTTTATGTAATCTTATTTCCAAATAGCCTATTTTGTCAGTCGTTTAAATCTGAGACAACTTTTCTGAAACAAGACAGTGCGATATTAATAGTTGATAGGCCAACCTCCTGATCTCATCTGATATTTCCCTCTCTGTCAATTATGTGCATGGCTGATCATATTAGAGTAGGCTACGCTAGTTCGATCTCGATATCTTTTGATCCCGTGTGGGAAATTTGGTCTCTGCATTTAGCCCAATCCGTGAATTATTGAAACACACTCAGCACACAGTGAGGCGAAGCACACACTAATCCCGGCGCAGTGAGCTGCCTGATACAACAGCGGCGCTCGGGGAGCAGTGAGGGGGTTAGGTGCCTTGCTCAAGGGCACTTCAGCCGTTTCCACTGGTCGGGGCTCAAACCGACAACCCTCCGGTTACAGGTCCGGAGTGCTAACCAGTGGGCCACGGCTGCCCCTAAAAAGGTGTGCCCTTATAACGGTTAAGCTGAGTTGTGCATGTTTGGAGAAGAGTGGAGAAAAATAGAATGAGAATTATTTTATCAATTCTATGGTGGTGTCTTTTACTTATTATTTATTTATTGAATAAATCATATTTATATTTATTGAAGTAATCTAAAGGTAATCAGATTACGTTACATGTTTTTTGGTAATCCAACTGATTACGTTACTGATTACAAAAATTACCATGTAATTTGTAGTCAGTAATGGATTATATTTCAAAGTAATCTGAACCAACCCACCAATTTATTATGTAGAGATATTTCATAATTAAAGGGTGTTTAATGTAGGCTGCATTAAGCTTCAAGAGAAATTAAATTGACAAAAGAAATGTGAGTACTGTCTTTGATGACCTTGGAATGTAACAGATTATTCTCTTTTTCATTTGTATCTGGCATGCAGTAAGTTACACACATCTATACATGTAACAGGAAAAGGAGCTGTGTAGAATAATCAAGAAATGAGAGGCATCATGACCATGCAGTACAGTAGTATCACCTGAGTTTTATCTAAAAACATGTGGCTGGTAGAAACAAGTGGCCAGGTGTGAAACTATACATTTGTCACAAGTTATCCTTGGGAAATATTCTTTGGTGGTATCACACACAGTCTTGTCTGCACTTCTCTCTTTCCCTCTCTTTGTAGCTCCACCCTGATTGTGCTAGATCCAATGATTTATATTTACATGCATTTAGCAGGCATTTTAAATCCAAAGTGATTTACATACAGTATGTTGATTATATTAGAAAGGGCATTGTCCCCAGAACAACTCAGGGTTAGATGCCTTGCTCAAGGGCAGGGCCGTAGTCACCATAGACATTGAGGGGGACGTGTCCCCCCCAATATTCAAATATGACCAAAATGTCCCCCCCAATATACGGAAAAATAAAGAAAGAAAAAAGCGCTAGACTAGGCCTACAGGAAACCAACACGCATCTGAAATCAAACGTAAACAACGCACAAATTAGTGACCTAGTGATGGTTCCAGAGTAGCCTACACCCCTGAGTGGTTTGTCCTGGTGGTTTTCCGTTTTTCGTTAGTGGCGTGCGCTGTTAAAAGCTTCCATTTACTGCACCCTACTGCGGTGAGGTAAGGCTGTCAACAATATCGCAAAAGCTCCCGGTACAATTTTACAATTTTAAAGGTGTAGCACAGGCTAAGGACATCCCATACATTTTTGGAGCTGATCAGACTCAAAGGGAACTTTGAAACATTTTCCATATTGTAGCCTATTCTCGCAATGATAGCGAAAGTGAAACGTTATATTTTTAAATGATGCAGTTGTGCGAGCCTGTGTCATTAATTTCTTTCACATGTCTTTCAACATAAATACTGCATTCATATGCTAGTAGTAATGCCAGAAATTACCGTTTATAGCCCTCTTAGAAATGGTTATTGCATCTTGCAAATTATTTAAATGCGGACTCAATCACGCATCCATGCAGGCAAAACGTAGGATTCAAATGTGGCGACGGCACACAAGTTAAAAAAAGACGTTCACAATGCACTGGCGTTGATAGCCTACAGTTAATGTGAATCACGGACAATAACTAAAGAAAGGAATTTGCACCTCCATTCACCAATTAAAGGCTGTAGTAGGCCTAGTGTTTCTACATGTTGTTGGCACAAAACGTCAGTCTATAGCCTAATGCAGGGGGTAACGTGAGTCAGACAGAAGAGGGGCCTTAGTAGCCTATTCCTGAATCCTGTCCCTTTTAAACTACGTTAAAATTATGTGAGTAGCCACCAGCATAATACAATCTAAATTAAAAGACAAAATCTTATTAGGTTATAGGTCCAAACCTATGACTCTAAGCCTTAGTTAAAAAAATCTTCAGGTGTACAGTAAGTAACAAGTCAAAGAACCACTTGTGTAATAAAGCTTAACAAAGATACTCTAGTTTGTAATTTATTTTAAAGTATACATTTTGAAGACAAATGGAGTCATACCACAGGTCCAGGGATGGATTACTGAATGGGCCTATGGGCCTACTTCAGGGCCCAAGAGCTCAGGGGGCCCTGCCCAAGCCTCTGTGTGAAGTAAAAAAATCTTCTATGGGAGAATGCCTCAGGACCCCTCTATCTGGAGGAGAGGTGGGGGGGGGGGCATCTCTGCCCAGGGGTTCATAATCCATCCATGCCATGCTATGTCCGTCAAATATTTGAAATACCCTAATTGACTGACTTAACTAATGACTTGTTTGTGATTTTTAATAATATTTTTTGCATGGTAGGAAATGTATTGAAATTCTGTTTGGGGGTCCCTCAGACCCCACCACAGATTTGGTCCCCCCCCAATGTTGACATCATGACTACGGCCTTGCTCAAGGGGAATGCTGGAAGCCGGGAATTGAACTTTCTGGCTGCTGCATGCTAGCCTGGTTCCTTAGCCACTACGCTACCACTGCCCACCACCACCAACTTGTAACCTTCTGTTATTTCAAATTGCAAAACAGATCACTAATGACAGATTTGTTGTAATGTGTGGTGAGGAGGTGTGTTACAAGAGTGGTTCCCGTTTTTTTAGGCTTGCAGCATCAGAGTTTATTTAGTGAAAGGTCAGTCACAGTGCTAGCCTGACGAGCCTATCACAGTGCATTTGAAGAGAGCAATCTAGTAGTACAACTAGTACCAGCAGACACTGACCCACTAATGGCTGCTATTTTGGCATCACAAGCAAAAAAAAAAAAAAGAGCCATGTAGGCCTATCTCAAAGTTACTTTGCAACAAACACATTGTTAGGTTAATCCCATGAAATGTGGTAAATCTCTAAACAAGAGATATGAGTATTTCCTTCTTGAGGTATTACAGTTTGTTGCATGGCAGAACAGATAGAGTTTGTCAGATACAGGAATTAGATGATTTTAGATATGATATTTCTTTCCAGGGCCGGCTCTAGGCAGGGGCCAGAGCATTGCGTCTTGCCCACCCAAACAAAGTCAAGAAATCAAAGTCGTTTTTCTTCTTCTGTTTTCTTCTTCAGTGTGCAGTCTCAAACCCAGCTTAAATATGCCCCCAGAGTGTAGCACTATAGCTGCCTGGCAGCTCTAGCTGTTGGCAATGATCAAAATGTATTTTACAATTAAATATCAAATACCCTAATTTTAAGTGTATCAAAATAAACTACAAAATGCATAGCCACACCATTTATCAAAATTAAATACTGTATTTTTGCATTTTGAAAGTACTAAAAATAACCTTTAAAAGGAATATTATGATATCACTTTGCAAACCTTCCATATCTTTCAATTTAATCTATTCCTTCATCAGTACACTGACTCTGTTCATTAAGTGGACAGTGTTTGAGAGCAACAGCTTTTCTCTGCCTCTGAAACATGCCATTACCTGCAAACAGTCAACAAATCAATATGCTGACTTGCCTGTTATATCCCATCGCCTAAATGCTGTATTAGAAATGCACTTAAAACGTCACAACTGAACTTGTCAAGTGGTACAAAGTGTCTGTTACATTGTCAATGCATGCCCAGATTGAGCAATGTTGCAGGACAACCACATAGATAGATAGATAGATAGATAGATAGATAGATATTACTTTATTGATCCCCAAGAGGAAATTCAAGATACAACATAACTGGTTCCATGAGTTCCGATTGGATGATTAAAGTTATCAATATTATGATACTCAAGTCTGGGCAAATTATTAATTACATGAATGTTTCATTGTGTTGCTTTAAGCGATACATGGAGCAACTTATTGCAGGGCATCCACATAACCGGTTCCATGTGTTCCAATTGGATGACTAAAGTTTCTTGAATTTCCCCTTGAGGATCAATAAAGTATCTATCTATCTATCTATCTATCCATCTATCTATCTATCTAAGTTCTCAAGAAACTTGAGGTTGTTGTGTGTGTGATCAATGTACATGTTACTCATCTTGCACTGGATCAGTGCAGACTACAGGACTACTGTTGGACTACTTTTTTGCACCTTCACCATGACACTCACTCTCTTGAGCACCTTACCATGCACACAGAACTACAGGACTACTGTTGGACTACTTTTTTGCACCTTCACCATGACACTTATTCTCTTGAGCACCTTACCATGCACACAGAACTACAGGACTACTGTTGGACTACTTTTTGCACCTTCACCATGACACTCACTCTCTTGAGCACCTTACCATGCACACAGAACTACAGGCCAGTCCTGGCCCTGTCACTGCAAGCGTCTCATGCTTGATCACCCTCAAGCATACTGTGGATTTTTTTTATTTCATTTATATAGTATATTTAGTATTTCGTTTTGTTAGTTTTTCTTATCTTCTACTGTCTCTATTGTACAGTGGAGTTTTGTTATATGTTTATACTTATATTTACCATTTCTGCTGTAAGTGCATGTTGTGTGTGATGTCTGTATGCTACCTTGAATTTCCCCTTGGGGATCAATAAAGTATGTATGTATGTATGTATGTATGTATGTATGTATGTATGTATCTATCTATCTATCTATCTATCTATCTATCATCTTCCTGAATATCAATGTTCTGATCACAACAACTCTGGGCAAATTACAAGTCAGCACCAGTCAGAGGCTGCATTCATTGTTTTGCACTTTTATGTTACTACAACTACAAAAATACACACCTAATAAGGTTTCTGATACAAAATATGAAGCCATTATCTTCAACAGAATAAAATACAAATGACAACATAGGCCTATTTTGTATTTGAAATACTCATTTTAAATACATGTATCAGAAATACTGCCTATCCCTGGCTGTTGTTTATGTCAATTTTGATCCAATTTGACCGCTTTGCTATGTTGCCCACCCTTAATTTCTACCAGCCCACCCAAATGTAGTAGGCTAAAGCCGGCCCTGTTTCTTTCACTCTTGCTGCCCAAACCCCAACTTACCTAAACACCTATGTGTAAGTTGGTAGAGACTGTCATTATACCCTTTCAACTGCATAAACAAACATTAACGTTAAGCATTTCCGGGTAACTTGGGGACAAAGTCCCAAACAAAATCTTAAAAAAACATGTTTCAGAGTTGACGTTTTGTGGAACATTAGGCCTACGCTAAAGTCTGATTCATTTTCATTTCAAAGTATCTGCGTTGGTTTTGAATGTTTCAACCGGAAACCCTCCAGGAACAGACTGAAACGGTCTATAAAAGGCCAGATAGCTATTAAAGACTGATTATCTAATAAATGCTTTAGTCAGAGGTTTAATGACTAAAACCTGTACGTTATGTGGTCACAGTGGACAGAGGCTGAGTCTGCCACAAGGTTGGCAAACTGGTATTTTACTGTTCCAGTGTAGATGGACAGTGACTTCTTCATGTCTGGTATTGTGTGTGATATGAGCTGTGTGGCTTAGACAGGGCCCGAGAGAAAGCGTTGGTCCACCACATCCCGTTTTGTGGTAGATGAGAAGCCGTTAGCTTCACAGAAGCTCGAAGTAATCCAGTGGGCCCAAAAAAACCCTTTCGTCCCCTCATGTGCACCCCACACCACCCCACACGCACACACACACACACACCAACCTCCCCTTTGCTGGCAGCCAGAGTAAACAAGGTAAGCTCCGATGACTGGAGATAACAGGGACAATGAGCGTGGAGCTCTACGTTGATCCCCTCCTGGACACAAGCGCCTGAGATAACACAAAGATTTCCCGCCAATCCCTCTCATGGAGGATGACCATAGCTCCCTCGTCCAAAGGGGGCCTACTGACATAAGCATCAAGACGTCTGTCATCCTCTTTTGTGCATATCAGAAACAATCTACTGACAAAATCTATAGAAATGAAACCCCATCAAATGTAAGTGGGTGCCACGTGCAGGCTAAATGTTAGCCAAGACTTATGAGTCAAAGCGCTAACTAAGGCTTCCTCACACTGCGGGTTCGTGTATGCCGAGTGAAACGACTGCGATAACTGAATCTCGTCCGCGTTGACCTTTAGGGCTGGGTGAGAAATGATTGTAACATGCAGATCGCTGAGCAGGAGGCCCCTATTTGTTACGGTGAGCGAACATAAAGGGCAAGGCAGCCGCAGCCAGGAGGAGCTCAGCAGGCAAACGGGGCCAACACAAAACCGGTCCTCAGATCGACATGGATCAAGTTACCGTTCGCAGCGCTGGCAGGTTTAAGATGTCACCCTGTTTGATCCACTTCACAAGATGACTAGCACTTTGAGGTGATAGAAGATGTAGGCCTTGGCATCCAGCAACTACTCATCAATGCAATGTGACGTAGGCCTACACTCTAGAATTTTGATGATGGGGAAACCATTTCTCTTCTAAAATCAGTGGCTGGTTTTGGTATATGGTTGAATGAGGAGTGCACTCTCCTACCTTCATATTTACAGCACATTCCTACATGGCTATCTCCAGATGCAGGCTATATTGTCTACTGTATATAGGTTTGGGGTCTACACTATGCAAGGCTAGACCAGCAGTTGGTGAGCAGTGGTAGCGTAGTGGTTAAGGAGCTGGGCTAGCATGCAGTAGGCCTAGTCTAAAAAAGGTATGGGTTTAATTCCTGGCTTCCACTGTTGTGCCCTTGAGCAAGGCACTTAACCCTCAAGTTGCTCCGGGGACATTGGCCCTTGTAATACAATTGTCATATGTAAGTAGCCTGGGGATTCCAGACCCAGATCCGAAAGATTAAGGGTCTGGCCATGAATAATGTAATGGCCCAACTTGAGGGGCTGCACCAAGCATGCATTTGATTCCGGACTTCGACGCAATTGGATAACACTACGACCACTACGAGTCATCTGTTTAGCTCGCCTCAGGCCCGCCTATATTAGATACACAGATGTGATTGGTGCCCCACAATAAAAGGGACATAAATAATGAGCATCGTTACTCATTTCCAGGGTACTCAAGGACTCAAATTCAAATTGTGCTCCCGCGAGAACTCTGGATTTCCAGGGTTATATGTAAGTCGCTTTTGACAGAAGCGTCTGCTAAGTGAATAAATGTAATGTAATGTAGAGCTCATATTAAAAGTGTAATAAAGCCTGACACCCTGTGTGGGCTTACACTGGGCCTGAGCAGCAGCAGCAGCGGGAGGCAGCAGCGCTGCATGTGTCCCCTGTAGGTCTGCACAGCGTCCAGACAGCACCACAGTGGGGGACGGACTGAGGCCTGGGGCGTTAACACGGCACCCTGCTCCTCTCGCCCCTCTGGGCTGCCACGCTGCAGCAGTCAATCAGCTCACACACACACACACTCTCTCTCACACACACACACACACTAGGGCGTCACTAGCTGTGTTTCGAAATGTTCACTCATTTATTATATTGTGTTTGCTATATGGCTGATTCACCAGTACATACAATAGTGCCCTATATAGTGAACGAGTGAACATTTGGAACACAGCTACTGTCACTCTGTGTGTATGTGTGCTAACTCAATATCTCTGCTTCATTTTTAGCAATGAACAATAATCTGAGGGATAATATGCTTCAAAAAATGCAGAGAAAGGAATTTGATAATGGTCTACTTCTGGATAAATCCATTAAGTTCTATTTATTTTGCAATCGTTTAGTTTTGATTGATGAGTTGACCTGTTATTTATGTGTTCATTACTGTACATCTGTGAGAAGCTACTTGTCTGAATTGTAAATCCCAATCTTTTTTGTTGCTGTTCTGGTTTTGGATTGTGTTAACAATAATCTGGATAAAATGAATCACCAGATACAAACACAGGTGTGGATGGCTGGCCACACATAAAATATGAGAAGGTGTTCTACATCTTCAGTGAGAAACTAGGAAAACAGTGGTGAAATGCAGAGGCTTATAGATAAGATTTTCAAAGAAGGCGTTGGCCATCATCCAACAGAACAATCAGTTCTAAAGAATGACAGCTTCCAAGGCAACGACTCAATCAGTCAAAACAGGGACACAATGCAAATATACAAATCAAACAATGACAGTGTTGGCTGTCATCCAATAGAACAATCAGCTAAAAAGAGACAGCTTCCAAGGAAATGACTCAGTGAAAACAAACAATGCCAATACAGAGGGGAAACTGTTGAACATAGCAAGCGCTCCCATGTTTGCTTATTTTTTCGTTCTTATTCTCTGATGGTCATCACATTCCCTGGCTGTGCTTGCTGATGATTACTTTGCTCTGTCTTGCGGTTCATTTATGCAACTGAGCTACCGTGACTGCATGCAAGGTCAGCAAGAGCGTGCCTTGATCACCCAGTTATAAAGAGGATTAGTAAGACAACACAGACACATGCAAAATAAATAGAATTCAATGCCCAACCGTTATAAAAACAGTCCAGTCTTGTGTTTAGGGACAACAAAATATATCACATTCCTCTGAGATTTGCCTCTTAAAATGTATCCAGGTGAGTAGGATAAATGTAAGGGTGTGTTGCCACCTGGTGGTTGATACCAGTAAGATGAATAGTAAAAACTTAAACTACCTTTAAATAACCTGGAAATATAAGCTTTCATATGCAATTTAAACACAGAAATGTTTGGTAGCTTCATACACAATACATCTATTGTCAAAAGAAAGTGGATACTATATAGAGTATCTTTTTAAAAAAAAAATGGGACCAACAGCTGAAGGGTTTTAGTTTAGCGCCCTCATGTGGCAAAAAGCTTAAAACAATACAAGATTAATCCATGATAGTGCTTTATAGTCCAGTTATTACTGCACATGCCCTTATGGAATTCCAACCACACCACAGTATTGCCATGGAAAATACTTTAGTGACATAGAACCCCTTTCAGCAGTGGTATTTCCAAAGGTCAAAACACATGCGATGACCAGTGAATACTTTGCACTGTGTCAAGATTTTATTTGGACAGTATTCCAGAATATCATACAGTAAACAAGATTTCTGCAAAAGTTAATATATCCATAGTGTTGCATTTCATAAAAATAGTTGCTCACTTAGAGTCTTTGTGACTATCAATAATACATGGAATCATATTTATAGAGTTACAGCTGTACAGGGTAAATAGACCACTAACTCTACACAGTGATACCGAGCTGGGTGGGAAGTGGGGAGTCATGGGAACCACGTGCTGTCTAAAACAGGGTCACTTGATTGAAGCCATATTTGTCTCATCCAATAATGTCCTCTCAGTCAGTTCTATGCTGCTTTTGGGAAAGGACACAGTGGAGATATTTTATCTAAAATGTAACAAAAAAGAAAGAAAAAAAATATTTGAGGGACATTTTTCTTCTTACCTGAAAACTTAAAGGTAAGTGCTCCAGAGGTCACTTTTTTGGAAGTGAGGAAGGACTGTAGTCAGAATAAGGATATTTTTTTAGACATAAGATCAGTTTTAATGGTTCACATTCCAATGTTTCAGTCCTAATAGGATATCTCAAATATAACTTTGTGCTTTTTGACCATTAATTTGTTAGAAAGGGGGCCTTACACAACATGGGTGTAGTTAACTAGTGAAATTTGTTTAGCCATGTGATTCAATTCTCAAATACTAGCCTTGACTTTAATTTCCCCATTTGCCCTGCTCTCCTGTGAGATGAGAAAATACCCTTCTCTCAGTATACAATGACAATAAAGCACAGAGATCTCTTTTAACACACCAGCCTCCACCTACTCTCTTTGTGTCCACCCAGTGATGTCTGTACTCTTTAAATGGCCAGACCATTTTCATGTCATTATATGCAGTGGTCACAAAACAACATCTGAATGGCTTAGTGACATTTCACTATGACGACATGGAATATGAGGTGATTATGCCGACACTGTAACTGATAAGAGACGACGGCTGCTTTGCCAATTCTTTAAATACCATTAAATGTAATTTGGACTCCAGATGAAAAACAAACAAACAAACAAAAAATTCCTGTCAGTGGTGTTATGACTAACAGCACTGGCACTGTCTGTCAACAAACTCTGAAGACCGTTACACTAAACAGGTGTCTATGAGAGTTCTTGCAAATCCTTTTGGGAACCAGTTCAATTGTCTCTGTCACCTTCACGCATCGCTGCAACTTTACAGCTTATTTGCCCAGATTCAAAACAGTGCCTTGCCGACTAAATAGTCTTGGCCTAGGAGCAACATCCCTTTGGAGAGAGACTGCTACTTTGCAATGCAGCACACGTCTCTTGATAGTCATACTTTTTTTTAAAAACTCGCTGTTTAAAGGCCGCTTCTCGTGCTACAATATAGGCTTTTCAGCCGGTGACTTCTAAATGAAAAACAACAATAAATATGAATTGATGTTCCACAAGTCACTGAAGGCCCTTCACTTTGACATTTTTTATCATAACATGAAGGGCATTGTAGGATTAAACAACACTGGAGGAGACTAAGAAAGTGTTCAGAATGGGAAATTTAAAGGGGTGGTGGGGTGTGTGACCATTATGGCCACTGCATGATGTCACTGCTTTTGACACAGATACTGACACGTCGACGGTATGAAGAACAGGGAGCAGCCTGTGAGCACGTGTATATGTGTTTACTTGTTCAGTTTCAAGTCTCTTTAGCCATTTTTTTGCTCTTGGTGACAAGCGCAAGCACCTGTTTTCCTTCCCACCTGGTAAGGCACTCCGCCCTTTTCTCCTGCCGCCTGATGATCCTCTCGGTATCTGCCGCGGTCCAACCTCGATAGAGTGCTTTGTTCACGAAGTCCAGTAAAGGGGAATACGACGCACCGGGCGAGGCCTTCACTTGGTGACCTTGCTCAAAACGATGTCCGTCTGATATGCTATAAGTTCACCGTGTCAGAAAGGGAAATATGACATTCTTCTTTCTTTCCTTGTCTAACTCTCTCAACACGGCATACTCGTGACTACCACACCAACCGGGCAGTTAGTTTTTCTCGTCTTCAACATGACAGTATGTACACACATGTCCCACATATTTAAATTCATAATATAGTTTATATCTATATTCTATAACATAACAGTGGTCATTTATTAGAGATATCTTCAGTTCATACAGTCTTCTTTAAGGCAGAGATTCACTGATGTATATCTTTCTTGTTATACTATATATTTGGGTGTATAATATCTTTTTTTCTATATATTTCCACTCTCTCTTTGAAATGCACAAAAGCTGAGGACAGGCAAACAACATTCTTTCTCCATTTTCATAAAATAGACTCAGTTGTTCTATATACGTAAAAAAGAATACACAATAACCATGTCTGTGATGGTTTCTGAAGTCAGTGGTTTCCAATGCAAGAGGGTCCCCATTTGAAACCTGCTTTACATGCTGCTGTTCAGAACAGTCTCTTTGTGGGCCAAAGAATCCATATCATGCCACACACATTCTTCTTGGGCCCCCCCCCTCCCCCGGTTTTGAGTTCATTCCATCTCTCAATGTTGTC
>NW_027468664.1:31000749-31005749 GCF_046254945.1 Alosa pseudoharengus | reverse complement strand
AAAAGTGACACTGGACTGAAGTACTTGAGAGAATTCCACATTTGTGCCTCTCTAACAGCCTGTGTGTGCATGCATGTGTACAAAACATCCGTGCTATTATGAATGTGTTCGGCAGTGATTGTGTGTGTATTGTGTATGCAAATATATGAAGAGAATTACTTAGATGAGCTTTGCCAAAGTTAGACAATTATTTAAACTCTCGAGTGAATTCTATGTTCGCACATTCCAACTGACAGTCACTGATGTTTGTTTTGAAGCATGCTGTTTGTGTCCATTTCCCTGTCTTTGCTATTCAAATGTGTTGGTGGTAAACAGGTTATTTCATTCTTCTACAAAACTACAGTCAACAGACAAGGTACTGTAGACTTCTCTCACAGCCAATTGCCAGTGGCATTTGTTTGGCTGTTGTGCAGATTGTGCACAGTATTTATCACAAAGCTTTCTTATTTGGCAGCTTTCTGTGGTGACACATTCATTTACTGGGTTTTATTTACAGGCCTATTTATAATGAGCTTTTAAAAGAAGCCCAAATTGTTGTAAATAAGGGCAAGTCTAAATTGGTTTTAAAGATTTGAACAGTTGGAGGACAACATTTTGTTTTATCTGTGAAAGAAAAGGCAGTTACCTGCCGAGTTCAATCTGTCCATTTTGTTACTCTGTTGTCTAGATAATCACGATGAATAATTTCCATTCGTCACAGATAATATTTTGATTTTAGTTGTGGTGTGGTATGTATGTGTGTGGTATGTGTGTTTGTGTGTGTGTGTGTGTGTGTGTGTGTGTGTGTGTGTGTGTGTGTGTGTGTTTGTGTGTGTGTGTGTGTGTGTGTGTGTGTGTGTGTGTGTGTGTGTGTGTGTAATGCACTCACTCTCATCCTCCCGTTGCGCAGGGCAGGGCCATCCTCAGCTAGCCTCAGCACGAACAGGTCCATCTTGTACTCGCGGCCGCCGCGGATACTGAACCCGAAGCCTTTGGCACTCTTCTCCAGCTCCACCGTGAAAAAGTCGAAGTCCTGCAGCAGCAGAGGACACACACCCACACACACACACACACAGACAGACAGACAGACAGACAGACACACACCCACACACACACAGACAGACAGACAGACAGACAGACACACACACACACACACACACACACATTTGAAATATGACCTGGATCCATCCAATATGCCTACTCTTGCATTGCTCCAACCACAGCACCCACAAACAAATATGGCAGTTTTATAGGTCTACCTCACTTCTTTCCGCCTCTCCCCAGATTTACAGTCTATTTTTAGACAGGCAGAACCACAGTCTACCTGCAGGCATCTGTGCACACAGAGCACAAACAAACACTGCATATTTATTGTAGGCCTTTTCTGAGTTCGCTCCTATGTGTACGCCCCTGTTTGATGTCCCATAAGAGGCAACCTGACAGCTGTGTGTGTGTGTGTGTGTGTGTGTGTGTGTGTGTGTGTGTGTGTGTGTGTGTGTGTGACAGCGGCGTGTCAACAAGTGTGGGACTCTCCGAGGCACAGAGACAGAAGTGCTGGTTTAAGCTGTGCCTTGATGACAAGAGCAGCTCCGGTCCCAGCGGCTGTGTTCAATAACTGCTCAGTGAAGAGACTACAAACGTGTGGACTGTGAACGTGAATCTCCACACACTCAGTGAATGATATAACTATGATGTCGTAAAACCAGCAGTGTGTTCATATCTAACAGTGTTCATTGAGTCACTACTGTTAAAAAAAGGACAAGAGAATTGCTGAAGAGTTATGGTGTTGTAGGCAATAGGCATAAAATGTCTGTGTGTTTGTGTGTGTGTGTGGGGGGGGCCCAACAATAAATCAAAATCAATGCAACCCCCTACCCCCAATAATAATATCATCATGATAAATGAATCTGTTAGAGCATGATAAAGTGTGTTTGTGAGTGTGTGTGTGTGTGTGTGTGTGGTGGGGGGGGAACTCACGTCTTCATAATGAAACTAAGACCGTTACATTTCAAAATGAAGACACTTGCCATAGTGATGTAACGGATTCGTTGCTGTAGCTAGGTGCAGAGGCGGCGTTCAGTGCCTATCATTCAGAAACAGGAGCAGGGACGCAGCCACGAAAAGCGCACACCGTAGGCAGGTCAAACGCACACATACACTACACATACAGGGGTGGACGCAGCCCACCACACAAAAAGGATCACACACGAGGAAGACCTAAAAGGGTAACATGCTACACTAAAACACGGACATTAAAACAGTAAATAAAGGCATTAACACACACAAACAACCCCCAGAGTTCTCCCCCGTATCCCAGAATGCATTGTCCCAAAGTCCGTAGCACATAGTCCAGCTTGCCGACGTTACAGTGAGTTCGTTGGGGATGAAGTCGCTAAATATTTTAGAAAGGAAACTGATAGATACAAACTAGATACTAGATACAAACAATGTAGAGCAAGAACAACTAGCCTACCGGTATGTCGTGACACTGTTCCAGTGAGATTTATTTTGGAATTTAAGAAGACACATTTCGCGGAAACATGAGTGTGCTGCGGAGAGCAAAGGAAAGCGTGAGCAATTTGAATGGCCTGCTTTAAGTAAGGCTGAATGGCCTGCTTTAAGTACGGCTGAATGGCCTGCTTTAAGTAAGGCTGAATGGCCTGCTTTAAGTACGGCTGAATGGCCTGCTTTAAGTACGGCTGGAGTAAAACTTGGACGCTAAACCTGTATTATTTAGGCAATTAATCCCACTGATCCCTTTAGTTTGAGGCTTATGTGTACGTTGCCAAGCTTGTTCGTTGTTGCACTGTCGGTGTTGCATTAGGCTATCTTTTACAATACATGTTCTATGAGTGACATTGCCGTTTCTCTTAGTTCTTTGGGATTTAAGTTTTCTAAGGTGACAATTCGGCTTGTAGATTATTTCTCCCTCTTTTAAATTGGAGCGAGCGTGTAGCGATTTCACTGGAGTGAGAGGATTTTGAAGTGGATCGGGGAGCGAAATTGAGCGGAGCGGCCTGACGTGAATTTGAGCGGAGGAGCAGCCGAGTGAACAGCCACCTGAGCGAGGAGCGGCCGAGTGGACAGCCACCTGAGCGAGGAGCAGCCGAGTGGACAGCCACCTGAGCGAGGAGCGGCCGAGTGGACAGCCACCTGAGCAAGGAGCGGGATATACTCACCGCTCACTAGCTCTGGTGTGAGGTCAATCCCCCAATGTTTAATTCAAAGTCCCCCCCCCCCCCCCCATGTCAAACATGAGCTTGACTAATGGAGATGCCCGGGAGGCCTGGCGTCAGGTGGGGTGGTGTGAAGGAGCACGATCTCACCTGCGGCTGCCGGTAGTCAGGGATGACAAACTGCCGCGGGTCTAACTGCCGGTAGTCCATGAGTGGCGGCTGCCGGTAGTCCAGCGTGGGCGGCTGCCGGTAGTCAGCTACGGGAGGGTGCCGGTAGTCCACGGGGGGCTGGCGGTAGTCTGTGAACGGAGGCTGCCGGATGTCCGGCTTCACGTCCTGTCGAGCCTTCACCTCAGATCTGTAACTAACCAACACATTGTGCATTGTATGTAAACTGTAAACATTGTAAGCATTTAATTACAACCGTATAACCCATTAATAACAACATAATTATAAAGAAGGGTTCACTTTATCAAGATACTAATGCTGTGACATCCATATCTTTTCCAAATGTGTCTTAACAAAGCAACTTACATAATATGTCAATTATATATTACAAGGGCCATTGTCTACAGAGCAACTTGAGGGTTAAGTGTCTTGCTCAAGGGCACAACAGTGGAGGCCTGGGATTGAACCCCACAACTATTCAGGCTACTGCATGATGGCCCAGCCCCATACGCATAGCATATACCTGCTACAAGGTTTAGCACAAACATTGACCCACTTTCTGAGTGACTACTTTTAATGGATTTGAGGCCTTACTGTCGTTTACAGTATGATTACATTTCAGTCAGGACCACTTCCCTATTTGCATAATATTACATTCTCTGTTCTGGGAGCCCCCTGCCCTTCCATGTGCAAACATGGAAAGCCCAAGGCAGGGAGAGCAGCAACGATAAACCCCCCATGGGATACAACACAGAGCAGACATCAATGACTAGACATTGATAAGTCTTAAATCCTAACAGGGGGATAACAGAGGAAGATGGGGTGAAAGTGGGTTGCCAAAAGTCTTGCAGAGAAAGCGGCAGGCAGTAGGTAGGCTAATCAGCTTAGATAAGGCGCTCTGAATGATCTCCGCCAGTGCAAGAGCAGAAGATGATCAGTTGAGTAATCAGCTGAACGGTCAGCATGGCAGTCAGCTTGACCATTCAGCTGGGCCACTCAGAGATGGTGGAGGAGACTCCGTGGCCAGCCCGAGCTAACGCTCCGCTATGCTCCATTTCATGTAAGAGGCTAATGGTGTTGAGAGATGCGTTTGCTGGGGGTTGCCTGTGTGTGTGGGAGAGAGACAGAGGGAGATTGCATGCAAAGTAACAGCATGATTGGATCTTGTTTATTTTGTCAGGCTCATTTGCTGTGTGTGCCGCAAATGTTATGGTTAGTGAGATTATGCATGCACGGGAAGTACACACGCATACGCACACACACACACACACGCACGCACACACACACACACACACACGGAAGAAACAACCACACACATGCACAAGTTTTCCATCAGCCTTTACACACACACAAACTCACACACACACACACACACACACACACACACACACACACACAAACACACACACACACAGCCTCCCCCATCCCTCTATCTCTCTCTCTCTTATCTACTCGCTAAATCTTTCATGGAACACGATTTCCATTGAAAAGCACAGTGACACAATCTGCAGGAGCCGGGCGAGGCGAGCGAGCGAGCGAGTCGAGAGTGTCCGCGGGCCGGCAGCGAGGCAGATGAAAAGTCCGCCGCCACTCGGCACGGCCACCACAGCTCCCCTGCCTCCATTAAAGATGGAGGGGATGTTTTTAAGGAGCAACGGGCCGCTGAATTATTCAGGC
>NW_027468664.1:30988249-30995749 GCF_046254945.1 Alosa pseudoharengus | reverse complement strand
TGTATGTCTGTGTGTGTGTGTGTGTGTATGTGCGTATATGTGTGTGTGTTTGTGTGTGTGTGTGTGTGTGTCTGTGGGTGTGTGTGTATGCATACGTGTGTGTGTGTGTGTGTGTGTGTGTGTGTGTGTGTGTGTCTGGTTGTGTGTGTGTGGGTATGCGTATGTGTGTGTGTGTATGGGTGTTCAGACAGAGCGGAGTGAGGGATAAAAGATGCGGGCGAAAGCTGATGGCTCAGGGACAGTTTGGGACAGACTATGTGGGGACGGGGGGAGTGGAGGATGCAGAGGTGTCTGGAGATAGGAGGCTCAAAAGCTCAAAGAGGTGAACACAGACACACACACACACACACACACACACACACACACACCCACACACACACACACACACAGGCGCACACACACACAGGCATACACATACACGCACACACACATAGGTACACACACACACACAGGCACACACAAACACAGGCACAGACACGCACAGACACACACACACACCGAACGCACAGACACAGATACACACGGATGAGGAGATCTGAGCGTTTGCTCTGAGTCTGGCTAATCCAACAGAGCCCGCCGATGACAGTGGCAGAGACATGAAGAGAGAGAGAGAGAGAGAGAGAGAGAGAGAGAGAGAGAGAGAGAGAGAGAGAGAGAGAGGGGACAGAGAGGGTAAGCCAGAAAAAATGGGGATTGTGGGAAGGATTTGGAGGTGTAGACAAGAGAGGTGCAAAAGATAAAGACCGAAAAGAATAGAACAGAGTGGGAGAAGTGATAAAAGGAAAACAGTGGAAGAGAGAGAGAGAGAGAGAGAGAGAGAGAGAGAGAGAGAGAGAGAGAGAGAGAGAGAGAGAGAGAGAGAGATACTGCAGATACAGATGGTAGAAATGAGGAGCAGATAACGAGTGCAGAAGTGAAAGAGCAACAACCACAAAGAACAGAACCTGTGTGTGTGTGTGTGTGTGTGTGTGTGTGTGTGTGTGTGTGTGTGTGTGTGTGTGCGTGCGTGCGTGCGTGCGTGCGTGTGTGTGTGTGGAGGGAGGGGGGGTTAGATAGAAAATTTGCAAAGTGATTTCATGCTCCCTTGAAAATAGTACTCTGAGCATTTTCAGAATTTTAGTTTGATAGATGATATGTCATTTTTGTACAGTTTGTTTTGTACAATAGAAATGAGTGTATTAGGTAATTTAATTTAGAATACATTTTGATGTATCCTTGTGAGTCCTTGTGTGTGTGTGTGTATGTGTGTGTGAATGTGTGTGTGTGTGTGTGTGTGTGTGTGTGTGTGTGTGTGTGTGTGTGTGTGTGTGTGTGTGTGTCCTCTCTTGCTCACCTGGGCCTGGCTTCCTCCGTCGGACAGTCAGGCTGACCTGGCCATTGCGGGCGGCGCCGTGCATGAGGTCAATGACGTAGCGATGCGGCTTGCCCGCCACGCAGATGCCGTCCACCGACACCAGCTCGTCCCCGGGCCGCAACCGGCCATCCTGGTCAGCGGGGCTCTTCTCGATGATGGCCCCAATCAGGATCTGTGAGGTGGACGAAAACAGGGGGGGGGGGGGTTCAGCGTTACTGTCATGTCAAGTTTAGGGTGAGCACATGTGGTTGAATATAAGAAAGGTTGGAGGTGCAAAGGAAAGGTGGAGGGGTTTAACAGGGTGGGGGTTAGGCTATGAGATGAGCCCAATCCGTGAGAGTCAACAGCTGACAGTTGATGGCTGATGTGTCGAAAGGCAAAAGCTCCATCCTCATATTCCCATGTCCACTGGTAGAAAAGGGGCTTGATATCAAAGCATCATCACATCTCACCAATAAAAAAATAAATATTGTCTCAAAGGCCCTTTGCTTTACAGTAGAAGTTGAGGCTTGCTAGTATCTAGCAGTAGTGAATGAAGGACAAAGCCTACACAACTCAGAGAGTGTGTGAGCATCTGTGTGGGAGTGGGGTTCTTTATGATTGTTCACTCTTCCTCAGAGGAGGCTATCAGTCCTCACACACACGTTAGATTCACACACATACTATGGTCACACACACGTTAGATTCACACACACGTTAGATTCACACACACGTTAGATTCACACACATACTATGGTCACACACACGTTAGATTCACACACATACTATGGTCACACACACGTTAGATTCACACACATACTACTGTCACACATGTTAGATTCACACACATACTATCCTCACACACATGTTAGATTCACACACATACTATGGTCACACACTGATCCCTCTGCTCAAACTTATCATCCCAAATGCCTGCCTCATAGATCTGGCTCATTGGTTAATCCGTATAATTACCGGACACACTGGAGAAGATGGACTTTAGTACTAAAGATTAGTCCAATAAGGTAAGGTGTTTGCTACACTACTGTCACTGGTTAGAAAGTATGAAAGTTTGTGTGTGTGTATGTGTGTGTGTTTGTGTGTGTGTATGTGTGTGTGTGTGTGTGTGTATGCGTGGGTGTATACGGTATGTATCTATGTGTGTCTGTGTGTGTTTGTGTATGTGTATGTGTGTGTGTGTATGCGTGTGTTTCTGTGTGTGTGTGTGTGTGTGTGCATATGTATATGTATGTGTGTGTGTGTGTAGAGAGAGAGGGGAAACATTAGGAGGGGGGGTGGGGATTAGTCAGTAAAGGTGACAGGGTTTCCAGCCCGTGCCATTACGAGCCTTCTCACAAGCGTCCGGACTCACAGGCTGTCCTGCCTCGTCTCCACCCAGGATCCGGAAGCCGAAGCCGGACTTCTGCCGGCGCAAGTGCACCTCCACTTCCTGGAACTCTGCTCCTGAGGGATCATGGGAAGGGAAGAAAAAACATAATTAAATCAACCCTAGGATAGGTCAAGTAAGGGCAACGTGGTCACATATTTGTCTTCTTTCAGTTTCAAAAATAAAATAAAAAAATAAAAAAGAAGTCCCAACTTGACATTTCAGGGTGAAAAAAAAATCTGAATGAATGAATAAATAACGCAAAAAGTAGAGAGGAGCTTCGTTATGGAGAGCTTCACGAGCTTGGCGCTCCGAGACTTACCGGAAGGTTCTGCGGAGTAGGCGGTCCGCGGGGGCCCTGGTTCTGAGAGAGTGGGATGGGGAGGGAAGGAGGTGAGGGAAGGTGGAGGGGGAGGTGGAGGTGGAGGTGGGGTGGGTAGCAACACAAAACAAAATGAGCCTTCTTGGGTTAAGCAGAGAAATAACTGGCATGCATGCAAGGAGAGTAGGTTTAGGGGGGTTGGAAGTGGGGAACGGGGGTGGGGTGGGGTGGGGTGAACACTTATCACATATTCAATGCAAACCAACGCCTCAGTGCACCATCAGGGCAAACTTCCTCCGTCATCCATAACTTGGCACTTTAGCTGGGTGCTAAAACGCTTACAGTGTGAGAAAAAAAAAAGGAAAAAAAGAAAATAAATAAAAAACATGACGTGCGACTAACAGGCAGAGACACAAACTTTCTCGGGGGAGGTTCATTAAAATCTCCAACCAAAACGTAGCTAGTATGCGGGGTGCAACAGGAGAGATGTTTATGCGCTTGTTAAAGAGACACGGCCCCTGTGAAGAAAAGATCAATTTCGGAGCGAGGAGGACTCAGAGCTTTTAGATGAGGACTGTCTGCTTGTGGTTCAAATCCTGCAGACAAAAAAAGCACCCTGGCAAAGCACTGGTGTGCAGAGAAAGACAAACGCACACACACACACACACATACACATGCACCAACACAGACACACACCACACTCGCACACTCAAACAAACACAAATGAGATCCTTGCCACAGAAACCCCATGTAAACCAGTTGGACGCCCACACACACACACACATCGCACACTCCAGGAAAAGGGATTCGGCTCGCCTGTTCGGTCTTAATTTCTTTGGATGCGTCTCGTTCTTGCGCAATCAGAAACCACTGGAGCTGTACTTCAGTTCTGTTCACGCCGCAGGCCAGTACAGATAACAGAGAAACAGAGAGATAGAGAGAGAGAGAGAGGGAGAGAGAGGGAGAGAGAGGGAGAGAAAGAGAGAGAGAGAGAGGGGGAGAGAAAGAGAGAGAGGGAGGGAGAGAGCTAGAGAGGGAGAGAGAGAAAGAGAGACAGGAAAGAAGAGGGGAAATAGTGCTTCTGTTCTTTCTTTTATTCATGCAGTGTTCCGAGGATGGAAATAGGGACTCTGGGTGCCGAGAGCGGGCCCCTCACTGACACGCTGCCGGGGTCAAGAGGGGCCTCAGTTTGACCCCTCGCTTGTCTGTTTGCACCAGAGGGTCATAAGCACACTGGAAAGAGCCGAGAGGGGGAATAAGAGAACAAGAGGGAGTGTGTGAGAGAGAGAGAGAGAGAGTTTTTCTATTTTTCTAGTTTTTCTGTTTTTCTATTTTTCCTCTTTACCTCTTCTGTGTACATGTAATTGAGCTTTGGCAATAATGTTCATGCAACGTTCATGCCAATAAAGCTTTCTTGAATTGAATTGAGAGAGAGAGAGAGAGAGAGAGAGAGAGAGAGAGAGAGAGAGAGAGAGAGAGAGAGAGAGTGTGTGTAAGAGGAAACTACAGGCAGAATTCTCCAGTGAGTGAGAGCGAAAGCTAGTGAGAGAATGAGACAGTGAGAAACATGGAGAAATATCTGGTGTGTGTGTGTGTCAGCTTGTGCATATCTGCAAGTGTGTCAGCGTGTGTGTGTGTGTGTGTGTGTATGGGCATGTCAGCGTGTGTTTATGTATGCCAATGTGCGTGTGTATGTATTTGCGCGTGTGTCAGCTTGAGCATATCTATGTCAGTGTGTGTGTGTGTGTGTGTGTCTGTGTGTGAGAGAGAGTGTGTAAGCTTGTGTGTGTGATTGTGTGTGTGTGAGTGTGTTATGGGCATGTCAGCTTGGACACGCCAATGTGTGTGTATGTGTTATTTTGCAAATATTTATGTCAGTATTTGTGTGAGTGTGTGTGTGTGTGTGTGTGTTTGTGTGTGTGTGTGTGTGGCTGAGAATGTGTCAGCTTGTGCATATCTATGTCACTGTGTGTGTGTGTGTGTGTGTGTGTGTGAGAGAGAGAGAGATATAGAGAGAGTGTACTGTATGTGTGCATGACTAAAGCTGTGAGCTGCCCTGCTGTTGACCTTTGCTCCTCAGCTGGCACAAGTAGGCAGAAGCTGAGCAGTGGAGTGTGATCGGAGACACTGTCGGCACGGCAACAGGCATGTGGTGAGCTGAAGTGGGGTGCGCTGGGTGGGGTGGGGTGGGGAGTCAGCTTTTGCCGTCAAAATGAAGGCTGTGAAAAACTAGACGAGAGAAAGAGGCCAATAGAAAGAGAACAAAGGAAAAGAGAGAAAGAGAGAGAGAGTCCTCTTTTTTGTTTTTGTTCTCTGTCATCTATGGTTATATTATGTAAGTTTAAATCCATGTAAGTTTATATACATTTCGATGATTGCCTTTGCTGATAAAGCATCTTGAATTTGAATTTGAGAGTGGGAGATAAAGAGAGAGAGAGAGAGTGAGAGAGAGAGAGAGAGAGAGAGAGATAAATAGAGAGATCAAGAGAAAGAGACAGAGAAAAGAGAGAGAGAAAGAGAGAGTGATAGAGGGAGAGAGATGGATAGAGAGAGAGAGATCAAGAGAAAGAGACAGAGAAAGAGAGAGATATTGAGAGAGAGAGAGAGAGAGGGAAAGAGAGAGATGGAGGATGAATAAAAGATAGATAAATAGAGAGATGGCCAGGGACAAAATCCCCTGAAAGCCCTGACACAGAGCTCAACAGACAGCACTGTCCTCTCTGATAAGGGTTGCCTTACATAAGCACACACCAAACCCAGCGATCTCCCTCAAGCCAATCCCCTGGCACAGGAAATCAGTCTGTGTGTGTGTGTGTGTGTGTGTGTACATGTGTGTGTGTGTGTGTGTGTGTGTGAGTGTGTAGGAAGAAGGGAAATGTACAATCCCTTCCAGGGGAAGACAGAACACACATATTGTGTGTCACGTGCTCACATGCACACGCACACACACACAAGCACACACACACACACACACACGGATCAGCCAGCCTACACTACCATCCTCACACCTCCAAAAATGTCGAGTTAAACCCCAGGTCCATCTGTGTGTGTGTGTGTGTATGTGTGTGTGTGTTTGTGTGTGGGGGGGATTCCCCGTCTCGGAAAACGGTCTGGTCTTAGCTAACGAGCACTCCGACGTTCTGTTCGGGAGCTTTGTTGTTCTTTTCGGAGGATTTGGGGGAGAATGTCTCTGGCTCACTGGAGCTTAGCCGCGCCGACAGGAGCCAGGTTGTCAGCTGAGATCTTAATTCCGCCAGTGGCGGCGTGTCTGATTGTGCTAGCGGAGAGAGATACCGATGGACGCTGGGTAATGTAGTCACAGAGTCTGCAGATGTGTTTCAGTCATCACAAGCTAAATCTGTCTGTAAATATGAAAACACACCTACATACACAAACACACACACACACAACCACTCACACAGCCTCACAGTACACATGCACACACTCCAACTCACTCTCATAAAAACAGACACATACCAAACCATCCCACACACATCCCCCTGTCCCCCATCCACCCTCCCTTAACCCTTAAACACACACACACACAGATCAACATCTCCAGTAGAAGACTTGAGTACTGGATGTTTGGTATAGGTGCTAATAATACTAGACTATCAGACACACACACACACACACACATGATCCACATCCACAGTAGAAGACTTGAGTACTGGATGTTTGGTGTAAGTGCTAATAATACTAGACACACACACACACAGACACACACACACACACACACACACACACACACATGATCCACATCCACAGTAGAAGACTTGAGTACTGGATGTTTGGTATACAGTAGGTGCTAATAATGCTAAACTAACAGACAGACACACACACACACACATGATCCACATCCACAGTAAAAGACTTGAGTACTGGATGTTGGTATAGGTGCTAATAATGCTAAACTAACAGACACACACACACACACACACACACACACACACACACACACATGATCCACATCCACAGTAGAAGACTTGAGTACTGGATCTTTGGTGCTAATAACACTAGACTAACAGCATGGTAATTATTACTTGTGGGCCCACGTAAGCCAAAGGAGCAGGAAGACAGGTGAGCGCTGTGAAAAGGAACTCTGCATACAGGTGAGCAAAAAATGTCATTTGAATACGTGGGGCGGTATACAGCAGTGTTCCTTAACTGGTGGGTCGGAACCCAAAAGTGGGTTGCGGAACCGTTCTGGGTGATTCGCGGAGCTTGTGGTTTTAAGCCCCCACTTAAAATGCTACCTTATCATATCTAATACTGGACCTTTATTTTGATAGACTTTATTTGTTTGTGAGTCATCGCCATGGACATAGACAATGTTTATGTGACAAGTCATGTTATCATTTTAGTGGTAAACACAAGTAGGTCCGTGTATTTGCATAGCGATGTTCACATCTCTGTGTATGTGTGTGTGTGTATGCGTGCGAATATGTGTTTATCCGC
>NW_027468664.1:30965749-30985749 GCF_046254945.1 Alosa pseudoharengus | reverse complement strand
TAACACCTGACAGAGAGGTACGGAGCAGAGAAATGCAAATGTACTCCTGAGCACCAGGCAAACAAAGTAGACAGACAGACAGAGAGAGAGAGAGAGAGAGAGAGAGAGAGGGAGAGAGAGGGATGGGGGGAGAGAGAGGTAGAGAGAGAGAGAAAGATGGAGATAATTAGAATGAAGAGGATGTAGGAGCAAGATGTAAGAAATAAATAGTGATGAAGTATTTGTCAACATCACTAAAGCTCACTGATTTTAAATTTGAGAAGATACTGTGCAGTTATGTCGCCATGTTGGCCTCGGAATGACCTTGTATGTACTTGACCATGTCCGGTCCATAGTCCATAGCCTTTCTGCTTTTGAGTGGCCTTTAACGAGCCTTTCTTCCTGTCTGTAAGTGTGCCTCCTTAACGACTTCCTACTTTCTGCCCTCTTTCTCTCTCTGTCCTCTCTGCCCTCTCTCTCTCTCTCTCTCTCTCTCTCAAGAATCCATCACTCGTTGTTGTGGCTCTAGGCCGTGGCAAACAATCTCTAATTAAACCAAAGATGAACTGTCTGCCTGGGATTCTGGTGAGGCCCAGAAAGTAAAAGAGGGCCGGAGTGTGTGTGTGTGTGTGTGTGTGTGTGTGTGTGTGTGTTAGAGTTTAGATTCTCTGCCCGAGCCCGAGCCCGAATTTGACCCGACCCGACCCGCGGGCCGGGTCGGGCCGATATTTCCAGCCACTATCCTCGGGCCGGGCCGGGTCCTTGATCAAGCTTTTTTTTTTTAAATCATTAGCCTACTTGGGTGGGGAGCTAAAGCTATGCCATAGTCAGAAATATCATAGCCTATATTTATCAAATTAGGCCTAAGTAACAAGTGTATACAACGTTATACAAGTTAGGCTCAGAGTTACAAAATGTCATTTGTAATGTCATCTGCGCAACACGTGTCATGCGCAGCTTCTCCACTCGCACGCATCACACCGGGCCTGCTGTTCTGTAGGCCTATTGTGTAGCTTAAGTGCAACGTGAAGAAGATGTAAAGAAAAAAAAATGAAAACAGGAGAAATAACTTCGAGCAAGTTTGGAGAAAAGTCGGAGGTATGCATTTGTCAGGTATGCTTTGTTGCGTGCATTAAGTGCGCACGATGTTCACCTATGACAGCAAAAAGACTTTAAGATGAACATGAAGCAGGCTTGCCATGCCAGAAATAATGATAGCCAGCCTTCAATGTCCTCTTTTGTCACTTCTCCAAGCATACACCTGAGAGCGAGGCAAGCCCTCACAGAGAAATGCGTTGAGTTTTGCTGCAGGGACATGATTTTACGTTGTAAGTGACGTTTCTTCATTCGGATTCATTTGCAATCCATTCCATTCTGAATAAACAAACACAGTTTAGCCTACAATCTTCATCCTCCGTTGCATTATTCATTAATATAATTCTAAACGGATTTCTGTAGCTCAAACAGCTCGGAATTGTAGTTGAGAACGTCAGTTATAATGGCCCACGTATTTAAAAAATGTCGGGTTTAAATCGGGCTCGGGCTCATAATTACAGTTAATGTGTCGGGCCGGGTCGGGCTCGGGCACAATGTGCACGGGCTCGGGTAGGGTCGGGCTTGATTTTTTGGGCCCGATCTAAGCTCTAGTGTGTGTGTGGTGTGTGGGGTGGGGGTTGGTCTGAAGAGAAGGTCTTGTGTAATAGGTTAAGCGGGTGTGCTTCTCTCACCCTCTTTCTAAAACTCATACATGCACACACACACACACACACACACACACACACACACACACACACACACACACACACACACACACACTCGCACAAACACCCCTGATTAGCCTTGCTGCAGACACACACGAGAAAGGATGAACTGAACTCCCTGTGACAGCACCGAGAGATAGAAAGAGAGACGACATGGCTTGATGGCTAGTCTGAGGTGAAGAGATAAACAGATAGATCAAGAAAGAGAGAGAGAGTGAGCGAGAGAGAAGAGAGAGAGAAGGAACAGAGGATTGTGAGAGATGGAGAGAGCTGGGGGGACAGACTACCCAGATTAAAAGAGAAAGAGTGATAGATAATGACATGGATAGTGAGGGAGAGTAAGATGGAGTGTGCAAGAGGTAAAATGAGACAGATTGATAGAGTAAGGGAGAGAGATAGAAAAAGAAGGGGGGAAACATGAAATGAGATAGAGAGAGAGAGAAGGTGAAAGGGGTGAGATATGAAATCAGCTGGCAAGATGAGAAGAGATAGCGAGAGAGGAGAGAGAGACAGAGAGAGAGAGAGAGAGAGAGAGAGATAGAGAGAGAGAGAGAGAGGAAAGAAGAGGGGAAAAAATGCTTCTGTTCTTTCTTTTATTCATGCAGTGTTCCGAGGATGGAAATAGGGAAGAGGAGAGGAGAGAGAGAAGACAGAGAGAGAGACAGAAGAGGAAAGGAGAGAGAGAGAAGACACAGAGAGAGAGAGAGAGTGCTTGATATAGTGTGGGCGACTTTTATCTCTTACTTAATTTCCAGTTCTGTTAAACATTCATTTATTTATAGTTTTGTGTACATGTAATTGAGCTTTGGCAATAATGTAATTGAAACGTTCATGCCAATAAAGCTTTTTGAATTGAATTCAATTGAGAGAGAGAGAGAGAGAGAGAGAGAGAGAGAGAGAGAGAGAGAGAGACACAGAAAGAAGGATGCAGCCCAATCTCCTCTAATGAATTGAGGAGCTGTTAGTTTACTGTGTGAGTAGTGCAGGGTGAGTCTCTGCTTCACAAAAAGGCCAAACGATGAATCCACATGCACAGACCACTCTCACAAGATGTCACTCAACACAATAACACAACCGTCACATGCTGCTATCATATTTTCTAGAGAAAAGAAAGAGAGCATATGAAGAAAGATCTAGAAAAAGATGACATAAGGGCTGAGGGTTAGTCGTCACAGAACAGAGAAAGAGTTTGATAAGGCCGTATTGACTGGCCACAGCTCTATCTTTGCAGCGATCAGGAAGGTACAAGTAGAGACTGGGCCGGGGAACTGGCTCAATGCAAAATAGCCTTCAGAGTTGTCTAGTTGCATGACTTACAATGAGAAAAGCACAACACAATTTGAATGCGCAAATGAATGGACAAATACAGCATTGCCATTTGCATTTCAGTGGGAGTACAGGTAAACTCATTAACTCTGAAACAATTGGGCTCAGTGTTAGCTGATAAAATCAGTTAGCTGATGTTTTGAAGTGGCTTTCTGAACGTTTTAAAGACTGACATTTGACGTTGTCTGCCCTATATTCTTACACTGACTGGAAGGTCCCCTCCAGCCACACTTTCAGTTAAAACTAACCTGGCCAATGTCAAAGGTCAAGGGGGAGAGAAATAAAAACAGTAGAAGCCACCTAGTAAGTAAAGGGCAGCTTGAAAGGTAGTTTTGAGTAGATCTATAAATAAAGAAGGGGTTAAATAGAGAACAGAAGGAGAAAAAGATCAATCTCAGGGTGTTGGAAGACAAGGCTGGTTACCTGTTTGGGGGTCTTCCAGGGGGAAAACTGACCTGCAATAGCGAGAGAATAGAAACATTTAGCCTATAAAATGATGTGTGTGTGTGTGTGTGTGTGTGTGTGTGCACAATACATTAGCTTTGCATGGCAGTCAACTGCTAAGAACTAAGAAGAGCTTAGCTTAAATACACAAAAACATCTGCAGAAAAGACTGCTGGAATATATAATCTAAATAAACATTAAACCTCAAAAGGAAACAAAACGACAAGAGGAGCAGATGACAGGGGGTGAAAAGCATTCACACTTTGTAAGAGCAGCTGTTACAATGCACTCTATGGTCTATGTTCTATGTCTGACACAAGAGCCATAGGAAGGACTAGGAGAAACAGCTGTGGTCCTGAGTGCCTCCATGATCGATCCCTAAACAGGCCTGGGGCCTGGTTACCTGATGCCTCTGTGACGCAAGCGTCAGCTGCATAACCTCCAGGAGCCCCCCCGCTCTCATCAACCAAGTGTGTGTCTGTGGTGATGGAGTTCTTGACTCCTAAAATATATCAAAGCAAGCCCCCGCCTTCTCTGCAGTCAGTTGCCCACCCCCCTCCCCTGAGATCTGTCGAATTATCATCCTATTTCTTCCCCCCTAACGCCCCCCGCCTGATGTTGCATTTACTTCAAATTAATTACATCATTTCCCGTAGGGGGCACGCCGTAGTAAGTTTCAACAGAGTGATTCAGGGAGGGTTTCGGCGTAACACACGTGGGCAGGGAAGAGGCTCAGGGAGGAAGGGTTTCAGCGTAACACACGTGGGCAGGGAAGAGGCTCAGGGAGGAAGGGTTTCAGCGTAACACACGTGGGCAGGGAAGAGGGGCTCACTATGGCACTCAGCTCCTGCCACTGCAGCCAGGCTCAGGGGACACGGGCGATTTCCCGAGCAAATATCTCACACATGCTACCTAAAGTCTACCACCGACCCCTCCCCCCTCCACACACACACACACACACACACACACACACACACTGTCTCTTCCAATCAATCAAAGGCGTGCACACCCACACACACGCAAACATACACACACGTGCCAAACCATGCAGGTCCTGTGTGACAGTTTCATTTAGTCCGCTCAACCAACCGAAGGCACCGTTGGAAAACTAGGGTTAAAACAAAAAAAAGCATTTGATCCCCGGAGCGTCTCTCGTTCAATTTTTCCCTCTATCTCTTTCAGTCTCTGTTTCTTTCTAGGCGCTAATTACATCATCAGCCCTGTGTCTAAGTAGCCAATCAAAATAGAAGTGAAGTCAGGAAGGTCCAAATGATGCAAGCCTACAAACCTGATATGGGATTTGAAGGCCCAATAGTAGTAGCTGTCTGGTCATCAGAGGAATGAATTTATGAAAGAATGCGCACAAAATGGTGTTTTATCTACCTTTAACTCACACAATCATCCACTCTCTCAAGCACACACACACACACACACACTTGGTCTATGTGGTTCAATTTGACTATATTCCTCATCTTTCTACACACTGCTACAGAGGCCTGCTAAGAACAAAGAGGCACAATTGCTTGTCGGCAGGAATAAAACGGAGAGTGACTTCACAAACTACACCAGATGCTTTCAGTGCACATAACTCCTGTTTCCTTCAGTAAAAGTCTCAACTATACATTGCTAATGCTTCCTCCTGTATCGGACTCAAACAGAACCTCTCAAGGAATATCAAACCCAGAATTACATTTACATTTGCGTTTATTCATTTAGCAGATGTCTTTATCCAAAGCGACTTACTGGTACATATGTCAATCATATTACAAGGGCCATTGTCCCCCACAGCAACTCGGGGTTAAGTGCCTTGCTCTAGGGGCACAACGGTGGAAGTTGGGAATTCAACCACATAGCTAGCAGTTCCAGTACACTGACTATATAACAAAATGACTCCGAAACTCATCCAACTACCAGGTTTTACTTTGAATAAACAGACATTTGACATTTGACAAACCAAACACACAATGTAAGAGATTTCATCCAACGTCACCTTACTTGTTTAACTTGTTAGTGTGAACAGGCGTGTGTGTGTGTGTGTGTGTGTGTGTGTGTATGTGTGTGTCTGGGTACCAATTTAGTGCTAAAGGGGCACCCAATTAATCTAATATCAACAAAGAGGATCATGCTCCAGCCCACAACTTAATTTCGTAGTGCAATACCAGGCATTCTGTACTGGGCGTGCATCACCAATGTCAGAAATTCCATTCTCCATGCTGTAGGCCAGTGCTGCATTTATTAACATTACGTGTATTAAGTTAAAATAACTAAATTGTGTTACTCAGTCAAGTCAAGAACTCTTACACAGAGTGCAATGACCTTTTTTTTGTCTTTGGATCCTCCAGCGCATCTTTGAGAGACGCAGTTCATCAGGGCTTCATCCCACCCAGATGAGATCTCTGTGCCCATCGGTTGCCCATAAGGCTTGCATACTGACTGGATTCAGGTGAATAGCACTTTTGTGCTGGCCAATTGACCTGTTACACCACTGCCGTGTGTAGTGGTCATTACCATGTGACAAATCTTTAATAAAAAAAGGCTCATTTGCATTTAATCCAGAAAAACAAGCAATAACTGCCCAAGGGCTAAAGAGAACTAGAAAGCTGACATGAGAAGCGCCAAACTCACAGACACGACCAGGAGAAGATCATAAGAGACAAGGCTGCACATGACTACAGTAAGAATCCCTGTTTACTCTAGATATACTTAGGAAAAAGATCTAATATTTAACGTTTAAAACCTATTTGCTTAAATATTCAACATACAGTACATTTCACTAAGTCAGAGTTATAAAAACTGGTTTAGTTCTACAGCATAATATTGCTAATATTATACTACTAAAGATAAAAAGTGAAATTTTGATTAATTAATAAATTTGATTTATTTCAGGGATGGATCACTTGCTTTTCATCACTCTGCTGTTCTCAGGTCAGTGATCGTCATGTGATGAAAGTATTCTTAATTCGTCTTGATGACTGAGTGATAACTGTTACTGTTGGATGCATCGTCCTCACAGGGCTCTGCAGTGTGTCCTCACGGGTGGTGCGGCGGTACCACTTTGTGAACGAGAAGAAGACGTGGGACAAAGCGCAGGAATACTGCAGGCATGAGTTTACCGACTTGGCCACTGCTGAAGATACGGACGACATGACGGCTATGACCAGCACGGTCACAGTTGCTTACGACAATTTTTTGTGGATTGGGTTGAATAAGACTACAAATTACACTTGGAGGTGGTCAGTGCAGGACAGCAGGGCCTACAGTCTGGAAGAGACCAACTTCACATCCTGGGGAAGCGGTGAACCAAATGATGATGGAGGAAAAGAGGACTGTGCTGTCTTCAAAGGAAGTAACTGGAATGATGCCTCATGTAAAGATAAAAATGATTTCATATGCTATAATGGTAAGATCGGACACACTTTAATTACTACGGTAGTTTACTTGTGATTCCAAACCTTCATTTAAGCACATTTATAAACACCTATTAGTAACAGCATAAATAAATGTGAAGATTCAAATGGGTTGAGTTTATTGTGTGTTATTTTCCTGACCTGACTATAGTAACTTGAAAAGCATTTTCATATAGGGAAAATGAACTGCAACGTATTAGCATGGTCATTTACATATCACATGGAAATGTGTCTTACAGAGGGAGACCACCCAAATGAAAGATACATTCTGATAGAAGATAAGAAGACATGGATAGAAGCTCAGAAGTACTGCAGGGAGAAGCACACAGACCTAGCCAGCGTGAGGAACCAGACTGAGAACACCATAGTTAATCAGACAGCAGAGGATAAGAGCGTTTGGATCGGCTTGTTCAAGGACTACTGGAAATGGTCGGACCAAACTACCTCCTTATTCAGGTTTTGGAGTCCAGGTATACCAAATAATGGCAAAGGAAATGAGGACTGTGCTGCAACAAAGCCAAACGAAAACTGGGAATGGGGGGACAGGGCGTGTACTCAGAAACATCCATTCTTTTGCTATGAGGGTGAGTTGCTCTTTATTTACATCAATTTCAATTTTCAACCATTTTCTGGAAAATTCTGCATGTGAAAAAATAATGTTTTAATTACATCCCTCTCATTTACACCTGCACTATCATCTGGTTTTCATCAATAAGCTCCTCTTTAACATTTCTCTTGTTTAGTATGGTGACATCTCTGTTTACTGTTGTAAAATGTTCATAGGAGACGTGCCTCTTCCATTGCTTTTGTGTTTAGAGTGCCCTAACAACTTGCTCCTGATCCGTGAGAATAAGACCTGGAGGGAGGCTCTCGACTACTGTAACAGGAATAACATGGAGCTGGTCTCGGCCTCCTCCTCTGAGACCCAGGGCTGTGTGAGGGAGGTGACCAGGGGGGCCAGCACGGCTCACGTGTGGATGGGCCTGTCCTTCTTGTGCCCCATGGAGCTCTGGTTCTGGATCAGTGGGGTGACGCTGTGCGGCGACGACTGGGCCCACGGGAACGGCACCGGGAGGAACGAGTGTGGCCTGGCGGGCGCCCTGCAGTCAGGAGGCCAGAGGAAGTGGGTCAGCCGCCCGATGAACGAGAAGCTTTATCTGCAGCTCCCTTTAAGGTAGAGGGCGTCTTTGTGCACACGCGCATGTGTTTATGTGTGGTTATCAACGCTGCCATTTGTGTCTGTACATTTACATGTAAAACTATATCAGCTCCACATTTACCAGACACCAACACTCATCTTAACTGTGATGGATCAGTCATTTGCATGCTGTGGTTTGCTGCAAATTCATAGTCTTGAGTTGAGTTATTATTTTTATCATTCTTTCATGCTGTTTGTAATGGGATATTATCTTGTGATTGGTTTAATAGAAGAAATAGAAAATTAAATATATCCAATACATATGAAGAGCTCTTTTCCAAAATGCTAATGCATTTTCATTTGTTTTTCATTTTTTTTTCAACTATAATTTCAGTGGACCTATAATTGGATTACTGTTATTTGATGTATCTTTACTCAATCAAAGCAACACAACTGAACTTATTGATATTACCTGAGATACACAATTAAATAACATAACTTATTAATGTTTTCAAAAATGGACTTATCGTGTTTTGGAAAAGAGCTCTTCATATGTTGCTGCGATCCCATTTTTGACTGTCAACACATACATGTTGAATTGCCGATGTATTTTATTCTATTGGGTGATGGGGCTTTGTTGGTTAAATTATATACATTTATTATTCATAAGCCTATTAATGTTTGCGATGCAGGTCAAGATGGGTTAAATTAGCGGGAGTGACTTTGTTAATTAAATAACATGACTGCATCAAATATAGCTATTACATTAAGTTTGTGTGATCTGAAAATGTAGTAATGTAGTGTTTTTGGTTACGTTAAAATAATAACAATTGGCTCTTATGAAGACTGTATTACAAGATCACTGTGACATACCATATCTACACACAAAGAGGTCTTTATACACTTCTACGTAAAAACAAATAAAACTGAATAAAAAAAAGAAAACTTGCCTTGTCTCAGTTTATTAAACCTAAAAAACCCTTAATGTGAATAAAACATAATTGGTCACTTATGTATCTCTGGGATCAACTGCTACTAACAAAATCTTAATTATGGTTCATGGTAGCCTGTTTAGTTTTGCTGCAGACACACATGAGAAAGGAGGAACTGAACTGATGAAGAGATAAACAGATAGATAAAGAGAGAGAAGAGAGAGGGAATGGAGGATTGTAAGAGATGGAGAGTGCTGGGGGGACAGACTACGCTGATTGAAAAAGAAAGAGCGATAGATAGTGGCATGGATAGTGAGAGTAGGGCTGGCATGATATCACTTTTTCATGCCTAATACCGATATTGATATGACAACCTTGAGTATCTGCCGATACAATACCACTCCAATACTGTATTTTAAAACAACTATGCTGCTAACACATTTGCCTGGATAGTTCTGGAAAGGTAGCAATGGGTTCAATCCAGCATTCCCAACAGTGTATTGGCTCATCCACAAGTGCACATTCCTGCTGCGAAGGTGTTTTATGATTCCCATTCATTACTAAGATACAAAAAATAAATCCATAAATAAACAGGTCAATAACACCACAATAAAATAATTAAAATAATGAATTACATACACAGTGACACTGTGTTCAACATGCAACAAAACAGCTCCACTGCTGTGCTGTGTGGAGTGATCTGATGTCTGGGCCTACTCAGCCTCCTTTCCCCCAATGACATCATCACCCCTCTGTGGGCAACATTTCCTAAAATATACTGTTTGACCCTAAATGGCACCCGTACGTAGGAAATGCAAGAGAGAAAAAAACGAACAAAAAAAACAAAAAACATGGACATACGCACATCATGTTTGCCATACTCCCTTTGCAAAGTATCAATGTTCAATTGAGCTATTAGGATGTTGTAGCCAATACTTTTTAGGGTTTTGATATGGAGGGGAAACAGTTGTTTGAGTTCTGTTGTGATTGTTTGGATATAGTTAGTCGCTAGGCTAGATGGTAAACTTATATGGCACCCACAGTACAGACTAACTTATTTGAATGAGCAGAGACTGTGTAAGATCTATGAGAGAAGGAAAGTTAAGAGTGTTGCTGTTGTCAGTAATCGTGCTGCTTACTGGTCTTCCTCATGTTGTACTGTTCATGTGAAATATGCTATATCATGTTTTCTGTATGACATTGCATCTTTCTGTATGTCGGGTCCTTCCAAGTATAGTTATCATAACATAGCTTTTAGCTGAATGGATCCGATTAATATTTTTTTATTTTCCAATACCAATATCGGATTGATACTGGTCCCGAGTATCGGATTGGCTCATCCGTACGTGAGAGAGAGTAGGATGGAGTACAGCACTTTGTAACTTTGTTTTGAAAAGTGCTATATAAATAGATTATTATTATTATTATAGTATGCAAGAGGTAAAATGACACAGACTGAAAGAGAAAGGGAGAGAGACAGAAAGAGAAGGGGGGAAAGATGACATGAGATGGGTTGAGGGAGTCAGAAAAGTTGGGGCTGAATGATGAGAGAGCGAGAGAGTAACACAAAGACATGATGTAGAGAGAGGAGGACCAAATGGAAGATGAAAAAGTACAAAAGGTTGAAACAGACAGACAGACAAACAGAGTGAAAGAGAAAGGGAGGCCCAAAAAGAGGCCCAATGCATGCAGCCCAAACTCCTCCAAAGAATTGAGGAGCTGTTGGTTTGCTTTGTGAGTAGTGCAGGGTGAGTCTCTGCTTCACAAAAAGGCCAAACGATGAATCCACATGCACAGACCACTCTCACAAGATGTCACTCAACACAATAACACAACCGTCACATGCTGCTATCAGATTTTCTAGAGAAAAGAAAGAGAGTATATGAGAAAAGATCTAGAAAAAAATGGCATGAGGGCTGAGGGTTAGTCGTCACAGAATAGAGATAGAGTATGAAAAGGCCGTCTCGACTGGTCACAGCTCTGACTTTGCAGCGATCAGGTCGGGGAACTGGCTTTGGCACCGACTAAAACAAAAAATTCTTGAACAAAAAATGCACAACTTTGGCAACTGCATTGGCAGAAGACACCAGTTTACATGTTATCAAACGTTACCCAGTGCTGGCTGGACAGCTGGTGACGCCTGCATGCCTATTATTAGGCAGGTAGAGTAGCTAACTAGTAGTGCTCTGATTTGAAGTAGCACACTGTGTTTTTCATCAATTTTCAGCATACTGGTTATCCGTTTAGTGCTAAGAGGACACCCAATTCATCTAATATGTAAGGATCCTAATTACCAGGCTGATGATAATCTTTTCAGTCATATATTGACTCTTGATAAACTACTAAGTGTGGGCCTATTGTGGGCCTACTGTCACATGTCCACAGGAGCAGTTAACTATAGGGACAGGAAATGTAATCAAATGTATACCTTGTCATGTCTTGATTGATTCACTCTCACTACAACAATGGTCTGAAGTCTCATCAAAGTACTCTCAAATCAGATAACCTCCAACCATGTGATCCCAAATCAGCTGACCTCCAATCATGTGATCCATATCAATGTAACCAACCACAAACTAGGTAGTATTTAAGTGCGGTTCACAGAGCATTCTGGGAGCTATTCTGTAGTCAGAATCTCCCGCACCACTAAGGTGTGTAGTCATCATCCTCTGAGCTGGTATGTTCATTCTCTGACTGCTTCATATGGTTTCCTAAATGTTCCTTTAACCTGTTTTCGTAACTTTCACATTATTCATTTAGATGTACCTTCTATAATGTATTGGATGAATAGCTTGTATCTGACAAATAAATTGTTATGTTCTGACCCGCATAGCCTTTCTATTGTACTTGTAGACCAGAGTAGCAGTTTAGGTAACGTTACTAGCATAATGGACGGTTGGGATTAGTTATCGCCGTCGTAGAAACTAAATCAGCTGGGAGCTGGCATGTTATTATGAAATGACCAAGCATTACACAGCGGTGGGCAGTTTGTCAGCGATGGTCCTAGATTGGTCGCGAAAACCTAGCACAGCCTGACTCCCTGTAGCATAGGAATTTGCTTGACTGTCTAGCACGCTGGTGAGTATAGCAGTCCGGATCAGCATGTAACCTCTGACCACTTCCAGACCAAATACGTGTTATGTTTAGGAACCGCCCGAATTAATCGGCAGTTGGAGGAGACCTATAGTATATATTCCTAAGCTTGAGCGCGTGTCACAAGAAAACGAGTTAGGCATTCTCATTAACAATATGTATTGTGGGCGTATCAACCCACTAAGGATAGCAATGTTACATTGAACCAAAACTTTTCCAATACTGAGCGGAGTCAGATTTATTAGGTTTAACAGGGGTTTATAATCAATTGATATATTTCCAACAGCGCGCGGACAGCTTCACGATTTCCTTCGACCACTCCCAGTTCCCTCATTGGTCCTGACGAGTGACGTCATTACAAATATAAACAAAGAGGGTCATGCTTCTGCCCACAACTTAATTTCGTAGTGCAATACCAGGCGTTCTGGACTGGGCGTGCATCACCAATGTCAGAAACTCCATTCTCCATGTTGTAAGCCAGTGCTGCATTTATTAACATTGTTAAGTTAAAATAAATGCATTGTGTTGCTTTAAAAGTTAAGAACTCTTACACAGAGTGCAATGATCCTTTCTGTGGCTTTGTATCCTCCAGTGCATCTTTGACAGACTCACTACACCAGTGCTTCATCCCACCTCAATGAGATCTCTGTGCTCTGCATCAGGTTTGCATACTGACTGGATTTAGGTGAATAGCGCTTTTGTGCCGGCAAATTGACACGATATATGAGTGAGTGTGTCTTTTGACAAGTAACTTCACTTCCATGTTTAGTGGTCATTAGCAAACACATGATGTGTATGATAAAAAAGGACCATTTGCATTTAAACCAGAAAAACAAGCAAGCACTGATCATGAGTTTGAACAGAGCAAGATAGACGAGATAGAGAGAAGCGCTGAAACACACAGACACGACCAGGAGAGGATCATAAGAGACAAGGCTGCACATGACTACAGTAAGAATCCCTGTTCCTTCTAGGTATACTAAGATTTTTTTTAAAAAATATCTAATATTTAATATTTAAAACCTTTCTGCTTAAATATTAAACATAAACAGTTGAAAAAGCTAGTTTAGTTCTGTAGCATAATATTGCTAATATTATACTACTAAAGATAAAAACAAGGGGAATTTTGATAAATTGACGGACAGATTTATTTCAGTGATGGATCACTTGCTTTTCATCACTCTGCTGTTCTCAGGTCAGTGAACGTCATGTGATGAAAGTATTCGTAATTCGTCTTTATGATTTGTGATAGTGACTTGATGAGTTATTGTTGGATGCATCGTCCTCACAGGGCTCTGCAGTGTGTCCTCACGGGTGGTGCGGCGGTACCACTTTGTGAACGAGAACACGATGTGGGACAAAGCGCAGGAATACTGCAGGCATGAGTTTACCGACTTGGCCACTGTTGAAGATATGGACGACATGGAGGCTATGAAGAGCACAGTCAAAGGTAGTTATGGCAAAGAAGTTTGGATTGGGTTGAAGAAGACTACAAATTACACTTGGAGGTGGTCACTGCAGGACAGCAGGGCCTACAGTCTGGAAGAGACCAACTTCACATCCTGGGGAAGCGGTGAACCAAATGATAATGGACGAAAAGAGGACTGTGCTGAAAATGGGAATAACTGGAATGATTTCCCATGTGAAAGTAATAGATCCTTCATATGCTATAATGGTAAGACTGGAAATTATCATTATAATCTCTTTTGTGTGTGTGTGTGCGTGCTTGGTATGTGAATGTGTGTGTGTGTGTGTGTGTGCGCTTGGTATGTGTGTGTGTGCGTGTCTGTATGCGTTCTTCCTGCATATAGCGGTGTTGGTATCTCTAAACTCACATGTTTAATAGAGGGGGAAAATGGATACGGAATAGTATCATGATACTTTCTACACACAATTATAGCAATACCATCACACCATAATGCAAAATCAAATATTTAATATATTTGTATTTTTCATACCTCTATTTTTAAATATTTATAATGAAATATGTATGGCAGCATTGGCCCAATATGTATTTACAAACATTTTCTCTTCATTGCTACGGTAGCTTACTTTTCCAAACCTTCATTTGAACACATTTACAAACACATAAGCACACAAATGTCAGGATTCAAATGAGTTGAGTTAGTCACTGTGTGTTATTTTCCTGACATGACTATGATATTTATATATGATAATTAACTGCAATATCACATTGCAATGCTAATTGTATCGTAAAATGTAAAGATTTGCGATATTGTGGCCAAATGTCATTATAGTATCGAACGTTCACATTATTTGTCAATTCATTTCCTACCCTTAATATTAAACCATGATCATTTCTATATCACATTTAAATGCAAATCTTTGTCTTACAGAGAGTGGCAACCAAAATGAAAGATACATTCTGATAGAAGATAAGAAGACATGGAGACTTGCTCAGAAGTATTGCAGGGTGAAGCACACAGACCTAGCCAGCGTGAGGAACCAGACTGAGAACGCCATAGTTAATAAGACAGCAGAGGATAAGAGCGTTTGGATCGGCTTGTTCAAGGACTACTGGAAATGGTCGGACCAAACTACCTCCTTATTCAGGTTTTGGAGTCCAGGTATACCTGATAATTCCAAAGGAAATGAGGACTGTGCTGTAACAAAACTACACAAAACTGGGGAATGGGGGGACAGGATGTGTACTGAGAAACATCCATTCTTTTGCTATGAGGGTGAGTTGCTTTTTATTTACTTCAATTTCAATTGTCAAGCCTTTTCTGCATGTAACAAAATTATGTTGAATGTGTTAATTTGAAGTTGAATCAGTTAATTAAATTGCGCTCATTTACTCGTGCACTATCATCTGGTTTCATCAATAAGCTCCTCTTTAACATTTCACTTGTTTAGGATGGTGACATATTTGTTTACTGTTGTAAAATGTTCATAGGAGACGTGCCTCTTCCATTGCTTTTGTGTTTAGAGTGCCCTAACAACTTGCTCCTGATCCGTGAGAATAAGACCTGGAGGGAGGCTCTCGACTACTGTAACAGGAAAAACATGGAGCTGGTCTCGGCCTCCTCCTCTGAGACCCAGGGCTGTGTGAGGGAGGTGACCAGGGGGTCCAGCACGGCTCACGTGTGGATGGGCCTGTCCTTCTTGTGCCCCATGGAGCTCTGGTTCTGGATCAGTGGGGTGACGCTGTGCGGCGACGACTGGGCCCACGGGAACGGCACCGGGAGGAACGAGTGTGGCCTGGCGGGCGCCCTGCAGTCAGGAGGCCAGAGGAAGTGGGTCAGCCGCCCGATGAACGAGAAGCTCAACTTTATCTGCAGCTCCCTTTAAGGTCTTTGTGCACACGCGCATGTGTTTATGTGTGTGTATCAATGCTGCCATTTGTGTCTGTACTGTACATTTGAAACTATATAGGCTGTCTCCACATTTACCAGACGCCAACACTCATCTTAACTGTGATGGATCAGTCATTTGCATGCCGTGGTTTGCTGCAAATTCACAGTCTTGAGTTGAGTTTATTATTTTGTATCATTCTATCATGCTGTTTGTAATGGGATATGAACTCGTGATTGGTTTAATTGAAGAGATGGAAAATGAAGCATATTCCTTGTTGCCATGCCATTTGTTCTGCCTTGACTGTCAACCCATACATGTTGTATTGCAGATGTGTTTCATTCTGTTGGGTGATGGGGCTTTCTTGGTTAAATTATATACTTTATTTTTCATTTGCCAGTTATTATTTCAGATGCAAAGGTCAATATTGGTTAAATTAGTGGGAGTGACTTTGTTTATTAAATAAAATGACTGCAAACATAGATATTACATTTAGTTTGTGTTAAGTTTGTGTAGTAATGTAGTGTTTTTGGTTATTGTAAAAAAAAAAACTCAATAATAAAAAGAACAACCACTTGCTTTGCCTCAGTTAATACTTAAACCTAAATACAAAAAGGCATATTGGTCACATAAGTCTCTCTGGGATCAACTGCTACTGACAAAATCTTATTTATCTTAATGAAATGATACATTTGAATATTTAAGTAGTGCACACACGTTTCGATACTGCAGACCTCTGCTGCATTAATCATGCCAGGTTATGATAAAACATGTTATGATAAAACCAGGTTATGATAAAACCTGTTATGATAAAACCAGGTTATGATAAAACCTGTTATGATAAAACCTGTTATGATAAAACCAGATTTTGATAAAACCAGGTTATGATAAAACACATGTCAGGTTATAATAAAACCTGGCATGATTAATGCAGCAGAGGTCTGCAGTATTGAATGAAACAGGATGTTGCGTTTCTGACATTGCCAATAGCACCAAGTGGGGGTGTGAAGGGAGAGAGACAGATATATGGACAGTAAAAGGAGCAGGGTGAGAAAAAAGGGACTTGTATAGAGAAAGAGAGAGAGAGAGAGAGAGAGAGAGAGAGAGAGAGAGAGAGAGATGGGAAAGGAAGTAATGAAAGATAATCAAAGGTGTCAGCAGTGGTGAAGATCTTGGTGCTTCAGGGCAAGATCGGGCATTAGACCTGTCTTTACACCTGAGCATCTCTCTCTTGCTCCCTCCCTCCTTCTCTCCCCCTCTCTCTGTCTCTTGCTCCCTCCCTCGATCCCTCCCTCCCTTCCTCTCCCTCTCTCTCCCCTGATTCCCTCCCTCTAATTTCTCTCTCTCTCTCACCTTCAGCCCTCTCTCCGTTCCTGCTCTCTTCTCTGATTCTCTCTCTCTTCTCTCATTCCCTCTTTCAGCCCTTGACTCTGTCATCCTCCCTTCCCCCACCTGTGCCGTTTTCTCTCTCCTCCTGTCCTACGAGCCTCCTTTCCCTCTCTCTCTCTCTTCCCCCCTCCTTTCCTCTCTCTCTACCTCCCTCTCTCTCTCTCCCTCCTTCCCTCTCTCTCTCTACCTCCCTCCCTCTCCTCCTGTCCTTTTCCTCCCACCTGCCCGCACCCTTCTGACAGGTGTTAATGACTCCTTGTGGCTTTGATGGCAAAGGATCTCTGTCACACTATGGAACTGTTCCCACTGTCACTGTATGCGTGCGTGTGCATGTGTGTGTGTGCATGTGTGTGTGTGTGTGCGTTTGTGTGTGTTGTGTGTGTGTGTGTGTGTGTGTGCGCATGCGTGCATGTGTGTGTGAGAGAGAAAGAAAGATAAATATAAAATACATTTTTCTCTTATCACACATTCAGTTGTGTGTGTGTGTGTGTGTGTGTGTGTGTGTGTGTGTGTGTGTGTGTGTGTATGTATGTGTGCACGTTTCCCTAATAATACTTTTCTGTCTGCTCTTACCAAACAGCCCCGTAACCATTAGCAACAATCATCCTCTCTGCTCTCTGTTCTGCAATCAGCAGTAGAGATGCTCTCTGTGGCCCTGGACGACACGTCTCCATGCAGGTTACTGTGGTAACAGGCTCTGACCCAACCCAACCCCACAGCCCCGTCAGGCCAGAGAGAGAGAGAGAGAGAGAGAGAGAGAGAGAGAGAGAGAGAGAGAGAGAGAGAGAGAGGCTTCAGCACAGTCAGACACACACACACACACACACGCACGCACCTGCAAACATCATATACCATACAAATGCACACACAAAATACATGTAGATGTGAAAGATTTGCCCGTATCCAATCCAATCACAGAACACACAATACCCACACCCACACTAGGCATGAACCCTTACTATACATTCAACTTACTATACTGTACATTCAAGCACATATGCCCCCCCCCCCCCCCCCCAGACTGTCCCTGGTGCTGTGTACACTGAGGGAGCTCTCGCTCCATCCACTTATACAGCTGCACTACACACTCTCCTAATTACCGGCCCCATCTGAACCACTCACATCTCCATCAGTGGCCCAGAACACACACACACACACACACAAGCACGCCGATTTTGGGGGGGGGGGGGGAGGGGGGGGGTTAGTGGTGGTAAATCTTTCATATCTCATGAATATACATTGGCGTCCCGAGGCGAGGCTGCTGGTAAAATTTATAACCTTGGGGCGCGAGATTGATCGCGTCCGCAGAGCTCGTGAAGGTGGCGTCGGTGCCGGGTGCGGTGGGTCCGGGACGTCGGAGCGGCGCAACGTGATTTGCGGTGCCGGTGGCCAACTGGTTATCATTACGGCTTCAGGGGCCACACACTGCAAACATCCACTGACTGTGCACTTTCAAAGTCTTCCCACATGTGTCTGTGTGTTTGTATTTGTGTACAACAACAGTATATGCTTACTGTGTACGCATTTATACTTTCAACACAATGATCACGACTTAGTGATCCCAAATAAGACTGGTCTCTGCAGTGTTAAGCACCCTTGGAATTGATAATTATTCTACTTTGTCTTTTATTACTTTTTTTTACTACTTTTGCCTTTGTTTTGCTTACTAATTATTCTTTATTTTTAAATGATTTTACCTTGTTTTATGTTTCCTTTTTATTATGATCTTTACCTTTTAACTATTCTTTGACTATATTGCCCTTCTATGCTTTTATTTGTTATTATTGTTTGGTTTTGTTTATGTAAAGCACATTGAATGACCTCTGTGTATGAAATGCGCTATATAAATAAACTTGACTTGACTTGACTTGACTTGGAAACTTGCTCATTTGCAACATGCTTTAAGAGAGTAGTAATGGCAAACATTTATTGCTTCCATACAAACACATGGAGGATACAATGGGCCGACTCACATACCCAACGCACACTATCTCTACACACTGACTTACACCTGTCACCAGTTTTCTTATCTCCTTTCAGTATAATCTTAGGACATCAAGGTTCAGGTGGACATGTGGTTTTCATACCAGGCTTGTGCAAAATTCTGGAATTGAATTGAAACTGGCTCTTAAATTCCAATTCAATTCGTGAATTTCACTTGCATTTCAATTGAGGTAGCAAACAGGAAGCAGAATTGCAGTTCGAATTGTGCACAACTCTGTTTCATACAGTATGTATGGACTGGAGGTATGCCAGGTGGGTCTACATAGCCGGTATCCACCACTGCGAACCATCTCCAATGATGCTCATTGTTCCACAGCCTCTTCTCTTCTCAACCCTTCTCTTGCTTTTGATGTACTCTGTAGACCTCCAAGTTGGAGAACTTCAGATCAGGTGCTCGCTCTCTCCCCCACCTACCCTTACCTGGCCCCAGACGTTCCTCATCCCAGACAGACACTCTCCTCATCCCAGACCTGCATGTTCCTCATCCCAGACCTGCATGTTCCTCATCCCAGACAGACACTCTCCTCATCCCAGACAGACACTCCCCTTATCCCAGACCAGCACGTTCCTCAACCCAGACCAGCACGCTCCTCATCTCAGACCTGCACGTTCCTCATCCCAGACCAGCACGTTCCTCATCCCAGACCAGCACGTTCCTCATCCCAGACTGCTCTGTTCCCGCAACCTTTCTCAGTGAAACCATCTTGACTCGCCACAGCTGAAAAAAGCTTTCCATCTCCTCCTGCATCTGACCATGCACCTGGGCTGTCGTACTCTAACAGAGGACAGGGTTATGGCCGAGCCAGTGCATGTAAGACTATAAAGAGTATAACAAAAAAAACAAACAAACCAAAAACACACACTACAGTTTAAAAAAGCTGGGCGCTTTTCAACAGGCTTCCAAGACGCTCTGTTATAAAGAGTTCTGGGTGCTGGGATGAAAGTCTTTTCTCTTTCATGGAGATCCAGTTGCCTTTTTGGAGTTTTGTTAGTCATCTCCTTCCAGAGTAAAGAGGAGAGGAGCTGGAGGAGGATAGCCAGTGGGTGTGTGAAGTTAGCCTCATTTCTCTCTCTCTTTCTCTCTCTCTCTTTCCCTCTCTCTCTTTGTCTCTCGCTTTATTGGCATGACAAATATGACACTTGTATTGCCAAATCATTTGTTACATAAATGTACAGTATCAGGATCTAAGCAATGATACAAGGTATAAGTATA
>NW_027468664.1:30950749-30955749 GCF_046254945.1 Alosa pseudoharengus | reverse complement strand
AGGTGATCTAGCATATGCTTTGAGCAGAATGTGAAGCACTGTTAAATTGTCCTGCAAGGCCATTCAGTCACAGTCATCAAAGAGAACCAAACCCAGTGAGGACATGGAGGTAACGCTGGGGTTTACATTCATTTAGCCAGCGCTTTTAGTGACTTGTGACTTGCCTGTATGACAGTCGACAAACCAGCTTAAGAAAATCAGATGCTAACCCTGAGGCCTTCTGGATTGGCCTCACACGTATCAGCAGCACGGCTAAAGCTGCACTCACATTTTCTTTCAGCAGATGTTTTAATCCAGAGGTGCAGCTTACATTTCATCAATACCCCTCCTCCATGGGGACTGAGCCAGTGACACTGACACTATGTTCTACCCGTGGAGCACTTCATGTCCCCTTGATGAACAGGGTCAATAACTAGTGTGGCGTCCCAAAGGCTAGCTCTCATTCATATCTTCAGTGTTATCAGGGGGAGCTGATGACACTCACAGGTGTGTCTTCACCTGAGGCCAGGAATAACACCAAACAGCATCTCCCTCTTTTTTCTCTCTCTCGCTCTCAATCTATTTCACTCTCAGTGTTATTAAGATGCAGATTAAGAGTGAACGTGAGGTGTGTCGCAGGTCTAATTGAAATCTTATCCCCCCCTCTCTTTGTTTCCAAATGAGCTGCCCAGGTTGATAATGAACGCTAATAATTATTTTCAATTAAAAAGACTCATTGTCATGCAAATGAATCTAGGCACTCTAAACGCAGACGGAGGAAAGATGGATCGTTACTGTCTGCACTCCAGAGGAAACATTGGGCAGCCTACCGTGTCTGAAACCACCGGTCGCCGTGGTGGTAAGCACCATGGTGATGGAATCATAGTAGAGTACAGTTTAGATTACATCAGTATAGCTTTAATTGGTTTGATAAACAATATAGCAGTTTAACTATAAACTATGCATGCAGCCTCAACTGTTTTGATGTTTATAAGACTCTGATTATTAGCATCTGTAGATGCCCCCCGGGGCAGTATGGAAACGGGTGGAAAAATCTTAATTAATCTCGGCAAACACGCCTGATATTTGCCTCGAGCGCTGCGGGTCAAAATCGATTCTTTCACACGCTCCTGGAACGCCAATGACCACTTGCTGACCACACGGCACTGTGCCAGGCACCGAAAACCACACTGTACCACTGAGACTAGAAAAGGCCACAGTCCAAAAAAAAGAATGAGTGGAACTCTTCTGGAGAATTCCGGCGATTTTTCACATAGATTTCTGTTTCTCAAGGTCATCGAGTGCATCGAGTACTCTCGGTACAAAAAAAAAACGAAAACAATTGCACCTAGTTCGAGTTACTGCAGCCAATGGCTAGAGCTGCTAAGCAACTACAGTGCTACACTCTGGGGGCATGAACATGGGGGCTCATGAACATGGGTCGGTGACCTCGAGAAAGAGATTTATGTGAAAAATCGCTGGAACTCTCCTTTAAAGTGACCCTATCACCTTCCAATGTCAAGCCCACATGGTGGAGTTCATGCCGTCACTAACAGTGACCATACCTAAGACTAGAGTTCCCTCTGACCTCTCTTGCAAACTTTACTTTAGAAGGCTGCTCCAACCACTGTGCTGTTGTAAAAGGGGTCTCATACTGTTATGTGTTGCAGTAAAGGGGGTCCCGCATCGTAAAAGGGATCCAATATTACTTCTCCCATCACCCTACCAGATATCGTCATGGTACGCTCCATTCCAGCACTTCAGATGATTCACAGTTCACACACAAAACGAGCCCCTCGTGATTTACCCTGCACTGTGTTTTTAACATTTCGATCGCCAGGCCCTGCTGATTAAACGCTGATAAGCACAAGGTCAAGAGGTCGTGAAGCTTGACCTCTTGTGTCAGGTGAGCTCCCCTGGGTTCTTCCTGATTTACAAGCCCTCCCCTCCCCACCCAAACCCCCTGTGATGATGCTGGCCGGGTATGGCGGTGAAGTGAGGCGCTGGGCCTGCCTTCGTGCTGCCAGGAGTGGGGGGTCATGGGAGCAGGGCTCCTGGGAGACTACTGGGGGTGTGGAGGTAGGCAGGCTGGCGGCGGACAAGCCCAGAAAAGGTTCACATGTGTGGGGTGGGGAGGTGAAGGAAAGCGAAGGGGGATTGGGGGTTGTGGGGAGAATGCACCATCTGGAGCCCTGGTGCAGAAGGCACCGTGAGTCTCTCTGATGGAGATCAGAGGTCCTGATGCTGAGAGCAGGGAGGAGAGAGGGAAGAGAAGGCAGAGAGAGAGAGAGAGAAAGAGAGAGAAAACAGAAAGGAGAGAGAGAGGGAAGCTTACAATTCAAACCCAAAAGCTCCCCCAACCTTTCACAAAATACAAAAAGGTGATCTCTTCAAAGCCAAAAAAAACAAAGTCCTTAAACAAAGTCCAGGCACATTACGGAGGGGTCTCCAGTTTTCAGTAAGCCAAGATCCCCTTTTTTAAGAAGCAGTGATAGTCTTACTCTCTTGCAGCTAACCAGCAGCTTGCTCCTCCTAAGACAGCATCAGCATCTCAAGATAGTCCCCAAAAGAGTTGATACAATTCTGCAGGCAAGCCATCGATTCCAGGTGAACGCCCTTTGGAAGGCTGCTGGACAGCCTTAGACAGCTCCGGTAGGCTGATATCTCTGTCCAGCACTCTCCTGTCATCAACTCCAACCTTGGGAGTCTTTCCAGTAATGGGCCTAAACATGAAGGATCACACTAGGAAGACCTATACATCAGTATAAGTCCACTGCCATCTTTTTCATTTGCACTGGATCATGAGCTAATGTCCCATCACTCTTACGCAATAGTATCCTTTTCGTTATTTAACTCATCACCAACCACCTTTATAGAGAGAGAGAGAGAGAGAAAGAGAGAGAGAGGGAGAGATAGAGAGAGAGAGAAAGAGAGAGAGAGGGAGAGAGAGAGATAGGGAGAGAGAGCAGAAGCAGGCAGAAGGCGTGCATCCATATATTGATAAAAATGTTGCATGGCAGGGATACAGAGATACTGTCTGCTAGGCGCAGATAACTGAGGAAGAGTGACACAACTCTCTCACACACACACACACACACACACACACACGCAAACACACACACACACACACACACACACACACACGGATAGATATGGATAGACGCATACACACAGGCACGAACATGGACACACAAACACACAAACCGCCTGTCTGTGTAATCGGCTGTTGTGATATTGAGGCGGTTAGCTTCTGTTTCAGATTTTGGTGCCGCTTAAAAAAAAATCGATATGAGCTCTGGGAATCACGTGGCCTATTTCTCTCTCTCTCTCTCCGTCTCTTAAATCCTCCCCTCCGCACTCGCAACAACTCATTTTTTTCCTCCTCAGTCTCAGCGAAGAGGAGCAACTCTGCGGCTGAAATAATCCGCCTGGAATTGGCCATTTCACACTTGTACAGGCCTGTAGCACTGTCTTCTGCTTTATCAGAGTTCTGCTGGAGCAGCACGCAGCTCAAGTAGGGCATGCAATCTGGGGGGAGAGGGAGGGGGGTGGAGAGGAGGAAGAGAGGAGGAGAGGAGGAAGAGAGGAGGAGAGGAGAGGAGTGGAGAGGAGGGGAGGGGGGAATGAAGAGTAGAGAGGAGGAAGAGAGGAGGAGAGGAGGAAGAGAGGAGGACACGAGAGGAGAGGAGGGGAGGGGGGAATGAAGAGTAGAGAGGAGGAAGAGAGGAGGAGAGGAGGAAGAGAGGAGAGGAGAGGATGGGAGGGGGGAATGGAGAGTAGAGAGGAGGAAGAGAGGAGGAGAGGAGAGGAGTGGAGAGGAGGGGGGAATGAAGAGTAGAGAGGAGGAAGAGAGGAGGAGAGGAGGAAGAGAGGAGGAGAGGAGAGGAGAGAGGAGAAGAGTGAAGAGAAGAGAAGTAAGAGAAGAGGGGGGGAGAGGAGAGCGAGACATAAAATGTGCAGGAGGGGAAGTAGAGGAGGCAAGGGCAGAGAGAAAGGAAACACAACAGTGGGAAATGACAGCAAAGGAGACGCAACAGAAGGAGAGAGAAGAGCAGACAAGCACAGCAGAGAAGAGGAGTACAAACTGGATGTGTGGCACAGCAGAGGAGGCTTCCAATTAGCAGAAAAGACAGGATGAGGAAAAAGCAGAGGAGAGGCGGAAAAGAGAGGAGGATAGAGGAGAGGAGGATAGAGGATAGGAGAGGAGAGAGCAGCGCACAGCAGTGCGGGGTGAAAAGCTCCGTCCTGAGCGGTACTCTCTCTCTCTCTCTCTCTCTCTCTCTCTCTCTTCCAAATGCTGCAGCTGCTGTTGTGATTGCAGTTATTGTTTTATGGATTCTATTCCGGGCCTTATGGGAAGTGTCCTTGAGTGCAAGTGCCACCGCCACCACCGCTGCTACGCTAGCAAATAAACAGCCCAGCCGTATTAACACAATAAATGGAGCGGGGGGGGGTGCCGGGCACAGCAGTGGATACATTAATTAAAACCAAACACTATTTCATACCCATGCACACACTGGACAATTTGGGAAGTGTGTGTGTGTGTGTGTGTGTGTGTGTGTGTGTGTGTGTGTGTGTGTGTGTGTGTGTGTGTGAGAGAGAGAGAGAGAGAGAGAGAGAGAGAGAGAGAGAGAGAGAGAAATAGAGGTAGACAGAGAGAGAGAGTATGAGATTATTAGGAGTAATAAAGACAGATCGGGTTAGAACTATAGCCTATGTGTGTGCAAAAATGCCAATGTAAATGAGCGCAGATTAATTATGCTAGAATGTGCATCTTTCTGCGTTTGTGAAAATAAATGTTTGTGTGCATGGGAGATGAGTTAAAATGAATAGAAACAATACATTTAAATAAGACTGTCTCATCTGCATATGAAATATGCATCTCATCTGCATATTTGTGTTTTTTGTGTGTGTGCGTGCATATGTGTGTGTGTCTGTGGTGTGTGTGTGTGTGTGTGTGTGTGTGTCTGTGGTGTGTGTGTGTGTGTGTGTGTGTGTGTGTGTGTGTGTGAGAGAGTATC
>NW_027468664.1:30920749-30923249 GCF_046254945.1 Alosa pseudoharengus | reverse complement strand
AGAAGGACAGAATAGTGAGTGCAGGTAGAGAGGGGGCCCATGAGGGAGCTGGGATGTGGAGGCAAATGACTGGGATGTGGAGGGGACAGAGGAATCCTGGAGGATGAAGATATTAGAGGGATAAAGCCACAAGGAGAAGAGAGGGATGAGGAAACAAGAGAGGGAGAAAGAGAGAGAGAACAGAGGAGACAGAGAGAATCATAAAGTCATATACAGAGTGAGAGAGGGAGACGGAGAGAGAAAGAGAGAGGGAGAGAGGAAGAGAGAGAAGGAGAGAGAGAGGGAGAGAGAGGGGGAGAGGGAGAGAGAGGAAGAGGCGTCGGTGTCCTACTTAGAGTGGCGGCTCTTGGAGGTCCCTAAGGAGAGTCACAGAAGGCAGTGACAGATAAATAAAGAGAGAGGGGAGAAGATACAGAATAACTACAGCATAGAGAGGGAGAGAGAGAGAGAGAGGAAGAGAGAGAGAGGGAGAGGGAGAGAGGGAGATGGTGGTGATGGTGGTGGTAGGCACAGAAGGCGAGAATACAGCAACATCCATCATACAGACAAACTCCCTGAATTATCTCCATTCAAACACACACAAATGGAGAAACACACTCTACCTTTCACACACACACACACACACACACACACACACACACACAAGCATACACACACACACACACACACACACACACAAGCATACAGACACAAACAAACATACACAGAGAAAGAAAGAGAGAGCTGACTACTGCGTCTCTCTTTGTCCATTTATGTGTTTTGGGGATTTACAGTGTGTTCACCAGGCCTCCGGTGCCTCTGTGTGTGTGTGTGTGTGTGTGTGTTGTGTGTGTGTGTGTGTGTGTGTGTGTGTGTGTGTATTTAATCGAACGGCTGGCCTCACTAAATCAGACTGATTGACCGGGCCAGGGTCCAGTCTGGTGGCCCCCGAGTCAAGCGCTCTGTCTGCCCCCTCCCTCATAAATCAAGCCTAAGTGTTTATCAGACAGTGTGGATACAGTCAGCCATTGGCTTTATGGCGGCGGATCAGCTAGCTTAGCATAAATGCTACTGTCTCTCCCGTCGCCTTGAGGACTGTTTTTTCAAAATTCCAGGAGTTCTCTCTTTTGAATGAATAATGGCCAGGTAAAAAGAAAAAAGAAAAAATTCTGTTGCTATATGATGTCTCCCTGGCAACGCTGACCAGACTACGCTGGAGGTGTGACGAAGGAGGCAGTTGCCATGAGGCTTGCAAGGTGGTGACGTCGTTTGGACTTTCCACCCTGTCTGCTCATCTACTGAACTCACTCCCACTCTACTCACACACACACACACACACGCACACACACACACACACACTCACTCACTCACTCACTCACTCACTCTACAGTTTTTCTCACTGAGTAGAACTGTGTCATATGTCTACTGATGCTTCACGTCAGTGACAGACAACACAAACTGCACACACACACACACACACACGCACGCACGCACGCACACACACGCACACACACACACACACACACACACACACACACACACACACACACACACACACACACACACACACACACACACACACACACACACACACATACACACATACACACATACACACGCACACACGCACATACACACACACGCACCCCTCCCCCCACACACACCCACACACACACACACACACACACACACACACACACAGAGGTCCCACCTGGGGTGAGAGCGACGCCGTTGCCGTTGACGACGGGCCTTTCCTCCTCCTCCTCTTCGGGAGGGTCGATGCCGGCCTTCTCCATGTTGCTGACGGACTTGTTGCGTCTCCGCTTGCCCTGGGAGCTGGGTCTGGCGCCCGGTAACAGGCGGTCGCTTACATCGAGCAGCAGCGGCGTGGGCTCGCACGGGGGCTTGGGCGTCCCGTAGTAGTTATCTGCACACACACACACACACACACACACAGAGAAACACACACACGCACACCACAGTGAGAACAGGTGTCATTTACTTGGTCAGTGAGCAAATCAAATGGCTTCCTCATGAATAAATATCAAAGTGAACTTAATGACATTGAATGTGTAAATGACTGGCTAGGTGTTTAAATGACTGAATGGCAGGTAACGCTAGACGACATGGCACCAAGGTGGACTCTGTTAACAGTGTATAAGAAACTTCATTGGCTATATGGGTCAGCATGTGATAACAGTTCCTCTTCTGATGAAACGGACACAATCTGACATGCAAAGCTCCTTTACTTTACTTTACTCTGTGTTCTCAAATGTAAGACCATGATGCACTTCACCCACTTCAAAGGTAAACAAATCGGCTTTCTATCAGGGAAAGTGCTGCAAATGGCATTTAATGTCCATAGAAGTGTCTGGAAGGGGACATGCATCAGTCGCTGTGTCCCCAAATAGGGAGATAATGGACACCACTTGATTATTAGGAGACTAGATGTGCGTAAAGTGATACATAATATGACCGCTGCTCAGACCTGCATGTTCTCTCCACAGAAAATAAACCATAG
>NW_027468664.1:30898249-30910749 GCF_046254945.1 Alosa pseudoharengus | reverse complement strand
GCTGCAGATGTGACTCTGATTCAATAAACAGGTCTGTGCGAACATATGGTGTTGACGTGTCCATAACAAAATCTAACCATATTTCGAGGATTAGTAAGACGGGACCAAGTGCTGCAGATCCAAGTTCACGCAACTTGGGAGAGTGACTAGCCTGTTAAGCAGCTCATGTTGGGGAGGTGGAGAGAAGCTTGTCTTCGGTAGGCCGAGAGTCTACTTATTATTTTGAATGGCTGCTTTATAAGGAAGAGTTCAAATAAACATGATACAAGTGTATTGAAAAGAACCCACTCCGAGTTCAAACCCATACCACGCATGATAGGATAGCATTTTGCAGACGTGGTTTGTCTTGCACTAGACTTCATCATTATGCTATAATTAATTTAAACGTGGGCAATGTAGTAGGCTAGGTCTAATATTGGCGATTTCGAGACTGCATAGCCTCGTTTTGAATAGCATGGCATAGTTTTGAATCAGCACATGATTCGATCTTTAGAAGACATTGTCTATCTCTCGTTCAGCCATCAATAATGCATCGCAGTAGGCTAGGCTAGTATTGCGTTTGTTGAAAAAATGATCATTAGCCTATTTCTGTCAACAGTCTTCTATCCCAAGTTAAACATGGCAATGTAGCAAAGCTGAAAGTATGTTCTTGATGTGTGTAAGGCGATACGTGATTGAAGGTGTAGCCTTTTGCGCGGCTTCCAATCGTATGAATGTGCGAGTTCAGTTCCTGCAAGGTAGGTATATTTTTTTTTGCGTAGGCTTATGTTGTCGTTTCATCAGTGGAAACCAGATTTAGTTATGTTTTTGTGTGTAGTTATGAACACAAATAAAGGGAACATTTTCGTACACACTCAGATTTCTTTACTGAAAAGTAGCAGCCTATCCAAAGTTAGGCCTATATGTGTTAACGTTTCACACGGTCAGATATCGGATGTCACTTCTACAAGTATCTCAGGCTTATCTTTGAACCTTTTTGAGCTCTTTAGTTATTTAGTTTCTTAGGCTACTCGCCAAAGAAGCATTATAGCCTTCGCATAACTGGCGTATTGTCATACAGAACGGACACTAGAAAATTCAAAATTGACCGAGGTTGACCGAGGTCCTCCGAAGTCCTCATTGTGACATAGTAAAAGGGGGCGGGGCTTGGGATCGGTCAATTGGCCACAGCTCCACTGCCCTCTCACTGGCCACACCTCCACTGCCCTCTCACTGGCCACAGCTCCACTGCCCTCTCACTGGCCACACCTCCACTGCCCTCTCACTGGCCACACCTCCACTGCCCTCTCACTGGCCACACCTCCACTGGTCCACCACCCTGCTCATGGCTCCATTCTGAAACACTTGGCAGCGCGGATCCTCAGAGGTGACTGTGAGCCCGTCGGTTTGCCGTCCAACCGCCTCGGCACTCGACCAATCAGGCGGCCCCAGCAATCAGCTGCACTCCATATTCATGCGTTGCAGCAGGGGCAACAGGAGAAGCGTTGTCACACTTTAGACTCCAGAGCACATTCATTAGGGGGCCTGTTGGGAGTACTGTTCTAGGTGGTAATGACCCCCTGGGGAATGGTTTTGTCACACACACACACACACACACACACACACACACACGCGCGCGCACGCACACACACACACACACACACACACACACTTGACAGACTCATACATACACAAGCAGACAGACATACCAACAGACAGAGACAGACTGACAGACACACAAAGGTACACAGACTCATGCATACCCAAGCAGACGCACATACTGTATACAACACACACAGACACACACATCTCAGCAATCAGGAGAGGCTGTGTGTAGGTACTTTCCCCGGACTCAATCAACAGCGCTGCTGGGGGGGTATGTGTGCTGTGTGTTGATTGGTTTGTCTACAAAGATGCTGACGGCCCCCTGTCTCCGCTGTACTCTCTGCCTGTCAATCAGAGAGTGAGGAGCAAGCAGGCCCACAGCAGACATGGACTTGCAGCAAAAACACACTCCATGGAATGCCAATTCTCTCTCTCTCTTTATATATCTCTCTCTCCATCTATCTCTCTCCCTCTCTCTTTCTCCCCCTCTTCTCTGTCGCTCCCCCCTCTCTCTCACTTTCTCCCTCTCTCTCTCCCTCTCTCTCTCTCCTCCTCTTCGCTTCCCACCTCTATTCATTTCATTTCCGCTGCCCATCGTGGGCACTGCCTCCCCCGGGATGAGGTGGGTATCGCCCGCATTGTGATCCAAGAGCTGCTGGACGCGATGTGACAGACTCCACACTAGAGGACTAGTGGGCTACTTCCGTCCTGTGCTGCTCTCCACCTCCTCCACCGCCCGTAGTTGCTGCTGCTCTGGCTGTTTCCGTTACTGCTGCTGACTCTCCTCTCCTCTTCTCCTCTCCTCCACTCCTCTTCTTGCCATTCCTTTCCTCTCCACTCCTCCCCTTGTCTATCCTCTCCTCCTCTCTTCTCCTCTGCTTTCCTCTCCTATCTTCCTCTCCTCTCCCCCTCTCCTCTCCTCTCCTCTCTTCCTCTCCTCTCCTCTCCCCCTCTCCTCTCCTCTCCCCCTCTCCTCTCCTCTCCTCGCCTCTCGTCCATATGCTAGCCATCCAAACGTGTTAGTGTGGGCGGGCTGGAGGAGGAGGGAGACAGGGCTTGCTGGCCTGCTGGGGCCCTGACCGGCCCCGCGTGGACAGATGCTGAGACTCAGCAGAGAGCAGCGGAGCTGGTGCTGATGACGAGTTATACGCACGCACGCACACACACACACACACACACACACACACACACACACACACACACACACACACACACACACACACACACACACAGTGTCTGTCAGTTTCGATCGAGTAAAACATTCTGAACTGGACTGTGGTGGACAGAGAGAGAATGAACTGCATCTGTGTGCTGCACACAAAACACATGATCTCTACACACACTGCATAGTATATTTAAGCATGCACTTGAACATGCATACGTGCCTGTGACTTTGTCCTATGGCAGTACAATTTATAGTTCTCATGCATGAAATTGAAATGAAATTGAGAGAGTGCAAAAGACAGCTTGAAAGAGGAAGAGAGAGAGAGAGAGAGAGAGAGAGAGAGAAAAGAGAGAGAAGAGAGAGAGAAAATGGAGATGGTGAGAGGGGAAGAGGAGGAAGCGAGATGCTGCTTTTGTAGACGGTGACCTATTTCTGCCTCCCTCCCCCACTCGGCCCCCACAAAGCGCCATTCTGGGTGACAAACAAAAATACCCCCCCGACGCGCGGTGATTCAGCGGAGGAAATTACAGATCGCTCATCGCACCGCCACCACCATCGCCGCCGATGCCATGCCATCACCGTGGCTACCAGAGCACGCTAGCAGCGCTCGCCTGTAGAGGGGGCGCAATTATGACTGACAATGCGCATTCCTTTGAGAAGCTTCATTTTTCCGACATATGATCGCTCTGACACAACCACACACACACACACACACTTTTCCGACATATGATCGCTCTGACACACACACACACACACACACACACAGACACACGCACGCCCGCACACTAAAACACCCCAGGCAACTGCACAGCATGATATCTTGTAAGGTATATTGGAGTGGATCAGGAGAGCCAACGGTCAAAGGTCAGCGTCATTTGGAGCTGCCATGGTGCAGAGGTCAGCTGGGTAAAGAGGTGGTGACTGGGTGTAGGATGATCATCTGGTGGTCAGAGGTATTGACTTACTGGGGGGGTGAGGGAGTATGGAGGAGGTCAATGGAGGTGAGTCTGGTGTTGGGTTGAACAGTGTTGTGTTGCTTTGTATTGTATTGTGTTGTTTGTAATGGGTTGTATTGATTTGTGTGTTGTGTTGTGTTGTGTTGTGTGAGTAAGAAATTGATTTGAATTGAATTGAGTAAGAGAGGGGATGGAGGTCAGTGATGTTGAGTGTGTGTGTGTGTGTGTGTGTGTGTGTGTGTGTGTGTGTGTGTGTTTGTGTGCCTAAACGGAAACTTCAAGAAATGAGAAATGAGTTCAGATCTCAGTCACAGCACATGTAGGTGGTCTGACTAAATTCACCAAAAGTTTATGCACTCTCTGTAAATGCAAACAAAACAAGACAAACAACAAAAAAATGCCTTCGGTTTATTGTAAACTGCTGCAGTTTATAACAAATGGAATGGAGTTTAAATGTTTTTTTTCAAACTGTCAAAACAACAACAACTCTCATTCTTTATGGCTGAACCCAGACAGAAACATCTGGCACAAGCCTCACATCTATCTTCTATAGTGACAAACAACAGAAGCTGCAAGGCTACTTAATCGTCTGTCACTTGTTATCTTTCTTAACTGTTTGTGAAATAGCTGAAATAGCCTCGAGCTGAACCAGAAACAGATGATGGGTTTGTTTTTCCCGCTCAAGATGGTGAAATACGTACATGCAGATACTATCCAGATGCCTGTACAAGTAAACTGTGTTGAGCTGAGGTGTAGGTAGAAGGTGAAGATTTGGGAGAGGATATTTGCCATGTGGCATTGATATGTCACTGTTTTCAGTATGGCTCTATCAGTTGGGAGGAATACTAATTTTACATACAATCACGTTTGGTGCATGGGCATTGGGCCATGCTAAGGGCTTAAAAGCAGGCAGGCAGACAGACAGACAGACAGACAGACAGACAGACAGACAGACAGACAGACAGACCCTCATCTCATTTCAGCCTCACCTCTCTGCTCTTCCCTCATTCCCTATCTCTCTCTCTTTCTCTCTCTCCCTCTCTACTTTAATCCCTCTGTTTGGAAAACACAGACGGTGTCAGCGAAGCCCATTGTGCGGCGCCTAATCTGACCGTCAGCCAATTAGGAAGCGGTGGGACTTCCCTAATGCCCGCGGCATTATGGGACGGGATTAGGGGGCGGCATTCCGCTGCCGCTGGCGAGCAACGGCAGACGGACCGTGGGCGTGAGTGGCGAGGTGGACGCACCAAATAGGATGTGGTGAGGCCAGGGGGTGGGGGGGGGGGGGGGGGTGTTGTGGAGCTAAATCCTGCTTTCACGGCACTTTCTGTTCAAGCGCCAAAAACACTAACACACACACACACACACACACACACACACACACACACAGGCCGGGATGTGCTTATTCACCCCTTTCTGAAAGCGAGACCGGGCCGCTGGCTGCTGTAATCAAGCCTGATTACATCTCTGACACACAGCCGGGAGAGAAGGAGAGAAGTGCAGCTGGCAGAGGAGAGGAGAGAAGACAGGAGAGGAGAGGAGAGGAGGAGAGGGGAGATGAGGAGAGAGGAGAGGAAAGGAGAAGAGAGGAGAGGAGAAGAGGAGAGGGGAGAGGAGGAGAGGGGAGAGGAGGAGAGAGGAGAAGAGGAGAGAGGAGAGGAAAGGAGAGGAGAGGAAGAGAGATGGTAGGAGAGGAGAGGAGGATAGAGGAGGAGAGAGGACAGAGGTAAAGAAAGGATGAGAGCAGAGGAGAAGAGAGGAGAGGACAGGACAGGGAAAAAGGTTGATGAGAGGAGAGGAGATGAGAAGAGATAGCAGGAGAGGAGATGAGAGGGGAAGAGAGGAGAGGAGATGAGAGGGGAAGAGAGGAGAGGAAAGATGTTTGTCATGTTTGCCATGTTTTCAGTATGGCTCTATCAGTTGCGAGGAATACTAATTTTACATACAATTTTGTTTGGTGTAGAGGAGAGGAGAAGAGATGAGGAGAGAAAATAAATGGTGATGAAAGAGATGAGAGGAAAGGAGAGGACAATATAGGAGCATAAGAGAGAGAGGCAGAGAAAAGAACATAGAGGAGATGAGAGGAGAGGAGGATGGGAGAGAGAGAGAGAGGAGGATAGGGAAAAGATAAGAGAGGAGAAGAGAGCAATAGCAAAGCTTTCTCCCAGTCCACACAAACATCACACAAACTAGCAACAAAACAAGTAGGATTGTGGGTAAAATTCCAGTGTCCCAACCCCTCGCCTGGCCCATGGAGAATGACACGTCCCCATTCCAGTGAGTGGACAAGGCCCCCCACTAATGTGCTCTACAGGCATGTGCACAACAAGGGGCCACACACAGCAGATGGGTTGTTGTTGTTGTTATTTTAGACAGGCAATGAGACAGCCACCCATCTGACGCCCCGAAACACATGCTAGTGACAAGGCTGCAGTGGGCAGAACGAGTCATACCCATCAGTACAGCACATCTCATACACACATTTGATATGGAAATGATAACAAATACAAAAGTTCAAAATGTCCTATGAGGAGTAGCGGTTGGGATGGTGTCTTCTGGTCTATACATTCTATAGAGTTATGAGTCCTAGAGGATAGAATCATCCCATTATGAGTCCTAGAGAGTCCTAGAGGATAGAATCATCCCATTATGAGTCCTAGAGGATAGAATCATCCTTTAGAGTTTGAGTCCTAGACGTAGAGAATAGGCGGTTGAACACTGATGAGACACTGCATTACTTTTTAGCCAGGCTCTGCTCCGGCCACCCATCTCATCATCTACCACCCTTCCTTCCATTTCAGCAGTGTCCATTTGCCTCGGAAAAAGTCAGAACCAGCCCCCCTGCCGCAACCCCTCCCATTCGCTGACAGCAGGTGGTGATGGTGGTGAAGCCGGGGGGCCACCTGATTGATTTCCGATCCGGCGGATCGACCCGGCCAGCCGGCCTGCTGGCATGGCGATGGCCCTTTCATTGCCCTTCACGGAATCCCATTAATAGCCTCACCTCCCGCAGGTACCGCTCGGACACGGTCACGTCCACTTGTGTTATTGATGGTGGGTCCCTGGAGAAGACTTAGACTGACTCTCTGAGAGAGAGTGGGAGAGTGAGGGAGTGAGGTACTGTAGAGATGGAGGGAGAGAGAGAGAGAGAGAAAGAGAGAGAGAGAGATGGAGGGAGGAAGCTTGATCACAGGAGAGTAAGAAGCGTGTAGGAGGTAGAGAAAGTGATAGAAAAAAGGGAGAGAGGAAATGGAGGGGGGACGAAAGGGTGATTACAGCAAAGTATGGAAGGTGTGGGTGGGTGAGAAGAGAAAGAGAGAGAGAACGAGTGAGAGAGAAATCGAGTGGTAGAGACAGACCTGTCACAAGGACAGTGCAACAGAGAGAGAGAGAGAGGGCAAAGAGGAGAGAGAGAGAGAGAGAGAGAGAGAGGAGAGAGAGATAGAGGGCAGAGAGAGAGAGAGAGAGAGAGAGAGAGAGAGAGGAGAAATGGCATTTCATTGTGTCCGCCTCACTCTCACACTCTCAGTCCCTGCGGACCGAGGCCACGAGTGTGAATGCGCCATCTCACTGGCACTATGCTGAATTATTCAAAGGCTGCTTCACTCATCTACAGTCTTCACACACACACACACACACATGCATGCACACACACACACACACCCTTACACATGCACTCATGCACACATACGTTCACACACAAACACACACGCTCACACATACACAAGCACACACACGCATTCACACACACGCACACACACACACACACACACGCACACACACTTGCACACGCACACACACACACACACACACACACACACACACACACACACACACACACACACACACCTCGCAGGCCTCCCGAGTCGAGCAGAGCTCTCAAATGCTTAAAGAATCTAACCTTTCCAATAGTCTCAGCCCAACACATCCGGGGAGAGACAAGAGTCAAGAGAGGAAGAGAGAAGAAAGAAAAGAGGCCATTAAATGTGGCCTGCTCCAATGCCTGGCCCTTATCTCAGGGTCAGCTGCAGCAGCAGCAGGAGCCTCCAGAGCCTGAGCCAGAGGTGTGGTGCTCTGCTCAAGTGTTTGGGTGCAAGAGAGCTGAAAAGTACTGTGGGTGGCAGAGTCTGAAGTGTTTGCAAGATGAGGGGCACTGGGGAAAAAAGTCTAATTAAAAAAAAAAAAAAAACACTTGGCACTCTGCCAAGGGCTGCGTATAATTATTAGAAAAACACAAGGTCGCATGAGAGCAGTGGAAGCACACAATGACAAGGGACAAAAGCAACGTTTCCCAACGAGTACTGTGCTGATTTTGTTACTAAAGAACACTTGACCAGTTTGTCTGCCTTCAGCCTTCTGATAAACCCTATTCATCTGTTAAAACATTCTTCAGAGAGGAGCAAGTTTTCATACATACATACATTTAAAAGACATTTTACACAGCAAAACACTAGGTTGTTTTTTCTACATAATATGCTAGAATACCTCAACAAGCGCTATTAACACTTCTCCTCTCATTGTGTTGTGTTATACTCCCACGCCATTTCTCCCTCGACCTTCCCATGAATAAGTATGAGTAAGAAAAACTGCAGTTTGCAATTCTGCGCTCCTGTGGCAGGCTAAACATGCTTCCAACCTGTGTGTGTGTGTATTTGTGTGTGTGTGTGTGTGTGTGTGTATGTGTGTGTGTGTGTGTGTGTGTGTGTGATCTATTTGTCTATACAATGGCATGTTTGAATGTGCGTGCCACATCTGAATGAGGCGGTCATTTCTCCGTACATCTGGCCCAAAGAGTCAAAGGTGGAGAGTCCTACGAGCGTTCCAATGCGTGGGCCTCGAAATCAAACTGTGAGAGATCCTTGCGTGGAAACTAAAGTCGCCAAAGGACATCGATGGGTGTCCAAAACAACAGAGCATAACAATGGTCAGCGAGCCGCTTGAGCGCTCATTTTGTGCAGCTAAGCCTCACGACACGTTTGGACAAAAAAAAAAAAAGCAACAGGGCCTCTTGCTGGGAGCAATCAAGCGTAATTGACCACACCTGGCTGCGGTGCTCAGGTCCCAGCCGAGGGGCTTCTGATTCGCTGACTCAGACGGGCTATAATAAGGTCTGAGGCTCGACCCCCGCACAAGGTGCACACCTCCTGGAGAAGGAGGCCAGCGCTGCCCAAAGTTTGGACATCTGCTCCACACTCCTGTCCCCAAAAACAGCAAGGGAGACGAGGAGGTTAGATGGGGTTGTGTGTGTGTGTGTGCGTTTGGTTGTGTGTGTTTGGTGGCCGTGGGTGTAATGGTAAAGAGGATTATTTGCTTTGGAATAAAGTATGTTCTATGCACCTGTTGCTACAGTAGCTACAGAGGCGATGCAGGAATTGACTGGCATAAAAAGACAACCTTACTGCTATCTGATCTCTGCAAGAAATATGACAGATTGCTGTCATATCAGATCAGTCTGTCCATATTTGATCCTGGATAAACCACCCGTGCATCATCAATTACAGCCCCCACTGGTCAATATGCCACCGCTGATGAATTGGCATCAATGGTAATGATGAATGACTTCCCAGACAGCTACACAGAAAGAACTGTTTGCAATGCGTAGAGATTTGAGATTAGATGCTACCTGACTAGTGATATGTGAGAACAGCAAAAGAAGCAGATAAAACACACAGCATGAGACACACACACACACACACACACACACACACATACACACACACACACAGACACACACACGCACGCAGCAAGATAACTCCAGCATGCACCTACCCCTGAGCAGTGACTTGATCATGCCTTTCTTCTTTTCCCTCTTCTCAATCCACTCAGAAAACACGCCGTTTCCACTGACAACCGTGTCTTGCCTTGTCGTCTTTCCTTGACGATATGGTGTATTTTTTTTTTCTCTTTTCTTTTTTCTACAGCATGTTTTATCTTTCTATCTCTCTCTCTCTCTCTCTCTCTCCCCTTCTCACTTGGTGCTTTTTCCCCCTTCTGAGCCAGTGTCTAAAAACGATCGCCTTTGGTCTCGCTCGACATCTGAGATGGGGAGGAATCAAAGCAGTCGCTTGCGACTTCGCGGACTGAAAAAAATAGGAGAAAAAGAGGAGGAAAAAAAAAACAACTTTGCTACCCAGAGATACTCGACAGCGAAGGCAGTCAGGCTTTCAGTGTAAAAAAAAGAGGAAGAGAAAGAAAGAAAGAAAAAAAAGAGAACCTCCACGGCAATCAAGCTGGGCTTGTGTTTAATCTCCGAGCATCCATGAAAGAGAGAGACAGAGAGAGGAGGACAGGAAGGGTCTGGGAGAGAGGGAGAGAGGGAGGGAGGGAGGCAGAGAGAGAGAGAGAGAGAGTGAGTGAGAGAGAGCGCAACAATGATTCTCCTGTCGCTTCTATCTGTGTTCCTCTGCATCCAGGACTAAAGCCCATTCATACCACCAGAACACACTCTGTAACACACACACACACACACACACACACACACACACACACACACACACACACACACACACACAACACACACAGACACACACATACACAGACACACACAGGAAAAGCGTGGAGTGACTCAGAGGGCAGGAGAGAAAAAAAGTGACTGATGAAGAGAGAGACTGGGAGAGAGAGAGAGAAACAGATTGGAGGGATGATGTCATGACTGTGCAGCGTTGCTGCTGGCCACCGGCATCTAAAAGTGTGTGTGTGTGTGTATGTGTGTGTGAGAGGGAGAGAGAGAGAGAGAGTGCGAGCATGCATGCATATGGGCTTGTGTGAATCCAGTATGTTGATTGATCTTAGATCACATTGCGATGCACTCAGCTTTATCCTTAAGCAAACAGACTCTCTCTCACACACACAGACTCACTCAAACACACACACACACAAGCTCACACACACATACACACACGCACACCCACACAAATAGAGCTCATCAACCAGTGATCCAATCTGTTTACACACGCCTATTCTGTCTCTCTCTCTCTCTCTCCAACTGAGGGACAAAGAGAGCAGGGGCTCCAGCGGCGTGGCCTCTCTCCTCAACCCCTCCGTGCCCAGAACGGAGCCTCTCCTGGGGCCCTGCCCCCCTGCCCCTGTGGCCTGGCTGCCTGGATGTCAGACTCATAAAATAGGGTGTCTTTTCTGTGTAATGTTTGTGAGGGCTAAGAGGGAATGGATGGAGGAGGAGGAGGAGGAGGAGGTGGAGACGGAGGAGGAGGAGGAGGAGGAGGAAGAAGATGAGGAGGAGGAGGAGGAGGAGGAGGAAGATAAGGAGGAGGAGGAGGAGGAGGAGGAGAAGGAGGTGGAGGTGGAGGAGGAGGTGGAGACGGAGGAGGAGGAGGAAGATGAGGAGGAGGAGGAGGAGGAGGAGGAGGAGAAGGAGGAGGAGGTGGAGGAGGAGGAGGTGGAGAAGGAGGAGGAGGAGGTGGAGACGGAGGAGGAGGAGGAGGAGGAAGAGGAGGAGGTGGAGACGGAGGAGGAGGAAGAGGAGGAGGAGGAGGAAGATGAGGAGGAGGAGGAGGAGAAGGAGGTGGAGGTGGAGAAGGAGGAGGAGGTGGAGAAGGAGGAGGAAGAGGAGGTGGAGGAGGGGGGGGGCGTGTCCTGCAGCAAGCAACAGGCTGGGGATAAGGGGTCACGACCCCGGGGGGAGGTCGGAGGTTAAAATAATCAGAGCCACGCGTGTCTGCTCTCATCACTGGCGGAGATCCACTTGCCCCGCTGCCTTGCCAGAGGTTAAGCCATATCAGCCCACAACATAGCCAGGGTGTGCACGGAGACTAAGACCTCACTCTGTGCATGTGTGTGTGTGTGTGTGTGTGTGTGTGTGTGGCTGTGTGTGTGTACTGTATGTGTGTGGCCGTGTGTGCGTGTGGCCGTTTGTGTGTGTGTGTGTGTGTGTGTGCACGTGTGTGTGTGTGTGTAAATGTGTGTGTGTGTGTGTTTTCATCAAGCCCATTCATTTTCAATGGCAGGAAAGGCTCTGCTTTTGCCCCATTGCCTAAAGGCGGTGGAGTTCAGACTTTGCGCATGTGGACGTATGAGCAGGCTACTACGAACACACAGAGCTCAACCATCAAGGCTGCGATCAGAAACTGTCCAGCAGTCCACTTTCAAATGTATGTATTATCAAATTAAGTATGTTTAAAAGGCCACATTAGGTATTTATTTTATTTTTTTTTAAGTTTGCTAGCTAGTGAAACTTTCTAAACACATGTAAATTAAGTCTAAGTTTTAAAGTGCTCTGTCATCTTATTCCTAGGAGGAATAGTGACACTTAGCTTGGGGTAGTAATGTGCAGGGGAAATTTTGATTTTAATTGATCACTAAATGTCCTTTCTATATTCCTGAGTCGAGTTTAATCTGCTGATACCCAAACAGCCACACACACACACACACAGAGCACAAGATTGAGTGGGCGAGTGTAGCCTATGAGTGATGTGAATATCAAAGACATTGGGTAGGCCTGGTTCTAAACAGGATGATAGGCCTACACTTACATACTCTCATATAAATATAGGAAACTTGAAAGCCCACTTATTTTGTAATCTTTGTATCTTTGTATCGTATCTTTGTAATTGCTGGTAAACAACAAAAACCTTCAGAGACATATGTGGGATAACTATCATTAGAATGATAAAACATTTGATACCCCCTCTCAGTATTTCTTGCGGAAATAAGCCACTGTTAAAAACAGGGAAATACCAATACATTTGGTTACATGAATGCACACTGCCTACCCTGGTCCTGACCACACCACTGGTGTGTGTGTGTTTGTGAGTGTGTGTGTGTGTGTGTGTGTGTGT
>NW_027468664.1:30880749-30895749 GCF_046254945.1 Alosa pseudoharengus | reverse complement strand
AAACCATCACGGCTCTGCGGTGGTCCTCTTGACTGGCCTCCATCACTTCAGCTGAATTTAGCTCCCAGTTCCACCGCTAACTCCATTTAAAACACACTCATCCAATTTCACTCTTCTCTCTTCACCCCCCTCCTCTTTCTCTCTCTCTTTCTCTCTCTCTCTCTCTCTCTCTCTCTCTCTACCCATGATGGTTTGCTCTAGAAAGACTAATCCTGTACCAGAATTGGGGAGTTCTTCCAACAGCACGGTAAAAACTTTAATTGAATCCCTTTTTTTGAAAGGTGTTCACCAGGACCACTTCCAACCAATGTAATTAAGTTTTTTCTCTTTCATTCTTCCATTCTTTCTTTCATTTCATTTCTCTCTCTCTCTCTCTTTCTATAAATGACTGTGAGCTGTGGATAGACTGAGCGACACTTTTAGGCTCTCACTCTCTTCGACAAAGATGAAAAAGACTGAAGCGGTGCACTTTTTTATGACATGGGGGGTAATCCAATTTCAGCAGGCGAAATCATCTCATGCCATATATACTTTTTCAATGGGATTCTTTTATGGAGGCCCATAAAAGCCTTTGAGTGCTGTTGAATATCCAGGGCCATTGATTTCTCCTGTGGGAGAAATGGGCCTCCAAGCCACCTGATAGCTAACTGAGGCCCACACACACACACACACACACACACACACACACACACACACATGTGCACACACGCACACACACTCCACATTCACACACACTCACGTATGAGCACACATCCACTCCATTTCCTCTGCCTGCACACTCACACACAATCACATACTGTATGAGCATATATCCATGGCATATGCTCTGTCTACACACACATACACACACACACACACACACACACATAGACACACACACGTAGACACACACACACACACACACACACACACACACATAGAAACGCACACACACACACGAGCACACGCCTCTCTCTCTCTCTCTCTCTCTCTCTCTCTCTCTCTCGCTCTGCAATAGGTCCATGTTACACAACCATACTGAACAATCTGATGGGCACGTATGCTGCACATATGCTGAATCATAAACTCTGAGTAAAGTTGCTTAAATTCACAAAAATACCAGAACATCCTAATACAACATCAGTGGAAAAAACACACATACCATACACATAATCATAAGCCTGATTAATGCCTTAATACCTACTCTACACACAACATCTGTGTATTCGTCACACACAAACACGTATTCAAACAAACAGTCTAGCGCACACACACACGCACACACACACACACACACACACACAGCCTCTCTCTCTGTCTCTCTGTGCTGTTTGCTGTACACATGTTCCATCCTACTGAGGCATTGTTCCCCCAACCCACTGAGCGGCTTCCCTACCTGGCCCACGGCTGCAGAGAGAGAGAGAGAGAGAGAGAGAGAGAGAGAGAGAGATAGATAGATAGATAGAGACAGAGAGAGAAATAGATAGATAGATAGAGAGAGAGTGTGAGAGAGAAATGGATAGATAGAGAGAGAGAGAGAGAGAGAGAGAGAGAGAGACAGAGAGAGATAGAGAGCGAGAGAAATTGGAAATGAATGGATTTGTGGAGTGATTAATCCTGGCACTTGCGGGCCGATTAGGGGGAAGTCAATCAGATGAATAATAGATGGGCGCGCGTTATCACACCTGGCACAGCACGGCCTGCGCACGATGGAGGAGAGGGGGCCGGCAATAAGCAGCTTAATGACAATAAATAATAACAGCAACATGCCAGAGCAAGAGAGAGAGGGATGCCACAGAGGGGGTGGGAGAGAGAGAGAGAGAGAGAGAGAGAATGGGGGACCCAGAGAGGGAGAGGGAGGAAGGGGGGGAGAGAGAGAGAGAGAAAGGGGGACCCAGAGAGGGAGAGGAAAGAGGAGAGAAAAAGAGAAAGAAAGAGAGAGAGAGATAATGTAAAATAGATGCCGTCATACATCCTTTGTGGCTGTGCAACATAATGCATGTGTATCCCTACATTAGATGCAATGACATGTATTTATCACCTACATACTTTGTGAATAATGAACATACATGCTGACTAAAAGTACTCACAGTACATACAAACATCTATCAAAGCAGTGTGTGTGTGTGTGTGTGTGTGTGTGTGTGTGTGTGTGTGTGTGTGTGAGAAATCTAACAAATTCTAGTGGATAACCAAGTGGACTGATCATGGATAACGCTGCCTCAATGCTACATCTGACAACCCTGTCTCCCTGTGGCCTGTCACACCCACACCCTGCCTCCCATTCACACACTCCCATTCACACACTCCCATTCACACACACACACACACACACACACACACACACACACACACACACACACACACACACACACACACACACACACACACACACACACACACACACACACACACACACACACACACACACACACACACACACACACACAGTGTCCCCTCTGCCATTTGACAGACATTCAGTAAAGCTCCACTCTGGTAGTGACCTTTTGAGGTATTCATGCGGTGAGGACGCACTAAGGAAACCAATGTGGAATATCTTAACAATCCTGCTCAGGGTGGTCAATGAGTCTGTCATACAGAAGCCTTTGGGGACTGATATCCCTTTTGTGATCAGTTCTGCAGTGAAATCCACCAAACCTACTTATATCTTTTACAGTCTCTGGTGTCCGAGCCATGGGCTAGATGCCAGCAAAAATAACATTACATCTATGCAGTATATGGCTGCTGTTCTTTATTTAAAAAAAGTAGAGGGCCATTTTCAATTAGGCTAATATGATTACTTTTGATAATGCGTCATTCGAAAGACTGGTGGTTCCGCGGAAGTGATTTCATTATCACAAATGGTTTTAAAAATAGCAGCACGCTCATGAATCACTAGGCTATTATTCTTCCCGGTGAGGTGAGAGGAGGGTGTCTTAAGTCTTAAGGCTGAGAAACACCTGGAGGCTAACTTTCTCCCCTCCCCTTGCCTCCGCTCCCCCGCACCTGCACACACCACCGGAGAGGAGCGCTAATCCCCCTCCGGCACGTAAGACTCATGATCCGCTAACGTGCGCAGACGACATGCGTGAGTGAGGCTGTGTGGTTTGTGGCCTCGTTCGCCCGGTGTGCGCGCTCGGTGATAGGCGCTAACACTAGCTGCGCGGGGAGAAAAAAAAAGAAGCAGCAACAATCGGATGAGGACTGAGGTGATGTTCAGTGCATTGCGCCCGCCTGTGATGCATTAGCAAGCCTGGCCTGTCAGATTTTTTACCCCTTATGAGAAAAAATACTGGTGCAGTGAGCGGTTTAAGCATCTGTGAGATGAGATGTGCCTATGTATGTGTGTGTGTGTGTATGTGTGTGTGTGTGTGTGTGTGTGTGTGTGTGTATGTCTCTGTGTGTGTGTGTCTGTGTGTGTGTGTATATCTCTGTGTGTGTGTGTGTGTGTGTGTGTGTGTGTGTGTGTGTGTGTGTGTGTGCTGTGCGTGCCTGTTTGTCTTGTGCAGCTGTGTGTGTGTGTGTGTGCCTATGTATGTGTGTGTGTGTGTGTGTGTGTGTGTGTGTGTGTGTGTGTGCCCCTGTGTGTGAGGAGGTGGAGATAACGCGTGACGGAAGCCGCGGCGGACACAGGGGCGCGTACCTGCCGGGTGGCGGTGGTGGGGAGCGGGTGCTTATCGTCAACCCCAGCCCTGGAGCAGAGGGGCCCAGCCTTTCACTGGGATTGTGCCGCCATTAACATGGGCAAATAAACAAGCCAAACAGATAGAGGAAGAAGAGGGAGAGAGCTTAATGGGGTGTTTTGCTTGTGTGTGAGTGTGTGTGTGTGTGTGTGTGTGTGTGTGTGTGTGTGTGTGTGTGTGTGTGTGTGTGTGTGTGTGATTGTGTGTGTGTGTGTGCGTGACTGTGTGTGTGTGTGTGTGTGTGTGTGTGTGTGTGTGTGTGTGTGCGTGACTGTGTGTGTGTGTGTGTGTGTGTGTGTGTGTGTGTGTGTGTGTGTGCGTATGTTGGTGGGACAGTGTGTTTGGGTGAGTAAATGGCTGCAAGAGCAAGTGAGAAAGAGATTGTTGTGATTGTGTCTGTGGCAGAAACAGAGAGAGAGAGAGAGAGAGAGAGAGTGAGAGAGAGAGAGTGTGTGTGTGTGTGTGTGTGTGTGTGTGTGTGTGTGTGTGTGTGTGTGTGTGTGTGTGTGTGTGTTTATGTATCTTAATGACTTTAACAAATGTGTGCGTATCTATGGACAGTCAGGTGGCTTGGAGATATTCGCCGAAGAAAAGGGGGAAAAAATGGCTAGAATGATGAGTTTCGACTCTGACAAAATGAAATTATTACTCCACGCTGAAGGATGATACTTGAAAGCCAGAAGGGAATAGGAAAAGCAAAAGCGTAAAAAAAAAAACTTCAAAAGAGATGAAAGTTGAGCTCTCTTCTTCTGTGTCTCTTGAGACAAGCGTTGTCTGGAGTCCGGATAGTCTGCAATGGCCAATCTCGGGGAAATACACTACAGTATGTGCAGAAACAGACCGTGGAAGACTGAGCACGAACTCAGATGACAGAGCAACGGTCTTGTCACAGACTGAAATGTCCACCGCTGTGACCATAAGCCATCTAGCCACAAGCCAATATTTCTATCTATCATTACATCTACAGTATATTTCTCAGCCAACCATCTTTCTATCTATATAACCATCCTTTCTTCATACACACACACACACGCACGCACACACGCACACACACACTCTCGCACTTTCTCTCTCTGTGTATATATATATATATATGCAACCCTCCATACATCTTTATTAATCTATCTATCCATCCATCCATCCATTAATTCATGTTCTCCACGTCAGCCAATGTACCGGCCATGTTCCCTGAGTCTCTCATGTTCTACCTCTTGAGCCGTGTGATTCATTGGAATGAGAGTGAGGTGAGAGTGTATGTGTGGGTGTGGGTGTGTAGGGGGTAGGGGGGCAATGTGCGTCATGGCCTTTATTAAATGGACCAGGCAAGGCCTGTTGCTACGAAAACAGGGGGAAAGAGAGAGAGAAAGAGAGAGAAAAGAGTCAGAGATAGAAAACAGAGACTGACCCTAACCAAGTACAGGCTAAGTGACCACAAATTGGAAATCGAAAAAAGGAAAACTCAGAAAATCATGACAACCAAAAGAATACAGAATAAGTGGTTAATGCAGGACAGGTGAGGTCGAGACAGAGATGCACTTCCTCCTACAATGTACATCCTTCAATCAAACAAGAAACCTTTTCCTCAACAAATTTAACTCAGAAATTCCTAATTGTAATGAACTTAATGGCATATCAAAATTAAAGATACTATTATTATATGTATTAACATGCCACACACACACACACACACGCCATCATGCACTACATTTTATTTTACTTTTACCTATTTATTTTATTCTTATGAAAATCTACTGACATGTATGTGTGTTCAGGTTTATTGTATAACTGCTTTGGCAATATGAGTGAGCTTGTCATGCCAATAAAGCAGTCCTGAATTGAATTGAAAGAGAGAGGGGAGTGGAGTGAGGGGTGGTTGGGAAGGTGTGTGTGTGAGTGTGTGCGAGTGTGTGCGTGTGTGTGTGAGTGTGTGTGTGTGTGTGTGTGTGTGTGTGTTAGGGCTGTCACTTTACGTTCGAAAATCGATTGCACAATCGATTGGACCAACCAACAAAAGTTGGAAACTAAAATAGGGAATCGATTTTAACCAAATATGTACACTATTAATTTTAAACAAATTAAACAAATGAAAAAGATAGATGTAACAAAACTCAGGAACAAGCAGAAAAATAAAAAAGAATTCCGAAGTGCAGTAAGCATTGCGAAAGCTAAAAAGAAAATCCCCACCAATTTTACGCACCGGAAACAGCTTTTTCAATCGGCTGCTGTGCTGCTGGTGTTTTGCCAAATAATTCAGGACAACGCGATCAACCTGTGCTACATGAGAGATACGAGTGATAGGCCCTAATAACTTGAGGAGTTCTATATGGAAGCACTTCGGGGTTTGGGTATATCAAACTATGGAGAAGGACAAAGCGGTATGCAAACTGTGCAGTCGTGAGTTCTACGTAGGCGAAACTTGTTTGACATTTCTAATTGTAAACGCAGCCACGTTGAAGCCTGCAGTAATGTTTTTCACTGATGTTATGGCAGTCCACTCTGCTTAATGTTTTTCGAGAATGTTGCACTCCTGTTTGTCATTGTGCACAAAACTTCACGCCATTGTGCGTCTTCAAGCGCCCCCTTTACGTTCGTCCTAATGCCTGTTAGTTGTTCGTGGATTGTCCTATATTTGGCGTTGAAAATTGAAACGTCTTTAGACATGAAAAATCGATTTTACAATCGATTCAATGAACAATTATCTCTCAAGAATCGAACAGGATTTTTTTCACAAAAGTGACAGCCCTAGTGTGTGTGTGTGTGTCTGTGTGTGTGTTTGCATGTGTATACATGTGTGTGTGGGGCTCTGTGTTTGTCTGTGTGTGTGTGGGTATGTGTGTGTGGCTCTGTGTATGTCTCTGTGTGTGTGTGGTGTGGTGTGAGAGGTGGAAGGGGAGGCTTTTAAGGATGACCCCCGCCGTGGTGAGACCAGCGGTAGTGTCCCAGTCCTGAATAGAGAGGTGTCCAGCCCCCAGGGTAGAAACAGAGGGCTGACTCTGCTCCGCGGCCACCTCGTCCTCTCCCAGCGCTAACAAGCTAAACCCCTCATGGCCTCCACCACTGGGCGTGGGCAGGAGATGAATGGAGCTCTCCCAGGAGAGGGCGTTCTCTCTCTCCGCACCTCCAAAGGAGATTGAAGCTGGGTGCAGCAGGGGCAAGGTGGAGGAGGGGAAGGGCGTGTGTGTGTGTGTGTGTGTGTGTGAGGAGAGGGGAGGAGAGGGGGGGGGGGGGGGGGGTCGGTGGTTGGAGGCACTGGGTTCATCGAATTTCCCAGAGGAGCCCAGCAACACCTGAAGGAACTCAGTGGAGTGGTGGTGGTGACAGGCGAAGCCTGTAAATTGTCTGATGGAGGATGGAGTGTGTGTGTGTGTGTGTGTGGGGGGGGGGGGGTTGACAGAAAGGAAAGAAAATGAATTCTGAGCTTTGTGTGTGTGAGAGTGTATGTGTGTATGTGTGTGCGTGTCTCCACAGTCAGTAGGAGTGACAGGTGAAAATGCCCTCCTTTCTCCAGTGTGTGTGTGTGTGTGTGTGTGTGTGTGTGAGAGAGAGAGAGAGCGTGTGTGTGTGTGTGTGTGAGAGAGAGAGAGCGTGTGTGTGTGTGTGTGTGTAACAGAGACTCTGTGCTGCTGTGTCTCTATGTGCTTAAGGGTATGCACACATATTGTATTGGCGTGAGTGTGTTTGACAGAATGAGACAAAAGACAGAGAGGCATATGGACAGCAAGAGACAAAGAGAGTGACATCACCTTGGCTGCCATGATGTGAAAGGAAACGTCACGCTGGTCACCATGTGTGTGTGTCTGTGTGTGTGTGAGTGTGTGTGTGCGTGTGTGTGTGAGTGTGTGTGTTTGTGTGCGTGTGTGTCTGCGTGTGTGTGTGAGAGAGAGTGTTACTGTGTGTATGGGTGTACTACCCTTTCATAGATGCATCCATAAAGATGTAATGCTATTTGAATCTCTGAGTGTTTATTTCCCCACCATAATTAAACCTGTTAGTCACAGAGGAACCTTAAATGGGACTGTGCTACATAGGTAAGCAAGTGGAATCTTGGTAACACTTGACAGTACTTGACAGTATCTACATAAGAGTGACATGACACTGTCATGAACACATGACACTGTCATGACACATGAACCCTAACCCTAATCCTCTAAACGTAATCCTAACCCTAATTTGTTATGACAAAAAACGAATGTCACTTAATAACAGAAGCGTTATGTCATAGTGTAACTGGAACCTTAAATGGGACTGTGCTACATAAGTAAGGAAGAGGAACCTTATGTGGGACTGTGCTACATAAGTAAGGAAGAGGTACCTTAAGTGGGACTGTGCTACATAAGTAAGAGGAACCTTCAGGGATAAACAAAAAAAATCTCACGAAAGGTTCAAGATGTTGAGCCTCCTAACCAGCATCAGCATCATTTCTGTCTCCTCCTCATGTCCCCTCACCTCCTCTCCTCCCACTACATCTTCACGTCCTCTCTTCCCTCCTTCTCATTTACAGTCGCCTCACTCCTTACTATCACTCTTGTTTACTCCCCTCCCTTCCTCCCTCCACCCCTCCCCCCCTCCCTCCATCCCTCCCCCCCTCCCTCCCCTGCTCTCCCCGCCCCTGTTCCCCTGACGCTCCACTGTGCCTGGGGCTTCCTATCGGTGCGGTGCAGCCTCCCTCCCCTGCGTGGGGCTGGAGCTTAGCCTAGCCTAGCGCAGCTCAGTCAGGAGGAGCTCCACGAGAGGAGAAGGAGGAGGAGGAGGATGTAGTGATGGAGGAGCCGGAGGAGGAGGATGAGGTAGTGATGGAGGAGCTGGAGGAGGAGGAGGAGGATGTAGTGATGGAGGAGCCGGAGGAGGAGGATGAGGTAGTGATGGAGGAGCTGGAGGAGGAGGAGGAGGATGTAGTGATGGAGGAGGAGGAGGAGGAGGAGGATGTAGTGATGGAGGAGCCGGAGGAGGAGGAGGATGTAGTGATGGAGGAGCCGGAGGAGGAGGATGAGGTAGTGATGGAGGAGCTGGAGGAGGAGGAGGAGGATGTAGTGATGGAGGAGCCGGAGGACAGAAAGGTGGAAGAGAGAGAGAGAGAGAGAGAGAGAGAGAGAGAGAGAGAGGGAGAGAGAAAGAGAGGGGGAGGGGGGGGGGGTAGTAAGCTGATCCGAGGGGACAGGGATGCATATTTATGATGCAGGGCTCATTGTTCTTATTAATCCGCTCCTGCTCTTTTGTATATTAGATGACAAACCCTGTTAGGTGAGACTGAGCAGCTAGGTGGACATGGATGGCTGAGGGAGAAGCTCTGGGGTGCGGGGATGATATAGGGGAGTGTGTGTGTGTGTGTGTATGTGTGTGTGTGTGTGTATGTGTGTGTGAGTCTGCCTGGATGTGACGCTGTTCATAAAGAGTGTATACAAAGTGTGTACTTAAGAGGATGCGGTGCATGTTTGTTTGTTTTCCTGCAGATAGTGTGTGTGTGTGTGTGTGTGTGTGTGTGTGTGTGTGTGTGTGTGTGTGGTTAGCTGCACCCTGAGAAAAAAAAAAAAGTGGGAAGAAGCCTGTTGGATTTTCCTGCACGCACGGAGGATTTCCATCTTGATCATAATCTCAGCCAGGGGGTTCAGGGCTCAGTGGCTTCACACTAGGGTAGGGATAGAGAGAGAGAGAGAGAGAGAGAGAGAGAGAGAGAGAGAGAGAGAGAGAGAGAGAGAGAGAGAGAGAGGGAGAGAGAGAGAGAGGGAGAGAGAGAGGGATGGAGAGGGGGGAGGAGAGAATGGGAGAGAGAGAATGGTAGTGACGGGGAGGAAGAGATGGAGAGAGGAAGAGAGGGATAGAGAGTGAGATGGAGGGAGAGAGGCATCCTCTTCTTTTCCAGGGTAACTGCACTTGTCTCAGGCCTTTTCTATCCCCTCCATAACCTACTCACTGGACAGATTAAGAAAGGGTGCAGTTAGTGTGTGTGTGTGTGTGTGTGTGTGTGTGTGTGTGTGTGTGTGTGTGTGTGCCACTGGTCCATGAGTTTGCGTATGTATTGTACTGCAACCTTAATATTTGTGTACCATTTTCTTCATGTGGACATAAATAAATGGTTAAAATGTGTGTGTTGGCATGCATGAGTGTGCCACTGAATGCCTTTTGAATGTCTTTTTCGCACACTCCCACCCTTATTGCCAAGGCTGTGGTGTGTTAATGGTATAGAGACAACATATGTTCACATTCATGGCACAATTCAAACGGGACCAGAAAATAATTATTTTCTCACATTCACTTGCATTGACGATTTTTCAATCTAGAGGTCCACTGGGGGTTTAGCGGATGGGCGGGACTTACCAGCTCTATGTCAATGCACATTCATTTACACTGGAGTCTGTGTGTGTGTGTGTGTGTGTGTCTGTGCGTGTGTGTAAGGAAGTCATATGTGTGCGTGTGTGTGAGGGTACTTTACATATGAATGGATCCTCGCTGAAGGTGAGAGCTGTCTCCTCATCACCATCACATCAATCACCAATCGTTGCCCACCAATCACTTCTGCTCTGACTCAAGAAGACAGCTGACTAAACCAATCAGAGAGCCGGATGCACAACAGATCAGGCCCTACAGTAGCAACACAGCCAATGGCGTTGCAGCCAGAGAGCGCATCTCCTTAATGAAAATGAAATAGCATGGCATTTAGAGGCCTCCGCAGCATTTAACACATGAAAGAGCGGGGCAGAGACAGAGAGTGTGGGAGAGCTCGTCGGCAGAAAGGTTAACTACGCCCCTGTCCCTTTCCTCACGAGAGTAGCCACAGCAGAGCGCAAGACGTGGGGGAGGATGCTGGACACGCCTGTCTCATTTCTCTCTCTCTCCTTCTCTCTCTCTCTCTCTCTCTCTCCCCCTTTCTCACACACTGTTTCTGTCTCTCTCTCTCACTCTCTCCTCGCTCTCTGTCTCTCTTTTCCTCTCTCTTTCTCTCTCTCTCATACTCTATCTCTCCCTAGTGGCACAACAGAACTTCTCTTTTGTCGGAATCACTCCCCCCCCACCCCCCCAAAGGGTTTTTTAAACCGTATTAAAAGCTGTCCAAAATGGAGTCGGGCTGCTCTTTTTTTGTTTGTCTGAAGACTAAACATCAGGGGTGCTGGCGGCACCTCAGGCGAAAAAAATAACGTTTCTATCAGTCTCCACCGTGCTTTCCAGACGCCGACCGGCCAGCCAGCGCGGCTCGAAAAAGAGAATTTTTGATAAGCGGGCTGATGAAAAAGATATCAAGATTCGTCTAGCAAATTGGCCAAAAAAAAAAGGCAAAATAAAAATAATAAATAAAATAAAAAAATACATTTCCATTCCCAGCCCTGAAGGTCAGTACGAAAGAAAGAAGAGAAAGGCCTGACCAACCACTTAGCTTTTAAAAGTCCCCCTTCAGTGGCAGACTGTTTACGCACATGTAGTAGAGGTTTCTTTTTTTTCTTCTTTCTCTAAATGTCCTTGACAAAGCTTCGATGTGTGCTAAGTGTTTTATAAGCGTTTGGGTCGCCCAGGTCGTCCGCTGGGTGATAATGACGACGCGGAGGTGAGATAGTGGCCGAGGACGAGACGAGACGAGACGAGACGAGACGAGACCGCCTCAGCGTTGAGCTATGTGCTCCGTACCGGGAGCCCTTTTCTCATTGGCCAGGAGGTGCAGAGGAGGATAGGAGGAAGTGGCTCAGTGGCTTCATGTGCAAGTCATCAATCACATTAACAAACATGCTTTACCAGAGAGAGAGAGAGAGAGAGAGAGAGAGAGAGAGAGAGAGGAGGGAGGGAGGGAAAAGGAGAGAACGAGTGAGAGAGAATTCACAAGCTCAGATAAAAGAGATAGGGGCGGGCAGAAGGCTCATAATCTCATAGAAGGGAAAATCCAATGGATATCGATCCCTGGTCATTTGCAGGCAGATGTCTGATAGACTGCTGTGAAGGCAAGAGACTGCGTTACCCTCTAAACTTCAAACAACATCAGGGCCAGGCAACCAAACATCTGACTCACTGACTGAAACGCATCAAGACCCACGAGACTGCAGTAAAGTGCTTCTTATGTGCACACACACACACACACACACACACACTACACACACCCGTATATATATATATATATATATATATATATATATGAGAGAGGGGGGGTAGTGAGAGATATACATAGAGAGAGAGCAAAAGAGAGAGAGAGAGAAGAAAAGCAAGAGTCAGACTGATGTGGGAGAGTTTATATATAAACACAGACACACACACACAAAATATCTTTACCGTCACAGCTTCCCCCCTGAGTGGCTAATGAAAGCCCATTAGTGCATTATGGTTCCTGGTCCACATCATGAAATTACCCACCCCATGCTGCCCCGTCGTGCCCACACCCACGCGCCCGCCGCCCCCCTCTCAAGGCTCTCAACCCTGGCCCGCCTCGGCCCACCTCCAGCCCTATTGACCAGGCTTCTTATTACGCTCAAATGGCTCCAGCCCTCCTGGAAGGGCTACTTAAGCCCAGGGGCCGACCATCCAAGCTCCATTTGCCATCGGGGTGGCGGGGAGGGTTGTTACTGTAATCTCGTGCGCTTTTGCTAGGATGCACTGTAGTGCAGGCTGGTGGGAGGTTAATGAGCCGTGTGGATGAGGTAGAATGGAGGGGTGTACTGACAAGAGGTCGACTGGTGTTGCTGTTAGGAAGAACATAACACTGTGACCTGTGACAAGTGTGTGTGGGTGGGGGAGGGAGCAGGGTAATGACGTTGCGTTGGTGTCAACAGCTTGTTTGTTTCTTTGTTCTCAACAACAATACATAATTAAATAAAGACATTGCATCAAATACAGATTCTATCATCCCATAGGACAGCACAATTTGAAATTCTCACCTGTTTTTCCTAAGGGACCCCTCTTAGTTCAGAAATAACCCTACTTGCATCTCAGCTCAAATCCAATTTAAGTTTAACTAAAAGTTCAACATCTCACCTTATTTATCCTTAGGAGAAACAGGTGATGTTAAGGTCCCTTACAGGTGAGATCTCAATAGGAGCTGATTTATTTCTCATTAGACAAAGAAAGTACTTGGACCTTGGAAAGAAAAGAGCTTAGCCATGTTAACGATGGCAAATTAGGCAGTAGGCTACTGATGATGACAGGTTTGAGTCTCTGAAAGTCCCTACTGTAAACGTTTCTTAATCTATCGATAAGTGAGCCACTCCTATCCGTGGACAAGTGTCTGCAGCCCAGTCTGGTCCATCTTAGTCCACTACTGCAGCACACCTTGGCCATCAGCTGAGGGCTACGTGAAGTAGACTTGAAAGAGCAGATGATGACTAAACCCAGCTGTGTTGCCGGAGTCACCATAGCAACACTTACTTCACAGTGCCAAACATTCTAAGCCCTTTGGCCACTGCTGCTATGAAACCTGCAGTGTGCAGATTGGGAATGTTCACTCACAAATGCTAGTCATTCAGTGAGTTATAGCCTGTAGACAAAAGCTAAACCAGCTTGCTATACAATTAATGTGTATCTACATGTAGCAGCAGTAGCTAAGGTGTTAACATGGATAATTTTTCAAATGTACCATTATTACCATGGCACCCTTGAGGAAAAATCCTACTGCATCTGAGGTAAAAAAAGGTTTAAAAAACACACACACATTCACATGACTTTATGTTTTGTACTTGTACACCGCTTTAAGATGTGGTTTGATTGACAGTTAAAGGGGCGAAGCTGAAACTCAAATCGCTGACTGCATCTTTAAGTTGGCGCAGACAGGTGATGCATGACTGTGTTTATTTGTTTGTATAACACAACGTCTGATGGCCAAAAGTAGCAGGCTGGCGAGCCAGTCGGACGCAGCCAGAGGAGGGGATGGGCTGGCCTCATGGTCAGAATCCACCCACAAGCAATAAACCACCCCGAGTGTGTGTGTGTGTGAGTGTGTGTGTGTGTGTGTGTGTATGTGTGTGTGTTTTTTGTATTTGTTATTTTTTAAATGTATTTGTCTTGTCTTGAGGTCATGGGCACGCTGGCGACTACGCCGCTCCATCCGGCATCGTTTGTCTTGTTATGTGTCTTGTTTGTGGAGCGCATTGGGTTGCACTCTGTGCATGTTTAAATGCGCTTTAAAAATAAATCTGACTTGACTTGACTTGTGTGTGAGAGAGCACATTTACAGTCATCAGTGCCGTAGAAGGACAGGTTTATGTGGCTGTCCATTTTCAATTTGTTTTTTAAAAGCTTACATGCACACACAAACACACACACACACACATTCACTCACTGACTCACTCACTGACTCACACACACACACAGCACAGCGTTGAGTCCCTTTCCATTAAAAAACGCTTAGGCATTCCATGAGTGGTCAGCAGAGAACAAGAGAAATACAGAGAAGGAAGGAAGAAGTAAGAGAGCGAGAGAGAGAGCGAGAGAGGTCCATGGTAAAAAGATAGAAGATGCTGCATTAAGATATAACTATCAACACTGAGTGTTTTAAGACAACAACATTCTCTGCCCCCCCCTCCCTCCTTTCCCCCTCTCCATCTCTCCCTCCCTCCTTCCCCCTCTCCCTCTGGCCCATCTTTTGCCTGCTCTTGGCTGTGAATACTTCATAAGCTAGCGTTTGGAAATGTCTCTCATGCATAAGGCATGGCCTGTATGTCCGTAGATGTATTTTTAATAGATGCTGTTTAGAGAAGGGGGGGGGGGGGTTGTGGACTGGCGATTCAATCTGTTGGAACACACTGATGTGATAAATTAATGAGTGTCAGCAATCTGAGCTACAAATCTCCTTGGATTAACACACACACACAAACACACACACATGCTATATACAGACATACCAGCATATATTTCATCCCATCAGCACAGCAAAGTGACTGCATCCACAAATCACATGTGTAAGGACTGCATGTAAGTATCTCTCTCTCTCTCTCTCTCTCTCTCTCTCTCTCTCTCTCTCTCTGTGTGTGTGTGTGTGTGTGTCTGTCTGTCTGTGTGTCTGTGTGTGGGTTTATCAATGTGTAAGAACTTTAGTGTGTGTGTGTGTGTCTGCTTGTGAGTGTTTGTGTGTGTGTGTGCTTGTGTTTGTTTGTGTGATTGTGTGTGTGTGTGTGTGTGTGTGTCTACCAGGGGATGCAGAGATTAAAAGGGCTGGGTGGAGTGACATGGCAGCACTGGTTATCTCCACACACCGACAACAGAAATGAGTTTCACCTCCCTTTGAGCCCAGTAGGTGTGTGAGTTTGTGTGTTCGTGTTAGTGTGTGTGTGTGTGTGTGAGAGAGAGAGAGAGCCAGAGAGAAAGAATGTGTGTTTCTGTGTGGGTGAGAGAGAGTGTGTGTTTGCAAGACAGAGAGAGAGAATAAGAG
>NW_027468664.1:30873249-30878249 GCF_046254945.1 Alosa pseudoharengus | reverse complement strand
CATCCCACACACACACACACACACACACACACACACACACACACACACAGAGATGTTCAGCCAAGTATCTGTCCATAGCCATCTAGCCTGAACCTTTGCCAAAAATGGAATTATTGATTGACACAGAGCGCAATGTCACCCCCCCCCAGGGGTAGGGTAGGGTAGGGGGGGGGGGGTGCTGATATAATCCTGTTATTCTGAGAGAGGGAAGGAGAGAGAGAGAAATGACAGACAAAAGTGAGGAAAATAGGTATGGGAAAAGACGAATGAAACTCAAATTGAGAAGCTCAAATAAAATGGGCAAAGGGTGGGTCAGGGGAGAGGGACGATGGTACAAGAATGACCAGAGTGAGAGATGGAATAGCGAGTGCAGATCAGACTTTTGCATAAACCATGACTCACTCTCTCCACTCACCTCTCCTCTTCTATCCCCCTCTCCTCTCCCCCTCTCCTCTCCTCTCCCTCTCTCCTCTCCTCTCCCTCTCCTCCTCTCCTCTCCATGTGCCATGTTCGCCTCTCCTCCCTGTCTCATCTCCTATCTCCCTCTCCTCTCCTCTTCCCTGCCCTCCCTGCCTCATCTGATCTGGGTTCAGCCGGCCGTGGCAGGCAGTTGGGGAGGCCGAAGGTGAGAGGGGGTGGGCCCGGGCTCGTGTGTGTGTGTGTATGCACAATGGACAGAGCAGTCCATTCAAAAAGCAACTCTACCCATAACCTGCTATAGGACCAAAATTGACGCACATGTACGGTCTTTCCATGATTGTACTTTCATACAAGTGCACGTCACCCTTATGGAACAGAGACACGCGTGTAGATCACCTCTTGCAGTGAATCACCTTTTCTGTGTGTGTGTGTGTGTGTGTGTGTGTGTGTGTGTGTGTGTGTGTGTGTCTGTGCCATGTGTGTGTGTCTGTGCCGTGTGTGTGTGTGTGTGTGTGTGTGTGTGTGTGTGTGTGTGTGTGTTTCTGTGAGTCTCTCTCTCTCTCTGTGTGTGTGTGTGTTAATACATACATGATCATATGGAGACGAAGGCCTCCAGCATGGCCACGTGTGTGTGACAAAACCAAAAGCTCATGTCATGGCTGCTAACGAAGCACACACACATTTCTCTCTGTTCCTCCCTCTCACTTCCTGAAGGAGGTCCTGGGGTGTCAATGTTTGCTTCCTTGTGCCCTCTGACTAGCACTCTGCACAAACTCTCCATTCGTTTCTCTTTCTTTTTCATTTCTCTTTCTTTTTCTTTTCCCTTGTCTCCCTTCTTCTCTTGCCCTCTTTTTCTCTGAATATCGTTGCCATGGTGCCCAAAATGAACGTCAGACAGAGCGCAACAGACTGGCACATTGATTTTTTTTCTACCTTTATCATTCCATATTATTATTATTATTATTATTATTATTATTTTTGCTCATCCACTCTTTGGATGATGAGATGAATGCTACTTTATTTCCACATGGTCTGTGGAGGGGAAACACCCTGTGTGCTCCCATTGGGATTACAGTGAAGAGCCAAAGGTTCTGACACACAGTCGGTCAGGCAGATCCACTCAATAATGGAGTTGATCCCGAAAAACTGGACACACACACACACAGACACACACACACAAACACACACATGGATGCACTTACGCTCTCACGCACGCGCGCACACACACACACACACACACATGCATGCACTTATGCCCTCACGCACACACTCACACACACGCACCCCTTTCAATGTCCTCTTCCATATCATACCTCGCTTGTCCTCTTCCAGTTCCTCATTTATCTTTATTTTCTTTCTTTCTCTCTCTCTCTCTCTCTCTCTCTCTCTCTCTCTCTCTCTCTCTCTCTCTCCCTTTCACTCATTACTGTGTGTCTTCTTTAGTGTGGCAGTACAGCACTTAGACGAGCTGTGTGAACCAGATGAATGCTGCGACTGATGTCCTTATTTGCATAACAAAGTATTGCACCAACACACGCTCACACACACACACACATGTTGCTTGCTACAGTAACCCTTCCTTCACCAGAGACACACAAAGAAGTACACACGCAAGCACACACACACACACACATACTGTACACATATACCCCTCAAACTGTGAGTACTATTAAAGAGAAAATTATGCTCGACCCTCAACACGACCCATTTTTTGCATATTCATTTGTATACTGTAACCTACATTTAAACAAGAACATAATTATTCTCACAGCTTAGTGATATTCTTTATCTGAAGCAATAACAACATCCTTTAGTTTAACAATTCCAGCACAAACACTATTCTGTTTAGTCGGACAAACATTAGGCTGTATGCCAGTTTAGCCTACAGGTGGTTTGTACAGGGGGATTGTGGAATATGTTGGAAAAAATGCAGTAGCGTCAACATTATTTTACTGGGCTGTTTATAATATGTCCCCTATCAAGATTGCCCATATCAATTAATTACAGGTTAAAATAAGTTTTCATAAGACTATAGACATATGCTACCATTGAATCATAGCCGCCTCCATTAAATTCAGTCTGACCTGTTTTAGGCTGCTTTTAACTTGGCTACTTGTTTAGATTTAATCTATTTCCTAACACAAAGACTGACTGACTGCCACTAGCTCTGTATTAAGAAATAAAGCTATGGTGTCACTCAAGAAGAAACAAGTTCATGACAGAAAGGAAAGCACCAAACCTTATTTTGAATTCTTCTTTCCTTGACCTTTTCTGCCCTCGATCACCATTCTACACTCTCACAGCCTGGCAAGAAGCCCACACTACATCTTCTCCCGTCTGCAGACAGCCAACATTTTAAAAAGTATCTAGGGCCTATTATATCTGATCGAAGCCTTTAAGTGATATTTGACTTACGTGTTAAAATTAAATTTTTACTGACTGTCCTGCAAATGACCCGATTATAAAAAAAAAAGAATTATTTGTTTGAATCGTAACCATGGGCGATCGATTATTGTGGGTCAGCCCACGCATCACTGCTCCACACACACAAACTACACTCACTACTGCACTCCAGTGAAGGAGGTCTGGACTTAACAGTTCGATGCGTCGCCACTCAACAACAACACACGAGAGACGTGTCTGACACCTGCCTTGTGTGTTAACCTGTCACCTCCGGCTCCTCACTCCTCTCCGCTGCTCGCTCGCTCTCCATTGGCCACATCGCATCGTTCCTGACCGCCAGCGGGGTGTGTACTCTCCTGGATAAGTCCTGCGTGCGCCTGCCCACGTGCGCGCGTTGTTTGTGCCGTCGCGGGCCGTCAAAGCCGTGGGATTGGCCACGGTCTGCTGCACCGGCTTGTCTTGGGTCTCGGGGAAGAAACGTTGCACTGGTGTGTGCTGGTGTGTGAAGGCTTCCCTCAGCAGCGACCGACGCAGGCCTGAGTGCTAAGCTAAGCTGCCTCGGGGGGCAGTCTGGTGTGTGTGTGTGTGTGTGTGTGTGTGTGTGTGTGTGTGTGTGTGTTTGAGAGTGCACATATACATGAACATGTTTTGTTGAAGTTTATGGACAAATAGATTATGGTCAGAGCAGGGAGTACTGGTTTTGGACTCAAGGGTATTGGCTGTTAGAATGCGCGTGTGTGTGTGCATGTATGTCTATCAACAAAAGGCTCCAAACACATGCCCGTGTCACTCTGAGAGTTCTGCCTACTATGATCTCCAGTAGGTCCCAGAAACCCACTGGCTCCCTTCCATCACTTTTCCCCCTGCTTGAGGAAACAAAGGCGTTGTTGAAGAGACGCACGACTGCTGTCCATTCTCCGTACTGCCACATCTGAAAGGAGTCGTGCTGAACTGATCAGCGCAGAAGCCATTCAACAGTTGGAGGGTCACTAGAAACCCTCCAACCTTGAAACTCACAGTGGTCCTGCACTTATATCGCTTCATAATGCAGATCACCCCTACCTGCGGCTGTCAACTTAAGTGCCCGGCTTTAATGACAACAACGGGAGCCGTTATTGGAGGACGCCCGCCTCCAAGGGCCTTTTAGTGGCGTCCAGCTGCCTGCCTGCCAGTCTGTCTGTCTTCTCCTTCACCTTGGAACGGCCAGCCTAGTGCCGGACGCACAAATCGATGCACAGGGGGCACTTTTCCATTCTCTCCTGTAGGAAGGCAATATATAAATAAAGGTGGGGGATGGGGAATGGGGGAGCCTGAGAGACAGAGAGAGAAAGAAAGAAAGAAAGAAAGAAAGAAAGAAAGAAGCTCTGTGCATTTGCTTCATCTTGTGGCTATTTCTGGAAGCCTATTGGGGGCTGTAGAGCATAAGCTGTACCTTTGACTGGACAAACGCTATTGGGGACAATTTTCCACCCCATGTCAGAGTGACCCGACTCCGTCAGGCAATCGTCCTGCTCGCCGCCCGACACGAATTAAAGGCGAGGGGGAACGCGGCGTTCGCTCTGTTCATTATGTCGCCCGGCTTTGTTCTGCATGCTGGTTCTACTTAGAGTCGGAGCGAGACGTAAGTCCTGTCATTTCTTGATAAAACACTTCACACACACACACACTCACCAGGTACTGGGGGCCGACAAGGGCGGAGGTGCTGGTATGGGGTGGTGGTGGTGTTGGAGGGGGTGTTGCTGTGGTGACTGGGGCTGTTGCCAAGACACTTTCCACTGCCTCCATCAACTTCTAGCTCTGTTTTGATGGGTGCATATCCAATCCAAAAAAAAATGCTATGTATGTTTTTTTTCTTCTTTGTTCTGTGTATTTTTGTACGCTCATTCAAAAGCTTTCAGGATGTGGAGGTGAAATAAAGGGAGAGTGGTGAAGAGAAACAAAACAAACAAGGAGAGAAATGAGAGTTGCTTTGAAAAGCGGATTTCGGCAAAACGGCAGATAATCCGCTGGAAGCAGGACTGTGTGTTTGTAGGCACATCCTCTTCAGGTTGCGAGACGTTGTCAGCTCAGAGACAAACACACACACACACGCATACACACACACACACACACACACACAGACACACACACACCAAGAACTGAGAATGATTGCACAGTGCAGAAAAGGAATGTGTTTG
>NW_027468664.1:30860749-30868249 GCF_046254945.1 Alosa pseudoharengus | reverse complement strand
TCTCTTTCTCTCTCTCTCACACACACACACACACACACACACACCATACTTCCTGTATAAAAGTTTCACTCTTACACACTTTTTTTTGCACGGACGCATTACCTATCATTGTCATGGTGTGCACCTGGTGGCTTGATAGGAAGTTCTGCAGGTTTGTAGCCTTGAACTTTGAGTGTCTCAACAGCAGCTCCTCTGTTCAACTTTATGATTCCTGAATGTGTCTTTTAAATCTAAGTTATTGCTTTCATTCTCTCTTTCATTTTGACTTTTTTATAGTGATTATGTTTTTATATTGTGTAGGCGGTGAGGTGAGATCGCTACAGCACCTCCTCACTTGCCGTGTATTGTCCTACATTTGAATTGCATTGGGTATGCTAATTATGTGACCTTCGGAGGCCATGTGCATTTGTTATTGTTAATGTGGGCTGCAGCAATGTTGAACATGCTTGTTGATATGCATTATATATATGCAATGATTTTTTAATGTGCTATGCCGTAATGCTGCTGCAAGGTTTTAACCCTTGTGCTACCCTTTCTGTTTCTTACCGACATGCTTTATCCTTGGGGTCAATTTGACCCCAGCTAAATAAACCCTCAGAAAATGATTATAATTCATATTGTTACCCAGTTTTTTTGTGACAGGTACTTAACAATACTGTAATAACCACCATCAAAAGCCTTACAAAACAATCCCACCCCCCCACACCCCTTTATGAACCTTGGAACCCTGGCTGGCAATATTGCCCATCTAGTGTCAGCAGCCCAAAGGCTTGCTGTTGCTTCCCCTTTTGACTTAGACAGTCCTGCCAAAATGACTTATATGTAATATGTACTTGTGTATGTAACAATGACAATAACAATATGTTCTCATACTATTCTCAATAATATCCATAATGTGTCAAATATTCATGTATCTTATGTTTCATACAGCTGGGGTCAAACTGGCCCCAAGGAACATCAATGTACAAAATATTTGTACAGGACAATGAAAACATTTTATTGTACAAATTTCAGACTAACTCTGTTGTACCCTTCAATTGAGGAAAAGTCATGAAACATGAAGCAAAAAAAAAGTGAACCATATATTTTATGATGTTAAACGTTGCTTGGGGTCAAATTGACCCCAAGGATAACAGCAGGGTTAATGCATTATCCAGTCTTCTTTATTTTTCATGCATTATCCAGTCTTATTCAGTTAAGTACATTATATCTGTTTGTTATTCTTTGTGATTGTTATTCTTTTATTATTTAATTTATTATTTTATTTGATTTAATTATATAGGCCTACAACTACACAAACAAATCCACCCTCCACACCCCCGATCCTGACAGCGCAGAGCAGCGTTCTCTGTGTTTTTCTCCGACTGGACCTCTACACAGGATCTCTAACAGAATTGTCAACCATGTGTCTTCTTCGCAATTCTCTTTCTTCTGTCTTATTGCTCCCTTTATCTCTCTCTCTCTCTCTCTTTTATCTTTATCCTTCTCCCCTTTTCTTCTTTAAAAGAAAAAAAAAAACACTTCGGTGCTCTCCAGATATTGATCTTTGTCTCGCTCACTTGCTCTCACTGAAACCCTGTTCTCTAAACCGCCTTTTCATCAATGGTGTTCAGTCCTTAAATCTGAGTGCCTCCTCTAGAGAAATCTCAGGCCACTGGATTCACAATCACACATTCCTTCTCTCTCCCTCCACTCTCCTCTCTTTCTCTCTCCCTCTCTCTCTCTCTCTCTCTCTCTCTCTCTCTCGGCATCTCTCTTGGCTGGTATAATCTATGCGCCTGTTTAATTGGCTAACTGTGTCTGTTTCCCTTCGCTCGCAGGCGAGAGGAGGATCAGAACTCGTCTCTGATGAAAGCATTCAGCCAGCTCACTGCACTGGAGAGGACCTGAGGGGAAACATGCCTGTGTGTGTGTGGATGGACGAGGCAGGCACACAGACCACCACTGCCATCGGAACCAAACAATTAAGAATCCTTAGCAGGATTGTTCTACTGACTATTGTGACGCTATTGTGATGTCATAGAGGCGGTGAGGAGATGAGGAAAGGATGAAGGGCTGTGTTCTGAATGCAACCATAATCATACATCTATCATGGAAACACCATCCGGCTGCTGGTCCAGCTCCTCACTAACCTGATAGGTACAAAATGCAGCTGATGCATAATGATAAACTGCAACTATAAAGATCTGCATACACATACAGACACACACAAAGACAGACACACACACACACACACACACACACACACACACAGGCACACACTAAATTTAGAGACACGCAAACATACATCTCCGCAGATAAGATTCCTGCTAAACATATTGTATGTACTGCTAAAAATATGCCTTCCATAAAACACACCCCCGCCCCCACACCCAGCAGAGGCAGTGGAGAGGCTCAGGGAGGAGGGAGAGCACATATTGACTTGTTTCTGAGTGCAGGCTCAGTTTGGGCGCTGCTCGCACTAACTGCAGGGAAGGCAGGAGCTCCAACAGGCTCCATCGCAGCAGCGGTGATGATAAAGCCCACCCGCCACCAACAGCCACCAATACCCCGCTAGCACCCGGCCCCCGAGCAGAGGCTCCGCGCTCCTCCCTCTTCGGCGATCAATCGGGAGCACGAGCGGCAGTAATTCCGATAATCAGCATAACTGGCCCCCTATCTGGCTCTCGTCTGCTCTCAGCGGACGCCGTCACTTCACGTTCATCTCGGTTTCGCCTTTCTGTTTTTCTCTCTCGTTCTCTCTCTCTCTCTCTCTCTCTGACAAACACGGACTGTGTTTTTCTCAAACAGTACGCAGATTATAGCTCCCCCCTACCCCACGCGACACATACACCCTCTGCACACCCATACTCTTCCCAGGCTGTTCTTCTGAGTGCCTGTCACATTAGTGCATAGCAGATTATACCTTATGTTTGGCTGATTCCAAACTGCTGAGGCCACTTGGTGCTCACAAACCCGCGAGAGCAACAGACATTGTGTGTGTATGTGTTTATTTGTGTGTCTGACTGTCTGTGTGTGTGTGTGTGTGTGTGTATTTGTGTACATGTGTGTCTAGAAACACACGTGGTACTCTGCGATTACAATTTGCAATGCAAGCACAGAAGGCATTGTTAGAAACAATGTTTATCTCTTCATGCTACATTTACCCCATCTTCTAGTTGCTTTCCCTTTTATATACACTCCCAAATACACACACACACACACACACACACACACACACACACACACACACTCAGCCTCACACCTGATCTTTATCTCTCACTTTGCAACATGTCATCTAACACCATGAAATACACACTCACACTACCATGCAAACTATCTCTCACACTCACATTTCTAGCAAATTCTTCTCATCTGTTGTGCACACACATCCTCACACCATTACATAGCACAAACACATGCCCACATATTCACACTACATACAACACAAACTCCCTCTTTCTCACTTCCTTTCTCTTCATTCCTTCTCTCTCTCTCTCTCTCTCTCTCTCTCTCTCTCTCTCTCTCTCTCTCTCTCTCTCTCTCTCCCATATATCCCATGATGTGTGACAGCTCTGATGTGGCTTGATGACTGGGAAGATGGGAAGATGATGGATGAGTGCATGACCAGGAAGGGGGGTGTGTGTGTGTGTGTGTGTGTGTGGGGGGGGGGGGTTCTGCAGCAGAAATCACCACTGAATAACACACTCGCTTTGTCAGAGGCTCGCGCCTGCCAAGGCCCAGCATCCTCCAACACCACCAGGCACCAGCTCTCTGCAATTCCTATTACCAAACCTTTAAAAAACAACAAACACACACACACACACACACACACAGTCACAGCTCTGGGATTTCCTCCTCCATGTGTCGTTTTGTAAGGACGGTATTTTAGCGTCGGTAACCTTTAGCGAGCCGGCGTGTTGTTTTCCTGTTGAAGTGCTCCCGAGACAGCGGAACAGAAAGGTGTGGGAGGAAGCTGTCTGTTGCTTTTGGGGCTTTATATTAGTTTCAGCTTTATTTATTTATCTATCTCTTATGAAAGGCGTTCGTGCCGCACATACTAAAAAGGTGCCTGAGGGGCTGTAAGCGCTACTTAACAGATCCAAAGCTAAGAAGGGAAACTGGGACTCAGATCTGTATCCGGTGTCTAAGGGTCCACTGCTCTTATGGATCAGTGGAAATCCAAGACTCGGAAGCAAACCAGCAGAGCTGATGCTCATCTTTTGGGATTCAGGGCTCAACGTTTTTAGGTGTTTCTCAGCAGTATATGTAGGTTCCTTTGCTGTCCTTCTGGATTGTGTACCTGTGGCCAGTAGTAGTCTAATGTAATGTGTATTTATTTCTTACCATTAGTGAACAATATGAGGTGGAAAGACAATAAATAAGACACACTGCCTAAGGCCCGTTTCACACCGGCGTGTCACATGGGAGCCGAAATAAAAACGGACACGCCACGCAGCTGACACGCTCACGCCGCGCACCTGGTGTGAAACGGGCCTAAAAGGCCTTGGTGATTCTGATCTCTCGTGAGGTGTCAATACTGGGATGGATTGGCATTGCATTAAAAAAAAAAAACTATCTCAATGAGACACCATCACCATGAAGTAGAATTATACAACAGTTAGGTCCCGTCAAACTATTTATTTATCCCCAGAAACGTGGACGTTCCATTCATTCAAAACGAGAGATCACCGATTTCATAATGTTACATTTGATGGTTATTGTGTGAGTAAATGGAGTAGGGTGAATGTTCAATTACGCATGTGACATCTAGACAAGCCAGTAGGCCATACAAATGATTGTGTGCACAAGCGCATCATGCAGCCTCACTCACTGAACTTGGGTCTTAAGTGATATGCTGCATTGCTTGGCAACAGACCAAGTCTAAGATTGGAGCTATTTTTTTGAGGCAGAGGATGAAAAACAAAAATCAAAATAAACAACATAAAACACAACTCTGTGTTTTTAAACTCAATTAGTTGGTAGTAGAAACTTTGTATAAAAGTATGACCTACGGCCTCGTGCCTGCGGCCGAACCACAGCAGTGGGTATATCCTTACCAACCCCACTCTCACTTGTGCCATATTGCTTAATTATCTGATAAGCATGTTTCAATTTGTGCCTGATGCTTACTACCTAGCGTGCGCTACTTTCTCTCGTCTATCTCACAACTTCGTTTTCTTTGCCCCCCCCCCCCCACCTCCCGGCGGCACTGTGCTCCTGTCTAACCAGGTCGACCGCTGGGCACTCGCCCGCCAGAGCGTGACTAATGACGGCCACCGCGCATCAGTTGGAGGCCATCAATCAGGCCCGGGCAACGGGCGCGGTCTGTGGGGGGAGACCCATTTCAGACGCAGTGCCACCGCCATCGACCAGACCCGACCCGACCCGACGCTACCGCCGTCTCTGCCACCTGCTGAATCTCTGCCACCTGCTGAATCTCTGCCACCAGAGAGATTAGATCGGTGATTGCCGCGTTAGCTAAGGGAAGGTTTTCACTTGAGCCAAGGATACATACCGCAGACCAATTTCTGTTTGTCTGTCTAACTCTACACGACTGTTACACACCAACATAAAGACACAAAGGTCAGGCTTTCAATGTATATAAATATAGATAGATAAATATAGATAGATAAAATAGATTTCTCAGTGCTGCAACCCCACTTGCACAGTCTTAAAAGTAGAGAGGTGAACCTACTCAAGACCACAGTAGGAGGGATGCTGGCACAGGAGAGAAAGAGAGAGAGAGAGAGAGAGAGAGAGAGAGAGAGAGAGTGAGGTGGAGGCGTATTCATATAGACATAGAAAGAGACTGAGAGGAGTATTTATACCCGGCTATATTATTTATAGTGCTGAGTGGATCTGACAATTCTTGTTTTCGCATCCTACACACAGAGGTTTGCGCTGCATGTGACCCATTTATGGGATCCCAAGCACGCAGCAACAGAGGCTAGGTGTAGGAAAAGGGCTGAGTGTACTATACTGTACGTCTGAAGGCTTCTACTTTGATCCCTGGTGCTGATGCTGCTGCTTACAAAGGTCTTGTGTGTGCTTGGAGAGAGAGTCTCGAGCTACTGAGTATAACAGGAAGACTACACCGTGCGCGTATCTGAAGCGTTCCGTTCGCGACGCGCAAAAATAGTTTTAGAAGACTGGTGTAATTTTTTTTACGAATGTACCTCAGGTGCAGGTGATTATAGTGGAAGCAGACGCAACGCAAATGAAACGCTTTGGGCGCCCACTGTATTCTCCCTGTAAGTCTGTAGGCTTCTAACTTTGATTCCTACTGCTGCTGCTGCTTGCACAGGAGTCTCGAGCTGCTTGGTAGCTGTAGGGCTTCTTTGTTTGAGGGAGTTTATTAGTTCCCTGGCGCGTGACACTGAGCATATCATAACCGTTCTCAATGAATAGCTTTGGTGCTGGTGCTGAATAGCTGCCGACCCCAACGGTAAGTGAATGTGAAGCACTCCGATTTTTTTTTTTTGAATAGGAATAAAAAACCGCACAATGCGCAATGCAGTCCATTTGTCATTTAAATTGATTGAATTTGGTCCAGTTCGCTTACATAGAGCCTTGACACACAAGTAATATCACTATAATGAAATCGGGTTCTTTTACTTGAAAATCAAGAGAAACGCATTTGTGGGGAAAGGGCTATTGCCAGGGCAGTCAAGCAATTCAGTGTTCACAAAACTACTTTCTTCATCCCTCTCTCTCTCTCTCTCTTTCTCTCACTCACTCTCTCACTCTCTCTTTTTCTCTCTGGGCAATGATAAAGAGTATCTGATATAGTGCATCTTCACCATCTTGCATGCTACATTTGTTTTCAAGACACTTACACAAAAAAAGACATCTAATTGGTTGAACCCACAGGCACATCTGAAGAGTGTTACCAATTAGGAATGTAAAGATAAACACAAACAGAGACAGCACAGACCCAAAACACTCGCGCTGAACCCAAAACATTTTTATAGTGTTATTTCTGAAACGCTGCTCATTGGCTTAAGGTTATTAGCTCACCTTGAGGATGAGATGTTAAGGGGCTATCACATTGTACACGCTATGTGCTGCGCTCGCCGCTAGCTTGCTTTTGGTTGAGCTAACTTCCCAAAAGATTTTTGTTGTGCTTGCCGCCGGGCTCAGCACAAAATACCAATGACTTAGAGCGCGCCGCGGTGAAAATTCAACCTGATTGAACTTTGACTGCGGCACGTGCGAGAGCGGCAAAGGCGGCAAAATGGCGCTCTTGTGCGCGCAAGCCACTGACAATAATGCATTTCATAGCGCATGCCGCGTGTAATGTGATAGGCCCTTCATCCTGCGATGGGACTTGAGGAAGCCGGCAGGTGACTGTGGACTGGAGTCTCTCCCTGGGCCTGTCTGATCGACTCACCGTCACGTACGCAACCAATCCCACAGAACCTGAGCAGCAGTGAGTCAGGCTATTTTTAGACACTACACTTTCCTCTCTCTTTCTCACTCCCTGACCTTTAACAACTACTGGACCCATGCATACAGATG
>NW_027468664.1:30850749-30858249 GCF_046254945.1 Alosa pseudoharengus | reverse complement strand
GTATTTCCAACATTCATTTTTTTTATTTCCTCTGTTCATGAATTTCTAATTTACAGCTCTTCCTTGCTTTATCCAACAGCAACATCAACCATATTTGTTCAGCACCACACGCTGTGTGCTCAATAAGTGCTAAATTAATAATGTGATTATCGTATCATTTTCAATGCCCACCTCAACAAGATACAACTACAACTATAAACTAAATGAACTGACAACAGCAGTGCAACACAGACCTGCAACAAAAAACAACTACACAGTGTTCGTAGAGGACCATGGTATCCAACTGTGTTTACTCACACTGTGTGTGTGTGTGTGTGTGTGTGCTTGTGTGTGAGTGCATGTGTGTGTGTGTGTTTTGTGTGTGTGTGCGTATATGTGTGTATGTGTGTGCGCATGCATACACATGTGTGTTTGTGTGTGTGTGTGTACATGTGTGTTTGTGTGTGTGCGTGTGTGTGTGTGCATGTGTGTGTGCGTGTGTGTGTGTGCGTGTGTGTGTCTGCGTGTGTGTGTCTGCGTGTGTGTGTCTGCGTGTGTGTGTGTGTGTGTGTACGTGTGTGTGTATGTGTGAGTGAGTGTTTGCTCCTATGCCGCATGGGTGGGGAGAGGTCGGGTGGGAGCTCTGCTCTGCTGGGTCCAGATGAGGGGGTCCTGTCACGGGCCTGAGGGGGCTTGTCACTGCCGGGCCCTGCTGGCCGTCCCTGGTGCTGCCCTGGATGGCCCCGTGATTGATGATGATGATGGACCAGGCTGGCAGCTGGCTCCAGGGTCCTCTGCCGACGGGGCAACAAGCCAGAGCCAGCACTGGAGGGGCCTGCGGGTGAAGATCCCACAACCACAGGGCTCACTGGGCGGAGCTGCCCCGGTGGAGGGTTGGAGGTCATGGGTGGAGGACGGGTATTGGAGAGAGAGGAGGTCTTAGAGGAGGGTGGGTGGATGCTTCTCTTAGGGCAGTGGCCATATGGTGGATGGGAAAGTGTGGCACATGGAATGGAATGGAATGGAAATGTATTTATTTGAAACAGGGACAATGCACAAATAAACATTAATCTTGTAATACAAGAGAATATATCTTGGGCCAGGTTATAGCAACAATTGCTAATTTCCACCTGTAGTCCCTGGGCAGGTACGACATCAAAGAAGTTGAAGTGAACGAACAGTGCTGTGGGCTATCGTGGAAGAAAGACTACACAAGAAAGGCTCGGAAGAAAAATGCAACAATGTAAATGCAACAATTTTTACTTTACTATAACGCTCCGAGGGCCTCAAAAAAAGGTACCATCCCGCGCCTGTCAGATCCCATCTGATGATGAGTGCAAAGCAACATCAGCGCCTTCCTTATGTATACATGTCACACATGTCCAGCCTCGGCATGTGGATGAGCCCATCTGGGAATACCAGATGTTCTAACATCAGTACTGAGGAACTCCGAACACCCCTAAAGTCCTTTTCTGCTCCGCTTCAAAGCACATGGATGGAAAACAACACGGGTCTTGAGTCACCTGATACGTAACCCTGACAACTAACACTGATGAGGAGCTAACCTGTCAGTGCTACTCAAACTCTCATTAGAGTAATGTGCAAAATACCACTATCAGGTCACCAGGTCGCTGAGCCAGAAGGAGGTGTATTCTCAGGTAGAGCACGCACAGCTTGATGGTGTTTTATGCCCCCAATGTTGTCTTACAGGCAGCGCTGCCACCATTGACTTAAAGGCACCTTATCCTAACCCCAACCCTAACTTTAACCTTAACCCATGCCTAACCATAGCACCTGGCAGCGCTGCCTTGAAGACAACGTTGGGGGCATAAAACACCAAGAAATGCATGCACAGGTCAGAAGAGAAGATAATGGGGTACCACCAGACTACAGTTATGCAGTAAAGAGGTATATCTCTCTTCCTCACATTTCTTTGCCTCAGAATACTCCCCTTGAAAAAAGTGAACCTGATGAATGATCCTTTCCTTGGCTAGAACCAAGCTCCATTATGGAGAAAGAATGAAACCCAGATCCCAATCTGTCTCAGCAGGAACGGCCCCATCATTTCAGTTGAATAAGCGGCAGTCTTTAGGTCTTAAGAAAGGATTCTGCCATATGAGCCTATATAAAACACCAAAGGACAAGAGGTGCCGCCTTTCGACTGTCAGGAAACCTACTGATGCGACTTCTGAGTAGGGCAGACTAATCAATTAATTGTCAACTATTAAATTAAACAACAATTATTTTGGTAATCAATTAGTCAGTTAGTCAAAATTCCCTGATCACAGCTTCTAAAACTTAAAACAATTCAGCTTTACTTACTCCTCCATGATAGTAACTAAATATCTTTTGGTATGTGGACAAAACAAGGCGTTTGAGGACATAATAGGCTTTTGGAAACCCTAAACATGTTTTTTCTTACTGTTTTCAGACATGTTATCAGTCAAAAAAACAAATAAATGATTTGAGAAAATAATCAACAAATTAATCAACTATGAAAATGATCATTACTTGCAACCCTACTTCTTGAAAAGGGGTAAAGAGAGACAGAGAGAGGGAGGGAGAGAGAGAGGAAAGGAGGGAGAAAAGGAGGAAGGGTTGGAGAGAGAGAGAGAGAGTCTTGAGGGAGCAGAGGAGGGGATGGAACTCTGGGGGATTAGGGCCTAATTAGCAGCGCTTTGCAAAACCGAACCTCTTTCCTGTTCTCTTTCACTGGGGCTTCCCTCCTTCCTTCCTCTCCCTTCCTTCCTGCCTTTCGCTCTTTTCTAGAAGGACTTTTTCTTCCAATTATGGCCCCAGCCTGTTCTTCTCTCCTTCCTTTCATTTGACTCAGACCATCTCGCCATCCCTCAGACCAAGAACCTGTTCAGAGCACAGCCCTTGTGATTCAGTTGCCGTGAGAACAAAACCCATCTCAGACCATGTCCAGAGCAGGTCACTCTGGACCAGCAGAGAGGGAGATCATAGTGGGCTCTCATCACAGCCGGGGTACCAGGAACAACCCCTCGGGTGTCCGGGACAACTGACGCCACATCTAAGAATTTGTCACGTCGGCTTTAGCACAAAAGTAACAGGAGGAGGAGAGAGAGAGAGAGAGAGAGATAGAGAGAGATAGAGAGAGAGAGAGAAAGAGTAAAATGTGTGTCCAGGTCCCCACAGAAGCAGAAGGGACAGGCGAGACCATGTCTAAAGCAGGGAGGGGAGCGCTGAGACCCGGCTCGTTTGAGAATAAAGCAAATGTCAGGGCAGTCAGGGGCAGGCTGGAATTCAGAGATTGCAGGATGAATAAAGGCAGGGAGGGAGAGAGAGAAGGAGAGAGAGAAGGAGAGAGAGAGAGAGAGAGAGAGAAATAATGAGGGAGAGAGAGAGAGGGAGAAGGGGGGAGGGAGGGGGGAAGGAGGAGAGAGAGAGAGAGAGAGAGAGAGAAAGCAAGGTAAAATTCTGATTTTATGTTGTGTTGCGGAGCTGAATAATGCAGAAGAGGAGAGGAGAGCATCCTCAAGACAAGAAAACAAGAGGAGGGGAGAAAGGAGAAAAGTGTGTGTGTGTGTGTGTGTTGTTCCATCAATTGGCCTATTTGCTCAGTTTCCCCTCATCCTGGACCAGCTCCGTCATTCTCTTCCCTCTATTGTGCATTAGGCCTAAGTGCTAGTGTGAGCAGCTCTGACACACAACCAGATACCCTAATGGGGAGTGTGAAAACTGTGTGTGTGTGTGTGTGTATGTGTGTGTGTGTGTGTGTGTGTGTGTGTGTGTGTGTGTGTGTGTGTGTGTGTGTGTGTGTGTGTGTTTAAGGATGGTGGTAAATGATGTCTACAGGAGCAAAGGCAGAGGGCTTTTAATGGGGTCTGAGTGACAGTCTAAGAAACGTGGAGTGTCTGTCCACAGGGACGTATACTGTGAATTTCTCCCTTCCTCTTCATGTGTGTGTTTGTGTGTGTGTATGTCTGTGTGTGTGTGTGTGTGTGTGTGTGTGTGTGTTTGTCTGTCTGCATGTTGACAAGAATGTAAGATGGTATTTAAGGCACTATGTGGTTATGGGAGTTTATGTTGTCAAGGACTGATCACTGCACATAAAGGCACTTATAGGTTGTTTGTGTGTGTGTGTGTGTGTGTGTGAGTGTGTGAGTGTGTGAGTGAGTTTGTGAGAGTGTGTGCGTGCGCGTGCATGTACTTTGCAGTATGTGTGCCTATGCCTTCGAGGCCAAGTTGTGTAGTGAAGTAGGCTACTCCTTGTGTGTGTGTGTGTGTGTGTGTGTGTGTGTGTGTGTGTGTGTGTGTGTTTGTGTGTGTGTGTGTGTGTGTGTGTGTGTGTGTGTGTGTGTGTGTGTGTGTGTGTGTGTGTGTGTGTGTGTGTTACCTCTGATAATAGACGGGGACATTTAATGTGTTGTAAAGTGTATAGATGTTTGTGTGTGTGTGTATGAGTGTCTGTAATTGCTATGGCTGCTCAGGTACTGTAAGTGGTAACCCTGAAACTGTGTCGTGATACGCCGTCTACCTATTGTCAAACACCATGAATAAAGAAGTAGACAGCTCCAAGAATTACTGCGTGTGTGTATGTGTGTGTGTGTGTGTGTGTGTGACTCTGTAGATTCCCCGCCCCAGCTTCCGTTTGAATATGCTACTAATGGCAAGCGCAAAACTCTGAGTGGTGCCGACTGTAGTCAGTTTGTTTGTTCTGTGTGTGTGTGTGTCTGTCTGTGTGTGTGTGTGTCTGTCTGTGTGTGTGTGTGTTTGTTTGTGTGTGTGTTTGTTTGTCTACTTTTGCGTTTTTTGCAACTGTGTGTTGCTGAAATGAATGTGTATCCAGACCACAGTGCAGCACTAATGATGCCAAGAAGTGCAGACGCAGTGAGGGAGAGGACTCTGGGACTCAACTGTGTGTGTGTGTATGTGTGTGTGTGTGTGTGTGTGTGTGTGTGTGTGTGTGTGTGTGTGTGTGTGTCTAGGATGAGGGTGTGTTCCAGCCAGGTTGAGCCCTGTCATTTTGCCTCTATCACATTCTCTCCTACTGCTCGAGTGGGTATACGAAGCTGTGAGAGCGTGCGTGTGAGTGCATGTGTGTGTGTGAGTGCATGTGTGTGTGTGTGTGCGTGTGTGTGTGCGTGAGCGAGCATGTGTGTGTGTGTCTGTGTCTGTGTGTGTGTGTGTGTGTGTGTGTGTGTGAGATTGATGGCAGTAATAATCATAATCTTCCTCTGCCCCTCTCTGAATAATTCAGCTGTCTAATAAAGCCAGCTTGATGTGAGGAGAGAGGCTGCAGAGGATGCTGCAGAAAAAACAACTTCCTCTGAGTGCATGTGTGTGTGTGTGTGTGTGTGTGTGTGTGTGTGTGCATGTGTTTGATTATGTGCAGGCCATTTGAAACACATGCTGGGAGTGGGAATGCATGCTTGTGAATGTACCAGAGTGTGTGTGGATGTCCTTGTGTGTGTGTGTGTGTGTGTGTGTGTGTGTGTGTGTGTGTGTGTGTGTGTGTGTGTGTGTGTGTGTGTTATCTCTGCACAGCTGGACAGCCTCTGGCAGGCAGCATTTATTTCATGTCAATCTTCATCCGTCACTCCCATGTGGGCCACAAGGCTCAGGCATGCCATTGCGTGCAGCACTGATCTGATGACTCTGTGTGTGGTGTGTGTGTGTGTGTGTGTGTGTGTGTGTGTGTGTGTGTGTGTGTGTGTGTGTGTGTGTGTGTGTGTGTGTGTGTGTGTGTGTTTGTGTGTGTGTGTGTGTGTGTGTGTGTGTGTGTGTGTGTGTGTGTCAGTGTGTGTGTGTTGTCTCTGTCTTTCCCAGTGGCTCATGTCACACCTTTGATTCCACACCTGTGCTGATGCTCTAAAGCACGCACACACACACACACACACAAACACACACACACACACACACACACACACACACACTCAAGATGTCTTTTGCATTGGCTTTGGTGGCAGCATATGACGTGTGTGTGTGTGTGTGTGAGATAGAGAGAGAGAGGGAAAGATGAAAAAAGTCTAAAGTAGAATGACTGATTGGCTAGGCGTGCGTGTGTGACCTTTCACCATTAAGTGATTGCATGCATGAACAACTCTCATGCTCTCTCATGGTCTCTCTCTCTCACACACACACACACACAAACACACACTCACTCACTCACACACACACACACACACACACACACACACACACACACACCACACACACACACACACAGCAACTCCATATATTCATGTATTCATTCGTTCATCTGTTCATTCCTTCACTCACTCCTTCACGTCTCTGCTATGCCTCGGTCTTGTAGTGCATCTCTCTGGTCCCCCCCTCTACACTCTCCTCATCACCTCCTCTCTCCCACCCATGCACTCGTTTAATAGGGGCATCATCCTTTTCTATAGTTCCCCACTTGTTTAATAGGGGCATCATCCTTTTCTATAGTTCCCCACTTGTTTAATAGGGGCATCATCCTATTCTAAAGTTCCCCACTTGTGTAATAGGGGCATCATCCTTTTCTCTAGTTTCCCACTCTTTAATGGGGGCATCATCCTTTTCTGTAGCTTCCCACGAATGGTCTCATCTTCACTTCCTGCTCACTCCTTCATGAAACTACTATACCCCTCAAGGGCTCCAACAATTACCAGCATACACACACTCTCTCTGTCTCTCTCTTTCTTGCTCTCTCTCTCCCTCTCTCTCTCTCTCTTACACATACACACACACACAAATACACAGTCTTTATATATATCTCTCTCTCACACACACACAGACACACATACACATACACACACACACACAAACACACAGAGACACACAGACACACACACACACACAGACACAGACACAGACAAACACACACACACACACACACACACACACACACACACACACACACACCACACATAGAGAGAGAAAACCACAGACATCATTCAAGCCGACAAATACTGCATGGCAAGTACGCTTCCTATCCAATCTGGACAGCACACAGACCGCTGCAGGATGGCGGCACCGCAGGAGAGCCTGGCACATTTCAGTGATTACAAACAGTCCACCTTAAACCCCACTCGCTGCCTTGATGGTATTAAGTGGATCAGCCTGAGCCGTCTGTAGCAGTTGAAGTGATAATGACATTAAATACAAATGAGTCTGTTACTTTCTTCATGCGCTTATTTATCTGTTGACAGCAGAGGCTTTTCCTTTGAAACCATGACAACAAATTTATTTAATTTTCTCTGTGGATTTTTTTGGCTTTCTCTCCTTTCATTTCGGCTGTCCTTTTTCAATTTTGCATACCCCCCCCCCCCCCCCAGGTATGATTACCGCTCTGTCAGAAAGCTTAACACCATAACAGACCATTAAAGGTGTGTTTCAAAACACAGAAGAAACAACCTGTCACTCGCAATGAGATAAACAAACGTCTTAATCAGCCGTTCAAACCTTAAAACAGCTCAACTCCATAGCCCAACTCCATTTCAAATGCAAAACATTTTCGTTGAGCCCAACACAAACACAAACAAAAACACACACAAATATATACAAACAAACACA
>NW_027468664.1:30836962-30838049 GCF_046254945.1 Alosa pseudoharengus | reverse complement strand
GAGCACGCGCACACACACAAACACACACACACACACATGCACACGCACATGCACACGCACACACATAAACGCACACATGCACAGAAACACACTCACACATACACACCTACAGGTTGACACAGAGAGTTAACATACATGCTGATCTCTGTGTGAATGTGTGTATGGGCGTGCAACACAATCTGTTCTGTGCTGATTCATAACCACATTTGCTGACCGGCACATCTATCACCCTGTCTCATCTCTCTCTCTCTCTCTCTCTCTCTCTCTCTCTCTCTCTCTCTCTCTCTCTCTCTCTCTCTCTCTCAATTTCAATTAAATTCAAGGTTGCTTTATTAGCATGACTGTAAGTAAGTACAGTGTTGCCAAAGCACAATTAAAACAGCATAACAATAAGAACATTGACAGCATTACAGGAAACAGTAACATGAAAAATTGTGTGTATACCCTCACTTTCTCTCTCTTTTTCCACACACACACACACACACACACACACACACACACACACACACACACACACATATGCATGTGATCACACACACACACACACACACACACACACACACACACACACACGGGCAGCATACACATTATAACACATTGGATTAAGAACAGACATTAGGTCGGGCATTGTGGCAAAGTGTCCGACTCACTGTCCCTCATGTCATGGCAAGCTGTAACGTATTTTGCAGCCAGCGGAGCAGTCAATCCTTCTCCTAGCAGGTGGGCCAATTTATCACAGTCTTTAAGGGAGCTAAAATTCGGAATTTTATTTGAGAATTGTAAAAAATATCTTTTTCTAATCTGTTCGAACTTTGGACAGTATAGGAGAAAGTGCATCTCTGTTTCGACCTCACCAGTCATACAGTGACCACAGAGCCGCTGCTCTTTGGGAAGCCATGATTTTTTGTACCGGCCTTTCTCTATGGCAAGGCTGTGGTCACTTAGCCTGTACTTGGTAAGAATCTGTCTCTGCTTTGTATCTCTGACGGTGGAGAGGTACTCTGCCAATTCATAATCTCGTTTTAGTGACAAGTAACATTCTAATTTGGATTGTGATTTTGTTTGATCATCCCAATGTTCCAGATAC
>NW_027468664.1:30809462-30826962 GCF_046254945.1 Alosa pseudoharengus | reverse complement strand
TAACAATTCTAGCCATGGCCATATAGTTGTGCTCTATAGAAAGTGTGTCCACTATTTCTCTTTATCTGGACCATTCAGAGAGCACACCACCCCACTAATGACTAGGAGACCCACTGAATGTTTTATAAATATGGAGACTATATCTCCATGTCCATGGCTAGAATTGTTAAGATATGAAATGGTAAACAAACACTATTTTCAATAGCAATCAACTGTGGGAGCCAGCGCATAGAGGAAATAGCTCCCCCAGATAGCGAGCGAGCCCCCATTGTCATCATGGCTGTGCAGAGGCATGCAGAGTAGATGGGGGAGTGGACATGAGCACAGCTGTACTTTCAGATGCCCTGACACACATTTGAACCGGACACCTGCCAACCCATTTATTTATTCATTTATTTCTTTATTTTAAACGGGGGGTTCCATGGTATGGGCAAACAGTGATTACTACAGCAGAATTTATGATCCCTTCCACATATGCCCAGTGTACACACACACACACACACACACACACACACACACACACACACACACACACACACACACAAACACAAACACACATATACACACATACACACACACACACACACACACACACACACACACACACACACACACACAATCTCCTGGCAAGCAGGGCAGCACATAAAGCCAAACTGTGGGAAGTAGCTCCCATGGGAAGTTCAGTGTGCTGACATGTTTATTCTCTCCATGTGCAAGTGTGTGTGAAAATGAGAGAGATGAGTGAGGTAGTGTATGTGTGTGTGTGTGTGTGTGTGTGTGTGTGTGTGTGTGTGTATGTGTGTGTGTGTGTGTGTGATTGCCTCATAAACAATGCAGTGGGTAAACACATAAACAATCAATGGCTGTGTGCGCGCCTACATAATGTGTGCTTTTATGGGCAGGCATGTTCCCATCAACATATGGACCCGGGCACAGGACGCCCGCTTAATCCCCACAGAGACAGATAGATGATTAAATGTGTACGCAAGCGCACACACACACACACACACGCTCACACACACGCTCACACACACACACACACACACTCTTAACTCACCCACACACACACACACACACACTCACTCACACTCACACATACATACAGTACAGACACACACACACAAACAGGAAATGTGTTCTGTTATCCTCAAAGCAGGCGCTCACCTACATGTTCCTAGCTTAACCCTTGTGTTATCCTCAAATCTTACCGACATTCTTTATCCTTGGGGTCAATTTGACCCCAGCTAAATAAACCCTCAGAAAATGATTATAATTTATATTGTTACCCAGTTTTTTTGTGACAGGTACTTAACAAGAGTGTGATAACCACCATCAAAAGCCCTACAAAACAATCCCACCCCCCCACACCCCTTTATGAACCTTGGAACCCTGGCTGGCAATATTGCCCATCCAGTGTCAGCAGCCCAAAGGCTTGCTGTTGCTTCCCCTTTTGACTTAGACAGTCCTGCCAAAATGACTTATATGTAATATGTACTTATGTATGTAACAATGATAATAACAATATGTTCTCATACTATTCTCAATAATATCCATAATGTGTCAAATATTCATGTATCTTATGTTTCATACAGCTGGGGTCAAACTGACCCCAAGGAACATCAATGTACAAAATATTTGTACAGGACAATGAAAACATTTTATTGAACAAATTTCATGCTAACTCTGTTGTACCCTTCAATTGAGGAAAAGTGATGAAACTTGAAGCAAAAAAAAAAGTGTACCATATATGTTATGATGTTAAACGTTGCTTGGGGTCAAATTGACCCCAAGGATAACAGGAGGGTTAAGAAGAAAGTTGGGTCATGTCCAACTCTGGTCTACTGCTAATTCTCCTGTGTGTGTGTGTGTGTGTGTATATGTGTGTGTGTGTGTGTGTGTGCTGTGCATGCGTGCGTGTGTGTGAAAGAGTGTGTGTGTGTGTGAGCGTGTGTGTGTGTGTAATGTGCATGCGTGCCTGTGTGTGTGTGTGTGTGTGTGTGTGTGTGTGTGTGTGTGAGAGAGAGTGTGTGCGTGTGTGTGTGTGTGTGTGTGTGTGTGTGTGTGTGTGTGTGGTACTCCATGTATGTGTGTTTTTGCACTGCACCAATAACCCATGTTCATGTTTTGTTTGTTTGCAGCAAGCACGCGTCTTGCATGAGTGTTTTCGGTCCCTAGTGTGCGGGGTGTCCAGCGAGCACGCGTCTTGCATGAGTGTTTTTGGTCCCTAGTGTGCGAGGTGAACTCTAGTGAACTCCGTCTGGGCCGGTGGATCTTTGCGGTGTCGTGTGAGTGAGAGATCATGTCTGTGGTCACTCTTGGAGGGGCAGCTTTATTCCCCTCTCTCTCTCTCTCTGGGTCTCTCGGTGGCTTGTCGGTGGCGGACGTCGATGTTGGGGTCGATTCGAGTAGACTCGGCTGTCGGTGACACCCGGCTCCACGTCACCACGGAAACGGTCACAAGTGGCGCCCGCTGCATTACCACGGCGACCACACAGCAGCCCCAGCACTTCCCTAACAACGGCTCCAAGCCTGCTGCTTCAGCGCTGGGACCAGTGAGGGAGACAGGTGCGCTGGAGGTTGAGGGTGGGCCATTACATTAACGTTGCAGAGGAAGGGACAAGGGTGTTGCCACGACAGTAAGGAGGGACAAATGGAGAATGGGTACAGAAATGCGGAACACACACACACACACACACACACACACACACACACACACACTCATTCACAATCAGCTAAACTACCAGAACCCTCAAACCTGAATAACGCAAATAACCACATGCATTTGTAGGGGATTTTCGTTCACTACCACCTCTCATCCACACACACACACACACCCACACACACACACACTCTGCTCACAGCTGGTCAGGTCGATCCATGATTGGCTGTCATGGTTGGTCAGCCAACACACCTTCCCTCTCTCTCTGTCTCTCTCTTTCTCCATAAGTGATGTGGCCGTCTGGCCTGAGGACTTTCCAGAGTAGCCGGAGATCAGAGGAGCTAATCCTAAACTGGACTCACGTCCATCGGCACATAAAAGCCTATTGGGGCCGACTGACCGTTCACACTTTCTCCCCATGCACGGCAAGGGATGCCCTTGGAAGTTGACCGGGCTGGAGGTAGCTCATAGCCTAAAGCTAAAACTCAGTGCATGGCAGTTCAATGCTAATGTGAAAATGTGTGAGTGTATTTGGTGTGTGCGTGCGTGTGTGTGCGTGCGTGCGTGTATGTGTTTGTGTGTGTGTGTGAAGGCATTACGAGGGGGTTCTGTCTTTTTTTTCTTTTTCCCTTTTTAGACCAGGTTCCACTGCTCGCCAACTCAGAGCAGGTGGACTTCATTAGAGGCGCTAATTGGAATTTCATTGAGGGCAGCTGTGTTTGTTAGGGTGGCTGACTTTCCGATTTGATCACCAGTTTGGCCAAATAACGATCGCACGTTGGCACGGACACGGTGTGGTGGTGAGGCGTGTGTGAGAGCCCTCTGGTCCGTTAGCCTCGCGCTAGCGCTGCAAAACCATGAGCCAGAACTCGTCGAGCAATCAATCACCCGCTCGCAAAAGGGATGCAGAGGTTTTGTAGAAATTTCTGGAAAACAGACAGAGGGATTTGTCGGGCGCGGGCGAAGACGTCTGAGACGGTGGCGGCGGTGAGCTGATGACTGGCGAGGCGGTAATTAAAGCCTTGGCTCAGGCTCTCCTTGCTTGAGTGAGTTTCTAAAGCTCCTCTGTATGAAGAACATTAAAAAACACACACACACACACCCTTACTTCCCCAGTTGGCGCGTGCGAGTTCAATTCACAGCAGTCCCACTCCACTGAGCAGTCTTAATATAACACGCTAATGTTGCCTCTCCCTGAGTGTCAATCAATACTGCACTCCACACCCAGATCTGGCCCTGATGTGGCCCTGATGTGGCTCTGATCCGGCACCATAGCCACCTGGATACTCATAGCCGCTGTTGCTAAGAGATGAACTTTTTGTCATGTGTTTCTCCCCCCGTGTAATGAGACGTCAGGCCAAACCCAATTAAGTGACGGCAGTATGGTGCCATATTGATCCCATTTTACTTATTTATTTATCCATTTCTTTATTTATTTAACTATCGGGCTGATGAGGTTGTTGGCTGATTCAGTGGGTGATGCAGTGGCTATCAGTGGCAGCGTGCGTGTGTGTGTGTGTGCGTGTGTGCGTGTGTGTATGTGTCTGGAGATAATTACACACAGGGAGCAGATGAGGAGAATGCGGAGGAGGAGAAGCTAGTTAATCTTCGCATCTACAGAAATAGAAATGACTGAACTAAATCAGTATTAGGCATAAATCAGCTGTCAATCTTCTCTTTGACTGCCATGCTTAAACATTCCTTTTAGGGATGTGTGCATCTCCATCATTGAGGCGATGTGATACACATCTCGATATATTGCCAATGATGCAATACATTAAAGATTCATATGAAGCAACTACTTATGTGTTGTGACATGATTCACTCCTATTGCGATGCAGTGCGATTTGACAAGATTTGATTCAACACAATATGATCCACGATGAGAAGGAAGAGGAGGAGGAAGATGAGGGGGAAGAGGGGGTGGGAGAGGAGGTGTGCGGTATGAAGCTGGGGTGGGAGAGGAGGTGGTATGAAGAGGGGATGGGAGAGGAGGTGGTATGAAGAGGGGATGGGAGAGGAGGTGGTATGAAGAGTGGGTGGGAGAGGAGGGGTGTGGTATTAAGAGGAGGTGGGAGAGGTGTGCGGTATGAAGCTGTGCGGTGATGGTCAAGAAGGCTGAGAAGGCAACGCACTCCATGCTGATGGATCCATCCCCCCCACCCACACCCCCTGTGGCCCCTGACAACCAGCTGTCAATCTCAAAAGAGAGAGAGAGATTGCACAAAGAAAAACGCAGTGGGTGAGAGAAAGAAGATTCTCATTCACTACCTCACCCCTCTCCCTATCTCTCCCTCCCTCTCTTCCTCCCCCCCTCTCTCTCCAGTCGATCACTTGTCCCAATCTGAACACCCTCCCGGCCTGACTCCACTCATACATACAGAGAGGCAGTTACTCCACAGCACAGAGAGTAAGGCTGAGCAGCTGCGAGGAGAGGACGTGGTTTTTTGCATTCTGCGTAGAACGCAGGGAATTTGACTTGTCAAGTTGTTTTGCTGTTCCGTGACAAACCTGCTGAGAGATACGGAGAGGACTGAGAGTTTAGGAGCAACTTTTAACAAGTTCTATTATGGCTTAATAAACAGCCTGAATATACTGCAAGGCACAGCTGAGGTGTGTGTGAGAGAGAGAGGAAGAGAGAGAGAGAGAGAGAGAGAGAGAGAGAGACAGAGAGAGAGAGAGGGACAGAGAGAGGGAGAGAGAGAGGGAGAATGAGAGATGTGTCTAGATGATGGAGAAAAGTGCAGTTTGGGTCTTTGCGGGGGATAATCGATGGCTACATCTTCCAAGAAGCTTAAGAAGGATGAGTCCCCAGCATAAGGAACATAACACAGAATACCAGCTTACACACACACACACACACACACATACTGTACATACATACACAAACACACACACACACACACCCACACACACACACACACACACACACACACACACACACACATAAAAAAACTAAGAAAAAATAAGAAATACGTAGTCCGTGACATTGACAAAAAGTCTGTGAGACACACACACACACACACACACAGACACATACAAACCATTCACATCCTTCCATTGCCAGTGATACACACGGACAAGCACTCAGTCCCATAAACACTTGGGCTCAGCCCTTCTGGAGAGGGGGCTGATTGGCTCTGAAGTGGCGGTGCGCTGGCACTTCATCTCCAAATGAACTGGGATCTGTTTTCATCTATATGCAGATGAAATAAATATTGATGCCGCGTTGCGCCACGCAATGCCGTGCCTCCCGCTCGTGGATAAGTGACGCCCGGCATCATCCCGCCCACCCCACCGCACCCCCTTGATGATACCACCACCACCGCCGCCGCCGTGGCAACAGACAACTCGCCTCCCATAAAGCCGTCAGCTTTAATGAGGGAGTCAGACACAGAAAAGCGACTTCGGTTGATCAGGCTAAACAAACAAACAAGGAGCGGATGCACTCTCGCACAGATGCACGCGCAGATGCGCTCTGACACACACACACACACACACACACACACACACACACACACACACACACACACACACACACACACAGACACACAGAGAGAGAGAGACACACACACACACACACACACACACACACACACACACACACACACACACAAAAACACACAGACACACACACACACAGACACATACACACACACACAGTACTCAGCAGAGTAAAAAAAAAGGCCAATTATATATTTGGAGGGGGGGGGACCTGATGATGATGGGTAATGTGGTTGAGTGTTTGGAGAGGAAGATTGTGTCACTGACATGGATAAAGAGGGATACAGTGAGATGAACATATTCTGCTTATGTTTGTTGATAGCTTATGTTTATAGTTTTTAGTAGACAGTTTTGTCCAAAGTGACTTACAATGACATCAATAAACATATAAAAACAAAATATCATATAGCCTAAATGAATGAAAAAAATATCAATATTAGTAATTAAATAGACTACCGTAAATAGAATGTAACAGAATAACAATATCCATAAACATAAACAATCGCTCAGTGTGGCAGTCTGCACTACTCTGATCATCAGCCCTAGCTGAGGGTGACGTCTCATTTCTCATTTGCCAGATATGGAGTCGCAGTCATACTGTCTTATCTCATCAACACGTTTCTAAGAAGCTGAGGCTTAATGCAGTTGAGATGGTGGCAATGAAGAATGAAAGCAACTCTGTATTATTAAGCCGGCGATTCTAAAAGGCCACTGGCTGAACCCCAAACATTCTCAATGTCATGGCTGCATAATCATAGTAGGATCACATCCTGAGGCCCTTATTATAACAGAGTCAAGCTGACTCCCTAAGCAAAGTCATTGCTTATGGGTGGCAGGGTGGGGAAATATTAAAATCAAGGCCCTGTCAACAGTAAACTACTCTAGGTAATTTGACAACCCATACTCTGTTTAGCCCCTGAATCCACACTAAAACAGTGTTTTCCAACACCGAAAATGATACTTGTACCTGCGGTACCTGTGGGTCCTCATTCAAACTGAGCCAACTGCAATGTGTTCTAACGGCTGAAATCCCTCCAGTGAACAGCAAAAGGGCCATTATGAAATTAGTTGTGTGTGTGTGAGGGGGAGGGGAGGGATTGATGCTCAAGCACCAATTTGTAAATTAAATGTAGTTTAATAGCATTTGGTGGGTTGGAAATGTCATTGGAAGGATTTACAGTGCATTCCATTATCATTTGATTGATTAGCCCCAGCGAGCCTTTTGGTGTATTTGATTTGTGAGCTGATTCACCTGGGCAGCAATGCGCTCCGCACTCCACACACACACCTTGAGGATCCACCATCTTGAGGACGGGTCAACAGGCAACAGACAGGATGGAGGACAGGAAATAGACATGATGTGCTTTATTTCAAATTTGTGCTAACGTTGTGCTGACAGAAACATAAAAGTTGTTTAAAAGCTCCATAAGACAACAAGTTCAGGGAGGGAGCAATATAAGTTAATGTGCTGTAAATTTATTTCACAACATCTACAGAAAAAATAACTAAAATCAGTAATATTTAAGTTTAAATCAGCCGTCAATTTTCTCTTTGACTGGCCTGCTTGAACATTCCTTTGCATTGCCAGCCATCTTGGATCAGGTGAGCTGTGAGGCGTTTCCAACAGGTGCGGCTGCCCCCTTGGATCTGCTCTCAGTGAGAGTCGACAGGTTCCACTCTCTCCCTCTCTCTCTCTGTCTCTCCCTCTCTCTCTCTGTCTCTCCCTCTCTCTCTCTCTCTCTCCCTCTCTCTCTCTCTCTCCCTCTCTCTCTCTCTCTCCCTCTCTCTCTTTCTCCCTCTCTCTCTCTCTCTCTCCCTCTCTCTCCCTCTCTCTCTGTCTCTCCCTCTCTCTCTCCCTCCCTCTCTTTCTCCCTCTCTCTCTCTCTCTCTCTCTCTCCCTCTCTCTCTCTGTCTCTCTCTCTCTCTTCTCTCTCTCTCTCTCTCTCTCTCTCTCCCTCCTCTCTCTTTCTCCCTCTCTTTCTCTCTCTCTCTCTCTCTCTTTCTCCCTCTCTCTCTTTCTCCCTTTCCCTCTCTCTCTCCCTCTCTGTCCTCCTGCCAGGCAGGCCCAGGCTGGCAGTGGCCCGCTCCAGTGTGAACTACTGCACTGGTGTGTGGTCACAGCCAATGCTGAGCTCCCTGTAGAGGGGTGTGTGTGTGTGTGTGTGTGTGTGTGTGTGTGTGTGTGTGTGTGTGTGTGTGTGTGTGTGTGTGTGTGTGTGTGTGTGTGTAGTGTGTCTTATCACACTTGGCTAAACCTGAATTTGGCATGCTCAGAGCATGGAGGCAGACTACAGTGCACCCCACCTCAGCCATTATATCTCGAACACACACACACACACACACATACACACACATACAGAGAGCTTAGCATACAGTAGCACCACACACCGGTACCGGGAACCCAAACTTACTGATTCGCAGGATGATGTTTTCCAAATAATTTTAGAAAATAGCTTGTGACTGGATATTTACCTTTACAAGATAAGCAAGCTAACGTGTCAGAGTTAGCCATCTTACTTTGTTAGCTATCTCAGACGAAAAACAGTTAATAAATGGCAAGAGTGGCTCAACCTGAGTGTGTAGCATCTATAAAGTAATTCTAAATCCCCCATTAATCAGTCCTATATACACAGCCATGCACACACACACACACACACACACACATACGCACACACTCCCATTAAAACTACAGAGTAAAGCCCCAGAGTTCATTAACACATGCATTCAGTGGCTTTATCAAGGGCGCGTGTGTATACTACTGCCTTGTCCTCGAAACCCAGCCGCCTCCCTGACTGATCTCCAGCAGAAATGTCATCACACATTCCTCTCTCATTACCAGCAGGGGAAATAGCAGCTCGTTCAGCACGGTCGGCACGTTTCTTTAATTATGACACAACAGCGCCGACTCGACCCAGGAGACCCGGGCCTAGACAATCAACCGGGAGACTGGGAGGGAGCTGGTAATTACCGGCCGGACGGGCCCAATCTCCCCATGCATTCATACAACAATTAGACCGGGGAGAAATATACCATCCAGACGGAGGTCTTTGCCGACGAGGCTCTCCGCTAGCCGGGGGAATTGTCGTGACAGCGTAATACGGAGTCTGAAAATGATGGGGCAAATTTCACTCTCAATCTCTGAGTCACCACTTTCCACCACAACTTTCACCACTCATGATAAAAAAGGACAAACAAGCTACACAAAAAATGCACCAACACAAAAAAGGCACACACATTATGTACACACATTTAATGTAGTAATGTACACATACGGTATTTTATCATATTGCCATTCAATCCGTTTCTATGGCTCCTAATGTTATGGTGCTTCTCCGCTCTTAGTCATCGTCATGCAACAAGTAGGCTTATTATGACCACCGCTAGCGAAGCTAGCAAAGCAGTCATATAATGATTGTCAAAGTTTTTTTTTTTTTTTTCGTCATCTACTTCCTGAATTTTTGGTCAACGATACCCGGGACACCGAAACACCGGTGCACATGAAATTTGGTGGGTATGTAGCCCCACTAGACTTTTACGGAACATTTTTGTTTCGTCCCCAGGGGCCACTCCCCCCCGTGCTGGGCCCCCCGAGCTGCAAAAAAAGCAGTTTTTCCTAAATAACTACCTGAACCGTGGCACTGAGGATGAAGAATCTTTTATGGTATGTTGTAGGGCTGCACGATATTAGGAAAACATGCGATATGCGATAACATTATTGAGTACTGCGATAACGATATAACTTGCGATATTTAAATATTTAATGTTTTTCTCCATTCTACTTGCTGCTAACATAGACTGTAGGGTGGGGGGGGGGGTAAATGTATAATTACAGAATTAAATGTATAATTTTCTACATAAACAATATAAAATATACTGCTCAAAAATTAAGGGGACACTTCAATCATACACTGGATTGGTGCTGACACTGTTTGATTCTGAGCATAAGAAAAACTTTTAAGGCGAGTGTTTTATTTTGCAAGAACTGTCAGACATTCTGTGAATGTAGTTTGAGAATGGAGAAAAGGGTGGAAGGTTTCAAAAAATGGGTTTGAACAATTGTGGAAAACTGTAAGTATTCCTTTCATTTTTTGAGCAGTATATTATGTAGCCTAGGTGGACAGCTAAGATACCCACTGACTAGGCTATCGAAGTTGTGTGGAAGATGTGCTCCAAGAAAATCCTCGTAAAAGACGGATAGACAGCCAATCTGAATACTTGTGCACCAACCAGCGGAATATTCCACATTTTGCCAGCCTTTGCTGGGCCTAGCAAAAAAGCTACTGTAAGCTATATCGCTGCGGTCACTCATCTAAAATCTTAAGTATCCCACCCTGATAGCACAGGGGCGTTGAATCCACGTTGAATCAACCTCCGCCGCTTCAAATAAACGTGGATTCAACGCCCCTTTGCTATCTGTAACCTCATACGCTGCGCATCCCACGTTATTAGGCTACCGGCATGCCGCGGAAAGTGAAAGTAAGTGGCTGCGATCACACAGTCCAGGCTAATAAACAACTTTTACAAATAACGAATTCTGATTACCTCTCTGCTGCTGTCTGGGGCTTTTGCTAAATGCAAATTATGAAATACAAGCCTTACAGTGAAAGACAGATAGGCTATCTTCTGATCCTATAACAACAACGAAAGAAATTGTTTATTTGAACACGGTGGAGAAGGACGCATTTGGTGCTGTGTTTGTAATAAGTCGGCCTTCATAAAACCAAAATATTTCCATATAACAGACGTGTTTTTCCTTTTAGTCACCAATTCCTCTTCACCTAAGTGTAGCCTACCTCGCTTGACTCACTATCTTCAGCCATCACGACTTAGCTCCTGCCTCAACACCTAAAAAAACACCACACACCTAAACTGGTGGGGGACGCGCTTCTAGGGCTGCATGACAGCATCGGTTTGGTAAAATATGTTGACATTCAGAATGTGAATACACCATAGACTGTATGGAATGCGCGCGGCACAGAAAATGTATCAAAATGTATCGAAAATTAAGTAATCTTTGCGGTATGTCCATCGCAACCGTTGATATCGCGATAACGATAGATTTTAGATATATCGTGCAGCCCTAGTATGTTGGTCTCAAGGGCCCACATCAACCTGGCCCATAATCACTCATTTGTGATTTGCACCCCCCTGGTAAAAAATGAAAATGCAATATCATTCTGCTTTAATCACCCCTATCTTCAGTTAAGATGTTCAGAACTGCACCAAATTTTATGTGTATGATTGACCTGGCATTCTCTGGGGGTATGCCACGTTTCGTAGAATTTCATCCATGGGGGGGTCTAAAAAAAATTTGGTTATGTGTACATTTAGTGACTGTACACTCATTGGCCTGTAGATGGCGGTGCACACACACACAGGTACGCACATACTATTGGTATTAGAACGGCTGATACATAATTACAAATTCAGTAGGATTAAAAGAAAGCCAAATATTCATCATCATCATCATGGCTGCATTTCCAGTATTGGCGATAAGTAGATGTTTGTCCTCTAGATGGCGCATCGTTGCAGTGAGACGTAATTTTGTTGGAAGTTAAAAGTGGGTTGGAAAAACAATGGGCGCTTCCTACAAGGACTGTAGTTTACCGCAGAGAACGTCTAATAAGGATAGGACGATGTTCACATGAAATGTAATTCCCATTTCTTCTTGAAGCTGAAATAAATCTGAGAATGTTTATCGGACTTGTTTGGTTTTTACTGTACGTTAATCTTATAATATCAATAAGGACCTAGGTACAATAATGTTACCGTTAGCGTTGGTTGAGTGATGGAGGCCAATTTGATTGCATTTGTAGAAAACTATAAATGCGGTTATACCAAGCAAATTGATAGCAGCACTGTAATTGTATCTTTCGACTGTCATTTGTTGCAAGTGCTACAAAAATCATTCTGTGCAATGGAAGATTTACCAACGTTACACCGGTCTGATACAGTTTTGCCTATACATGTGTGAGACTGAGACGCCTGTTTATTTGTTTTAAGTGCGTGCAGGGTGTGAGAGGGGAATCGGTGTGCTTTGATTCCAGCTTGGTAGTTGTAGTCTGTGAGATTAAAAAGCACGTGTGTGTGAAGTATCCAAACAATGACACCTTCATTTCATTATGGCTGCTTTAGCAACACACCTTAAGCTACTGTGTAGCGGGTCCCATTTAGAAGTCGCTACTTCATTAGCGCTTTCCTTGACTCATGGAGCTGCGTGAATTTTATTACAACTTTTCGCACGATATGGCAGTTTAAGTCTGCTTGATACTGTAAGGCGTAAGCCATTGGTTTCCAAAGGATATTTATGTTTTAAATAGGCCTACCTTATAGGCCTACCTGTAGCTTAGGGAAGCTAACAGCTTTCTATTAGGATCTAGTTTGTTAGTTACAGTTTTGTCATAACTCCCTGATGCATTTTTGCATTTAGAATAACCAGAGCGTTGATATCTCAATCGGAAAATTAAACAATAGTATCGGGCGCCTATGGACGCCTGTGAACCCACCCTGATCTGCCCGCTATTTATTTTTTGATTTCTTAAAAGATTGAGCTTGGTCTGGTGAAAGCCAGACAAGCCATGGACCTCAGTTACACAATGCAAGGGAACATGAATCAGCCTATATTTGCACGAACAACAACGGACAACAGCTCTTCAACTTTGGCCCGTTAAAATGTGTATGAACAGTCTAGCGACGCATTTCATCAAGGCCCATTTGGACATGTCAGTTATTTGCACCACTGGTTAGATGTAAAACAGCATTTCGTTTCAGACTACTGTTACTTAATTTGTGCATTGACAATAAAGTATCACATGAACAAAAGATGACTAAAATCTTATGCAGAAGAAGAAACATTCACAAAAAATCCATCTATCCAAAAATGACCTTTGTTTTTGATAGCTGTTGAAAACGGCATGGAACTGACAGATGTTTTTGTTCATTAATAAATAAATAAATACACACATAAATAAATAAATAAATAAATAAATAAATAAAAATATAACATTATGCTGATACCTTTTGCTTTTCCCAAATACAATGTAGCCTACAGGTGTAAGTGACCTTTCATCAATCCAGTTGCAATGGATGAACTGTGATGAACTGCCCTACTTGTGATTGTTTAGAGATTTTAAAGGTTTTATAACAATGCTACAACTTCTTTGGCTATTCTACAATCTATTCACCTTTTCAGCGCCAGTAGGCTACTTTCTGTGCAGCCGCACACACACACACACACACAGGCATGCCAAACAAGCATACACAAAAGTTTCAAGAGTGGGGGATGGAGTAATGAAGATGGAGACAAATTCATTAGTGTGATTTATTTTCGCGGAAAAGATGTACAGGACTGAGCGGCGGTCATATTTTGTACCGCTATGCGGTACATCTAGTTTTTTACATGTGTACTGCCACGTCTGTAGCCTACTGTACATTGTGATCTGTAATGACTACATTTGGTTATTAGTACATGTTGCCTTTCACTCTAGACTAGATTGGGATAGCATTACATAACTAAAGCATCTGAATATATGGCCACATAGCTAAGTTACAGACAGATAAGGAGACAAACAGGCTGTAAAGGTGATCAAGGACAAGTAGGGAATAATGTATGGAACGCCGGTAATTATCGGTAATAACCAGTCTTGCTTCGCCCTGAAGGGACTTATTTTCCCATTATTATTCGGCTCTTCAGAGTGCTGCAGAAAGTTCCATTCACATGAATGGGCCTTCCCAACGTTCGGGCCTACAGTATGTTAAATCTACATAAATCACCGGCAAAGCATTTAATCACCGCTGTCAATGGCAACGGGTTTTGTGCTTCTGATTAATGTCTTTCATATCACTACGCAAGGACTGGAACTTCATTCAAACGTGAAAGCAGACGGTTGATCAGCTGTGTTCTAAAGAATGATTGATTCAAGTTCAGCAGCGTGTGTTGTTGCGAACTATTTGTTTCTCAGCAAATGCCACGATGAACGGTAACAAATAGGCTAGGTTATGTAGGCTAAAGTCATATCGTGGGGAGTTTATTATTTCGTTTTGGCAAGTAGCCGTATAATAAGCGGGATAATGTATAGAACGCCGGTCATTACTGTGAAAACTAGATGTACCGCAGAGCGGTACAAAATATGACCGCCGCCCAGTCCAGCACATTTTTTCCACAAAAAGAAATCACGCTGAAAGGCCTATATGATTCTAACTGTCTCACTAAATTGCATTATCCACACTCAATTCTCACTGGTATCTGCTAGACAACAAGTACCAAAACATGATTAGTTCATAGATTTCACATGTAAAATTCATTTTATACAACCCCACCTCCATCTTGCCTGTTCATAATTATGAGAAATTCTTGATTGTTTGTGTTATGTTTATGTTATGTGTGTGGGTGTGTGTGTGTGTGTGAGTGTGTGTGTGTGTGTGTGTGTGTGTGTGTGCGTGCCTGCGTATGTGCCTGTGCATGGAAGCGTACATATGTCTACTGTGTGAGTATGTGTCATGATTACTGTGAATGTGTGTGTGTGTGTATCTGTTTGTGCACATGTGTGCACATGAACTGGGCTAACATGACCCCTGGAGGCAAATATACGGAAAAAATGGTCATCCTAGGCCCTACAGTTCTCAAGATATTCACAGAGAACTGTGTCTGGCCTACCCTCCTTTCGGGGGGTCCAGTCCAGCGGGGGGGCTACAGATCAAAACGAAAAATGACAGTTCCATGCTATCCATGTGGGGGTACATGCCCACCAAGTTTTGTGTACCCCGGTCTTTCAGTGTCCCGGGAATCCTTGTTGGTGTACGTCACTAAATGTACACATAAATTGTTTTATTGTAAGGCCCCCCATGAACGAAAGTACACAAAACTTGGCATGCATTCGGAGGGTGTCATAATGATCCTACACTTTCAATTTCGTGCAGTTTTGACCATGTCAGCCAGAGATATTGTGATGAAAACACCTAATTTTTTGCTTTTTAATTTTTAACTAGGTGGCGCTATACATGAAATAAGTGGTAATGGGATGGGTTGACATGGCCCCTTGAGATCAACATACAAAAAAAAGGTGGACCTCCTAGGCCCTACGGTTCTCGAGATATTCACAGAAAACTGTCTCCGGCCACCTACAGGCCAGTTGGTGTATAGTAACATAAATGAATTTATTGTGTGGCCCCCCATGAACGGAATTCCACGAAACTTGGCGTGCATTCAGAGGGTGTCATAATGATCCTACACTTCCAATTTCGTGCAGTTTTGACTATGTTAGGTCACAGATACCTGCGATTACAACACCTCATTTTTACTTTTTTGTGTTTAACTAGGTGGCGTTATACATGAAATGAGTGGTTATGGAATGGGTTGACATGGCCCCTTGAGATCAACATACAAAAAAAAAATGGTCCTCCTAAACCTTACGGTTCTCGAGATATTCACAGAAAACTGTGTCTGCCCTACCCTCCTTTCGGGGGGTGCAGTCCAGCGGGGGGGCTACAGATCAAAACGAAAAACGATGGTTCCATGCTATCCATATGGGGTTACATGCCCACCAAGTTTCGTCTACCCCGGTCTTTCAGTGTCCCGGGAATCATTGACAGAAATTTGGACATGCGAAAAAAAAGAAAAAAAAGAAAAAAAAAAAGAAATCTGACTAAACCTATATGACCGCCGCTTCGCTGCGCGGCGGTCATAATAAGTCCCTTCAGGGCAGAACAAGACCCCTCCGCTGCGCGTCGGGGTCCGGTTCGCCCTGTCGGGACTTATTTTCCCAGTAATGACCGGCGTTCTATACATTATCCCTTACTTATACAGCTACTTGCCAAAACAAAAAATTCTCACATGATATGTCTCTTTACATTTATTTGTTACTATTTCATCATTTTGATGAAAATGATGAGTCATTTTTAATTGCAGGGATACTGTCGAGTGTTCCTATTTTGCCACAACAATAAACGACCTTATTATTATGTCATAATAATAACACCAGCCAGCTGGATTCATACAGTACTACGTGTAACAGACAGTGTCCCTGCAATGAAAATTGGCAGGTATGCTGCTCACAGTGTCCCTGTACGGAGATGAACACTCACATCACTCAAATCTCAACTGTCCATTAAGATGGAGGACACAAGACAAAAGCAAGCGAAATGCACAGCATGTACAGACCGACCTTTTCCAGGCACACAACTTAAATCCTTGAAAAACCAAGCAATGCCAGACAAACACAAGAGCTTTTAGATGAACAGAACACACAGGCAATCACTATAACAATGAATCAATCAGCCTTAAATTCTTCAATACTGTGTCTTGTGTTCATAGAAAAGTGACACGACACATGGTCAAATTCAGTGGATAATAGACTCTTTCTGGAGTGTAGGACAATATGTTATCAAATCAAACACATTGAAAGCAAATCAGTACACAACAGTAACAGGTGATGATTATAGTCAATTAGATTTTCTAACACGTCTTTGTAATTATTATTGATTAATGCTTATGGTTGAAAACTGGAGCTTACACTTCCTTACACAGCCTTTGTGATTTTTCAAAGGTTTCTCTGCTTCTCTATTTCTCAGTAATTGTATAATATTTTCTAAACAAAGAAGAGCCCATAGGGAGGGTTGACAACCATCACATCACTAAGTCCACTTTCTGGAAGATAAGGCAGGGATAACATTGGCCAGCTGCAAGCGGCAGCGGCAAGTGTAACGCAACGCTCAGACCATAATGAGTTCTATCTCGTTCCTAAGTAACACAAACAGTTTGCCTAAACTGACGATTGAATACTCTCGCGTTGCGCTTTGAAAGTTGAACTAACTTTGCTCAACGAGCTACTGTAGAGTTACGCTTCCGAATCATCATGGAGAACAATAGGAAACCTGCCGCTTGCCGCTAGTCAGTGTGATCCCTGCCTAAGAGTGTGACTTTTAAACATTCTAACAAATGAATGTTGAATTCAGAGCCATATAGATATCAACAGTATATGGCTCTGGTTGAATTCAGTGAACCCAGATATTCTTAGAACGTTCATTTTCTAACATTCCCATCACACCGATGTGACGGCACATGCTTAAGGCCCTCACCTGCCCACTATGACCCCACAGTCCAGTATACTGTTAGGCCTTCCTCCCCATTCTCCTCCACTTTACTAATGACATTGAGCTCAAATTCCCTCTTGTCCATAGCAATCCACACACAATATTTGCCATAGGCATCCCAGGACCACGGACAGCTACCAAGCCCAACATGCTCATTATCAGAGCTCTAAATCAAGCATTCATGTCTGTACACACAGTGACAAGGATGGTTAGAGAGGGAAAAATATCCATAAAGGATCACTGTTG
>NW_027468664.1:30801962-30804462 GCF_046254945.1 Alosa pseudoharengus | reverse complement strand
CCACTTACATCACATCACACCGAAGAGAGGGTTGACAGTGTGTGTGTGTGTGTGTGTGTGTGTGTTTGTGAGTGGGGGGATGAGTACCAGTGTGTGTGTGTGGTCATGCATGAGTGGAGAGTGCAGAAAAGTGGCATGTTGTGTATGTGTGTGTGTGTGTGTGTGTGTGTGTGTGTGTGTATGTGTGTGTCTGTGTGTGTGTGTGTGTGTGTGTGTGTGTGTGTGTGTGTGTGTGTGTGTGTGTGTGTGTGTGTGTGTGTTTGACAGAAAAAAAATGAGAATGTGTGTCTGTGTGTGTGTGTTTGACAGAAAAAAAATGAGAATGTGTGTGTGTGTGTGTGTGTGTGTGTGTGTGTGTGTGTGTGTGTGTGTGTGTGTGTGTGTGTATCAGTGTAAGTGTGTCAGGTTTGTTCACGGGCCGTGGTGACTCCAGGGCCGGGGAGCCCCCTGCTGGGCTGTGATTTGGCCGCACTGAGGGGGGAAGCCCACGGTGGCTTTCCACGGCCTACTTTCCATCCAGTGGGCCCCAACCCCACTCTCTCTCTCTCTCTCTCTCCCACCACTCTCTCTCTCCCTCTCTCTCCCCCTCTCTGTCCCCCTCTCTCTCCACAGTCCTCCCTCAGTGCACCTCGCTCAGTCAACCTGCCAGCGCCTGCATGGTGACCTGCCAAGGGATCAAACCCATCGCTCACCAGCAGCTAGAGCTTTGCAATTTCACATGCGTGTGTATGTGTGTGTGTGTGTGTGTGAGTGTGCGTGAGAGAGAGAGAGAGAGAAAGAGTATGTATTTACTGTAGGAGCCTACAGCTATACTTAACCTCTGTGGAGAGGATTCTTAATGAGTTGTATCCTCATTAGCCATATTCAATTCATAAATTTAACAGAAAGATATTGAATAGGATGGTTTTTTTTTTTAAATGGTTGATCTATAAAACAACAATTTTGCACTTCCCCTGAGGCTATTCTTTAGCCTGGCGAGCCAGACCCACATTAAAATGTAGGGTCTGGGCACTCACCGTTCGCAGTGCTAAGTCCGAGGGGAGGGATAATCAGTTGTCTTTCAAATTCCCTCTGCACGCAATAGGACGCAATAGGATATTTGTTTTCAAGTAGCAGGGAATTCAAGCCAAACCGTTGCAACTCTGCCATCAATCATTATGTTAAGCCCACCAAATGACTCTATACACGATTTCAATGGCCTGATTAAGTTTCGATTTCTGGAGCTCACAAGCAAACGGAGAATTGCTAGACTAGCCCTGGCAGCAAATGTAATTTGCTGCCGCTAGGGGCGCGTCTAGATTTCTAGGCTAGCTATTCTTATTAACAGTGTTCTTATTTTTGAAGACCATTGTTCAGAAACTTTTAATGAAATGACCAGTGTATATTATCAAACAAGGCAAGTAAATGACAAAATATAAGGAGTTTGTCACAATCGCTTCAGACATTACTAACGAAATGACAGATGTATGTTGAAACACATTAGCCACTGTACTTGAAGAACTGTCTGAGCTACATTGAATCAGGGACAGTTGTGACCTGACCAAGACAACACAAAAGAGATACCGTAATTTCCCAACTAGCCGCGGTTTATACATTGACTTTGCAAAATTTCCTTAGCTATGAGGTTAATACACGAGGCCAGTTAATATGGTATTAATATGGTTTTGTTTCTTTTAACTTGCATAAAACACTGTCCTGCGGCTTATACACAATGTGGCTAATACACAGGAAATTACTGTAAGGGTGACAGGTCAGAGTTCAGAGGTCAGTCTCAGCTAAATGACCGGAGGAGGAGTGCCATTCCACAAGGTAACTGGACAGCATCTGGGCCCTCATCTCCCTTGTCTGTGGTGGTGAGCTAATTACTGAACGTTTGTATCCAAGGCACACACTACCAGAGGTGGCTATTGAAACACTGCCAAACAGACACACACACAGACACACACAGACAGACACACACAGACACAGACACACACACACACACACACACACCTGAGAACAGACAAGATGAAGAACCACATGTCTTGACAAGCCAACAAACCCTGCCCAGCTGAGGGTTGGTGGCTGCTGTTTAATGTTTGCAGATGGACTGCCAAACAGACATTTCACTAGCAGGTCTACCCAGCTACAAGAGGACCTTCAGTATTTTCTCACACATTGTGAAAGATATTGTCCAAGAAGACACGAGCAAAGGCAGCAAAAAATGTTTCAGAAGGCGACAGGGCTAAACACAATGACCAAAACTCAGTACACAAACAACACTGGAAGCCATGGGCCTTTTTTTGTGTGCTCTTACTGCTTGCCTTTGTTCAACAACTGCAGAAGCTTGCTGTGCCAAGCACACTCGTACAGTGTGAGTTCTTTCAATGACTGGCACTTGAATACCAACCTGTGGACAGCATTGCTGAGAGGCTACTGATGAAGACTCCCCTTAACCTCGAAATAGGTATTCAGATGGATGGACTCCTCTGTGGAGCTCAGTGCATAGTGGTTGATTCTC
>NW_027468664.1:30786962-30794462 GCF_046254945.1 Alosa pseudoharengus | reverse complement strand
TCCTTACCTAGCAGACCCAGTTATCCTGTCTTGGCTCGGATTCCTTGTCTTGTTATTTTGAATCATGATGAAGTTATTATCACAGGTGAATTTCATATTCACATGGATTATTCCGGTATATTTGCATTCATTCATTTAGCAGGCACTTTTATCCAAAGTGATTTGCTGTCTTTCATCACACAGTTTTCATGAGTACGTGTGTTCCTCGGGATCTGAACCCATGATCATGGTGTTGGTCTACAACAGTGGTCCCCAAACTACGGCCTGCCACCTCATTTTGGGTGGCCCCCCAAAACATGTCCGTGGTATATAGCATCTGGCCCGCACGGGAGTTCGACATCGTCAAACTATAACCTCCGTAATTTCCCCCATTCATTCTCTATGGTGAGTCTTAACCGTACACATGTAATACTCTTTTTGTCCACTGGTGGTTGTTTTGGCGCTGTTTCACGTTTGCCATCGAAAACGGAATGAAATATAGGCCTACCTGCAAACAATGTAAGATGCCTATGCTGACTGCATCAGTTCTCAAAGTATTCTAAATGTTTATCAATGAATTGTTAATAACTAACTAACTTCTATTCAAGTCATATTTTTGGGACTTTTTGGGATAATTACTTCTTTTTTTATTCACTTGTTTAAATGTTCATACAAATTCACAATTCACAAAGTTCTCATCGGGTGAGTGAAAGTGGTCATTTCAGATGTTTTTGCCAGCACTTCATAAAACTCTCATAGTTTGAGAACTTTAAATTATTTTTAGGATATTGCTTGTGCACAACTTGAGCTGTGTAGGCAAAGACACAGAGTTCAGAGTTCACACATTTTGAATAAAATATACTTTTGGGACTCCCTGCTAATACTTTTAGGAGTGCTTAAGTCTTTTTATTAGTATTGTTTCATTTGAGCTACATTTTACACTGATATGACATGATGGCAATATAAACACAGCTAACAAGGGTATTAGATTGCAGTAGCCTATGATTAAATGTAATGGAATATTCAACTAGGTAGACTGCTGTTATTCACAGTTCTAAGCTATTTATGGTTACTGATATACTCCGAGTCTCTGGCCCTCTCTTAGAGCCAGGCATAGTGAGCTGGCCCTCAGAAGAAAAAGTTTGGGATCACTGGTCTACAAGGTGAGCCACAGGATCATCATTACAATTTAGCTACCAACAATATTTGCAAAAGATTTGCAATACCCAGCTAGTAGATCAATACATCTGATGCGCAATTCTGCATTAGCCTTGTTCGCCCAGCGGAGTAAGTGCATTCATTTATTTTAACCGAATGCTGTGGACTCCATTAGCCCGCTTGTACCACTGTTGCCACTTGCATTGTGTTCATTTCCTGTTATAATTTAAACGTTTTAATTGTAATTGTCTTGTTTGTAGAACTACTTCTTTCCGACACATATCCAATCTGTAGTTCGAATGAGACATAAGAAACTACAAATTTGACTTGCTTTACGGCAAGCGTTACAATACTTGATAGGTGGAGCAAGGCTCTGGGTGGAGCGTACTCGGCAGGTACATATAAATGGAAGACGGTAGGCTGCGATAGGATAAATGATTTGCGACAGCGGTAATGGACAATTCCGCTTCCAACCTGTAGGGGGACTGAAGGGGGCGTTGTTAGGCACGACGCGCTAGCGGAGTAGAATCAGTGTAACCTACGGACTCGAGTGGCTTATTGCTTTCCTAAAACTGTTATAAATACCTGGCCAAGTGTAACGAGTTATTCCTAGATAATCATTCTTCCGCCAAGAAATATATTTCCTCTATCTGAATGGTTACCAAGCAACGTCGAGACACAGCTACTTTAACATTTTTTTATCAAGTTATGGTAGTGCAGTAATATAGAATGAAATGCGGTCAAGGTGTATGTTTATGCTGCAATTTTACAACGGCATCGAACGCAATTCAGCCAATCACAACAAGGACCAAAACTATCAGTTTTAGAACATGTTCTAAAGAACGCAGGACCATGGGAAATTCAACCAAGCAGTGGAATAACATAAATATATAAACATACACCTATATATCATAAACAAATCATGAATAGGATTTTCTTATGGTGACGTCATAATTTCTGTTCTGTTCTCTTTTTGTATATGGAATGGTTTATGGAAGGATTTATATATTTTCTAGTAAAATAATAATTCTGTTAAAATGTAATCACTAAATTATCCAGTAAGCACTGTTGCCTGAATGGTGTTAATTACTTAAGAGCTCCACTGCCACTGTCTGATAAAAAAAATACTCACAACAACCCCTTGGTGCTTTTCAAGACTAAAACATGTGTTAGTCTTCTTAGCTATAACTCTTATTAGACCTTAGACCTATGAGGTGTTGTTTTGTCTGTGTTATCCTACAAAACACAGATTTCCAATAGGAACAAAAAACAACACTAAAATGATTTCATTAAAATTATTTACACAAAAATGATTTAATTATTTAGAGTAATTTTATATTTACACACACACACTCCCACCCAAACTTGTATCTCTTGATTACTGTCCAGACATTTTTCACCTGCCTGAACTGCCAATAAAGCGCAGGATCAGGTGATGCAGTGCTTAGCAGAGAGACCATCAATCAAGCCAAGAAGGACCTCATATATTTCCCCAGTTTTAGCCACTCCGCACTGCGTGGCAATTCGTTTCTGAACATATCTTATTGATTGCCTACAAAGTGCCACATAGCCTGGTCCTTAGCTACAGTATATTTAGGTTTTAAAACCCGTCACCCTTATAAACTCCGTAGGTCACCAAAACAAAGGACACTTGCTTGCTTCGCTGTTTAGATTTACACATATTTTATTCCTTTCAGTTTTTTATTTAAAATTCATATCATTTTAAAATGCTAATCTTTCATCACTTTTATGCATCCCGTATTATTTTACGAGGCTCGGAAGCACCTTGGGCTGTCGTCAGAGAGATGCCGGATAAATAAAGTTGTTGTTGTTGTTATTATCGTTTCACAGCGAGCGAGTAGGCAGAGTATTCCATCTCCTTTTCTGGAAGCGACGAGAGAGAGTGGAGGTGAGATGAGGTGAGAGGAGAGGAGACATGAGGAGGAAGCGGAGCTATTAGTATTCATGGACGTTAAAAGCTGACTGCTCTTCCGAATGCGTGTGTCAAGGTGAGTTAGAGTATACTCTGGGTTGTGTTGCAGAAGGGGTGGAGGTTGCATGTTCATTTATGTGAGTCTGTGTCTGTGTGTGTGTGTGTGTGTGTGTGTGTGTGTGTGTGTGTGTGTGTGTGTGTGTGTGTGTGTGTGTGTGTGTGTGTGTGTGTGTTAGTAAAAACCTGACTGCTCCATTGGGTGCATATGTCAAGCAGAGTGAAGGCATTTCCTTGAGCATGTGCTAGACGTAGTGTGCATTTGAGAGGCAGTGTGTGCATATATGGAGTTGTGTTGGCGTGTGTGTGTGTGTGTGTGTGTGTGTGTGTGTGTGTGTGTGTGTGTGTGTGTGTGTGTGTGTGTGTGTGTGTGTGTGTGTGTGTGTGTGTGTGTGTGTGTGTGTGTGTGTGTGTGTGTGTGTGTGTGTGTGAGTGTGTGATTGGACCTGTGTGAGCCAGGAGACAGGATTGGTAAAAACACCTCACCCTTCATCTCTCACTTCATCAGTCAGCTGAACACAAGGAGCAGAAGAGAGAGAAAAAGAGAGAGAGAGAGAAAGAGAGAAAGAGAAATAGAGGGAAAACACAGGTGGAGTGAGAGAGAGAGAGAGAGAGAGCGCAAGCCAGAGCTGGTTTCATTTCTTTCACTCATCCAGTTACGAGAGCTGATTGCATCTAGTCCCAAAGAGCGAGGGAGCTGAGAGAAGGAGAGAGGAGGTGAGACAGATGAAGATGGAAGAGGAGGAAGAGGAGAGACAGGATGGGAGACAGGAGAAAAAGGAGGTGAGACAGATGGAGCCGGGAGAAGGAGAGAGGAGGTGAGACAGGATGGGAGACAGGGCATAAGCACGAGCGAGAGATCAAAGAAATGATATGAGGGGAAGACAAAATGAAAGTAGAACAGGGAGAAAGAGAGAGAGATTGACAGACACAGCAGAAACCAGAAAGAGGGAGAGGGAGCATGATAGAGACGTACAGAGAGTAAAGCAGAGAAAGAGGGAGGGATGCAGAGATATGCAGAAAAAAGGAGGGAGGTCTGCTTTGACCTTAAGAATGAGTGTGGCTCAGCAGTATATCCCACGGATGACGGACGGTTCGGCTTGCCGGAATATTCTAATGAACCTCCACACCCACCAACCTTCCTGTTTCTCAGTGCCTCAGGCTGACTCTCCCTACCTGGGACGAACCCAAAGACAAAGCTCCCTCTAGGCCTCAACTCAGTCAGAACAGGGCTCTCTGTCTGTCTTATAGTCATTGTCTGTGTCAAGAGGGTAATCTTTTCTGTAGGTTCACGGCACTGAAAGGTAGTTTGGGAATAGCAAATTGAATCTGCACTCTGGACACGGACACACCTGACACACACGCTTGTGCACACACACACACACACACACACACACACACACACACACACACACACACACACACACACACACACACTCGCGCGCACACACACACACACACAAACACACACACACACACACACACACACACACACACACACACACACACACACACTCGCGCGCACACACACACACACACAAACACACACACACACACACACACACACACGCTCGCACACACACACACACACACACACTCACTAGCACACACTCACTCGCGCGCACACACACACACACACACACACACACTAGAGTGCGGATCGGGCCGCAAATTTCTGTCCGAACCCGGCCCGCGTCCGACAGACTTGCGTCCGAACCCGACCCGAACCCGACGCAGATGATGCCTCAGTTATTCCCATGCTAGTGATTAAACGTTCACGTTTGTGGATAGCCTGTCTTTTTAGCCCATTAAACGGAACACACAACAAATTGTCTACAGAATCAGATGAGCGTGCACGCACGCTGGTCACACACAGCGCAAATTAACACAAGAGGCCCAAGCAAGCATAGCCTATTGAAATAGAATTCTTGTCTTATCATTGACGAAAAGTCTTGAAATGAACTGCAACAGTCTTTGAAACTACAGTGCCTCTGTCACTGATCCATATGCAGCATCGACGTTAATTGGGGCAACTCGAGGAAATCCTCATCCAGTTGAACAAGACGACCTTATAGCCTACCGGTAGCCTTAAATGCGTTGTCACGATAAACAAATCTTGCACACAGGAAGAAAGCTATTAGGTATTTTTTACATTTTACTTTATTCTGAAAAAACAAACGTTTGCATCATGTAAAGCAGACCTGTTGGTTACCCAACATAATAAGGAATTTTAAATGTAAAGCTTCCAATGCATATCGATCCCATGTGTCCGAACCTGAACCGAACCCGACTACAATTTCTAAATATTTGTCTGAATCCGACCCGTCGGGAACCATCGGGCTCGGGTCGGGTAGCCACACTCTAACACACACACACACACACACACACACACACACACACACACACACACTAAGGTAAAGGACTATTGGGACTGGTAAACCACTCACACAGAAAGCCACACAGATTGAAGGAAACACAATACAGTTGATGGCAAACCAGCAGTGCATGGTGCTCTCAGGTGCTTGTTGCCTTTTGTTGCATTGCATCCTTTGGTTGTCATACCGCCCCAGGTCATAGCTCCAATTTAATACACCTTGCCTTTTCACAGGCATGAACCAATTATATGTTTGTGTGTGTGTGTGTGTATGTGTGTGTGTGTGTGTGTGTGTGTCTCTGTAAATAGGCTGAATGCAGTTAAATTGGGAACCTCTATTGCACGGTGACCCCCACAGAATGTTGTGAAAATTGCACAAGGAGCGATTAACACTCCATACAAACAAAAATGGCCTCTTGTAAACAAACAAGCCATTTTCAATTAACACACAGCCCATATTTTAATTAGCTGTGGGAGAAAGGACAACATGCATGTGTGAGGACTGACCCTCAGCAGCAAAAGAAAGTAAACTTCATGCGTGACGCATGCACTTATGTAAAAACAAAAAAAACGTAAGGACAAAACCCTATGGCTTGAGCTGAAAACAGCACATTGAACATCTCATGCATGTATGAAAACACTGAAAAGGAAACAGAAAAAAAAAAAGCTTCTTCAGGGAACCTTTGGGAAATTGAATAAATAATTCTGACAGCACATTTTCCACACAGCCACTTTATGAGTCTCAGTGACAATAACAGCCCGTAACCCAGGTAGCGACTCGCACCGATGATAAGACAATTCCGTCCACGAAAACAGAAGGCAAACATCAACAAAGTTGCATAGTTTTTTCCATTATCAAGCCTGCACTTATCAGTGTGGCAGCAGAGGACCATTTCCGATATAGGCGATGGGCCCAATATTAATCCCTGATGCACTCCCAGGAAATAAGCGGCTGTAGGGAAGTTGCCCTCTCTTCTGTTGTTTTGCTGTGCGGGGGCTCTGGGGGATGATCCGCTCAAACAAGCCCCGCGTCTCTAATTGCTCGCAGCCAATAAAAACAAGAACATAAAAACTGGTCATAAATGCCCGAGAGTGACAGAGGCTTAGAGGAGCTTAGCGGGGGAATAATGAGATCGAAAGGCAGTTCTCCTGGGGGCTCCAGCTCCTATTCTTTTCTCCCCTAAATGCTCTCTTAGAGGGATGGATGCACGAACTGATGGAAGAATGAATGGATGGGTGGATGGATGGATAAGTATGTAAATGGATGGACATACTGAGAGAATGCACACACGCACACAGGCGTGCGCACACACACACACACACACACACACACACACACACACACACACACACACACACTAGTTAGCTTGATTTAACCTACTGCAGGAGAGCAGGAGAGATCATAGTAATCCTACTAAGGGATTTACCATTTGGTCATCAAAGAGCTTGACCGCTGATACTGAAGGTAACGGTGGCAATGGATCTCACAGAGGAGGATAAATGATAGAATTAAAAATGTGCTAATAAATAAGCTCCCCACACTACATATGTATGTCCTCCTTTCTCTCTCTCTTTTTCTCTCTCACTCACTCACTGAATCACTCTGTCACTCTATCTATCCCCCATTCTCTCCTTCTTCCTGTGTGTGTGTACTGTATGTATGTATGTGTGAGTGTTATTAGTGTGTGTGTGTGTGTGTGTGTGTGTGTGTTTGTGTGTGTGTGTGTGTATGTGTGTTATGTGTGCGTGTGTGTGTGTGTGTGTGTGTGTGCGTGTGTGTGTGTGTGTGTACTGTATGTATGTATGTGTGAGTGTTATTAGTGTGTGTGTGTGTGTGTGTGTGTGTGTGTGTGTGTGTTTGTGTGTTTGTGTGTGTGTGTGTGTATGTGTGTTATGTGTGCGTGTGTGTGTGTGTGTGTGTGTGTGTGTGTGTGTGTGCGTGTGTGTGTGTGTGTGTTATGTGTGTGTGTGTGTGCGTGTGTGTGTGTGTGTGTGTGTG
>NW_027468664.1:30779462-30784462 GCF_046254945.1 Alosa pseudoharengus | reverse complement strand
GCTAGCTCTGGGGCCTTCGCTAATGTGTCTCTGCATAAAAGCAGCTGCCCATTAATCTTCAGATGAGACAACACAAAGGCCACCCGAACCGTCGACCTGCAACTCTGCTGCTGGGCTCACGTGGCCCGCATGGCCTGGCTTCTCTCATGCCTTTGTCATGGACATTTCGGTTTTTTTTGTTTTTTTTATCTCTCTCTCTCACTTACTCGACACAAATTTGGAAAATAAGCAGCAGATTTTGCCTGTGTGTTCTCTCGGGAACGCGGGGGGGGGGGGGGGGGGCTTACAGAAGACCATCGCATCTGTTCGGGACTCGTGACAAACCGCTGACGAGCCGGCCGCTGTTTCTCATCTGCTCCGCTTCCTTCATCGTGACGAGGACCCCCCCTGGAGAGCGGAGATGCAAAACCTCTTAGCCAGCCCCAAGTTTGTTATGTTTGTGATTATGGCACAAATCACTGGTATCGCCGAGAGACGCGCCTGCCAACTGAGTCACCGCCATTTAGAGGCAAATAAACATGACTTCAGCAGAGTTATTGAGCTGCTCAAGACGAGCACGGAATGTATGTATGTATGTATGAACACGGAAAAAGCGAGCGGTCTGTTCTCAAGTGCATCGCTGTAAAACCCCAGGTTTAACGGATAGCTTTCATAAACCCGGGATTCCATATCATACAGCATCAAAATATTTCACAGAATTGAACTATGACAACAGTGTACCTGCGCAAGTGCTTTCAGTCAAAAGCTATGCAACTCTGAACCGGCTGATAAATGGTGGTCATATCCACTAAAGAGTACACCATTGGGACAATGAGGCATTACATTACACATACCGTTAAACAACTCTCTTGAAATCAATGCCTCTGATATGGATATGCAGACATAATGTGGCCTACTTGACGACCCTCCTCTCCCACCTTAACCTGCCTTCACACTACATTTACATCTATCCTTTTAGGAGACTCTAAAGCCTCTGTCAGGTCAGGTGTGTGGCATATTAAATCAGAGCTTGTCGCTGATAGCTTCTTTAATCCTGTTCTCTAACCCTGGAAGCCAAACGCCGAAAGGAGCAATAGAACAGGATTTACATACAAACTAGGGATGTCACAATACCAGAAATTTAGTAGTCCATACCAGTACTGGTGAAATGATATGAATTGTGATACCCAAAGCAAAACCACCATTAAAAAAAAACAAGTTTGTATGTCTGTTTGTCAATAAATGTGACTAGTATGTAAATTTGTAAGAAGTCACAAGATTTCTCCGTTTTAAGTGCTGTCCTTTTACCTAAGCCTACAGTGATTGGTAGAGAATATAACACCCTGTAGTATCCTATACTCTCTTCAATGGTAGGCTACAGTAACAACAAAACTAACAGCCAACATTATAACCTTAAATAACATTATAACGGTAAAGGTCACATGAAATACATTGAAATCAATATAAAGGGAAGTGCTGGCATCCTTTCATGGCTGATCTCTTCTAGTTCCATTCTCTACCTCCAAAGTGCAGGGACTGACAGAATAAGACTGAGAGCCACTGCCTTACAGTGAAGCTACACCAGGCACGTAACTGGAGCTACTTCCATTGATTATAGTGGAAGCTAATTGTTGCAGCAGACGCAACGTGAACGGAACGCTTCAGTTACGCGCCTGGTGTAGCTTCCCTGTTACACAAACCCTTCCCCATCTCCCTTAATGGATCTGGTACAGTCTTCTCTTTTGACACTCATGTTCCCTGAGCAAATTATACTCTCATCACTTGCTGCCATGAACCACAATGTTTGTTCAATAAAGTAAATGTTCCTCATTCTCTGAGAGCAAAAGAATACAAAGCCAAAGTGTTATGAGGAGCGTGGGAGTGCTTGCCAACATCTACTACCAATAATACTTTTTAAGGCCGTAATAATAATAATAATAATAATAATAATAATAAAGCTTGTCATTTTTTGTTATTTTGCTCAATATGTAGACAAGCAGAATTGCACCGTTAGGAAGGATTCACTGCCGTTAGTAAATCTTTAGAAATCTGTCAACAACACAAACCTTGTTTTTCTATTTATCATTTATATTGTGTTAGGCCCACAGGATCTAAGAGGATGTAACATGATTAAAAACTTCAGCAGATGATTTTGTTGCTTGATTTGTGATTTCACAGTTTTTTTTTTTCCGGACCAACCACAGAACTGGCTGCCGTTTGATTGTTCTGGAGTAGAGAGATGAAGTGTCCTGCAGCTGCTGAGGCAGCGGGCCTGTGGGCAGGCAAACAGGCAAATGCTGTGCGGAGGGAACTGGCCATCTCTCTTAGCCAAGCCAACATCTGGGTGACCTCATTAGGGAGAGGGCACAGAGACAGCGGCATCAGCCACAGGGACACAGAGAGAGAGAGAGAGAGAGAGAGAGAGAGAGAGAGAGAGGGAAAGAGAGAGAGAGAGAGAGAGAGAGAGAGAGGGAGAGAGAGAGAGAGAGAGAAATAGAGAGAGAGAGAGAGAGAGAGAGAGAGAGAGAGAGAGAGAGAGAAATAGAGCATGGAGGCATGTTATGCCACACACACACTTACACACAAACAGACACACACACACACACACACACACACACTCACACACACACCAAACAGTGACACACACGCGCATACACACATAAATAGTCACTCTCACACACACACACACACACACAAACACACACCACACACACACACACACACACACACACACACACACACACACACACACACACACCAAACAGTGACATGCACAGGCATACACACATCCACAGACAAACAGTCACTCACACACACATACACACAATGATACACACACATGCACGCGCACACACAGAGGGATCTCTGAGGCATTCTGTTTACCACTCTGATTAACATGCCACTGTCCTACTTTCTTTCCCCCCCCCCACTAGATAAAGGGTGAATGATAGAAAAGGAGAAGGGAGAAGCGAGGGAGAGAGAGAGAGAGGGAGGGTGGGATTGAGCGAATGGGAAACAAAGCACGAGAGAGAAAGCGAAAGAAGAAGAGACAGAGAAAGAGAAGGAGAAAGAGAAGGAGAAAGAGAAGGAGAAAGAGAGCACACTCTAGGGATTAGGACGCAACAATCTCCCTGCATGATGAAACTAATATGACACGGGCCACAAGGAGAAAGAGAGGGAACAGGAGAGAATACAAAACTAGAGAGAGAAAGAGAGAGACAGAAACAGAGAGAGACAGAGAGAGAGAGACAGAGAGAGAGAGAGAGAGAGAGAGAGACAGGAGAAGCGAGGGTGTTGATGAGGGTACTGTGCTGTACAACGCCGGCGCATGATTGTCATTGGTCCTCCTGAGGCTGCGGGAGCGTGCCAGGGTTCAGGCGAGGACTTGAGACGCCGCCAAGAAAGCGCCGGAATGTTCACCGCGCACGTGATCGGAGCCGATAACATCAGGCTCGCTCCTCGGCATGTGTGGAAGAGACGCAGAGGGAATGTCACAATCCAGTCCCCCACCCCACCCCTCTACACGATCCACTGCAAGTAAAAAGACAGAAACTTCTGGAGTGCAAGCGCCTGCACTGAGATGGCACTGAGGGGGGGCACGCTCAACGCAGGTAGGGGGCGGAGGCTCCGCCGAAGACGAGGGGGGCGCACCACAGTTTTGGTCCCTGGTTCACTGGACAGTAAAATTGCCAGGCAATCGGGCAATTTTCTTCCCCGAGGTTGTCCCATTCCAGTTGCCATTCCATTCCGGTTGACATTCCAGCGCAATAAAGCCGAGGAACACGTAGGACATTAGAGGAACGGCTCCCTGAGGGACCGTGGCTGACTGCCCATCCCTCCCCCACCCCCCAACGGCTGAGCCACATCGACAAACGCTGTATCAAAAGTCAGCAGGTCACTTTCTGATCTGATAAGCAGCATGCCATCACTTTGCTGAGAAATAAAATAAGTAAAAAACACCTGAATCTGGAGACCTGCTATACTGTTGAACTAACCACTCTAACACTATAGTAGAATGAGAGTTCCATGATCAGAGAATGGACACAGGTATACATTCCATGTAAGATAACTATCAGCAGGCAGCTGACATACAGTATTTGGTCATGTTAGCATTTTGAAAAGTCTTGCTGGACATTTCTCATGTTAGCATTTTGCTCACGATAACAAGGAGTGTTGGAAAAGTGTAATGCTGAAATTTACATTTATTCATTTAGCAGACGCTTGTTATCCAAAGCAATATCCCCGGAGCAACTCAGGATTAAGTGCCTTGCTCAAGGGCACAACAGTGGATGGAAGTCAGGAATTGAATCCACAACTTGTCAGGCTACAGCATGCTAGCCCAGCTCCTTAACCACTACACTACCACCGCCATGGTCCTCATCCCCTCCATAAAAAACATACTAAAACGGAATTCATACTGTATGACAGGGGCAATTCCGCGCAAAACTGTCACATCCATAACGCAAACACAATGCAATGGTATTTAGTTGCTGTTATGGACGTGACAGAATTTTTTATGTGGAATTGCCCACTAGCACTGAAGCCTAACAGCACTGAGGCATAACAGCACTGAGGCATAACAGCACTGAGGCTTGTTCTACTCCACTATTTACTGTCTGCACCTTCATTGCTGAGGATTGTCCATATTCATTCCATGCTCTTACTGGTGACAGTTTTTTTACTGTGCTACCCAACTGAGAAAAAAAAATGCAAAAGTAATTTGGGTCTGTCAAAATGCGTCAGCCTCTACTCGTATGAAGTGTAAAATGAGAGTGGCGCGTGTGTGTGTGTAAGTGGAAACATCTCCATTCCACTAACATCCCTGTGTGTGTATGTGTGTGTGTGTGTGTGTGTGTGTGTGTGTCCTTTCAGTCTATTTCATCTGAGTTCCCTCTTTCGTCAGAGTCGCTCGCTGGGCTGTACCTCTGGAGCCCAGGGCCCAGCATGTGCTCTTTACGGAGAGTGCTAATGAGAGGCCTGATTGGATCTCTTTTTTAATTACCGGTTGATACCACTTCGGA
>NW_027468664.1:30769462-30771962 GCF_046254945.1 Alosa pseudoharengus | reverse complement strand
CATGTTTGTTTGTTTGTGTGCTTGGTTGTCGGTATGTCAGAAGGGTTGTACAAAAGAAGCCCAGTTTTTCATGAAACTTGGTGGGAAGGTGGTATATGGGCCAAGGAGAAGCCATTAAATGTTCGAGTGACTATGATTAACGGGGAAGCTTGCTGAATTTAGCTTCACTTTCACTGATATACAGCATCTATAACAGGAACATGTATGTGTGTATGTGTGTGTGTGTGTGTGTGTGTGTGTGTGTGTGTAATTGGGCTACAGGTTTTCTACAGGAATATCATGTTTGAATGGGCACTGCACTAGTATGTTAGAATGCTTGCTTGTGTGTATGTGTATGTGTGTGTGTGTGTGTGTGTGTATGTGTATGTGTATGTGTGTGTGTGTGTGTGTGTGTGTGTGTGTGTGTGTGTGTGTGTGTGTGTGTGTGTGTGTGTGTGTGTGTGTGTGTGTGCGCACGCGTGTGGAATCATTCAACATCCATGATGCATTAATGAACTGTCTAACACACGATGACTGGTCTGGCATACTGAGAAACGTGACACCTCATTAAAGCGATGTTCTGCATTGTGAAACCAAGCAAACTGTAAAAATATTGTTTATTTATAGCATTACAGCAGAGAGACACAGAGAAAACCACCAATAAAAATAGACGCAGGATTTGGACCAGGCTGATCTCACAGATGGGCCCTGTCCAGCTCTTCCTCTCAGGGCTGCACTGGTCATTCGTCTGCCCTGAGAGGTCCTAATCCTGGGCCGTCCTGCCCAAAGCCTACTCCAGTGTTTCCCATACATTGACTTATTTGTGGCGGCCCACCACAATATCAACATTGACCACCACACCACAAGACAACCTCAACATTTTCCAGGTTGTACTAAATTGTGCTTAAATCTGGTTCATCATAACCACGCTACGCTAATTTGTTAAAAACTGTTGAATTCAAGTTAATTCTGCAAACCTACCCCCACAAATAGAATTCAGTTCTGTGGGAAACACTACTCCTATTGTTCTTACAGCACCCCGTTCAACTCCTGGCTAAGGAGTCCAGCAGCTAGGAGCGTGCCGACATGACATGATACTGATGGAACGCCTTTTTTTTTTTCAATGATTCAGCAAGAAACTTGGCAGCCCTGTTTTTAATTTTTTGTCTCTTCCACTTCCATCTCAGAGTGTTTTTCTAGAAGCTTCTTCCTCTCCCCATCTATCTCTCTCTCCCCATCTCCTCATCTCTCTCTCTCTCACTCTCTCACTCTCTCTCTCTCTCTCTCTCTCTCTCTCATCATCTCCCCTTTGCCCTTACTTTGAACCTCTATAGTTCAATTATCTCTTTAAACAAAAAAAAGATAACAAGTATTTTTCTCCAAAGAAATATTTTAAAATGAAGAGGACAGGCGTCAGCTAGGGAGATTAGTTAGAGTGTAAGAGTCGGAACAAGAGACAGAGCAAGAGAGAGAGAGAGAGAGAGAGAGAGAGAGAGAGAGAGAGATGTGGGAAACATGCAAGGACTGGCCATTTCCATCTTGGTTCCTCAAAAGCATGAGGTATTTTTGGGCGCTGGCATGCTATCTGATCTGTAGCTGTCCACAGCAGCAGATGGAGGTGACGAACATGCTCAAAGGAACCCATGATTAGTTTAGATAGAGCAGCGCTTTGATGATGATGGTCTGTGTGTGGGTGTGTGAATGTGTGTGTGTGTGAATGTGTGTGTCCCTGTGTGTGTTTTGGAGGACACGTCATTTGCATACAGAAGGCAGCGCCTGGCCAGTGTGCACAAGCACACACACACACACACACGCACACACGCACACATACGGGCTGGCTCAGCTGATAGCTTTGATCTTCGCTGGAGGAGGAAGAGGCTGGGTCCTTTCTCGGTCAGGACGGGGCCGCTGTCCTGACACCGTTGACAGACACTGGGCTGGACGCCCCGACAACAGAGGAAACCAATCCCAACCAATCGTCTTTGACGTCTCAGACAAGGGCGGAGGCTCCACTTCAGTAAGAGGACATTGGACAGAGGGGACGTATAACAGTATCCTCAGAGTATCTCTCTCATACTTTGAGGGTCCACTCACACACACACACACACACACACACACACACACACACACACACACACACACTAACACACACAAACACACACAAACACACAAACACACACACACTCCCACTTTAATTGCAGTAGCAGCTCATCCCATCCAATTTGCAGCTATTACTGCATAGGACTGCTACATGACTATATATCATACAAGATTATGATTACAAGAACTTCAAGGGGGTTTCGAACGAGGCTTGAATGTTGGTAGAGAAAGAGAGAGAGAGATTTGAGTGTCTTAGGATGAGTTTTATTTGATATTCCTCCAAGACTTCATTTAGTGATGACGAGCTGCAACTCTGGAGCTGTTCAATTTCTCACTCGTGCGAGCAATGTGCATTAGTCGATTTAACAAGCCTCGGAAAATGTTCATGACGTTTCTGGAAAGAAATGTCACTCGGGAGGGC
>NW_027468664.1:30756962-30761962 GCF_046254945.1 Alosa pseudoharengus | reverse complement strand
CATTTTTTAGCCCCTTATGCCTACACGTGCTTCAAATTTACCCATCAGGTCCGCTAATAAATGTACTAACGATCACTTCTCATTATGTCAGTTTGCTGTTTAATGAGGGAGCTAAATGTCCATGGGAAGATCTTATCACTACTAGCCTAATGGCAACAACGACCACTCAAGTAAACAAATGATTTGAGGCAGTAACTGACGCTCAGCAAGAGTGGAGCGATTTAGCTGATAACTGGACTAAGGAAAACTAAGCGTGCGCAAACCAAATAAAACGCTAACTTGACCTAATAATGTCATCGTCTGGATGCCCAATGTCAACCACACCCACGCTTTACGACTTGTCCATCACAGCATTCCAGGCTCATGTTTCGCTCTGTCACTCAGCGCAAGGAAATAAGCTACATATATAAAACATAAACCACGGGCATCGTTAATAAATTAACACATGACGGGACCTTTTAAAAGATCAACGAAGTCAGTTCCAACGCCTCAGGGCTTTGCAATCGGCATCCGATTACATCTTCTTAAACTGAACACACCCCCTCTAAGGCGACCCGATTCCGTTACTTGAGGACAAAATGCAACTTTTTAGAGTTGCAACGGAATGAACACTTTCAGGAGGGAAAGTTTGATACACCTCCGTCTCCATAGACACACTATCCCGGGACCTCAACGAGGACAGCTCTTCGGGAGAAAAGTTTCCGCTTTGGTCTGCGTTTACCGTTAGGATCCCGTTACAACATTTTTATTTCAGACAATGGCAGCTAATATAGTAGTCTACGTGTCGATGAACAACACAGATGCCATACTAAAATCAACAACTAAGTTGCACAAAATAGACACGGCGGTCGTTGGCGTCTGCATTTACGCTATCCAATTAGCTCACCTTGTTTGACACACTTGAGACGGACGGGATCTTTGGAATGTCTGACCACGGCGAGCACATCCCTGATGGTTAATCCGGCCACCGGTGTGTCATTGACCTCCAAGAGTAGTTCGTCTTGAGAAAGTTTGCCGCTCTGGTTGACCGCCTTGCCCAGTCGCACCTCTCCAATGTAAGGGAACTGTGCATTTTCGGCGCCCCCCTTCAACTCGAACCCGAGCTCTCCCTCCAAATCCCTGCCTAAAACAATCTCGTGGACTCTGTTAGTCCAGTGGTTCTTCTTCTTCAGGCTTTTGGACATGGCTGAACAATTAATCTTACACGAGGTTATCCATCCAGATAGTCATCGATCCAGTGAGTTTCCCTTGCTTCGACTCGCCCAACAAGGCAACTTCACTTGCGCTGGACGCCAGGGGTTGTATCCATATCAGCAAAGGATTCACAGCAGCTGGCTTGAGCAGCGATACTGTAACTGGTGGAGCTGCTCAACACACATACACACACAGAGTTGGAGCCAACTGACCCGGATGTGATGTCTGTAGGAGGAGAGAAGAAAGGTTTCCTGAATCTGACGTTTCCCACCGAGGGAAAGGCTGGAGGAAAAAGTAGCGGAATTTCCACTACAGCATCCCGTATGCTCGTGTCGCGAACTGTGAAATGAAAATAAATAGCGACGTGTTCGAGTGCGATTTCTATAGGGTAGCCTAAGCGCGAATTCTCAGGAAATACTCGCAAATATTATGGAGTAACCTATAGATCTGGGAAAAGCCGACTGGTTGCAAGCAAAGTTAAGTTACAATGTGTCTTTGCGCTGTTGCCTGCGCGTTTCCTTGTTCATCAAATTGTCTCCATAGACACAGTCCCACCACATCTAAAGCAAATGCATAGCCTCGCCTACTTTCCTTTGTTGAATTGAAGAGGGTATCCCAGAAAGCTAAATTTGATACGCCTGTATAGGCTACATTAACACATAGTGTACGTTATATCTATGGTGTACGTTAATAATATTTGATTGTGCAATTAGGCCTATTAAACGTATCAGCTGTGCATTTGAAAAGACAACAGAAAATGGCGTAATCTCAAATTCGTAAGCATTGTCTTAGCACTGTTTTAGCATTGTCTTCTGTTTATTACAGATTGTATATGCCGTTACAACCTTTCAACCTTTTGGACAAAATTCATAGTGGCTTAAAGCAACACAATGCCGTTATTTTACCTGAAACAATAACAGCTTCAAACTCATGATGCCACACTGACTTATACTACTGAGAATGTAGTCTCTGTCATTGTGCGTCTGGAATAATTGATATTACACTATATGATTCACTTAGGTGCCATCTTAGCATGAAATGGTCTTGAATACTGATGCTAAGGATATCAAGTATTCCATTGTGTTGCTTTTAAAACATAATATCAAGTAAAATGCAAATGAATAGTGGAGAAGCACTTTCCTCAATAATTTTGCAACCTACTCTGTGTTCCTTAATATTTCATTTATTAAAGATATTACAATCGACACATTGAGTTAATGCATGTGTGATGTAACAACTTTTTGCATTAAAATGTATCTATATTCCACCACTCTTCATTTGTTTTATGTGGCAATAAAAACGCACAAACACACATGCACACACACTCACTCACTCTCTCCCAAGCACCCAGAGGTTTATAAGAACATATTTATTTCCTTTCTTTTATTTTTCACATTTTGTTCCTTTAGGAAGGACCACTCTCATCAGAAGCTGTTACTTGTGAACTAATGACATAATGCAGATGAATGAAAGACAGTGTATTAATTTGGATTTTAAAATGATAGCCTAGAGATAAGCAGGATAAGAGGTTAAGTCTCAACGTAGATTATCAACGTAGATTAGGAGATTAACTCATTAGTCCAGTGACAACAACAAACGCAGTGGATCCTTATGGCAGCAGTACCACACAGTCTGGTACAGTGGTTGCTTGCACATCCCATCTACGTATATGTAGGCCGGGTGCAGGACAAAATATGCTATAAGGTAAAACAAAAGAGAAGAGTCCACACACCAGAGTAGCTCCCAAAATTGGCAGAGGAACACACAGCACTTCCACACAACACAGCCATGTTGCCACTGGAATTTCCACTCCATTCTGCCTGTTCCAAAGGAGAACACAAAGAATCCGGAATCCTTGGATAATTCTCTCCAGCAGCAATCCTGTCTGTGTTCACTGGCAATCAAAAGGCAATTTAATGGAATTAATTTTATTGCTTTTTGGGGCAGCCAGACTCTCAATTAGATTTTTTTCAGTAAAACAAATCCTCTTCCTCCTACAAAACAAGGTGGCGGGGGAGAGAGAGAGAGAGAGAAAGAGAGAGCGAGTGAGTGTGTTGGAGAATTATGAATTTCAAAAGTTATGATTTCATACCACATAATCCATCATCAAACGCACACAAAAATGAGAGCTTTTATGCTACCATTGCCTCTTCCTAAGATCAGTCCCCCTGGGGCACGTTAATAGCATTACTTCTATCTTTTTAAGACTCCTGCAAGTTCCTCCCTCTGTATCCTCCTCTGCCCACTTAAAGCGTTCCTGTCTAGTTGAGACAGTTTCATGAATGTCTTCTTAATGACACTTTTGTACAACACTTTCCTTTTCTCAGCTTCTCTCTTCCCACCCCTCCTGTCCTAGACAAGAGTGCCACAAACTTTTTAAGAGCACTTGTAATCTGAATGCATCTCCTACTCCTTCCACTGAAATCTGTGTGAGTGCATTCCAGAAACCATCGCTGACTGGAAGATATCGAAATTACACTGAACTGCAGGTCGTGACCTCGCATTCCAAACAAAATACACCAACCAAAACAAAATGGTGTAAACAAGCAAAAAGCTGTGGAGATGCAGTCTTATCTCTCGGCCACTCTGTTGCGTCGCATCATGGCGGCCCGTTTGTGTCCAGGTGGCCGTCGTGAGATGATGAGAGGGTGATGGGAATGCGCCCCGTCTCTCCCAAGCAATCAGAAGAGGGCTGCGTTCGTGCATTCCAAAGGTGGGAGCATAGCCACTAATTGCAGGGTGTTTGGATGTGTGTGTGTGTGTGTGTGTGTGTGTGTGTGTGTGTGTGTGTGTGAGAGAGAGAGAGAGAGAGAGAGTATATGTGTGTGTATGTGTGTGTGTGTCTGAGAGAGTGAGAGGGAGAGAGAGGGACAGTGAGAGAGAGAGAGCGAGAGGGAGAGAGAGTTAGAGAGAGTGTTTGTTCAAAGAGGAGTTTTTTAACAACAGAGAAGAATCTGGCAGAGGGAGTGTCCAAACAAGACAAAGGAATTCTCTGAGAACGACAGAGTGAGGGAGTCATGCAATCTTCTGCTGGCCAAGGAGGAAGGGGTGCCTATCCAAATGTTTGGCCCAAACAACTTATGGACAACAGTTTAGATGAGCTTCTGAGGAAGATGGCAGTCTTCCACTGAGGATCAGTTTACCTTTTTAAAGATGTCTTCAGGTCTGACAAATGTAACCACAAACACAATTTCATGAAGAGAACACATGCAATACTAATGCATGTAATACATGAGGTACACATTTCAACCTTATACTGGTGTCTGTCTATTAGCTGTACTTTAAGTGGATGCTAGTGGCTCACAAATGGATATAAGGTCTTCCAGTGGGAATAACATAAGAATACCTTGGAGTTCCCTAAGAGTTCCTTAGAATCTAATAATCAGATCGGAATTCAATTGTGTTGATTCTAGATCACCTCATGACATCAAAAGCACATCTGCTCATGTCACCACCACCACCACTGTAATGAGACTCCAGCATCCACAAATAGCCTCATTAATCCAGACAGCTGACTTTGCCTTGGACTCCATTCAGGACACCAGGTGCTCCTCCAGTGCACAACAATGGGCTTGGAAGCGACTACGTCGGAATGGGGGCCATCCCGGGAAATCTCTCGGTGGCTCCCACAATGCACCTCACCAGATGGGAATCCACACGGGCCATTAAAACCGATGCGGCTTCGGGGACTCCGACTCGGCGGTGGTGGCATCGGCGTCTGTTTTTTTGGCACCGTGATGTAATGATTATGACAGCGGCGGACGACGGCGTGCCAATTTCTGACGCTGGCATCCGGTGATGACAAA
>NW_027468664.1:30739462-30741962 GCF_046254945.1 Alosa pseudoharengus | reverse complement strand
ATTATTTTAATGTCACATTTATGTACCCAGGAGCACCATTTATCATTGTGTGTGTGTGTGTGTGTGTGTGTGTGTGTGTGTGTGTATGTGTGTGTGTGTGTGTGTGTGTGTGTGTGTGTGTGTGTGTATGTGTGTGTTGTGTGTGTGTGTGTGTGTGTGTGTGTGTGTGTGTGTGTGTGTGTGTGTGTGTGTGTGTGTGTGGGATTCCTGCAACCAACGTAATGGCAACTGGGTGGCTTTTCCTCACTAGTTTGCAAATGCTCACTCTTTTCTCCCTCTCTCTCTCTCTATCTCTCTCTCTCTCTCCCTCTCTCTCTCTCTCTCTCTCTGTCTGTCTAGTTCTATTGTCTTTTATTACGCCATGTGTCTGCGTTGCCCACAGCTGACCAGAGCCACACAGAGCTGAAATAACTTGCAGTCCTCGCTGCTATTTCCAGACACCAATGTCCTCCAGGGCCATAACTGTAAAGTATGGTAACAATTCAGCATTAAACAGTTTGCATGTGTGTGACACGACAGGTCACTGCACAATTTATAATTTGCACAAATAATTGTCAATATAACAAGTATGCACTACACTTTAAGTATGTAGCCTGGATGCCAGCTGAACTTATCCCCGGCCACAAAATTTGTGGTCGGGAAGTTCGGTCAGACTTGTTCCGTTGTGGAGCAACTATGCCCGAACCAGAGCTACATATTGTAGCCATAGACTAGGCTTACTGTGCATAGTGATAGACTCACTTACTTTAAAACGTTTTTTAATGAGGCTGCGGGTCTGTGGAGTTGAGGCAACTTCTTTGAGATATTGTTGACAAATACTAAACTCCAGAGTGGAAATCATTGATCTGTCCATCACGTCACTTAAAATGGTTCCAGTGTAGCCTACTTCAAATTCGATTCAAGTCAGAGGGGTCACCATCTCTCTGTCCTCGTCCGCATCCAGCTCAGAATGCAGATGCTGGAATTTGGTTTCAATTTGCTTCCTATTGTGTGGCAGGGCAAGAGTCTGCAGTGGGCTGGCTGCTCTCGTTTGTGTCTGATTTTGAATGATTGCTTTCCATTTGAGTGTGTTGACTCTGCCATTGTGCAGGCTGCGGCACTCCAATCTGGGTGACATGTTCTGCTCTGACTCCGAGCATGTGTGGCGACCCCTGGTGCAAATGAAGCTTTCATCTCAGTGGGTCTCTCTCTCTCTCTCTCTGCATGGATAAAGGCTTTTTGATTCAGTCATTAGTTCACTCTCTCTTTCTCTCTCTCTCTTCCTTCTCTCTCTCCCTCTCTCTCTCTGGCAGAGGCCGCTTTTCTTTCGCTACACCTTTGTATCCCTCCATTATCGCCGTTCGTTTTACTCCCCTGCTCACAGGCTGCCGGTTGTTGCAGCTGCTCGGCAAACAAAGGAGATAATTGCAACAGGCTCCGACAAACAGCACCTTTAATTAATGACTGCCGGAAGCCCATTTTCAAGGGGTTGAACAAACAGCACGCTAGCTGCACCGAAGATAGCGTAGCCATTTCTGGCATGAGCTGGCTTAGTCTTCTTTTAGGAATAGCACTGGACAGGGCTTTTTTTTCACATTTGGAAAAAAATAAGCGCCACTGTGTATCACGGAAATGGCAGCAATCGAGGGTAATAGCAGCCGAAGCCCGAAGGGGGTGGGGGGGGGGGGGTGGTGGGGGGTCGCACTGCAGGGAGGCCTCGTCTCATCTCCTCTACAGTCAACAGAGCTCCCAGACTGAGTGGACCAACAAAAATTGCATCTCTCTCTCTCTCTCTCTCTGTTTGTAGGTGTGTGTTTGTTTGTTTGTTTATGGTTGTGTGTATATTTGTGTGTGTGTGTGTGTGTGTGTGTGTGTGTGTGTGTGTGTGTGTGTGTGTGTGTGTGTGTGTGTGTGTGTGTGTGTGTGTGCGTGCGTGCGTGTGTGTTTGTGTGTGGGAGGGGGAGAGAATGAAAGCAGAAAATAGGAACTATTCCACACTTAAATTGCTTTTCAATCCTGACAAGCTCAGTCCCCTGTTGACTGCCACACTTTATATTGAGGTCCAGATTATGACTGAGAATGGTCTGAAATTTGAAATGTTGGCCTTGCTTCCTCTTATGCCCTTTCCCCTCCATAACAAACAATATCTGGAAATGTGACCGAACACCTGCCCGAACACGGTCAAGCTGCTAATTGTTTCAAGGTTGACTACCATCGGTGTAAAGAACTGTTCTCATCTGCAATGGCCAAATCTCTCTTTCAAAGTCCTACCTGAGCGTCTTAGGAGAACTGATCAAGTGCTGATATGTGACAACATCTGTTATCATCACTGGTCATCATTATCTTTTAACCTTTATCATCACTTCCTAATAGATGCCTCAGCATTGACCAACTGCACCACAGTGTCAAGTCAAGTCAAGTCAAGTCACTTTATTTATATAGCACATTTAAAACAACAACGTTGACCCAAAGTGCTTCACAGGTAAGGCCATCTTACAAAAAAGCAAAGGAGAGAGATTGA
>NW_027468664.1:30661962-30734462 GCF_046254945.1 Alosa pseudoharengus | reverse complement strand
GTGACATCAGCCCCCCACAAAGGAAGTAGGTAAACAAAATGCGTTTATTGCGTAAATATTTTTAAACACGTTATGTATTTCAAAATTAATCGCGACGATTAACGCATTTATTTTGACAGCCCTAAATAAAATACATGTTTTCAGACCTTTTCATATCAACGATTTGGACTTGCCTTATTAGCAATATTAATCATCATTATTGAACCTATATTGTGCACCATACCCTGACAGTAGCCTATAGTGTGTCAACCTCCTCACCTAAACCACCTGGACTTCTCAGGTATGATCAAGACCCACCCGGGCCTGGTATAGTTTGAACACTCGGGTCCGCGTGAGATCCAGACCCAATTACCAGGGCATTGTCCAGACGTCATGTCTGAAAGCGGCTTAAGTGTGTGTGTGTGTGTGTGTGTGTGTGTGTTGGGGTTGAAATAGCTTCTGTGGATGTGTGGATCCGGTGCAACAGGGTGTGACTTTAGAGCTGGAAGCGATATGAAGGTGGAGGAGGAGGAGGTGGAGGGGGAAGAGGGGGAGGAGGAGGTGGGGGGGTTGGAGGAGAAGAGAAGTCACCCCTCAGAGAAGTGGAGGCTTAAGGACACATGTGCTGAGGAGGAGTTTTGGTGTGACAGAGAGAAAGACATGTGTGTGTGTGTATTTGACAAGGGGAAAGACAGGCATGAAGAAAATATGTGTGTGTATGTGTGTGTGTGTGTGTGTGTGTGTGTGTGTGTGTGTATACATGTGTATGTGTGTGTGTGTTTTCAATCTGGCTCCAGAGACAAGCGAAACTGCAGCACAAGAGATGACAGATCTGTCTCCATGGCCTGCACCCTGTTCCCTGTGCGGGCAGATCACACAGCCGAGGCTAATTAATTACCTTCCACTCCTCCTCCATGACAAACACATTTACACACACTCACACACACACACACACACACACACACACACACACACACATGCAAACACACACAGATTTTAAACCCTCTGAAGGAAATTAGGACATCATAAAATCTAACAAACACACACAGACACAGACACAGACACACACACACACACACTTACACTCACACAATTTCTTCACCAGTCTAAAAGTACATCATGCATCATTCACACACACACACACACACACACACACACACACACACACACACACACACACACACAAACACACAACCCTCTTACAAAATCACAAAAACACTTCACTCATAAAACCATTAAAGAAATGATGAGATATTTTCTGGGCAATCCTTGCGCTTGTCAGGCACACTGAATGATGTAGCGGGCTTAATTTTTAATCTGTCTCCCAAGGTTAGCATTTCATAGCTGTGGATGCGAATTCCCATCAGCAACACCAGGGCCCTAATGTATAGCTTCAAAGTGCGAATTAATTTCCTGAGGCGCACTCGATATTTACCAAGGCTGTCTATGGCGCTGCCGCACTCATCTGTTGTGCATTGTGATTGGAATCCACACTATTTCTCCTTCATCTTCTCTCTTCGCTCCCTCTCTCTCTTTCGCTCTCTTGATGTTCTCTCTCTATTTCTCTCTTTCACTATCTTCAAGTTCTCTCTCTCTATTTTTCTCTTTCACTCTCTTCGTGTTCTCTCTCCCTGTTTCTCTCTCTTTCTTTTACTCTCTTCATGTTTTCTCTCTCTCTTCTGCTCTCTCTCTTTTACTCTTCATGTTCTCTCTCTCCTTCACTCTCTTCATGTTCTTTCTCTCTCTCTCTCTCTCTCTCTGTCCCTGAATCTCCTTTTCTTCCTCCCACAGAGAAGCTTGGTTGTCGTCTCACACATACTTATGTGCTGAGATGAATCGGTACACTCCTCATGTGCGGGGCCCTCAAATTGCTATTTCCCTTCCTCCCCAAATATAAATATTCAGTGGCAGGCCGCAGTAAGTGTTCCATTTGTCATGTTTGGGGAACCTCATCCAAAGAAGAAAAAAGGGAGAGAAAGGAGAAAGAGAGAGAGAGAGAGAGAGAGAGAGAGAGAGAGGACGGTAATAATGACGTGAAGTAGGTACATTTATCATGATGCATGCGGAGATCAAACGCAGCTTCTGGGAAGCAAACATGTGAATTGAGTAGGCAGCTCAGCAGAACACACACAACTGATGATGAGTCTTTGTGTAAATTAGGGATGTGGATGGATGCTACACATCATAATCTCCCTGAAGTCTCCCTGTTTCATTTGGGCCAAATCTCTCTCTCTCTCTCTCTCTCTCTCTCATTCACACTGATGCTTGGCATAGAGCATGCAGACATAAGTCTAAGTCAAAGTACAAACTACAGCCTGAACACCCTCCACTCAAACCAATCTTTCAAAGTCGCTGTGATCAATACATTCTGGGAATGCTTACACCAGCTGTCTTTACATTTTAATTGCTTTTTTGAAAATAAATAAATGTTTTGAGGGCAAAATACTGTATCCATCTCAGGGCCGTCTGGGCTGCGATATGAACAACTACAACATTTCTCAACTCTCAAACAAGGCTGTATACAGTAAATCAATTGGCAGACTTTCAAAAAAGAGCCTGGCAGGCTTGTTATTTTGGATGTACATAGTAAAGTTAAAGGGGTGAGACGACACGGTGGTGAAACCTGTCGTCTTCACCCTCTCACTCTGGTGAAGCAGAAATGACTAAGAAATCCTAACATCGCTTGCAGCGGTGCTAATCGTGTTACTTATCGAGAGCAGTCTTGCTCCTATCCAGGTGAGGCAGTGGTGCATGCTCTGAATTCATCACCCTAGCGAGGATGATGGGGAGTGGTGGAGGGAGAGCTCAGTGGGGGGGCTGGCTGGCTGATGTCAAAGTGGCTGTGGGTGACAGCGTAGAGGGGGGGGGGGGTTGGAGGAGGAGGTGTTGGGGGTTTGAGGGGGATGGGGTAGAGGGGGGGTATGGGTTGTAGGGTGTAGGGATGTGGTGGGGGTTAGGGGGGGGGTGTGGGTGGAGGTTGGCTCGCTGTGCATGTTGATGTCTCTTTCTCTCTCTCTTTCTCTCTCTCTGTCTCTCTCTCTCTATCTCTCCCTAGGGGCTGAGGCGATGCCAGAACAGGACGCGGGAGACTCAAGGGCAGAGAGCTGAGTCACATCTGTGCAGGTAATCCGCTGAGATTAGTGCGGCAGACGCACAGCATCACATACTACTGCTGGAGCTGTGTGTGTGTGTGTGTGTGTGTGTGCACGTGTGTGTCTATTTATATTTATGTGTGTGTGTGTGTGTGTGTGTGTGTGTTTGTGTATGCTCTGCTTGGACTTGTGTGTGTGTGTGTCTGTGTGTCTGTGTGTGAGTGTAAGCATGTGTGTGTGTGTGTGTGTATGTGTGTGTATCTGTGTGTGTGCATGAATATGGACATACTTTCTACTAGGGCTCTCCTCTGTTGGAACCGGTGGACTAGGCCTTCAGCGCCTGCAGTAAGCTGAGAGTCCATATAAGTGAGTTTTTCTCACACCTTCCCATTCTCTGCCCGCGATGTTTTACCGTCCTCCAAAAAACCCTGTCCCCTAAGAGGCTACTTTGTGCTTCTCTCCAACCCTCATTACTGATCTCTATCAGTCCAGCCTCAAGGCAATCTGTTCTTCACTCCACCTGCCAATCCCTTTCTCTCTGTATCTCTCTCTCTCTCTCTCTCTCTCTCTCTTTCTCTAAGTTGAGCAGTTCTCTCCATCGCCAAGCAGTAGGGATGTTGGCAGATCGATGTGACAGAGGAGACTCAGGCAGCTTGTATCTCTATCAAAAGGGAGAGAGAGGGGGGAGAGAGAGAGAGGGGGAGAGAGAGAGGCAGACAGGTGAAAGAGAGAGACAGACAGATACACTGGAAGGTGAGCCATCAGACCAACAGACAGATAGAAAGTGAGAGAGTAAATGTGATTAAAGATACAAAAGAAAAGACAACAGGTGTAGAAAGTAATAAGTAAAAGGCTCAGAATGATAAATACTCATTTAGTTACCTTAGGAAGGGAATAAATGCAGTTAGCACAAGGTCGCTTGGTGCATTTAAGAAGCACTACCTTTCTCACACAAAATACAAATTTGTTGGATACCAAGGTGTTGGCAGACATTCAATGGATGCACTGTAGGTCTACTCAGTAAATGGCATCCATTTTGTCGTTATTTTTTGGTGCCATGTTCCAAATAAAAGCACCACTCTCTCTCACAGCTGAGGGGGTCATGAAGCTTGCTGGGAAGTGATCTAATGATTGATCATTTTCCAATTAGTGCCTTGAAGTTAGTAAAGGGAGTAATGCAACAGGGGGAAATTGTCCAATTGTCCAATAAAGGGACTCTATGCACAAATTCTCTCGCAAATTGGTTGTGTTTACCATCCTCCACTGCAGTAAAACCTTGACACCCTTGCAGACGAATAGAACAGACATGGTGCCATCTACTGGTGATGTTGAGTTACAACTCCATGGAGTCTCTGTGAAGTTGCCACACAGTGCCGGGAGTAAATCAGGTGAGCAACTGAAATTATTCATATCCCAATAAGAACACAAGACAGACTTAAGGCTGCTGCTATTGCCATTGTCATTGCTAATTTTACATCATATCGTCCTCCCATTATCTCTATCCTGGGACATGCCGTCTCGTTTTCCGATAAGATTGTCATCAGACTGAAACGGGGGCAAACGCGCGGCGGGTAGCAGTTTAATTCACTTGATTTTTTCTCATTACTGCGGCAGCAAGTAAATCCAATTCAATTTCATCCATGCCTAGCACTACAGCAAACATTAATGTGGAATTTTTGCTCTGATCGCACGGCTACACCTGTGACTGGGTTTTAAATGAGTATGTAGAATAGAAATTCAACAAACGTCTCAACCATTCAGCGCATGTCCAGGGAAAACGATCAGGTTTGGCGGGAGCGAAAAACAACGGTATTATTTTACTTAAAACCAATCAATATGGTGGCCTACCCTATAATGCTTGTCTTTACGACCTACCCAGGATAAACTTGGTCTTATTCGTTTGACATATGAATAATAGATTGGGTGAACTAGTGCCTTTCGTCAGGTTGTGAGATTGGACGTGATTGACATTGCTCACATACATATTTTGCCCTGTCATTTGAAAGGCTATTGACTCTGCAGCGCCACAACCCTGTTAAAGAATGTAAAAAAAGTTAGAACACTAGGATGTTGTGTCTTTAAAAGTGTAACTTCAAGTCTCCTAAATGCTGTTTAATTAAGTTCTTTGCACAGCGCTGCAGTATTAATGGGCTTGTGGTTTGTGTGGAGAAACATCTGTTGTAATTTCCAGGTCCCTGATCAAAACACACCCACACATATAGTACAAAGCCAAGAATAAAATTACCAGGATGAAGTTATCTGTGAAAAAACCTTGGCAGATAAGCAAGAGAGACAGAGAGAGTTTGATTTGAAATGGCCATACTTGTCCTTGGTCGATGTGCTGTTACCATGGGCAACCTGGCCCTTATCATGACAAGTGTGTAGTGTTGCCCAAGCAGCCTCTTACACTGAATGTAAATAGCCTGTCAGCACAAAAGCCTATCATTTTCTTTGTTCACACACACACACACACTGATCACCTGTAATCAAGATGAGCTGGTCTGAAGATGCCTCAACTCAAGCAAAAGAAAAAAAATCAATAACCGTGACATGCCCACCCTTATCGTTTTTACAAAGTCTCCCCTGCGATAGGTTATCTAGCATGTTTGCCATTGTTTATGGTGATCGTTCTGTGTTATCAGTCAACCCAGCACCCCCTCACATAAAGAAACCTAGGCAGTATGTAGTATGCTTATGTCCTCCCTAGCACGCTAAGTCTCCATGTCAACCATGGACATAAAGGGCTCTGTGGGTTCAGTATACACTACTATATAAACAAATATAAACAACTCATTTTTCTTATATAAATCAGTGTTAGAGTAGGCCCTATAGCTTGATCCCATTCTTGCCATTCGGAGACACAAGTCATTGCCAACATCAGCGCCCTACTGTCTTGGACGGTGACCCATGGCACTCGTGTAAGCAGTACATGGCCTTTGGCCACCACCACGCATTAGTGTTAATTAGATACCATTAATACTGCTCTTTACACAGGAGTCACCAGGTAACTATCTGTAACTGCAGACAGAGAGCAAAGTCAAGTCCGTCTGGCTTATTTCGCGTGGGTCAAATACATATTTGAAATGTGCTCTTTCACACTGTTCTTTGGAGGGATTTTGCCTGGTGATAAAATATAAAAATCCATCTTGGAAAAACTTGGCAGTGCCCACTGGCATTGTATGAAATACATTCCCAAACAAGTTCATTTAAAATATCAGGGTCAGGCTTTAAGGCATAGTGCCATTCCAAAATCTCTCCCTGACAGGCTATTCTTTTTGGTGCAAGATGAGAAATGGTTCTCAAGGTATCTTTAGTTTGGGTTCTCACAGGAGAGGTATTCGTTGTCTCTGTGCTTGTACTCTGCACAATGACAGTAACGTTGAATCTAATCTAATCTTAAAGTTCCTCTTAAAGGTAGGGTAAGTGATGCCAAGCAAAACACATTACTTTTCGTAACATTCAGTGAATAGCCTCCGCTATTCTCCGCTAGCTCTCCATTCTCTGAGTACACTGGGTGAGCTACCCCTCTGGTGTGTTTTATTTGGTCTTTGGTTCAAATATAATGTAAGTTGCCTCGGACAAAAGCATCTGCACTCTTAAAATTAATGTGTTTTCCCTATCTGGACACAGAGATGTGTTAAAAAAAACAATGCAAATTGTGTTGTTTTCAACACAAGTTGTGTTATTTTCAACACATAATTGTGTAACAAATAAAAAAGGACAAACTGTGTTGTCCCTATCTGGACACAGAGATGTTAAAAACAACGCAAGTTGTGTTGTTTTCAACACATTTGTTTTAAGAGTGTGTTAAGAAACATAAACATCAACAAACGCAACGTTATTCTCCAGCATCACTTACCCTACCTTTTAAAGCCCTTTATTGTGATCTGTACAACATTTACTTTGGGTACTGTGCTCCTCGAAAAAAGCTTCTCACTGAATGAAAAGACCAGGCAGACATTTGTCATGACTAGGACACGCCAAAGGTACACTCGTGCTTCTTATCACCAAAGACCGATCGAAACAGAGCAAATCCAGAAGCCACGCTTGAACATGGAAAAAAAAAAAACCTGCTTGTTCCACCGCACCTCCTTTTCACACACTGAGCTGTGTCTCTTTCTCTGTGGAATCAAGATAACGGGAGGCAAAAAGAGAGAGAATCTTTTTCTCTTAAGTCGGTTAGTTTTCAGAGTGCAGAAGGAGAAGAGAAGGAAGAAGGGAAAGAGGGGCGGAGGGGGGAATCCAATTACTAGCGGTGCCTGTCCTTGGGGTAGGAGTATTCATTATGTAGCAAGCCTCTAAAAAAGATGTACCAGGCTAGGATTAAACTTAGCCTGGTAGACAGAGCATGCATCACTGCTCCTGACAGCAACTGTGTGTTAGCAAGGCACACTTATGGGCCCTGGACCCACTCCTGCCGTATAACAGAGATTAATTCCTCCACTGAAAGCACAGTCTGAAATTAAAGCAATGCATTAGGGTCCCGCGTGTTCTGGCGGCGGCTGATATAGCTGGCCTGGCTGGCTAAGTTTTCGAGCTTCAAGGGAAGTCGCTGCAGTGCTGACCGCGAAAGGTCACGGTAGACAACCGCCCGAGGCGATGAACGAGATTCTTCAAGGTCTAACCACAGCTAGCGTTAGTGCCGCAACTTGCCTGGCATGTGCAATGACCTTCCTCAAGTCAAGTCAAGTATTTATTTTTGCCATTTGCTCAGGTACAATGTACAGGCGCATTGGAATGCTTGTGCAGATCACTCAGTCATGTATAAAAAGACAAAACACTCATTCTCATTCACTCAATTAAAAATACACTACTAAAAAGCAATACAATTAATACAATTAATAAATACAAAGTGCACTAGTGCCAGCTTGTCCCCCTAGGGCAGGGGTGGGCAACTAATTTCCCCAAGGGGCCACATGACAAACTGGGACTGTTGAGGAGGGCCGGACCCAAAATACCGAACTCAAGTCTGAACTCAATTCTGTTCAATTCTATTCTGTTCTTGTATAACATTAAGCAAATCATATGGTTTTGTTTACTAGTCGTAAGAACAGATGAAAATGTGAGGGAGACAAAGGAAAAACAGCAATATTTAATCTATGTCCAGTATTTAATCCTCATTCTCGAAAATGATTTTTTGACATTGACATTTTTTTTTCAGTTTTCAAAGACTGATATAAAAAAGTACTACAATATCTATATAATTAGCCTAGGTCATGAAAATGTGAAGGAGTCAGTACAACCGATAGGCCTGTGCCACCATTTCATCAACACTCAGCAATATTTCATCATTAAATCATTACCATCATTAAATTAACTCTATGCAGAATTAGACTACGAAAATGTGGAGCAGACAATAGTAGGCTGTCATTAGTTAATCAACATGCACAAAGAAAACTATTTTAAAAATGTAGGCTATGTTTTTGCTTTAACTTTATGCACATAACTGTGATTGGTCAACTCGATCTGTGTGTTGAGCTGGCTGCTTCAAGCAACCTGTGGGTAGTAGCATCATACTAGTTCGCTAACATAAGCTTTGCAAATAAACTCAGACATATTTTGGTTACAATTACGGGGTTATCCGATTGTAAACTGTCTATCTGCCAGTAACGTTTTGAAATGAACACTTTGTATCGCCAACGAGCAGCAGTAGGAGTTCGTTCTAACAACCTTTGCGGTGGTGAGCGACGCAGACATAAGAGACACAAAACTTTGAAAGGTTTACGCCGACGTAAAGGCAACTGCATTGTGTCGACGCAGAAGCATACATTCTATTCACCAGCACCAGTGAGGGTGTTTACGTCGTATGCATCCACGCACAAATGTATGGGCGTACAAATAGCAGTCGCTTTCAAAAAAAAAAACAACGATATTGATTTGCGTGCATTAGCCTATCTCTATGCTAGGCTCTTGACAATTGTTCTTTCACGGAGCTTACGCGGGCCACGTGTTATATGGTAACTGGCTTTCATGTTAACTGGCTGACTGTTTACTTTGCCTCTGGAGTTAACGTAACCGCCCCCTTCTCTTGCAGGTGTGTTCAGCTGATGATTTAGCCTCCGATACCTGGCCGCAGATTCGTCTGTTTAACTGAAGTTCAAATAGACATGTTTGTGATGCTGCACTTTGTTGTATAATAAAGCTTTACAACACGATGTGTTGGCGTTGGAAGTGTCAGGTTGTCTGTAGTTGGGTAGGCTACATGCGCTGGACCATGAATATGCCACCAAATAAATAAAACTAAATAAACTCCACGTGGGTCTCGAACCACTACTAAATTAAACTAGCTTACTTGCATGATAACCTGACATTAACCTGCTTGCGCCACTAACCAGGATGACACTTCTCAGCGAAATTGGCCATACTTATTTACTAGGCATACAAGTAAAAGAGGTCACCTAGTATGTGTTTGTAGCAAGTTAACACAGTGGATCATGGTAACTGGCTACTGTGTTATCTTGCTGCATTGCCCAAGCCATTTAGACCTTCAAAGTATATCCTAGGCGTAATGGTTTTTACGTTTCACTGACTGCTGGTCAGGATGCCCGCGGCCACCTAGTCTATCTTCAGCCTAAATTGAGGAAGCATTGCTTGTCTAAAAATTTATAAATTTAAAAAACGGTGAATGACGAGGATTGAACCCGTAGGCTAGACTAAAAAGAGCCTTATCAACGCATCAACCTGTTGCGCCACATACATCTTATGATTTGGTGAGAAATAAACTATTAAAATATATATAAATCCAATAGCCTACACCTCAAACTTATGTTAACATGTTAAAACACGAACGTAAATACCCTAGGCCTACGTGTATCTTGTGATATTTGATATTAGGCTACATCTCTTTTGTGATGTAAGATTTTGTGTAAAATGAAGACACTTTAGACTTCTCCTCACATTGTGCGTTTCAATCAAAGGTTTCAATGCGTGTTTCACGTTCGTTGTGATATGCATCAGGTTAATATGCAGATTAGTTCTAGTTTTGTCATTCGAGTTCGAATCTTTTTTATTTATTTGCTGGTGTTCATAATAAGACACTTCACGTAGGCCTAGAGGCGGCCACAGCCTGGCAGCAATCATTGAAACGTTTGTAAACTGATAAGACTACTTTGGGCAACATTGCAATATAACACAGAAGCCAGTCACCATAATCCGCTGTGTTAACCTGCTAAACACAATAACATACTAGTTGACCTCATTTACTAGTAGGCCTAGTACATATCACTAATTTCACTGGGAAGTGTCATCTGGTTAGTGGCGCAAGCAGGATGGTGTCAGGTTATCACGCTAGCAGTTTAATTTAGTGGTGGTTCGACACATACGTGGAGTTTATTTAGTTTTATTTATTTGGTGGCATATTCATGGTCCAGCGCATTGGCTACTACAGACAATAACACTTCCAACGCCGAAACATCGTGTTGTAAAGCTTTATTAAACAACAAAGTGGAGCATCACAAACATGTCTATTTGAACGTCAGTTAAACAGACGAATCTGCGGCCAGGTATCGGAGGCTAAATCTCAGCTGAACACATCTGCAAAAGAAGGGGGCGGTTACGTTAACTCCAGAGGCAAAGTGAACAGTCCAGCCAGTTAACATAAAAGCCAGTTACCGTATAACACACGGGCCGGATGTTGCCCATGTATGCCCTAGGGATTACACAGCAAGATGAGGTAGGTGTGTGAGTGAGTGTGTGGGTGTGTGCGTAACCGCACGTGTCCCAGCGCGTCTGAGGTGGGACAGGGTATTCTAAACCAGATACAATGTCCTTAGCCAGCAGTCTGGTGGCTGCTGGGTAGAAGCTATTGTGGAATCGTGTTGTATTTGCCCTTATGCTCTCTGGTCTATGATGTCTTAGCACACGATCCGAGTTTCTCCACCTAAACAGAGAGTGACTGGGGTGATGTGGGTCCTGGAGAATTGATTTAATTTTGTTCCTGCAGCGGTCTGTGTACAGGGAGTCTATGGAGGGGAGCTCTGTCCCTGTGATCCTCGTTGCTGTTTTAACAATCCTCTGGAGGGCCTTCTTCTCCTTTACTGTAGTGTTGCCATACCACACAGTAATGCCCCTTGTGAGGACACTTTCTACCAACCCTCTTCCTGTTTGAAATTCCAAGGGTGCGATGTGAAAATCAACTAAACAAAACACAAACACTGAGAAGAGAAGGAGAGGTGGGATTCCATTTAAACAAGCAGCTCAGTGGGAAATCCCAAAGTTATTTTGGATGGGAGCGGTGACCCAAGTGATGTTTTGTCTTTGAAGAGAGCGAAAGGGAGTCACCCAGGAGCCAGTTCTTGACCATGGAACCATGTGCAAAGACTGTGTGTGTCTGTGTGTGTGTGATTATGTGTGTGTATGTGTGTGTGTACAGAGGGAGAAAGAGTGAGAGGAAATGCTAATATATCTCCCCCCACAGAGTGTTGCTGGAACTTGGTAGTTGTTTACTCTAAAAAAACAAAGAAAAAGAGAAAGAAATCTAGGAGAAATAATGGGGTAAAATAACTTAGAGCCTTCACTTTCATCACGTTATTTGCCTTTACCTCTTCAAGCTGGTGCGGTCAGGTTTCACGCACCGACTTGCCTAATAAGATCTTTTATTCATGTGGCCGTGCTTTTGTTTGTGTCTGCGGCCGGTGGACATCAAAAGAGAGTGTGTGGGCAACTGGGCATCATTAGAGCAGGACCTCTGGGGAAGCACGAGGGGAACGAGGGGCCTGCCAGCTCTGCTCAGCGCAGCACAGCAAAGGCGGTGTGTTTGGGTTCGACAAAATAACTCACCTTTAGACATGTGACATCCTTCTGTTTATAGCTGGAGCAGCAAGGAGTAATTGTGTGTGTGTGTGTGTGTGTGTGTGTGTAATGTAGTGTAGAAGTTCAGTGAGAGAAACAAGCGGCCTTGGGCTCGCATAAAAACACAACTAAAAAGGGCAGGACTTTCAAACAATGACGGAGGAGACATATCTGCTACATCCACCAATATCCTGAACATCTTTATTATTATTTCTTACTTAGGTCAAACAGAACTACCTCAGCCTCTTATTGGCCTGACTTTGCACTAGTATTTTATTTTATTGACTGTCTATGCACAATTTCAACCAAATTTTACTGCTCTTATTTTTTCATTATATGTGCCCTCTTATTTACTTATTTACTTACTTTTTTGTTTACTTGAATGTTATGTTTGTCTGTGGACTAAAAATTGGGTTGGGATAGTGAGAAACGTAATTTCGATCTCTTTGTATGTCTGGAACATGTGAAGAAATTGACAATAAAGCTGACTTTGACTTTGACTTTGACTTTGACTTTGATGACCTCTGTTCATAGACAACAACACTTTTGTTTGCAACTTGTGCACAACCACCAACTGGGGGTAGATTATAAGGGCTATCCACAAAAGCCATCACTGGCTATGTGACCTCTGAGGAGCCATTTTGTACCCCAGTTTGCAACGAGGCCAACTCACTTCACACTACTCGCTGTGGTAAATGTTTCCTAAAAGGAGCCCAACGAGGGTTCAGTTGCGCCTGCTGATGACAACATCTGTGAGTCATCTGGAGGTGATAGAGTCGGGGCCTTATCGGTGACGGCTCCTCTGACAGAGAGAGGGGATGTGTGTGCCTGTGTGTGGTCTAAAAATACCTCTATGTTCCATCGTTTGTAACCTCAAACGCTTTCCTCTAATTGGAATGCTGTCGCAGGCCTTATCAAAGGAACTGGTCCTTGGTCGGTGGCGACGCGGCAACGGCGGACATGTTTGATCGCCACGGCCACCCTTCCACCTCGTCCTCTGAGAATTGGCCCATTAAGGGCTACTGTTTGATCAGCGAGGGCTGGTTCCAGCGCATCAAACGGACGCCGTCACATTTCACTAATGCCTTCCCGGGCGCGTCCATTCAGACTCCCCCTACACAACGACGCTGTGATGCTCAAAGGAGCAAGACTCACAAGTCAAGGCTCTCGGTAGCATTTAACTAAGTGCCCTGTTAATAACCTCCTAACGTCCCTCAGAGCTATACCCCAGTGCGTGTGGCTCTTTTTGTCATAATGAGCTAATAACCATATCTTTTATATCCATTAATTGCATGTTCTGCGCCTGTGGGATGAAATAACTGAGCCCCAGAGAGTTAATTACCTGCAGTAATAAATCCCTCCCAGGCATCCAGAGAGCGGCAGCCTCCCCCGCCCCCATCCTGTCCTAGTGTCAGGGGGGAGATTTGGGTGACTGGGCTCCGCGCTCCTCCTGTCACCTTGCCCTGGGTATTTAGAGCGAGTGCTTGCCAAACAAGGGGGCGTCCCATGTGTGCTTTTTTTATTGAATGTTTTGCAAACGCGTTGCCTGACAACACAAACAGAGGGACACATACACACAAACACAGAGAGAGAGAGAGAGAGAGAGAGAGAGAGAGAGAGAGAGAGAGCATGCATGTAAGAACACACACTGAGGAGTAGGAGGAGAGAGAGAGAGAGAGATTTTCAGTGTGTCACATCATAGGCAAAAAGGAGCTTTACACTTGATTGATTAAAACAAGTAATTAAAAAACAGATATGGAGGGTATGAGAGTGCAGCAAAGAAACTGAGAGAAAGAGAGAGAGAGAGAGAGAGAAAGAAAGAAAGAAAGAAAGAAAGAGAGAGAGGTGGTTTGAGGCTTAATTGACATTCAGCGTGTTACGGAGAGCACCAAGTAAAGTGAAAAAGGAAGGACGGTGGTTCAGTTTCACTGGTTCTGGCACTCCACCAGATCTCATTAAGGCCTCAAGCTAAACAAGCCTCAGGCTGCAGATGCAGGTCTGCTTAAGTCAATACCACCCCACAACTTAGCCCCTGGTGTCCCCGCATAGGTTCACATGTCTTCACAGGCTCAATAGGCTGCACGTATAAAACGGTGTGTGTGTGTGTGCGCGTGTGTGTGTGTGTGCGTGTGTGTGTGTATGTGTGCGTTTGTGTGTGTCTGTGTGTGTGGACGCTGTTAGCAACCCCAAAAAGGTCAATACATGAACAATCAATATAGGATTATATGTATGCCCTACAGTGAATTACATTATGTAGATATGCAGATGATGATGACACATATTATGCCATAGTTTATTTATCAGGAAATTCAAAAAATGACCAATTAGCCTACATAAGTTATAAAAATGAAAATAAAATAAATAAATAAATAGAGTATTTGGCTTAGCGGTGCATTCCACGCTTGTGCAACTGTACATGTTGTGATGCCAGTTCCCAAGCATGCTGCAATTCTGACCCCTAGGGGGAGCTGAACGCCAGGTAGTGTACTGTGGAAAATCATTTATGAACATCTTGAATCCATTAGGGACACACAGGGGGAGAGGCATTACCCTTTTAAATCACAAAATTACCGCAGTGTGAAATTGCTAATTGTGCTGCTATACCCTCCGGCGAGGCGGCACCCAGTTCCTGAAATTGACTAACTCTGCCCGCAATTTGTATAATGTAATCCACTCGCCGCAATAGTTTACAATTACATAAAACCAATACTACGTGATTAAGTTAGGATGCTAACATTCGATTAGGGCAGCACATGACAGGGGTTGGGGGCAGTTGCATACTAGATACTAGTCGCCACAGTCCAGTCCCTGTCCAGTTTCGCGTCCACGCAAAGGCAAGGATCAGTGTCTCCTGTTCTCCATGGTGCAGTGTTGGGCCTGTAGCCTGATCTCATAGCACTGTCATTTGCCAAGGTAATAATAACAAACGTGCCAGAGAGTGAAAATCAATTCCCCTTTTGTAAAAAGGCAACAACAGTTGGTTGAATGTTTTTCTGACAATTGCTGCCTGACAATGAGCCCGCCGCTCCGCCCCTTTTGAATTGATTTGGCCTGAGAGCATGTGCTCTCGTATGAAAGAGGCATCAGCTCCTCCGGCCTCTGAGTGACCAATTAACTGATTAAATATAAATGAGTGTGGCTCCGTGGCCTCGGCACACAGCAATCCATTAAGCGCCTCGTCTCTTCCCTACTGCGGAAAAGACAGAATTTAAATGAAGCGGTGCATCTGCTGTTCAGAACATGAATGGTCACTTACTGAGACAATTCGAGTGACAACAGGGAATTGGAATAGGAATTAAAAATGTATTTATTTAAAAAAGGAACAATTCACAAATAAACATTAATCTTGTGATACAAGAGAATATGTGTTTGGCCAGGTTATAGCAACAATTGCTAATTTCCACCTGGGAGGGCCAAGTCCACCATTAGGCATTTTGTGAGTTGCCTTGAAGGCTAGGCTACCTGTGAGAGTGATTTTGCTGTCAGTGGTCAGAGTTAAAGGAGAAATCCGGCAAGTTTTGACATAGTTCTCCGTTTCTCGAGGTCATCGAGTACTACAGCCAGCAGTTAACGCAGGCAGGCAGCTACAGTCTACACTCTGGGGGCATGTACATGGGAGCTCACGGACAATGTCTGGCGGCGTTAGCTGCTGGCTGACATGCTCCTCCGTGGCACATGACGAGAATTGCATAGTCAACGCGCATAGTGGGGTTTGTGTGATTCCCAAAAATTGGGACACGCGCACATGTGCACGGAGGAGCCAGTGGGGTAGTCTACGTGATACGCAGGACTTAAAAAAGCCATCACCATCCCAGTATACCCACTTTAAATAGGCAAGGATAGGTATTAACATTTGGGGTTGATCACAGTATACCCACTACAGCTAACTACTACATCACAGTATATCCACAGCTAACTAGACTACACCACTGGGAGGAGCATAGGTTACCACTTACTTTAGCCACCACGAGTGCTGCATTGAGAGATCCAGAAACGTACAGATGTTTTGCTGAGTCGTCCTCCTCTGTGGAAACAAAGGTCTTTGAGTTGCTGTGTGAGGGAGCAGCAATGTGGCCCATGTGTTTAAGCATACAAGTTTGAGCATACAATTCATTCATGAAATCGCAGCTTTCACCCACGGACAGGCTGTCAAGCTTCTGGGTTTTTCATGGTGAGAATCACAGTGCTTCTGGGGCCAAGGATAAATACAGATTTGGGCACTGGAGAAGGTGTTTTATATATATATATATAATAGGGCTGTCAAAATGAATTAATCTCTAATCGTCACAATTAATTTTGAAATGTATAACGCTTTAAAAAATATTAATGCAATTAACGCATTTTGTTTACCCACTTTCTTTGTGGAAGGCTGATGTCATGTAATGAAAGCCGCTCACTCTCTCCCTCATCATATGCCCAAACTTTTAAGGATATTTTAAAAAGTATCTTGTCAAAACTAGCAAAATTAACTGAATATTTTTTTACGATGCCAAAAGAACTCCATGTAAAAGACAATATGCGAATGAGCTGAAATTTCGCCGCGACTGATTAGGCCTAATTCCTAACTGCTAATTGGATCATCCGTTTGAGTTAGATGCGCTGCTGTAAACTGTAAGTGAAAACAAGTGCTGTGCTGTCCCATTCCTGGCTTAGATTGACCCCCTACCCACATAAAAGACAAACGGAGGAGAATCTCTCTCTCTCTCTCAGACACACACACACACTTTTTGCCTTTTGCCTCTTATATAAAAATGAATTTGCTTCCTGCAGTATAGATCCTCTATATGTCAATGGTTCTTAAACTTTGTCTTGTGACCTCCCTGAAAAAATATTGGCCAAGTCTTGTGACCCCCCTTCTCTCCAACCTGTGAAATTTAGTTTCATTTTGGATAATGTTGCGAGATTTCAGCTACCTTAATACCTCTCCCTACGGTGGCTAATATCTGTGTTTTGAAATATGGTAGGCTCCATGAAAGATGACTTGCTCCTATAAGGAAGGATTCAATCAGATGTAACAAAAAGCATAACAATTTGTAGTTACAGGCGATAGTACACAAATCCGGGAAGTGACCTGGCGAGACTGCCACCTAGTGATAGACGAAAATGGCCTGTTTTTGAGCTGACGTGCATGCGTCACTGATTCGACCTAAAGCGGCAACCGAGTTATGATAAAATGTCCAGATAAAATGTCCAGATTGTGCGTTTTCATGAGTTTTTGATCGTCATATATTTCATTTCCATTCATCACAGAGTTCCCAAAATCACATATAAGGTGTGTTAGAGTGTCTAGTTTCGTAATTAAAAAAAAAAGCTAAAAACGTAATATTACGTTTTTGATACTCAATGAGTTAAGACCCATGGGAGTTCTTCACACTGCACCTTTAAGACCCATGGGAACTCTTCACACTGCACCTTTAAGACCCATGGGAACCTTGGACTGGCAGCCGTTTTGACTGTGGCATTTCACCCCGTGGTCCATTCGGCTGAGCCACCGGGGAAGAATGATGCCAGGCACAGGGGAATGTTAAGAGGCGGAAGGAACACAGTGTGTATCACAGCAGTATTTCACATCAAGGCCCCAGGTTCTGTACTGGATCAGCTCTCCTTCAGGTCTTTTTTACAGCAGTACTGACTTTGAAGAAATGCAAGTCTGGGAATGACAAATAATCCAGTGGTGCTGTATATTATATTATTGTTTTAGTTAAGAGATTAACTTGGGTTTGTGAGACTCTTCGTGTGGACTGTATAACATAGCAGACTGACTGAGTTCTACACTGACACACACACACACACACACACACACACACACACACACACACACACACACACCCCATTCTTGTGCATTTTTAATTCTCGCCATTCAAATGCTAGGCAGGAAATGAGGAAACAAACAGAGAGAGAAATGTGGATTAGGAGAATTGTTCCTTGACCCAGTTTGGGGTTTATAATTAGCGCATTGGCTGAATGATAATGCATTTGTTTCGTCTTAGTGGGATGGTGTCTACAGGAAATGAGAAGACATACACCATGGGGTGGGCAGAATTCTGGTTGGCTTCTACAACTCGTTGGATTCTAAATTCCACCTCTGCTTTAAAAAAAAAAAGCCACTGAATGGACAGGTAAGCTCGCAAAGCCCCTACAGCTCAATGTGAGTCCACCAGAAGAGATCACAGGCTGCTGCACAAACACAGAAACATCAGGGTCTATTTATACCGCTCGCCGCACGGCTCAGCGAAAGGGCGATGCGCGACCAAAGGAATATCTCCGCGTTGCCATGGAGCCCAGCATTGATGACATCACAGGGAGGCTGTGGTGGTGGAAGAGCTGCTCGTCGATAGTGGGCTCGCTCAAGGTACGTGAACATGGAGGACCAGCAGCGACTAAGGTGATTTCCTGGAAGAGTAATTTTTCATCCAGCCAAGCACCAACAATTTTGAAGCCCAGCATTCACCTCAGTGAGCTCATATCACTCCCAGCTGCCTGCACATCCTGCTAGTCATTTTATCTAGCGTTAACGGCTAAGGGGACAACAACCACTAGCTTAATGGCTTGCAGGGCCATTGACTGGCAAGATCAATGTAGATTGTTCCACTCTGTGCAACTACTAGGTGGGGGTGGGGGGTCACAGACCCTGTGGCCGACTGTCCAGACATTAGACCCGGGGAGATAGCCTGGAGTCCTTGTGGGGAGGGGAGATTTCAAGAATATCATACCCAAGCGGTGGCTGCCAGCATGGTAGATTTCCACTCGCAAAAAAAAAAGTCGGAGCAGCTATATTTAGAGCCGACGGGACCCTTGCCTCAGGTCAGATGTGTACTATGAGGGCTGGAGAATGGGGGCACAACAACCGTCGGCGTACGAGGGCCACTCGGTGTGTAAACAAAGTGTGTGTGTTTGTGGTGTGTGGTGGATAGACAGAGAGCAGGCTGCTAGGAGGGTGCTGGTATAAAGACACCTAAATACAGGTATCTGAGACAGCCAGCCTGACACGTTAGCTGAGCAGTCTGTCCACTGATAAGACGAGTCTTATCTCACTACTAGCCAGTTGCTCGCCGCTGACTTACTGGCAGGACAAAACAAACAGTAGTTACAATGCTGCCATAATGCCCCTCTTTGTTCGCGCTCTCGCACTCCCCCTCACCCACACACACACACACTCACTGGCGCCAAATGTCCCAGTCTTTTTCAAAGTCCAACCAGCACTGCGGCTGGTGATGGCGTTCACACAGTAACGGCATGTGCAACCCAACCCCCCACCACACACACACGCGCGCGCACACACACACACACACACACACACACACACACACACACACACACACTCACACACTCCTCTGCTCACCACATGTCCCACTATCTCGCACTGTAATTCTGGTGTCTTCATGGCTCTAAAAATACCTCCAGTATACAAACACACACACAGACCCAGCCCCCCACCCAAATCTCTCCATCCCCTAGGTGCCAAATCCCCCCGCTCCAATCCACCTAAATGCAGCACATCCACCTCCTCTCCTGCAGATAAACACTCTTCTCTCTCCTCACTTCTGTTTCTCCCTCACACATACACACACAGAGAAACATGCTGTTGCAGGCAAAGGGAGCCTGGCCACAGGCTTGTTGTTTGCGTGGGTGAGGGTGGTGGTGGTGGTGGTGGGGGGGGGGGGTGGATGGGGAGTGAGGGGGGTTTAAGTATGACTCACTGACGCATCTCTCAGCGCATCCATCTCTCCCGCTGGCTTCACAGAAACAGCATGCTGGGGAGGAGAGAAAAGAACAGCGAGAAACCATGGGTTCTCTCTCTCTCTCTCTCTCTCTCCATCTCACTTTCAGTCTTACACACAGTGCTCATGCGCACGCACACACACACACACACACACACATCAGAGACAGAGGCCATGCCTCGGAGCACTGATGTCTTTTTCCCAGTGCGAGACCAGCAGGTGAGCGGACGGTGAAAATGCTTTTGATCGGTAGGATGTCGCTTCAGCAAGACAAGACAATCCTTCAAAATAACAAAATCGGCTAGTCGATGACTAACACCATGAATTCACAACAACTAAGTTTAGCCATCTCTTCCCCCTCCTCTCTCTCTATCTCTGTCTCTTTCTCTGACTCTCATCTCTCTGTCTTGAGGTAAAAACATCGATCTGCTTATCGGTCCCCCGGAAGTAGTCTATGAGTGGATTAGCTTGATGGCTGTGCTGCCTGAAAGCGAGACTGCGATGCTAACCAGATTAACATTCATTAGCTTCAGATCTCTGAAGAAATGTGCCATGAATGTTAGAGGACTGGAAGAGTCAAGGATGTAGCCATGGAGTCAACATGGGGGGGGGGGGGGGGGATTTTTAGGGTATAAAGATTTTGGAAAATCCAGACCTTGGTAATCTAGAAAGATTAAGGGTCTGGCCACGAACAATGTAATGGCCCAACTCGAGGGGCGGCACCAAGCATGCATTTGAAAATCTCACTGCACGCAATTGGATAACACTAGACCAATGTTTACTCTGAATGATTCCGGACTTTGACGCAATTGGATAACACTATGACCAATGTTGCAGCGCTGTCGTCATCAGTTTAGCTCGCCTCTGGCCCGCATATATCAGATACACCGATTTGATTGGTTCCCCGGGATGCAAGGGGTAAAAGTAACATGCGTCATTGCTCATTGCCAGAGTGTCTCGCAGAGACAATTTCATTGTGCTCTCGCAAGCAGTCTGGATTTCCAGGGTAGGTTTATGCAGTCATCTTTTTTTAGGACAAGAAGATGGCGGCGACGGGAGGAATATACTGACTGGGCCTTGCCGAAACTAGTTACTGCACACTCTCCCTTGCCACTAATAAAGAAACAGATGCTCTCCATTATAGCATAGAGGTGCAATGATATTTCAAACCTTGTCAATGGCTTAAAGGGAAGCTCTGGTTTAACAACATCCTAGGGTCTACTTGGGGATGATAATGAGCATATATTTTGTTTGGGACAAAAATTACATCAATATTGAATAGCATAGGCTTTTGGGGACAACTTTGTTACATCAAAGTAAATCACCTTTCAATTCAATTCAATTACAATTGAAAAGTATAGTCAGTTAGGATGAAAGTGTCTTCTAAATAAATAAATGTAATGCTAGGCTAAAAAAAAAAAAAAAGCGTTTTTCCTACTACTAAGAAGGTCTCTACAGACAAACTGAAGTATTTTTCTCTTTGTATTTGTAAAGATGGTTGTGTATTACCTTGCTCTTCTTCCACTCACTGCCATCTTGTGTGGAGAGAAAGTGCATACCAGTCAATTATGGAATGCGACACAAGCTAGGAGAATTCAAAAATTGACTTAGAGATGTAGACTTTCTTCTCACTGGAGACCTGAGGAAGAGCAAGGTAATTGCACTGACTACACAGTCATTTTTCATACCCTTTCTTACAATTATAAAGGTAAACATACTTCAGGTACCATTTCCATAGCATAGATGTTTAATGTTTTTTCAGCCTAGTTAATGGCTTAAAAAAGCAATTTACTTTTATGTAGCACAGTAGCGCAGTTGCTCCCAAAGGCTATGCTATATACTACATACATGCTATTCAGTTGTAAATGTACCTACTGGTTTTCCAAAATGACATAGAACAGTTTACCTTGTTCTCTCTTGTTACGGTATGCAACCTGGTCTGTCAAAAAAATGCTCAGATACAGTTTTACAACCCTTTTGCAGCCCTATTATCTGTGTGTGTGTGTGTGTGTATGTGTCTTACTCAAAACTACTACAGTTGACGTCATTTTGGTCATCCAAAAGTATAAATGTTAGGTATATATGAATATTGGGGTTGACATGTCTTTACATTCACATTTATTAATTTAGCATGTCTTGACCTTGGGTCACCTTGTCAAATCATCACACAGGTGAAGCAATAACCAGGCCAGTAATCATATTCAGGTGAGGGATTGAGACAGACACAAGGAACAGAAACACATAGCTATATAAAAACACACATGGTATAAGTAAACAAACGCCCAAAGCAACCATGGAAAAATAACAATCATCCAGCCATGAAAACCAACCGTAATTGGCAACAATTCAAAAACCAAACTTTCTGGAAATGTTGATATTGTAAGCCAACTTTAGCAAACATTTGACACATTATGAAAAATAGGTTTCTTTGCTTGTAACATGGTTACTGTTCATTTTTATATAAACATATTTACATAAAAGAGCTGGAAAAACTATATGAAAACCATGTCCCTGTGACTGTAGTTAAGGGAGATATGGTAAGTCAAAGCTCCCCCCTCAATTGGTTCAATTAGCCCAAATCTCCCTTAATGTTAATCCGAAACACATGCAATTTCAGTTACATAGGTTTCTTATGTCCGAATCAGCATTCCAAGTAGGTTAGGAGAAATAAACCTCAGGGTTACCAATTTAAAATGTTAAAACGGTTTGGTATACAGACTTACTGATTCGATTGTACATTTACTTTCTACTTTGCCTTCACTTGTAGAGTGGAAAAGGTGGAAAAAGTCAGATTTACACCAGATTTTTTTTCTCAATATTTTATTAGCAAAATAAGGGAAATGGGTCTACAAATGTTCCCACTTCATGGAGAACATACATACACATACTCTTCTCTGTCTCATATTTTCTTTCTTTCACCCTCTGACTCACACACTCACACAAACACACACACACTCACTCACATACACACAGCGGCGGCAGTTTTCTCATTATTTTTGCTTCCCCAGCTGCATGGCTCTAAACTTTAATTCTGCAGAAACACAAGTTTAAATCACAGACCTCCCAATGGACTAGTTTCATTTTCCCCAAATCCATGAAATTCTGCTCTCAGCTGTGATAAACTTATGTACTCCTTTCCAGTTATCTCTGGACTCTGTAGCCGACCACTCTGTCACCTTTTTTGTTTAATGACTGGCTGACAATGTGTCTGAGACGGCTGGTATTGTTAGAAACGGACAGAGCCGTTCACCTGAGTGTGGTGAGGACTCGTCCCTCTCGCCTCTGATGGCGGAGAATCAAGCAGAAGGGCGATGAGCTCTTTTGTGGGGGGTTTCCATGGAAACCACCACCGTCGCTGCCCGTTTCTCACCGACAAAGCCTCCTTCAATCCCTTTCTAACACTACACCTTTGTATGCTGAAACATTCACACATCCACATGTCACACACACACACAGACACACGACCTGGAGGTTTGTGCTCACACTGGATGGGGAGGTTGGGAGTGGGGAGTGGGTGAGGTGGGGGGTCAGGTTCATACTTTTTACACATTTTATGTTGGAGCTGTTCAACAGGCAACAAACCAAGCATTTCCACAAGGACTGCAGAAAAAAAGGCATGCGAAGGCACAAGTACCAACAAACTGGACTTGGAATAAAATCCTTTTTTATATCCAACAATCTAGATAGGGGTTGGGGGGAAGGATAAAGAACTTTTTTCCAGCGAAGGCAAGCCTCTTTTTCAATGAAAGAAAAGCAACAAAAAAGGAGACAGGTCCTTCTTTACCAAAAAAAACAAACAATAAAAACAAATGGTGGAAAATAAAACATAGCAGTGACAGTAACAGTCATACAAACATTCTACACAAATTCTTTTTTTTTTCCTTTTTTGTAACGCTACTTTTAAAATGTCCCAGGACAAAAAAAAAGTTAATAAAATAAAACATAAATAAAGCTGAAAAAAGTGGCATATTGTACAGCACTGGTCCATGACTCATTTCCCCATACACTTGCTCAGAATGTTTTCATTACAGAAAAGAAACAATAGCACATTAGCTTGGCCCTCGCCTCACCTGTGGGAAAAGAGAGAGAGAGAGAGAGAGAGAATGACAATCAACTGACTGATAAAAGCATCACCACAACAATCCACCACAACACATGGCAAAGTGGCAGTGGTGTGTGTGTGTGTGTGTGTGTGTGTGTGTGTGTGTGTGTGTTTGGAGGTGGGGGTGCACAGCAGAGAGTCCTCACCAGATGGCCAGCTCAATCTTCTAGAAGAGTCCACAGTCCTTCAGGTTGTTCTTGATGATGACGTCTGTGACGGCGTCGAAGACGAACTGCACGTTCTTGGTGTCGGTAGCGCACGTGAAGTGCGTGTAGATCTCCTTGGTGTCCTTCCTCTTGTTCAGGTCCTCGAACTGACACTGGATGTAGGCGGCCGCCTCCTCGTAGGTGTTGGACCCTGAGAGGGACAAAATGGGGCAAACTTGAGCAGAACGCAAACAAGAAAGACAGAGACACAACAAGAGGATGTCACTCCTTAAGGGTAAACGAGGGGTGTGTGTGTGTGTGTGTGTGTGTGTGTGTGTGTGTGTGTGTGGAGGGAGAGCTGACTGAGATAAAGGAAGTACTTGTCCATCCTTCTAAAAAATAACTCAGCTAGTCAACTCAATGACTAATAAATACATAAGTTACATGCCATGTAAGCTCGCTCGCTCTCGCTCTCTCAAAAAGGAAAACAAAAGGGCCAGGAAGAGGAAGTGAGGTCATGGGAGTCCCAGAGAGGATGTGGATCCGCCACTATAAGTGCGGATATGGACACAGGCACTTGACACAAGGAGTGCGGGTGGTGTATGTATATGTGTGTGTGTGTGTGTGTGTGTGTGTGTGTGTGTGTGTTGGGTGACTTGACATGTGGCCACCGAGCTTTCCTCCGTTTGTGCTTCCCACAGATGCTATTGTCATGGGGCTTCCTGGCAGCTGAGTGTCAGGCCCTCCATACACCACAACGCTCACTGACCACACCAGACAGCCCCCACAGGGGATTTTACAAGTAGGTTATTAGCATACGATGCTGGCCTGTTATTGTGTGTGTGTGTGTGTGTGTGTGTGTGTGTGTGTGTGTGTGTGAGAAACAAGGAAGGACCCGACTGTCTGGTGCATTGGGTATTTGTTTTGTCTGAATGGCACGCATGCTGCACCAGGAAATGTGCTGCTGTTATTGTGTTTGCATGTGTGTGTATGTATGTGTAAAGGTGTGTGTGTGTGTGTGTGTGTGTGTGTGTGTGTGTGTGTGTGTAGGTGGGAGTGCAAGTGTGTGTATGTGTGTTGGTGTAAAACAAGGAAGGTACAAACTCTCTGGTGTATTGAGTACTTGTTTTGTATGCGTGGCATGTATGCTGAACCAGGAAATAATGTGCTGCTCTTATTGTGTTTGCGAGTGTGTATGGTGCGTGTATGTATGCATGTGTGTGTGTGTGTGTGTGTGTGTGTGTGTGTGTGTATGTGAAACAAGGAAGGTGCAGACTCTCTGGTGTATTGAGTACTTGTTTTGCATGCGTGGCATGTATGCTGAACTAGGAAATAATGCGCTGCTGTTATTGTGTCTGTGTGTAGGTGAGTGTAGGCATGCGCGCGCGCGCGTGTGTGTGTGTGTGTGTGTGTGTGTGTGTGTGTGTGTGTGTGTGTGTGTGTGTGTGTGTGTGTGAATACCTATGTATGTATGTATGCTGTAAGTGTAGAAAGAGGAAGTAATAAATTTGACATTGCGACAATGTTCTATATATAGCTGAGAACATTAACCAGGAGGTGAGTGAGTTGTTTGTGCCATGGGATGGCATACCTGCATACTCGGGGTAGCAGATGGTCAGGGGACTCTTTTTGATTTTCTCCTCAAACAGGTCCTTCTTGTTGAGGAACAGGATGATGGAGGTCTCCGTGAACCACTTGTTGTTGCAGATGCTGTCGAACAGCTTCATGCTCTCATGCATGCGGTTCTGGCCAGGAGGAGAATGAGCCGTATGTCAGACTTGATTTGATTTTGCCTTACTTACATTGCATTTAGATGAATACATTTAGCAGACACTTTTCATCCAAAGATTCTTACATATGTCAACCATATTACAAAGTCCCCGTAGAAACATGGGTTAAGTGCCTTGCACAACGGTGGAAGCCGGTAATTGAACCCCAACTTTTCAGTCTACTCCATGCTAGCCCAGCTCCTTAACCACTACGCTACCACCACCCCAAATTGAGCCATGTGACGCCTTGTTGTATAGATTTTAGCTTACTTTCTTTTCTTTTTTTATATCAACAAGTTTTTTTTCTGAGCACTCTTTTCTGAGGAAGACTGTACCACTGCAATACTTCGCCTTGAGTACACCTCATTCAGTCAAGAGACACGGCTACTAAGATGGAGGCTAAAATGCTGAATATCTTCACATGGCATTGCTGATTCTGGGTACACTTGATAATAAAGAAACCTTGAATCTGAACAGTATAGGATCGTATTAAAAATACTGTACACTAAAACTAGATAAAATACCCAAGAGAAGCCAGAACAGGGATTTTTTGAAGAAAACAAGTGTGAGTGTTACTGCCACAAGTCCTTCCAAGACGCTCGATGGTGTTTTAATCCCCCAATGTTGTCTTCCAGGCAGCGTTGCAACCGTCGACATAAAGGCACCTAATCCTAATCCTAACCCTAACCCCAACCCAAACCCATGCCTAAGCCTAGTGGCTTCCAGGCAGCTTTGCCTTGAAGACAACGTTGGGGGGCTTAAAACACCAAGAAACTTCCAAGACATCCAAGATGTGGAAATGCACAGTTACTGGCAGGCTAAACCAGGCAACGGAATGCAACGGAAACGTTTGCGGGGTGTATTCAGCAACAATTAGCTTCCACTATAATCAATGGAACTGGCTACACCAGACATGCAAATTAGACCAGACTAAGGGCCCTTTTCCACCAAAGCTTGGTATCCAACTGTGAACGCTAAGTTACCCATTCATTTCAATGGGAACCTCATTGAGCTCCGGTCACAGGCTCTCATGGAGGTTCCCATTGAAATGAATAGGCCACGTGGGGGACACAGTCGTACACGAAGCTATGGTGGAAAACCACCGCCCTAAATCTATTTTTACACTCCACAAACACAGTGCTTCAGTCGTGCACCTGGTCTAACCCAGTTGCTAGTCTTCAGCGGACGGAACATCGTCAGTTGAGACTGTCTGGTGTCTCTGTGCATTTGCTAAGGGCATGCTATGAGAAATGGAGCTGAGAGAGGAGGAGGAGGAGCAGGATGAGGAGGAGAGAGCAGGAGGAAGAGGAGGAGGAGCAGGAGTAAGAGGAGGATGAGGAAGAGGAGGAGAGCAGGAGGAAGAGGAGGGGGAGGAAGGAGGAGGAAGAGGATGAGGATATGAGGAAGAGGAGGAAGAGGAGGAGCAGGAGGAGGAGGAGCAGAAGGAGGAGGAGAGAGGAGGAGGAAGGCTCACCATCTCCTCATCCTCAGCCAGCACCAGGTCATAGTCACTCAGGGCCACGCAGAAGATGATGGCCGTCACGCCCTCGAAGCAGTGGATCCACTTCTTACGCTCGGACCTTTGACCACCCACATCAAACATCCTAAAAAGGAGGACAGGGATATGTTAAAACACACACAATTCCACACACACACACACACACAGATCAGGGTGAGCTACATATGATGTGCCCTCACATCATGTGCCACATCAGGAGAAGTTCAATGATGGTGTTAGCTTAAGACGACTATGGTGTACAGGTACTGACAGTAACCGCGTGTGTGTGTGTGTGTGTGTGTGTTTCCAGTGAGAATGCCTAACTCCCTTCATCCCTACACACACACACCCACACCCATGTTCAACAAACAATTTTAGTGTGAGTGACTAGGGCCATTAGAGCGGTTGCCTGCCTTGAGTCACAGTGATGCATGTCGGGTCCCGCACATTAAAACCCCTGAGCAGGAGCTTGAATTCCCTTATTGCTGCTTGAGTTGGATGTGGTCCATATGCTTCCTAGTAATTACCAGCTGCTGGCACGGTTAACCATGGCCAATGGGTGTGTGTGTGTGTGTGTGTGTGTATCTCAAGAGCTTACTTTCACGAGGCAAGGAGAAGTTTCAAATGAAACAGAGACGACTGACTCACTGACGTGGTGGTGGAGTTCAGAGAGCCGAGCGTTTCTATCTTCCTGTTTGCATCATTCAGGGGGAAGGTAAAAGGCTGTGACTCATCAGTCTCTGTTTTATAGGCTCGCTTTCTCAATTTCCTTCTCCCTGTTATTATCTTGGGTGTTTTCTTCCATGTGATCTCATCCTCTTGCCCACATTTGGTTTGATTCTCAACCCCACCCGCCCCATCCCGCCCCCCCCCCCAATTCTCCCTTCACAGCTGTGTGGATGTTCCCTTGTTTACGTCCACCTCTCCACACTTCCACCACTTCATCCCTCCCTCCTTCCACACTTCCACCAGTCCATCCCTCCCTCCTTCCACACTTCCACCACTTCATCCCTCCCTCCTTCCACACTTCCACCCCTCTATCCCTCCTTTAACACCCATCTTGTCCTTATCTTTTTCTTCTCTTGATGTGTAATCATTCAAGGACGTCGGAACGAGGAAGTGGGTCCAGATAGCGCTGCATGCCAAGTGTTTTGTGTGTGTGTGTGTGGGGGGAGGGGGGTGTTGGTCACTTACTTGAAGTGTAGGTCTTTGAAGGTGAAGTGGGTCTCCACGATGCCGGTGGTCTTGACTCGGGTCCTCAGCACGTCCTGCTGAGTGGGGATGTAGCTGGCCTGAGATATCCTGTCCAGATCGTTCAGGTAGCTGAATAAAAAATTAATAAAAAAAACTCCAGAGATGACTCAGAGTGCTTTTGCCACAGCTCTCTCACAATGTGACACATATGGACACAATCACCATGGAGCTATACTCTCTCAACACACACACACGCAAACCACACACACACCACCAAATGAGAACTGAAGAACAGAAATGGCAGTAGGAGGAGGGCGGCCTGAGGTGTAAAATGACATAAGACAAGAGAGCGGAGAGAGAGAGAGAGAGAGAGAGAGAGAGAGAGAGAGAGAGAGAGAGAGAGAGAGAGAAAACAGATCAAGGGAGTCATAACAGCCACAGGGACAATGCTGCTATTGTTGTCCGTTGTGGGCTGGATGATGCAGGGCCCTGGCTGCAGTGTCGACACACACAGGCGGTTGGTCTTTGCGCACATGGAGGAAGGGGTACAGTCCCCCCACACCCCACTCCTCTAGAGGAGCGGAGTCCAGCCCCGGGGGCTAGGGATTAGTGGCTCTAGAGATCGCTAATCTGCTGTAACACACACACACACACTTTTACTGTAGGAACAACCTTGTAGTGTTGTGGTCCAAAAATGATGACAACACTCTCCGATCACACCTTCCAACACACACACACAGTCTCGCTCCACTCTCTCTGGCTCATGCACACACACGCAACCTAATTGTGAAATTTGCACAAGCGTCAGCGATAGTGTTTCCTGAAATGAAAACAAACAGTATCACTGTGTTTGCGTACGGGTTTATGTGTGTGTTGGTCATCAGCAGAGGCACGCAATGGGCTGTGTCTGCAGCCAAGATGTGTTTAGGATATCGATCAGGACGAGGGGGACAAAAAGGGAACACCCTGGCAGCTGCTACTGCCAAGTAAGAAAAATGATGCAAGTTATGGCCTGTGCTCCAAAACAAAAGCCAAGGGATTTCCAGTGCACAGACACGCACACACACACACGCACACACAGAAACACCCCCCCCCCCCCCCCCCCGCTTTTCACAGGAAATGTCCTAAGCAGCTGATAATGACTCTTTCATAACGTCTTTGTAGGTTTACCCAGCATAACGTCACAACGATTACCATGTATCTCTCTCTCTCTCTCGTCTGTGACAGGCCGGGGCGGACATGAGCTAGCTAAAGCACTAAAGCCCAACTCAAAGTCAAGGGCACGGGTGTCCACCGGTGAGAATGTTACAAGGTTAGAAACAGCAGCGCAAATATTGACAGGTCTGGGATCGGAGATTAAAGGTCAGACCAGTGGTGGAAGTGGAAGTGCTCGGCAGCGAGCGAGCGAGGGAGTGTTTGTGCACTTGACAGAACCAACAAAAGGCGAAGAGTATGTTTTTGAACATAAAGTACGTTTTTCAGCAATTCGTGACTGGTTCTAGGTACTGCAATTCTTCAAAAACCGAGGCTTCCTGCAGCTGAAACGTGAAACGTGCTGTAAACCTGGCACCTCTGGGACTCTCTCAAATCCAAAGTTGTAGTGGCTCTTTCAGGCATGAAAACGGGTCAGAGGTGAAAAAGGTGAGAAGGGCGCGCAAAGTGGGAAATGGCCGTTTCATAGCAAAACAGGCCCGAGTGACATTGTTGCCAATAGTGCTTAGCTTCCATGGAGTATGAAGTTGCCTAAAACCAGAGATTTATGAAGAAAACAAACTACAAAATGACTAATTTTTACAAAAAAATACTTATAATTTCTTCTTTTTGGCTTGGGACTAAGTGTGAAGGGGCCCACTTGCGCTGTTTGGCAACATGCTTCAGCCTGGCAACATGCTTCAGCCTGGCCCTCCTCTCCTCCTCAGTAATCTACAGTTTTCTTTCTTTCTTTGTGCCTGAAGTTATCAGACATTTCTGAAGATTTCATAGGCCTAATGGACACTTCATAGTAGACTATTAGAATAAGTCTGAATATTTGTTGGACCAAACCAGGTAATAAATAAACTTGGGTAGGGTAGACTAGGCTTTAATTTGTAAAATTGGTTTGAAATGTTTTAACCTGCAGCTAGGCTACTTACAGATTGTGGCATTGTGCTAGTGTGTCAGGCCACTGAGCGTTTCTTAAAAGACGCCATTACCATGCCAAACACTGTTTTTGTCTCTGAACTCGACAAAACGCACCAGCCCAGTTTAGGAGCATTTAATTAAACTAATTAGTTATTCACATTAGCCTTTGCTATACTGATAAAGTATGCCTATTTGCTTCACCTTTTGTCGATCTACATGGCTCAAACTGCACGTATTCTTCATCAAATGAACTCGTTATGTCTATATTTCTGTCCAATATTGCTAACTTTAACAACAGCCTATGCTACGTTGCTACACCAATCTCAAAGTCTTTTTCTGACAGAAGTTGAACGTTTCAACTAGCCCACCTGTGACATCAATAAGCATCTCTCCTCGCCAGGCTCACAATCCAGCTGACATTTCAGACGCATCTGTAGTCACACAGACAGGGAGGCTATTCCAGCGCAAGCGTTCTGTTTGCGTTGCATCCGCGACAAAATTTAGCTTCCACTGTTTAATAGGCTAAATGCATAGGGGCTGCATTCACAGTCGTTACTGGATCAGACAAGTTTTTAATTGGGCTCTTGTCTTACAACGCATCAAGATGCGTTCGCGTCTGCGCGTGATTTGTAACTCAGTTGTAACCCCATACCCCCCCCCCCCCCACACACACACACACACAACGTAAGTGCCCTATTTTGGATTCAAAACGGCGAATTTCGCCGAAAGGTGAGGAGTTTTCATGCCTGCTCTTTGATGAATCTCAATGAGTGGAAGAGGGTGGGTCAGATGGAGTGAAACAGAAAGTAGATGAAAGAGCGACTGCAAGATAAGAGGCAGCAAGACTGGTTTCAAGTGCTGTAGAGAGTGAAAGCAGGTGAGAACCTATGAGGGAGAGACTGACACTGTGAGAGAGAGAAAGAAAGAGAGAAAGAAAGAGAGAAAGAAAGAGAGAAAGAAAGAGAGAGACCGAGAAAGAGAGTGTAAGTGAGAAAAACAATGAAAGACAGACAAAGAGAAAGAGGAAAAAAAGAGACAGATGGACAGAAAGAAAGAAAAAGATGTATAGAGAGAAAACCATGGAAAGAGAGAGGGGGGGGGGGACTCACTAGGCTGCCGAGTCGTTGAGCTGGTACTCGCGTGAGCGGCTGAAGCAGGCCTGCACGCCGCCATCCTTCCACAGCCGCTTGATGACCCCCGCCAGCTCGGCCATCATGAAGCCCTCCTCCGCAGAGCCCGCCAGCACAAACAGCTGCCGCGCGTCGTCCTGGCACACACACACACACAGGGTTACATTTACAGTCTGCGGGCGTATCACATAGCCATACCACATACCCATTAGCATAACCGCCATCATGTGGTGGATCATGTTCTCATCGTCCATGTCCCTGATGCAGTCACATCATAGAGTATCAAAATGACATTGGCACCATAGCACTGGCGGACGCCACATGGGCCTCCCTACATGCTACAGGTTAGACAAATGTCTAGTTCATGCTGACTTCAATACTTTTTGCTTGTTTTGATGGTTTGTGTCTCTCTCTCTCTCCCTCTCACTCACTCTCTCCCGAGGCCCTCTGCCGTCTTAACGGGAAATTATGAGAGGAAACCTTTTAACTAATGTGCAGCTTACTCACCACTCAAAAGACAAACACACACACACACAAACACACACACACAAACTTACAGCTCGTGCCGCGTCCCCAAAGTCAATCCTGAGGCGGCCCATGGCTCTGATGATGGCAATGATGGACTGGATGGTGTTGCTGTAGACCACCGCCTTGTACTGCTTGCACTCCTCCTCTGAGTAACCCGCCTCATGGATAATTCTAGAAAAGGAAAGTGGTCATCAGTGAGCGTGCGAAAGGGGCAAGGAAGGGTCACTCCTCTCGGAGCAGACCGGTCAAACCCATCTGGCGGCAACTTATTATGTACGAGCCCTTTTACTGCAAAAGCAACAACGGCAATACTTACTTCATTTGTTTGACAATTGTACTCTTCCCAGACTCCCCAGCACCTGAGAGAGAGAGAGAGAGAGAGGGAAAAGAAAGAGAAATAATTTAATTTATGTGCTCACTTAGTTCCATGAGCATCAGCAGATCAGCAATGCAGCCCCAGTTGACAGCATTTCCCTTGGAGCACTCAAAACATAATTGGAATTCTTCACCCATAAAAGCTGAAGTGATCAACATTCTAACTATCCATCCTCATTCTCAACCCAAACATAATACATTCAAATTTCAGACGTGACAGAAAATGCTAACACAGAGGTCACTTAAAGGTGAAACAGCCCAAAGTTCCTGCCTAACTGGCTCAAAATACATCCTTGGCTCGATTTTCACGACGGTGTAATCAGCTGTTCAGACAGGGTACCCCCAGAATTGTCAGACCTAAATTTAAGACTTTAAGACCTTTTTAATACCACTTCAGATGAAATTTAATACCTACATCGCACCCATTCGGATAGAATAAATAATATTAAAGGTAAGATTAAACCTCAAATAATTACTATTTTAATTACTAAGTGTTTGAACATGCCAACATGAACATGACAGCAGTGCAGTGGCAACGCAAAGATTTGTCGCGGTAGTAACGTGACTGAATGTCCTGCTTCATGGACAAATTTACACGGAATAGAACCTAGTTGATTTCAGGGATTAAAGTGAAAAAAAAACTTTTTTTCTTTTTTCAGGCCATAAGTCATACGTTGTTCATATCTACCTATAGAGATAGCACCCCTTCGCGACCTATTGGTTTTTAATGTACAAAAAGATGCAAACAGAAAAGTAAAGCACCAAATAAACACCAAAACGAGGCTACAGGGTACTCTTAAGTTACTATATAATTAATGCCACCTACAGGTGAATGCATAGAACATAACAATCCTATGGTTTGTGTACCCTGTAGCCTCGTTTTAGCTGCCAATGGCCGCCATGTGAATAAGGCGAATTGAGAGTGTTCTTGATTGAGATTGAGTTTTCCTGATGAACAAAACAATATTTCAATACCATCCCTGACCATTGCTGATTAGCCATTGCTGTTCTTTTCTACTGCAGCGATATTGTAGCAAGGCTTTAACTTACACTCTTATTTAATTACTTCAGGCCAAAAGTGTTTAAAGGGGAGATTTTTCTTCTTGTTAATATGCAATTCAACACTAAGTAAAATCTATAAAATCAAGTTTGCAAGACTTCACATTTCCTCATCAAAGTAACGAATCAGACCAGTCTAGATATTGTTCATATTTCCATTTGTTGCCTCATCTGCATCTAATGAAAACATGGTAATTTTGAGTTTTACAGACAACTCAGTTTTCCAATGAGCAGCAATACTGTGTGTGCTCATGCAGGTCTGCGCATCGTATAACGACAATCTGGAGAGGGCGCTTTTGTCTTCAGCAACAGATTGTATAAGGTTGACAAGAGGTTGCGATATGGTGAGGGACAGGCCGTGTTGCGCTATGCAAGAACATGCGTAGCCTACTTAGCGCAAAAACGGTCAGCCATAGATAAACATACACAAATCATGACGCTAATATGCGAGGTTCTGGTAGGCCTACTGGTTATGGTTTTGTGCTATACATTATTAATAATAACGTTTTAAGTTGACTATTTTAATTGCATGGTTATCTTTTGTCAACATACGCTCACAAACTACTGTCGTTAAAAGTGAGGCCTAAGCAAAATAGGCTACAAGGCTGTCTGTGCGTCCTAAACACGACTGACCCCCTTACTCAACATAAAATAATAATATCGCGAACTGTTAACACGCTCAGTCAAAACCTTCCGTCGCAAATTATGAAAAACATTGTTGTACATGTCATAACAGACAGGAGGCATAGGCTACAGTTTATATTGCGTCGCTTTACACATAATGTTAGTTGCATTTATTAAAAACTGTAACAATAATAGTACATCGGGTGGCATAGCAGGCTATCTGTTCAAGTCATAGGTGACACCCAAAATGAATGACCTCCCCTGACAAGAGTTCGCGATAGTAAGAAATTGTCTAATTGATGCATGGAAAGAACACAGCCTCCGAATTCGTACATAGAGCTCACAATAGCATATCCAAAAAAGTTAAACGGATTGGGCAACCTCATCAGCTGTCTCGATTGTGTCACTATAATCCAACTTTTAGACCGCCCTCCAGATGGGTTTTTTTTTAAGCAACCACCCCAGGCCAATGAGACAAGCGTGTAGCTACAACATGGCTGACGTATCTTTTTGAGCGATCTCTGATTGAGACACAGAAAGTTCTCAAGAACACTATTAGGTCTTTAAACATTTACCATCACACACATTCATTCATCGGACCTAATATTTGTGGTTGCCTTAAAAAAAGGAAAAGAAAAGGTGATAGACCCCCCTCCTATTTTTTTTCTCACCGGATCTGCATCGATCTCAAATATGACATTTCTAAAATCAAATTGACGGAAATCCGTCGTACCACAGAGAACTTTAATCCTTGTGATTTACGCTACGTGAGGATATTAGACTAAATCTACTGATCATTTGAAAAATTAAGACCTCCGTGAAAAAATTCCAGACTTTGAGGTGAAATTCAATACTTTTTAAGGCCTTAATTTAGTAAAATGAAATTTTTAAGACTCCGCGGGTACCCTGTCAGATTGCAAAATGTATGGCCCTGTGCCTTTTACCAGCCGATGCTACTGTACAAATGTTGTTGTCAAGTTAAATAGTTGTCAACATGTTGTTCTCAAGTTAAATAGCCTACACAAGATTAAAAGTTCATGAATTCTAAGGGCAGTTTGGTTCTTTTCTTTTTTCAAATGAAAAGGTAAGACACATGAGAGAAAGTAAAAAAAAATAGACCTATAGAAAAATAGAGACCTAGAGAACTGTAATTATAGTACAGAGAATCCTAAGAAAAGACCTGATAAAGGCAACGCCCCCCCCCCAAATTCGGTAAATCCCCCCTACATGAAGAACCTACGGGGGAATTCCCCCCCATTTTGGAAAATGAAATTTAAGCCCTGATAATGGCCGTTGTCGAGAATGTGTCCTTGGACAGTAGAACTAAAATCAAGCTAGAAATTCATAGATTGCAAGGACACAAATAAATAATTAGGCTGCAGTCCAAATCTCTGGGAAACCTTCTTCCAACACAGAAACAGTGGGTAGCTGTGAAGTGGGTAACGCATCAGTGAGGACATCACAAATCTTGAAAAGTTACAACACAATCATTATATCTCTAGTGTACAGCCTCAAAGGAACACAGACATCACTGCAGAAATCTATAAAAAGAACATCTAGCTTTTACCAACCACAAGCCTCATCTTGATGGGTTTCGCCTAATGGTCTACAGTGCCAGGTGTTCAATAAGCCACAGAGCACCCCTCACACTTACTCTTCCTTACCAGCACTTCCTCCTTCCCCTCCCTTCCCCCCTTAAGCTCATTCTCTACATACCTCCAAGAGTGTTACTATCAGATCGACTCTCCACCTTATTTCTACAGTTACCACAGACAAACTACAGTGCTTGCCTGCACTCATAGTGAAGACCAAATCTCACAAGACAATAAACACATTCATCCATTTATCTGTGGTGACCAACAAGCATTTTATAGACGTAGCAGATCGATTATTTTTTTTTAAATCAAGCAGCAGAGGGGATCGATCGCTCCTCTCCTCGGCTCGGCTGGCCTCTTTGTCTGCTGTGTGATGGCTCTCAGGCTATTGGCACATCTGTGGAGCACCACTTATGAGCCATTATCTGCCTCCCTAGAGCAGAGAGTGCTTTGGCGTCACAAAAGCCACCCCCCCCCCTCCCCCTCCCCCTCCCCCCCTTGGTGCCCAGAGCTCTGGAGCTGGGGAATGGGGCTGGGGACAGGGGACATTGGGGGGTGGACCGATTGACTGTGTGATGGAAGGTGCTGTGGGCTGCTGGAGGAATGGAAGGAGGGTGGGGGATAAGGCTGGGAGTTGCTCCCATGTGACTACATGACAGCAGGGAGAGAACCCTGAGAGTCTCCCCTGCCTGAAAGTCACCTGTACATATGTGCATATGGAAGCCCCTCTCCCTCACTCGCTCAATCTTGACCTCTCTCTCTCGCTCACACACGTATGCACGAGCAGCGTCTATACAATCATCCGATTAGCCAAGGAAGTATGTCACAATAACTCTACCCTTGCGGCAAACTTGTCACTGCTGGTCCATTGAAGGTGTGTAGAATCGAACAGTGCAGAAACAGAATCTCCTCAATGTTACCCGACACACGGGCCCCCTTTCAGGGGAGTGCTGTGCAGGCTACTGGTGGTGGTGGTGGTGGTGGTGGTGCAGCGTGGAGGCCAAACAACGTCACACATAACCAGAGATGGAGATGCAGCTCCCAGCACATCACACCAATAACATCAGCATAAGCCCAGGGAACAGCCAGTGCATTATTTACGAGTGTACAGCAGGAATGAGCCAGAGGCACTGAGAGAGACAGATGAACACAAAGCAAGGGATGGAGAGAGAGAGAGAGAGAGAGAGAGAGAGAGAGAGAGAGAGAATGAGAACAGAAGAAAGAAAGAAAGAAAGAAAGAGAGCACGAGAGAGAAAGAGCGTAGAGTAGTGAACGTGATCACCGTCGGTCGGAGTGGCACACGCCTGCCTGCTGCCAGCACTCTCGCTCGTACGTCATGCTGCCATGGCAACTGGGGCCATTACCAAAGACTTGAGGCACAGAGACAGACAGGAGGAAGACTATAAGCAACTGTGAGAGAGAGAGCTAGAGAGAGAGAGAGAGAGAGAGAGAGAGACAGAGAGAGAGAGAGAGAGAGAGAGAGAGAGAGAGGACTAGAGAGGAGCGCACTCAGGCTTTGTTTACAGGGAGGCTAACATCAACACAGCTCAACTGGTTGTATGGAGAGACACTATTGCCATATATCAGCCAGAATTGGGTACGGCGTTAAGCTGCGTGCTAACCGCCAGTGACAAATACAGGAAGTGGGAGCATCCATGCGAATCCAGCCGCATGTGCTTGTGCATGTGTGCAAGTACATGCTCGTATAGTCCCCGTCTCGCTCGGTTTTTCCCCACGGTGAATTCTGCCGAACAGCTCACCGCACTCCTTCATTAAAAAGAAATGATCTCTCTCTCCCTTTGTCTCTCCATTCAGTCCTCACTTCCTCTCATTGCCTTTGTTTCTTCCTCTACATTTCAAAATAAGGTGAAAAGTGCCATGAAAAACACACACACACACACACACACACACAAACACAAACACACACACACAGTGTTTGGAAGGTGACCTCTTAGCGCCAGGTGTCTAATCCAGGAACTCAGCGTCTGTGCCCCTAAACCTGGCCCGTCATGTCTGTGCTGTACAGCGCCTCATCAGACCCTGCTGTCAGCCCCAAAAAAACCCTCTCCTCTCCAGTGACCTGGCAAGAGTTTGGGGGCGTCGGACACAAACTTGTGTCTTTACAGTGCCTCATTATCTGTGATGGGATGCTGGGCTGGAAGGGCATGTTGATGCCGCCACCCCCCCCCCTCCCTCCCTCTCTCTCTTCCTCTATCAATCTCTCCCTCTCTCCGGGAGCAGAGGGAGGCTTGGTGGTGTGCTGGCACCTGTAATTGGACAGATTTCACTGGGGGCCACATTATTTTAATTACGTGTCACCACTGCGCTGCGGTGGCCTACAAGAGGAGGGTGGTGGAGGTGGAGGTGGCGTGCGGCGCTCTGCTGAGCCTGTCTGCAATGTGGCAATGCTAAACATGCCATTAAGAGGTCCGGGCGGAGAGAGAGAGGGAGAGAGAGGGAGAGGGAGAGAGAGGGAGAGGGAGAGGGAGGGAGAGAGAGAGAGAGCACTCTGGCACAGGGCGCTTGCTTCCCTGCAGTGGCACCATAATCAGCCATGACATGCCCCTGGTGACTGCAGGGCTTTTCAATCTGGAGCAAATAAACCCCTCCACCGAGCTGTGTATGTGTGTGTGCGTGGCGTGCGAGTGTGTGTGCGTGTGTGTTCAAAGAATGAAAGGCCTTAAACCTGCACAATGAAGGGTCATATTTTTCAAAGGGTCTCTCCCCAAACACACCCTCTCTATCTACCACTCAGCCCCTTGACATCATCGTATGTGAAACTAGAGAGCGAGGGAGGGGCTTGTGAGACTAGGCCTTACATAACTGACCCAACACATCTTAGCCTGGTGACATCACAGCCACTTGCCCCCCCCCCCCCCCCCCCTGCATCTTCAAAGCACATGTGGCAAAGAAGCACCAGTAGATCTCCTTCGAGCGAGGAACCACTGCTGAACCGCAGAACCTAGAACCGACAGCCCCTGCGTCCAAGTCACTGGGTCCCTCAGTGGTGTCAGATTACAGCCATAGTGACACACCCGGCCCACCATGCTGGGGAAGCAATTTAAAACCCAACTCATGGAAAATTACCAAACTCTTAACCAAACAACATGGGCTCGGAGTAAAAAACTACCAAAATAGTTTCTGCGCTCAATTCTGCAATTCACTGGGTAATTATCATGGGGACAAAGTGTAGCAGCAATAACCAAAGATGGGGTGAAAGAGCTACGGGAAGGGAAAAAAAAAGAAAAGGAAAATACAAAAGAAGGGGAAGCATGTGGCAGAACAAAAATAACTATATGGCTGCTAAACACACAGCAGTAACACACGCAGCGCTAACATCATGACCAATCCCAGCTGGAGGCTTCACACAACAGCTCCCCTACTTCTGTACTGATGGACTGACTGTCAGCGTGGAGGTGACAATGGGTGCTGGTAGCTGTCCAGACATGACCGCACCAAAAGCCAGGCCAGTCAGTGAGCCACAGCGCTTCACTAATGTCGACAAGCCAGCCGTGATCTGGCACTCGTGCCCCATGGGTGCCCATTACTATGCCATGAGTCACAGACTGACAATCTGACCCTCTGTCAAGAGGTTAAGAGGCACCCAACACCGAGATAATGCCCTCAGCTTTACCAACTAGGGAGTAGGTTGGCTGTTGGGTTTTTTTCAGTGTTGTTTTATTTATTTTTTATTTTTTTAAGTTTTTTTTTTTATACATTACAGTACGTGCCCTGGAGCACCTTTTAGCCTTCATGGATTGTCTCTTTATGAAAATTAGGCTTTAAAAAAATAAACCATAAACAAGCAATACATTTATCATTTGGGGCACCATAGACTCATGGGCAAAACATGTGGTTAGAGAGGGTGCAAATTTAGCCCGGGCTCACTCCATTAAAATTCAAATGACCCCCCCGCCCACCCCCCATCATGCAAATGGCTACCTGGGGGGGTGGGGGGTGGAATACTGGGGGCATGGTTACACACATCCTCTCACCACAGACGTTAATCGATCAATATACACACGACTATTAAATTATGTCATGCCTCTTTAGTGGACAGTGGCGCACACAGGTTTTGACTAGACTAGAGGGTGAATGAGAGGTTAAAATACAAGTACAGTGTGAATGGAGGACAGTGGCTAGCAGCAAGCACCAGATTTTGACAGGGACTTGTTGGAGAGAATTGGAAGCAGAAACACACACACACACAACTGTGTTTGTGAATGTGGATGTTCCACAACAGCATCTGCACATCTAGGGCCCTATGTGGCAATGTGTTGGTGTATGTAATTGTATACCTTAGCATGTTCCTCTGTTTGGGTAGGCATCAGTCTGGGTAGGCTTTTGGGTCAAAATCTGTCTGCCTGTGTGTGTGTGTGTGTGTGTGTGTGTGTACACTGTAACAGCTCAACTCAGTGGAGAGGCTGCTTCATTTTTAATGACACAGTGGCTCAACTTACTGCTTCACCTCTTTCGCCTTCCCTTCCTTTCTTTCTTTCCTTCTCTCTATCATTCTTTTCTCCCACTGTTTTTTTAACAATGTCAGCTGTTTGTGGGTCCTATTCGTCTTTAACTCCTTTATATGTGTCTTTCTTCCTGGTTCTGTTCTTTAACAGCCATCACCAAAGCTAGCTCCTTCATGGTCATCTGAACATGGCTAAGTGGCATCGTTACCTGGCGACCAGCTATGATAGCTGAGACACACGAAGTGGCAAACATGTGTGTGTGTGTGTGTGTTTGTGTGAAGGGGACAGTGTGACTTCAGCACCAAACAGCAAAAAAAGCAGCACACCAATTCCACAACCACCTGTCCACTATAAAACCAATTCTAATATTTAAACCAGGTGTCATCTTAAATAATGAACAACAAATACCATCAAATCGTGGATATGAACAACACACACGCACAACAAGTGGGCCAGTCTCAATTACAACCTGTAATCCACATTTCCCCTTCACTTCATCAGTCTTGGCTTAAACTTTGCTTTAACATTGTTAATGAATCAAGTGGGCTTTTTTTGCTGGCCAGTTCACTACACTGACCTTTAAATTTCAAATAACTTTCAACATGTTTCTATTTGTGTAAGAAAGTAGATATGCCTTATTGTCATGCACTTAAAGACAGATCATTCAGTATGGAAGAGGTACAGACAGCTAACTAGCTAAGTGCAGTCATCTATGAAAAACCCATGATGACATGTCTAATCTCTAATTATCCCATATGGCTTCTAAACATAAGCCAACAGATGCGTTTCTTTGGGAAGAATAGCAAGGACAAAGAATTATATTAGTTGTCAGGATTTAGGGCCTACACACATGGTAGGCTACTTAATGTTTGTAAATGGCTTACTGTAGGTGATAAATGGGTGATCAAATAATACCATCAATGTATGGTGAAAGTAAAAACAGTAGCCTACTAGTGCAATCTAGCCTATTTCGAAGGATCAATAGCCTATAAACAGTATCTGAACAATACAGGTGATGTGCTTTTGGATTCAGACTACAAGGGTTTATTATATCAAGATTCAGGCTGGACTGATCATTCAAAAGATAGAATACAAAATCCTAAACTATACAGAAAATGGCCCATCTTCACCATAAACAACTACAGAAAAAACAAACAAAAAAAACGTCCACAACGTAGCCTAGGCCTAATAGAAAAAAAATAACGGAAGTTAAAGTTACGTTTCAGGAAACGACTAACGAAAAATCCCAGCAATCGACACGTAAATTAAATAATCAACAAAGCCATTTTTCTCAATTATTCGGCGTGAGGAATTCTGGATCAACAGGTCCAATCAAGGGGCCACGCTAATGCTGTTGGGGTATTGCAACACCCATGACATGGTTAAATAGGTGCTTAGCCAGTCTAACAGCTTGCATTCACACCCCAGCACGATTTAGGCCCTTTCAAAAGATGCACTTCCGTCCACCTCAATGTTTAGCACGCAGATTTAGATTCCAGAATACAAATGCAAACACACCAAAATGTCTGGAATTTGAACCACGATAGTTGGAAACAATGCATCATTCGGAATCGGTTGCATCGGCTACTTTGTTGCTCTAGTGTTGGGTGGTTACCCCTACCAACAACACTGATGTGGACAAGCGAGGTAACAGAGAACTTGATTCCCTTTTGTCTTTCCTTCACCAGCGACAATAAAATGGCAGATTCTATCCAAATCAGAACTAATTCCATGACATAAATTGGATTTACGCGAGTGATAATGCAACCATTAACTATTTCCAATTCGGCTGAAAATGTACACCGAGCACTGCATTGTGTAGCCTGAGCCCCCATTCTCATAGAGGCATTGGTGATTTGGTGGGGGGGGGTCATTCGTTAAGAAATAACCATTTATGTTGGTTTTGTTTCAAAGAGTGAAAACACGAATTGAGTGCTTACAAGTTTGAAAACGAGATAAAAACAGTAATCCGCCATTCTTGGACAATTCTGTAAAGTTCTTGCGCACCATGACTGCCTTACCTAGAAGGAGTAGCTTGACCTCCCTTGCGGCTTTCTCTCCGTCGTCTCGCAAATTTCTGTCGATCATTTTACTGCGCTCCACCGCCGCCTTGTCCTCGGTGCTCAAGGTACACCCCATCCTTAAGCGATTCCCCCGGTCGATGAAAAGGTAAAAGATAAAATATATACAATTCAAACATGCAAGGGTTAAAACGAGTAACTCCCGGAAAGCCACACGCCCTTGTGTAAAAAAAAACGATGATCTAAAACAGCCTAAAATGGAGAGATTCTTGACACAAAATGGAATGGGGTGACTGTGAGCGTCCTCCGGTGCCCCGCGTATATTCCCTGTGTTCTCTGCCGTCTCGGCTCTTAATAAAATGATAAAATAACGAGACCAAATGGACTGTAACGACGCCCTCTTCCAGCGCGTCAGCCTCTGTTCTCAGTCATCAAGAGATTGCTGCTTCCTGTTCTCATACATGGCGGCTCGTGCACGTGTGTTTGGCAGCAGGCACGCGCCTATAGCTTCAACAGCACATTACCGCGCATCTTTGTAGACACGAAACTGATAATGGCAGTGTCTACTACCGTGCAGCACTGCCCTCTGTTTCGTGCTTCTCTGCCTCCAGCAGTTGCCAACTCACCATTAAACCAGACGGATACTATTTTTGACACCACAAGCTACAAGACGGATAACAGTAATATTGTCTACCACTTGCCCATGATCTCAATGAATATATCATATTTTGTTCATAGTCCACCCCCCCCCCCCTTTTTTTCTCTTTTACCACTAGTATTGCACTGATTGGTCTGTTAGTGAAATATGTATTTCCTTACCTTTTAACTCCAGGCACTATATTAACCTTTAAATGAAGGTCAAATATATTTTGTGAATAATCTAAAATTCTATTTGGTGAATTATTTTTGCCCTACAATTTAAAATCTAGATTTTAGAACCTTCATAGCCATGTTTCCAGAGAAACCTATATGCACCACGCCCTGAGATCTAGTTGCTTGACAACCTGAACCAAGCCTGGAATCTCTAGGAATCTGGATTGCTAATGGTGATGTAATATGTTCAGGCGACACAGGGACGGCACATCAGGAGGACTTCATATTTTCCAACAGTGCATTCCTGTCTGGACTCTGGTGTTTTACATATAATTTCAATGACAAATATGGGTCTCAGGAAGCCTATGCAAAGCTGTGGAACCACCTCCGGCGATTTCCCTACCTTTCCCCATGCAACAGGTGCACGCTGATGTTGGTGCTACTATAAACAGGCTGCTCCTCAGGCATTAAAACAACAACAAAACTCCAGAGATGGAAAACTTTCAAAACCTGCCACTCTACAAACAGATCACAGTAGGGTCACCTCGGTCTGGTGTGTGTATATTTATCTGGCAAAGACTAAAAACTTAGGATGTATGCATGTGTGGAACTGAAAGATCTCCCTTTGCCGGAGCGGTCTGGTCACTGTGTGCAGGGATCAAACTGGCAAAGTTGCGGGCCTACTGTGGGCGCGGGGGAGAATGGCGGGGCTCCCAGTGGGATGCTAATGACAGTGTGTGCAGGCTGAACATGGCACACAGTGGGAGATGGGCTCCCGAGGGAGGAGGAGCCACGTCGAGGCCGGAGGTGGTGAGATGGTGAAACAGCTCCATCTAGAGTCAGAATCTCTCTCTCTCTCTCTCTCTCTCTCTTTCTCTCTCTCTCTCTCTCTCTCCTTCCCCTCTCTCTCCTGCTCTCTTTTTTTCTTTCTTTCTTTCTCTCTTTTACACATACACACACACTCTCTCTTTCTCTCTCTCCCACTCTCTCTCTCTCTCTTTCTCTCTTTTTTTACACACACACAGTCTCTCTGTCTCTCTCTTACACATGCACACACACACACACACACACACACACACACACACACACAGACTCTCTCTATATCTATCTCTATCTCTCTCTTGGTCTGAAGGTCGTTATCACAAACATCACACAAAGGTATTGAACTGTTACAGGGGTTACAGCACAGAATGATGCATCCACAGAATTATTAAAGGGGATCAGAACCATGTAAACTGGGAACCAGAAAAAGCATTTGAAAATGACGCATGTGCCAGATTAAGGAACAGATTGGACAGATTAAGAAAAATGACTGTAGCAACACTAAAGAGAGCACCTGATGGTGACATGTGACTTAGCTGTGAATGAGGGCCAGACTATTATCATGACAATAAACAAGTCATTTGCGGATTGTAATTTAATGGCACTTAAAGATTATATGTAAATGTGAAGGATTTAGTGATAGAGTGAATGATTACAATAAAAAAAAACTACTAAGGGGAGAATGGGGTAAGTTGAGCATGGCGGTAAAATGAGCCACCCTCTTTTTGTTTTTATAGGAAACCGTAAACAAATGTTATCATGTGACAGCATTTTAAGGAAGAGGTACAGCACATGGCAAATGTGGAAGAAATATATGTAAAAATATGATTTTTTTGCTCTCCAAGTGGATTCCGTTCATGTCCAGAGTTAGGGTGATTTAGAGAACATTTTCTGATGCATTACACATCAATTGGTGGCCTTATAAAGCTATGATGTGAAGGCTAAACAAAATCAAGAATGTTACCGTAGCTTGTTGTGAGAAGCATTTTCTTTCAAAATGGTGGCTGTGGGGTAAGATGAGCCACCAGGGCTGGGATAAGTTGAGCCAGCTAACTGGTACTTGTATTGCATCTATACGATGTTTAAGTTTGCCTTGTTTTTGTGACCTCATACTATATGGTTCCTTAGTGATACTAAGAGCTGAAGATACTTTAATCAGCAAGTTAATCTGAATTATTTAAGTGAATTAAATGGGCGAATCTTTGTTTTGGCCCAACTTACCCCACACCTAGGCTCACCTTACCCTACATATGGGGTAAGTTGTGCCACGAGACCAACTCTTTTGCAGAGGGCATATCTATTTACCCTTATAAGTTATCAAAGAGTTGTTGGTTACAGAAGTTGTAGAACACTTGTGTGAAGGTTACAAAACAAAACCTCTTCGACACATTAGAATGATGAAGAATGTAAAAAACGGCTCATCTTACCCCATTCTCCCCTACTGTAGCCACTGTATCACATTTAATGTCTGTGCTATTCTGAAGGAAGTGAACTGAGGAGAGTGAGTGGTGTGTTTAATGTCTGTGCTATTCTGAACAAGGAAGTGAACTGAGGAGAGTGAGTGGTGTTCTGGTCAAGGTGAAACGAGAATGGTGATATTTCTAAAAGGTGGGGCTTCTTTTTTTCCAGTATGTGCCCTTTATGGTCCCAACAAGTGTCCAATGCTGGGCTATCGCTACAGTCAGATTGACCGCATGTCACATGAAACCTATTGATGGACCATAACGGACAAAGTCTCATATAATCCCCAGTTCATTCCCTACTAACACATATAGGGCTCTTAGTTATCAAAGGTGGCAGTTCCAGAACCATAGAAAGAGACGGTTGCCACCATGCATGCGATCAAAAGTCCCCCCAAAAAACCTGCTGACTGGCTGTCACAGGAGGGTGGGGTGTATCTCTGGATGCTGCAGGGCGTAAGCTAGTAACTCATTGACTACTGACCAAGTGATTGGCCGTTTTCAGTCCCAAAACTCCCATGACCCGAAAACTTGCATGGAAAAACGCTGCCATTTTTTTTCCACGGTCTCTTATGGGAGTGCCACCACTCTGCTTTCTCTACCGCTTTGTGCAGTTCATATAAAAGGCTTGTATCTGTCCAAAGACTTACATCTGTCCATAATGCAAGATCATAGGCTATAGATACCATTTTGTTGAAAGTCTGTACATTTCCTTACAATCCAGTCATGTGATAATAAGACCCTTGATCCACACAAAGAAGTCTCTTGGCATGGTTTTTATCTCTGTGAGATAACTGATATTACTTTGGAGCAATCCTGTGAACCTCTATCCCACCTGTTGTGGAGTTTGACCACTGGAGTCTTGCTTACATAATTAGCGTCAGTTAATACTTGGGTGTACAGTACAGTCTCCTGTGTCTTCACCTTTTCACCAGTCTCTCTGGGCTTCCCTTGTTACGGAGGTACGTTCAACATGGGCTGCCGGTGTGATACTGTGTGTGGGCTCATCGTTGGGTCTGTGGTGGGGGCCCTGGTGGCTGTGTTTGGGGCGATACTCATGCCTGTGGGGGACAATATCATCGCGTCCACAGTGAATAAGGTACGTCAGAGTTACTGTTTTTTTTTTACACTTGACAGTGCTGAAGGTTTCAAGTTGATAACTACCTGAAATAAGTCGGAAATAACTCGGTGCTCTGCACCAAATACACGCTGTAGTTCAGGTGACCTTAGTGGTGATCCAGACACCTCGGTCGTCACCTGAACATTTGGCGAAAATACACATGGATCTTGTGAAGCTCTGCATTTTAGGTCAAAGTGGGTACAGAGTATTCCAGTGAATGGTTGGTGACTTTTTGCCTTCCTCCGCAGGAAGCTGTGCTTGAGCCTGGAACGACAGCCTATGAGAACTTTGCGTCTGCTGGTAACCCTGTTTACAGGCAGTTTTGGCTGTATGATGTATTAAACGCAGCAGGAGTGGTGGAATTGGGAGAGACGCCTGAAGTGAAAGAGAGAGGACCATACACATACAGGTGACCACAGTGTTTCCACAATTGATATTTGGGGGCGTTTATGTCTTTAACATGACAGGACAGGAGAGAAAGTGACAGGATATTTTTTAAGTTGGGTTATATATATATATATATATATATATATATATATAATGGAATGCAGTAAATTCAATTGAACAACATTAACTTATTAAGACATTGCTTACAAAGTACATCTTTGCATGTCTACATGTTAGTGATAGCTTTGCAGGTTGCATTTTACAGTCTGATAAGAAAAGACAGAATTCTGTCAAAGCAGCAAAACTGCTAAATGTTGCTCTAATAGCATCATATTTTTCACCAGTTTTATTTCTCAGTAACATATTTGTGACTAATTTTTATTTTATATTGGCTAATATGTCCCAATAGATGCATTAATTAATGTTTTTAGCATGTGCACAAACATTTACACATGACTGAAGTAAAAGGTTCTCTGCACAGCTGACAAGATTAAACTTTTTTATATTTTATTCTATCCATGATATTTGGTGTAAGTAAGTTTTCAGTGAGTTCTCATGGACATAGGCCATTCAGAGGTGACATTCAAATATGTGTAATATAATATGTTTTATGATAGTCAGTTGTCTGATAGCACAATATCTTATCTAGGCTGCCTCAAAGGAGAGTTGATTGTTTTTAACAGCCTTCCAGGAAGGAAATATTTAGTCAAGCACATGTTTTGGTATCCAAATGTCTAGTCACATGAACACTTTAATTGAGCAATGGATTTTACCGTAGTTGTTACTCCTTTACTGAGTTATGGTCACAAACCAACTTATTTAGTTGGAATTATTCAAACATGTGCATATCACTTGAGTAATGCATTGTGGGTAATGCCTGTGGACAACATGGGACTCGAAATATACTGTATCATTTTTACACACTACACCGTTGAAGTTTTCCCAATCATGCGTCCTCTAGACAACAGTAGGCCACGCTAAGGTAGTGGTCAGTCCATACAGCCAAGTCTCTTAACATCTAAACCCAAAGTATATCATTTGACAGTAAATAATCATTATTCTATATCTATCATCATTATTCTATATATAGAATATTATATATTTATATATAATATCATAATTATTTACATTTTTCTTGTATTGCAAGTGCATTTTAAGGTGAAATATGACAGTTCAGACATGTTTTGATATTGCAGTGTAGCTTATATATCTTATGGTTGCTGTAGCTTTCCAGATTTCTTAATAGGAATGTCTCAGGTAAGTATTAGTATTAGTTAATCAGACAGGACAGTAGAGAGATCGGGAAATGACCCAGGGCCCTGTGGGCACGCGGACCTGAATATGGTAAAAACACTGTAACCAGCTGTGCCACACCGTCCCCCACTCTCATACTGTTTTGTTACTTCACTGTTATTGATGCTGGGAGTTTATCTCAAATAGTCAAGGCTGTGCTGAAGTACATCAGGACAAGGCTCACAGATACTAGATAGATAAACTAAATCAAATATCCACATAGTGTGCTTAAGGATGATCAAGCATGAGGCGCTTGCAGTGACAGGGCAGGGATTGAGCCTGTAATTCTGTATGCATGGTAAGGTGCTCTATGAGAGTGAGTGTCATGGTGATGGTGCAAATAAGTAAGTCCAACAGTACAACAGTGTAAGAATAAAGTCTAGAGACCAGCAAAAAATAAATATGGACATATAAGAGAATAATGTAGACAAAGTAGTATAAAAAAACTATATCAGTGCAAGAATAGGTTGAAGTAATAGGGTTACAACCATTGGTCAAATATAAAGTATTAAGTATGCTGAATGCTGCGTATATGCTGAGTATAATATATTATTATATATAATATAATTGCAGGACTCGTTACTTACCTAAAGAGAACATCACAGCGCATGAAAACCACACAGTGTCGTTCCTTCTTCCGGCAGGGGCCATCTTTGAGCCCTCCATGTCCGTGGGCCCAGAGGAGGATGAGGTCACTGTCCTCAACCTGGGTGTGGCTGTAAGTCTCCATCGTCATGTCGACTTCACCGCGTCAGATCAGTCCCAGTGATAACGGTAGCAAGGATCCACGGTCACATAAAACGATTTAACTGCAATCCTCCCAATCCTCTGTAGCACAGTGTCTGCACCTGTGTTATATCGATGTTATTGTCATTTAGCTCTGGTTGATTTGACGGCCTAAGAATTGTAATAGCATCCTCAAGTCTGTATAGGTGTTCATATTCCTTGTAGAAGTAGGTGCTTATTTTGTGCCCATATGCTGTTTTCCTTGTTTACCTTTATAAACTCATTCTAGGGGCTCAGACAAGAACTATGACTTAGCAAATTTGTGCACATGGTTGCCGACACAACCATATATCAGTGGAAATAAAAATGTTTATGTATATTTCGCTGCATATCTCAGATCATTCCCTCAGCTATAGGCAAAATGTTTTACAGCAGTTATCCTTCCACTCTGGACATTGCTTATAGGATACAATTGCACCATGATAAAGAACACTAAAGAACTCTCTCTTTCCTTTGCTTTCCAGGGTGCTTATTCGTCTCTTGATCACGGTCTTTTGAATCTTTTGATGCAAAGCACAAATTCCTCACTCTTCCAGAGGAGGTCAGTCAAAGAAGTGTTATGGGGATACAGGGACCCCCTTCTTCTGTCATCACTAGTCGGTATCTTTTACCCGGTGAGTACTAGTTGCACTTGCCATTGTTTTGTTCATTCTATGAAATGTGTATAAAGCAAAATATGTACTTACAAAAGAGAGCGACTTGTCTTTGTCAGTACAACGGCACCTTTGATGGGCCATACAGCATCTTCACGGGCAAGGATGACATATCCAAAGTCTCATTAATAGACAAGTGGAACGATCAAAGGTGACTCATTTTATTTTTGCTCATTTTGCTTTACATTAGCCTGGGAATACCCATACAACCTTACGGCAAATTTTGGATTTGCTCTGCAGCTCAGTCTGACCAAGAAGCTATTGAAGCCCATTTCCTAATGTCAATGTCAACGTCCAAATACAATCACTAATTGTATTTTTGCATGTACGGCAATGTACGGCATGGACGTGTATTTAGTTTGAATTGAGTAAACAACTGCATTAAAAAGCTTCATTTACAAGATTGCTACACATTTGAAACGATTTGGTAAGAGTTATACGCCCTGCTGGAAGTCATAAATCAATTAAACTTTTTCTAGTCCCACTTTCAATTGTACAGTTGTGAAGGTTTGGTTGTTCCCAGGCTATGGAAACATACAATCTGAGTGTCTTACAAAGTCATGCCTTTGTTGTACAAAGTCGCACTTTTGTTGTATAAAGTACCTTGTCCATTAACCTGTTGTATATTTCTCACAGCACACTTTCATTCTGGGACAACCCATATTGTGATATGATCAATGGCACAGGTGAGGATAACACACTTAGTCACCTTCTGTTGATGTTTTAGTGACCGGTATGTCATGCATACCAGTATTAGCCTTGCCTTCAGTTTTATCCCCTCAAAAGATCATTAGATCATGTAGAAGATTTCAGTGTCTTGACACAAGGAGGTCTTTCACATTTGTGTCTGCATATTGCCAGTTTGTTTACATTTAAAGTTGACTTCTCTTACCCTTTCAAAGATGCTTCGTCCTTCCCTCCTTTTTTGGATAAGAAGGAGCCTCTCTTTTTCTTCTCCTCGGACATATGCAGGTTGGTTTTTGGTAGAGTTCTCAGTGTGTATGTCGTAATCATTACATGCTGATTTTAAACAGTATGAAAGGTTCTTGCTCACTCACAATGGCACTCCATAAATTCATAAACATAGAGCTGGAGTCTCATTTCAAAAATACTTGCTATTGGAGTAAAAATAGAACTATTTTTTTAGTATGGTGAATGGTGAATGTTGAATTGATGTAATAATGTAAGATTATTAGCCACATTGTATATAAGCCACAAAGAAACAAAACCATATTAATACCATATTAACTGCCCCTGTGTATTAACCTCATAGCTAAAGAAATCCTGCAAAATCAATGTATAAGTCGCGGCTAATAGTTGGAAAATAACGGTACACAACTAAAATATATAGCTAATTACAAGTTTAGGCATATTTTGACAGCTCTTAAGTTCTTAAAAACACTGCTCAAGCTTGCACGTCTCATTTTGACCATAAGGGGTCAGGCTGTACTAATATAGTTCTGTGCTTTGTGTGTCCCAGGTCTGTCAGTGCTGTATACTCTGGAAGTCATGATTTGATGGGGATTGATGTGTACCGCTACAAGCTACCCCCACGAACCCTGACCTCTCCAGTGGAGAACCCAGACAACATGTGCTTCTGCCGGGACGAGTTGGTCACCAGGAACTGCACCTTGGCTGGGGTGCTGGACGTCAGCTCCTGCAGAGGTGGGAAGATAGATAATCAATCCATTTATCCATCAATCCATCCATCCATTATTCATTCATTCATTCGTCTGTTTATTAAAGTTTTCATTCAGCCAACCATTGTCAGTCTGTAAATCAATCAGTAAGTCAGTGTAGCAAAGATTTGGAGCAAAGATTCTACAGCATTGCGCTCTATGATCTTTGGTTTGGAGTTAGTCCTCTTTAGGGTACAATTCTGTCCAGTTTGTCCAGGAACAGTCAGAGGTTAAATAGGTGAGAGACTTGTGGTATCGTTCTCCACAGGCTTCCCAGTCTACATCTCCCTACCTCATTTCCTTCATGGCAGCGCATACCTGACGCAAGCAGTGCATGGCCTTAGCCCCAGCGAGGAGCACCACTTTACCTACCTGGATGTGGAGCCGGTAAGGAACCGGGGTTTGAGCTTTCACGGCAAAAAGGCCATGGTGGACACACAAATACACACTCACACGCTCATGCACACACACAGACAGACACAGAGACACACGGAGACATACAACCTGAGTACACAAACACAATGACTCAAACACAAACATACACACATACACACACACACACACACACACACACACATACATACACACACACACACACACACACACACACACACACACACACACACACACACACACACACACACACACACACACACACTAAGTTACTGGCTGATTAGTTCTCCTACTGTATATCTCCTACACAGACCACTGGTTTCACCCTGCGGTTTGCCAAGAGGCTCCAAGTTAACATGATGTATGGACCCTCAACAAAGATCACGTGAGTTCAGACACCTCCCTCATAGCAGGTCCACACCGTGGGTTCTTATGGCTCACCGCATCCACACTATACTGACAGGTCGAGCTCCTTAACTCTATCTTCTCCCACAGGGCACTGCAACATGTGAAAGACTACACCATTTTCCCAGTGGTGTGGCTCAATGAGGTGAGAGCTGTTGTGGTCATTCCTTCAAAATTTCTAAAGCATATTTGACTAAATTCCGGTGTGTGTGTGTGTGGGGGGGTGTTCTAACGCACTAACTCAGCAAATTTAACCATCCTAGGTTCTTTCCCAATAGATAGATTGGATACAATAGATACTGTACAGTATATTATGTGTTGAAAGTTAAGAATGTTTTTGTCTACTTGTCACTTACATGTGACGTAAGGTGATGTTGAGAAACAATGGTCAAAAAACACCTTTAGTCTCCTGTCCTCACCATCTTATTAAAGCCCCATGTCTTTGTCTTACTAGACGGCCGCCGTGGATGAGGAAACAGCCGACATGTTCAAGAAGGAGCTGGTGTCTCGAATTGACCTGCTCGACAATCTCCAGATTGGACTGATGTCCGTGGGCTCGGCCATGTGTGTGCTCTGTGCAGTGGCTGCCTGCGTTGTCAAGAGAGGCCGGAAGAGGAATATAATAGCATGATGGAGATCAACCAGAGATAAACTGATAAAGAGAATGACTGGTGTCCACAGAATGACTCTTTGAAATGTCTGCCTGACACTGTAAGCCATATTTAATATATCTATGAGCTCCATAACACATTCATATTCATGTATTATATACTGTATATTTATTACACGGCTCTTCATAATGCTGTAGAATGCTCTATATCACTTGAATGGGCCTTCCCAACGTTCGGAGGTCTGATAATTTTGTATAACAGACTATTGCTATGTATAACAGACCATGTCAAGGAAAATGGGTTTTGTGCATTCTACAACATTATGAAGAGCTGTATAATAAGCAGGATAATGTATAGAATGCTGGTTATTATCAGGGAAATATTCCCTTAAGGGCGAAGCAAGTCCGGTTCACCCAGTGGAGATATTTGAAGGTCTAGTAATCTATCAGCAATGGGCTCTGATTTGTAAAGGAAGGATATATTTTTCCATGATTACAGTGTTTTTTTATAAATTAGAACTAATTTGTTATCACGTATTGTATGTTGGAAAATGTCAATTTAAACATATTTGCTGTAGTGTTCAACTAAAAAAAGGCTTTTTCTTATGTGCTTGTGAGTAATTTTGTTTTGTTTTTCCTGTTGTTTATTAGTATGCTGGTGCATATGTTGATGCTATTTAATACTTGAATGTTATATTAATACAGAAAAGAAATAAACAAGATATGGAACTGTCTGTGAAACATATTCAAACTTCAGACCTGGTTTTATTTCATTCAGTTGTGCTGAATTTTCCCAAGGTTCCACACCTCACCTTTTCACATGAGTGTTAACGTCTTTATGACACAAGGGTCACACACACTGACTCTGACACCCGTTCCCCTCCAACATCCACTTTGGAGTCATTCTCACCAGCGGGAACAGACCAGCGCTTTGTGCACTCAGCGGTGAAATGTGAAATGTATTCAGTCTCCTTTCTCTTACCTCACCTGGGCATTAAATCAAAACATGATCAAGGGAGAGAGCGAGAGAATGAGAGAGAGAGAGAGAGAGAGAGACGGAGAAACAGAGAAAAGGGAAAAAAAAGCCTCTTTTATTATTCTGTGCATAGCAGTCGGGTTTGTTTAGTCAGAAAGCAGTGGCTTTGCCCCCACAGAAGCTTGCACTTAGAGTTTTATAGTTTTTAAATGAGGCTGGCTCGCCTCCTCCGTCTCTTTGATTCCCCCTGGCTGCCGTCTGTTCTCTGTGCTGTTGGCTCACCGGCGGGAATCACACGGCAGCCGTTTTCCCCTGGATGGTGGTCTGGCGGGCCGACAGACGACTCTTACCCGACCCCTCAGCCTCACCCATCTCTGCTGACCTCTGGGGGCCTCAGTTGCCTGATAAGGTTAATGAGGTCATGCGGATGAGTCAAGCTTGTGGCGTGGGTTTGGGGCTAGTCATAAGCAGCGTGGTGCCTGTACTGTAGGAGTCCCTCTGCTTCAGAAAGGTCATGGGGGGCGATAAGCTCGAACTGCATGCCCATCATGCTTGACGTATGTGGTAATTCTAAAAGATCATAGTTACGTGCCGGAGTATGAGAGCTCACTGAATGCTTGGGAGAATTGGAGTGAGTAAATGAAGTGACAGCCATTCCAGCATTTAGAGGTTGTTGCAAAATGGCTGCCTTGCTCTAGCTGATGTACTATTTATTTCCAGGACGATTTTACCTTGAGGGAGACTAATTCCTGGCTGCCTATGATATGATATCACTATATGGATTTTGTCAGCTACTTGTGCAGCTGATGATTTTTCATTTTATTTCACTTCTGAAGGACTTTCAGTATAATATAAAATAATAATAAATGACATGCAATTATAGTTGTTGATAGAGCCTTTTAGTCCTCTTTGTAGTCTAGTCTACCTTGACACTGTAGTTGTAAGACTTCTTTTATTGAAAATGCAAAAATGTGTATCTGCAAATGTGGATTGTATCTAAACTGTATATTCAATTTCTGTGAGTTTACCGTACTCTTAACTGTATTTATTCAAGCATTCATTACATTAATAAATAGAAATACACAAATGTTCAGGGTCAAGTTTGACATATTGACATTCACTGTGAAGACAGTTTGATCTGCATCAAAGGAGTCAAGATTTTGCAATCAATGACTGATGTATTTTGAAAAAATAACTTTATGATTGAAACATGACAAAATGAAATGTGCTGTGTAACTCTGCCAATTGCAGATACTGTCAAAACAATTTGAGAGATTATGTTAAAATTATATACACTTTACCACATTTTAATGACACACATACTCATGATATTTTACAAAAAAAATGACATAAGTTACAGCGACACAAATATTAATGAAAAAAAAAAAACTGTACACACAACCATGGCTAACATTTTCTACATCCTCTATACCTGTTAGTCTAAACAGACGACTGGAACACAAGCATGTAAATCACTAACAAGATGATGGCCTTCATGCTAATACACATGTGGCAGGATAGCAAAAATGTGCGTGACAAAGCGCTGTATTGAAAGGAAACATTCAGTGTTCTTACGCCACTCTTAATGCTGCGTGGTGTAAGATTCAGTTGTCCTTCAGAAATCCTTACATTAATCTCTCAGGGAAAACATTAGTTATAAACCATACGGTCGGGTCAATCCAAACAAACAGACAGCTTATATAGTTCAGTGTACCTGTGTGACACTTACATATGAACGTATTTCGTACATTAATCATGCTATCTCAGGTTTAATAAGGGAACTGATGTTTTTTTTGAAACATGGAAGCCTTTTGTCTCCTAAAAGCTTTCCATCGGTGAATGTGTACACGCAGGTGTGTGACGACGTGGTATAAAGCCTGGGTCCAGCAAGTGGTTTTCTATGGAAGCCTGAGGTCCAGCAAGTGAGGTGGACTGTGTCTACTTCTCCCCACAGATGTCTGTCATTACACACACACACACACACACACACACACACACACACTTGTCTTGGACATCTGTGGGGCATCTGATAGCTCGTGTACTTTGGCCTGTCCACCATGTTGTAATTTCCATTGGTGAGACGTTCTTGTAGGGGAACATTTGGGTCTGCCAAATCATCTGCGGTAAAGCGGAACAGCCTGTCGAGATGAAACAAGAGTTCTGTCCAAGAGCCCCTTATAAAGGCGTAAATTGTGTACTGTTCACAGTCCCTCTTGGAAGACCTATGTGTTTGTAATCTTTGAATAGTTGAATAGTTTGCGCAGAAAAAGGGAATACAAACTACCTTTATTTTTAAGATAGCCCTGTGGTTTGCTAGCAAGCTTTGCCACGGAGTGCTACATTTCTGTAAACAATTTGTACTGTGTAATCATGTTGGACGCTTAGTTGCATTTGTTGAATGCTTGTCAAAACAGAGGAAAAACAGCTAGACTTTTCATCTAAAGCATGCAAGTACGGCATCTCAGAACAAACAATGGCACATATCTTATATGCATGGACCAACACCTTCTTTTACTTAAAGTCAATATTACTGCAGCTTGGTTTTTATAAATACCAGATCATGCTTGCTTGCTTGTAGTCTCATTCGGTATTGCTAGTCAGGAGATTTGCTGAGAGGGAAAGTCCTTTCACCCACTGCACACACGTGACCCAAGTGCAGGGTGCAGATGGTGTAACAACTGTGTGTGTGTGTGTGTGAGTGTGTGTGTGTGAGAGTGAGTGAGTGAGTGAGTGAGTGAGTGAGAGTGTGTGTGTGTGTGTGTGTGAGTGTGAGTGTCTGTGTTGGCATAGGTCACAGTCACTGAGTACCTCATGCACGTAAGACTACTGTAGAGGCATTGAAGGAAGCACATCTCTCTCTCTTTCTCTCTCTCTCTCGCTCTCTCTCTCTCTCTCTCTCTCTCTCTTCAGTGCCGTCATGACTCCCCCAAATGTGTGGGCCCAATGCAGTCAGGGGCAGCCCGGAACATAAATGTCTAAAAGAAGTCCATTGGAGCGCGGCGTACCCAAAGGCATACCCCAGATGCTCAGTCAGTCATTTTCTCTCCCCCCCACAACCCCTCCCTTTGTCCTCCTCCTCTACTTCTCTCTCCACCCTAACACCCCCCCTCCCTCCTCCTCTCCTTCTCTCTCCACCCCAACACCCCCCCCCCCCCTCCCTCCATCCCTTCCCCGACACCACCATCTACTCCAGGGGCAGGTGGTTCCGGCGGTTGCGGCTCTTGGTGCGGTCCAGCAGCGGCTTGAGCTTGCCCAGCTTGCCCATGTCGCCCCTGGCGACCGAGACGGAGGCCCCGGCGGGGGCCAGACCCTGGAGCTGCTTGCGCTCCTTGCAGTACTGCTGCACGGCGAGCGCGTCGGCCGGCGTGAAGGCCGACACCAGGGCCTTGGGGTGCAGCGCCGCCCAGCCCCAGGGCGACTGCTGCTTGGTGGTCAGCGCGCTGACCAGCGCCTCGCTCAGCACGCGCAGGCGAAGCTTGGCCACGGTGCGCTTGAAGCCGTTCTCGGTGGTCAAGCAGTAGTAGAGGCCTTGGTCGGACGGCTGCACCGATCGGATGAGAAGGCCGTGCTCTGTGGAGACCACGCGGTCACTTAGCTTCACCTGCAGGGAGGGAGCGAAGAGGAGGAGGGAAGGGGGAGGAATCAAGAGGTTACCAAGCTGCTCTGCAGACGCTATACTGAAGTGAGAGAGTAGAGGTATGGCAGCTATGTCATAACCCATGGCAATCATTAACATGCAGTCATTTGAACGATGACTTTACATGCTTCTCCATGGACATCGTTCAGAGCTCAGTCAAGCCTTTATACTGTATGTAATCTGTTGCAAGATTTATCCAAAGCTACAGTGAAGTTTTGATATAAAAAGGCTGATTTTGAGGGCACCACAATCCACTGACACTTTTAAAAAAGGTCTTAAGACTTTTCTTTTTAGCAAAGCTTTTGGTCCCCTTTAGATGTTTTTTAAAACCTTTTCTTTTTTTTCCCTTAAACTGCTCGCCTTTTTTTTGTTTTTAACCTGTAGCACTTTGAGATCTACTGTATGATGAAAAGTGCATTATAAATCAAATGTATTATTATTATTATTATTATTATTATTATTATTTTGGTTGTCTGTTTGTACGATATGCCTGTCAGCAGGATAACTTAAAGAACTATCAAGCCTGATGTTCATGAAACTTGACATGGGCCATGGAAGAACCTGTTTACTTTTGGAGTGGATCTAGATAACAGGCCTGGGCCTTAGCACTCTCAGACTGCCCTGGAGGGACAGCAGCCAATATCGGGAGGTGTCAGTTATCTCTAAAATGTGGGCCGCGGGGGAAGCCTCTCGTTAGCCACACTCTACGACAATGTGCTAGTTGAATAAATTGTTTATTTAATTATTTGCTGTTTAGAGCCTGCCAAAGAGCAAAGACTTTTGCCATTGAGTCTTTGATTACTCCACCTAAATGCACGATCTGATGAAGGCCCCAGGCCAAAACAATACTGTTTCATAAACACATTAACGTGGAGGCAGAGTGTGCGGCACTTCTCTACCAACTTCACCAAGAAACCAAGGTGCCCTCCATACCCATTCTCACCGCAGTCACATATGACATTCATGAGCCGTAAAACCCAAGTAAAAGTCAAAGCCATAAAACACACAGGTGCTTCTGCGCTCTCCGAGCATACGTTATCTCTTAACGACCCACTGTTTCCCTGGAGGGACAGCAGCCAATATCGGGAGGTGTCAGCTATCCCTAAAATGTGAGCCACAGGGGAATATCTCTCTCGTTAGCTGCACTCGACAACATCTGAAACAGTTTGGTCTGGAACGCCACCTATGACACCGCGCTTGTTAGAGGAGCACGAGCGGGCAGGGACAGGCCTTTCACGTCCAACATCGAGGCTGTGATCTCAGCCAGATTGTTTTGACAAGGTTTGACGTGAACATCTGGGGCTTGGACGCGAACAGATAGCATTTAATAACGCACGATAGCCCTTTTGCAACATGAAAGCCGAGCTAACGGAGGTCAAACAATGGGCGTGGAGGAGTTTTTTTTGTTGTTGTGCGATCCCTGACACAATACAGCATTAAGTGCGAAATGGAGACCGACTGAGCGATGTTGGCTGTGTGAGCGAGCCGTTTGGCTGACCTCTTTCCGCCGGTCGTTGTCTCTCTGGATGAGCCACTTGATGGAGGCCTGCGGTGACTTGGGCATGCACTCCAGGAAAGTGGTGTTGTTCCTGATCCCGTACTGGGCCAATTCCGCCGCATTTCTGTACGCTGAAAACGAAACGTCGGAGTCAGTTAGTCACTCACATACGCACACACTCACACACACACACATGTGCCGCACGCACGTGCGTGCACACACACACACACTCACTCACAGACACAGACATGCATCCCCACAAACACACACACACAGATTTGGACACATGCATGTGTCTTCACACACACACACACACACACACACACACTCCTATTCAGACATAAGGGAAACCAACTGGACTCGCTGGAATTTGCAAGCTGACATATGGCTACACTGAACAGCTGTGAGTTAGTAAGTGTGAGTATGAGTATGGGCTCTGTGTATATTCATGAGTGTGTATGAATAACTCTGTGTGTGTGTGTGTGTGTGTGTGTGTGTGTGTGTGTGTGTGTGTGTGTGTGTCCTGAAGAGTAGGGTCAAAGTTGACTGTGGGGACAAGTGGAGCCTGCGCCAGGCCCCTGCACCTTTCAGTGCAAACCTCAGGCCTCAGGGACTTCCAGATCTGCCTTCCAGCTCCTTAAGTGGAGGCTGGTGGGGCATGTGTGTGTGTGTGTGTGTGTGTGCGTGCGTGCGTGCGTGTGTGTGTGTGTGTGTGTGCGTGCGTGTGTGTGTGTGTGTGTGTGTGTCTGGAGGGTGGAGGGTTTTGCCTAATTATCGGCAGTGTCATCTGTTATTTCTAGTTCCAGACAAATGGGCTGTCAGTCAGCTGGATGGATGACAGTGCTAAGACTAATTAGCTGGCACAAACCCAACATGTGCTGAGGGTCCCTGAGCGGAGCTCCATGCGGCGTACAGGAAGTGGAGTGGTGACGTGGAGAGACGGATCTGTGGGAGCGTAACGTCGTACAGCACCCAAAGGGGACAGCTGGGGTCATCCCATATGTGGAGAAGTTTCCCAGCAGGCAGTGGGGCTGGTGTGTGTGTGTGTGTGTCTGCGTGTGTGTGTGTGTGTGTTGAGTTTATTAGAGGGTCTGGATTCAATGCAGTTACACATGTACACATTCATTGGTGATGTAGAGGGGATCTAACTAAAGACAGCAGGCATAGAGCGGCTCGTTTCATCAAGCTACACACTGCCCTTTGGCACAAGTGTAGCTGTGGATTTGTAATAGAATTGATCCTGACTTGATGTAATTTCACTTGAAAGCTTAACGACAGAGGGCAAATGAGGGAGAGACAGGTCCAAAAGAACAAAAGAGATGAAAAGATACAGATAAAAGACAAATCAAAAAGAAGGAAAAGAAACACAAAAAAGAGTGATAGATTGGTATTGCATAAGAATGAGGAAGACCAACCCTTGAGATTGAACCCTCTGCACTGGGTTAGTGGGTTGCCGTGGATGATGTCCTGTCTCCGACTGCGCCTGAGCATCACACAAACAGCAGCACAGTAATCCATCACTGTCACACCTCAGAGAGCGTTCCCTACCCTTCAAACACTGTTTTGTGATGTGGCTAACACATGATCTACAAAAGAATCTAGCTCAAAGGGAAACAGTGAATTCATTTCTTGTGGCTAGATCTCGCGTTTCTCGAGTAGCCGGTTGTGTCAACAGTGAAGAGGATGCAATTTGAGCCAGAGAAACTCCGCCACGTGAGGTGGGTTTTTTCACAGTAGTTTCTCTCAGATACGAAACGGCCTTGAGACACCAAAAGCAACAGGATAAGTAAACGGTATGACGGATTCATTTCCCGCACGTTCTCCGAGGAGCAAGGCGGCTGTTCCTTAGTTCTAAACCCAAACCAAACTTGAACTGTGGTTGACTGATTTCCCCCGAGCAGCTGTTGTTGTTGAATAGCAGCAGGGGGGGTGGCGGAGAGGGCACTGAATATGAAAAATGAAGCCATTTCCCGCCAATTACAACTTGCACGGAAGCTGCCAAGAATGAAATCCATTCTTTGTCACATGCTAAAATAGGAGCAAGCTGAGTGGGCACCATGTTTTTGTCGCATTAAAGCATTCCACAGCTAACTCTGCAATGCATCAGGGTGTGCACGATACACTGCATCCTCCGCCTGTTACGCAAGCAGCCTAGAACATACTGAAACAATATCTGAGAAACCTTTAAATGTTATAGGTGATTCATCATAATCATCGTTATTTCCTGGAATCGTCTCACTAGTGCTAAGTAGCTTGATGAAATTTCCAAGGCCAGTTGGACGGTTGTGGGCGGCCTACCTTTTCCCCGTGGGGTAGAAGCGAGAACAGGTCATTCCATCCCAGGCGCAGTAGGGGTCCCTGGCCAAGCAGCAGTCGGCGCAGGCCGAGCCGTAGGCATGGCAACGGTGCAGGGACACTTGGGACACGCCATGTTCCGAGCTCACGTATAGCTGTTGCTGCAAAGCAAACAGTTCAAATGTCAGGGGGGTGACTGTTTATTTTCCTTGGCCTCGGTGAGTGACAGCAAAATGAACTTAATCACCACGGTAATTGCAGCTCCCTGCTCTATGTTGCCACTGTGTCAGATATTTATTTCTAGCTTTTTTTTGGTTCGACGCATTATAGGATACAGTGACTGCGATCCACACCACACCACAATTATGATTTTTCTCAAATGAAACGCAGGCATTTCCCTGCAGCGAATGGCTGACTGCTGTTAACTTACCTTTTTGGACGAGATCTGCAAATTGGTCACGGCAGCTCCATTCTGGAAGAAAACAAACAAACAAGGCAAATTGGAAAATTTATCCCTGGCATGGCGAACCCTCAGACCACATAATCAACCGTGAGCCCTTTGACTGGTGGTCTGTTGTTACAGGCTCTCTGTGAAGAATGCTGATTAAGACCCTCCAATTGGTTGAGATGGACAGAATCCACAGTAGCAGACACAGAAGCCGCTGGAGTATTATGGTGAGTGGCGACGCAAAACTCCAGGCGCAAGTGGAAATTATAAAAGCCAAGGAGCTCAGTCCAGGCCTTGATCACGCACAGGAGTCGTTGCCCCATTAAGATAAAGCAGCTCTTGGCGAGGATATTCTGGTATTCAGCCACAAAGCTGTTACATATCAATGAAGTTCACGCCACTCTTAACAGTCTGGCTCATCAGACTTCCAGACGGTTGATGTTGGCACACAGCACCGTATCTGCCTCAGCCTGCTGTGCCGTAGCATAGCGTGGCGTGGCGTGGCGTAGCATAGCGCGGCGTGGCGCTCTCTCCATCTCTCCCATCTGCTCCCCATGGCCCATCCTCCAACCCCACCCTGACCTGACACAAACCAGCAGCATCAGCAGAAGGCCCATGAGGCTTTGATGTGTGTGTGTGTGTGTGTGTGTGTGTGTGTGTGTGTGTGTGTGTCTGTGTGTGTGTGTGTGTGTGTGTGTGTGTGTGTGTGTGTGTGAGGGGGAGCAGGAATGAAGCAGCCCAGACCTTAAACACTTCCAGCTCCTCCAGAATCAGATCCTCGTCCAGGGAACCATTTGTGGGCAGGACGATCACCTTCTGTACTGTGCCTTTGTCTGAACAAAGCGGAGGATATATGGAGGGAGAGAGAGGGGGAAAGGGAGAGAAAGAGCAAGGGAGAAGAAGAAAGAAACACAGATGGAAATAAGGAATAAATAAGGAAGGAATGAACAGGCAATCAAACAGCAATGTTAAAACAGTACAAAAGACTCTATCTCCCTCATATAAAGAACCACAACAAAGGGCGGTGAGCTTGAAGCCATATATGGTTTACAATGAATGGCAAACTATGTGCATTTAGCTGAGTAAACGGAACTGTTTATTTCTCCCCCTGTCACCCTCCTTTCTCTCTCTCTCTGTCTCTCTCTTTCTCTCTCTCCTGAGTTGACACTGAGGTGACATTTTGAATGGACAATGAAAATGAGCAGTGCATTCCTTGGTCCACTCTCTCCATTTCTCTCTTGTCTTTTCCAAGGGATAAACTCTGAGGTGAACTCGCACAAACAGGATGGCTGTTTTGTTTATGTGCTGGGAGGGAGTGATGAAGAAGAAGAGAAAGTGAGCCGACTGAGGAAGAGGAGGGTGGCCCTGTTAAAAAGACATGGAAATCCCCTATTATATAAAAAAACCCTCTCTGCTCTCCCCAAAAAACAACATGAAGGAGCAAAAAAGCGTGTTGGCGTGGCGACCGACCCGACCGGCCGGTCGGCCCGGTGTTCCTGGCACGCCGCTGAGGAATCTGGGAGGAGGGGATAGAGGGATGAAGAAGGGAGCGGAGAGGTGGAGAGGAGGAGAGGAGCAAAGGGGAGCGGGGGGAGTCATAAACACAAACAGCTGTGCGGAGCGACTCCCCGTGCCATCAGCCTCCCAGAACACACACACACACACACACACACACACACACACACACACAGACACACACACACACACACCCGTGGCCTGGCTTCGCCTTGCAGGGCCCTCGCTACAGGTTCCTGTAGTGCTCCGTTATCGCCGATTCTGCCATCAGATATCATATCGCGTCCCCTTCCCCCCTGCTTCCCAGTTCTGTCCACTCCCCGGTCCCCCCCCACCTCGGCCCGTGCGTGCCTCCAGCTCATATCCGCAGCACGGGCCTCCTCCTCCATAATGGTCAGTAAGAAAGCGCACAGGGAGGGATTGCTTTAATATGGTGAGGAATAAAGTAAATCACTTCCTCTCTGCTTGAAACCAGACCTTTGCGGATGACCGAGAAGATATTCTCTTAAGAGCCACCACAGACAAGCCAGGAAGTCTGGGGGCTTCTGAAACAATGATTGGCACATACAAAGAAGCAGTCGCTATATGTTTAAGTTAAAAAAACAACAACAACAACAAAAAATATAACAAATGATACCTTTTTCGTCTGCATTAGAACATAGCTAAGAGCATACTGTAGGGTAAATGTGAAAAACAGAGTTTAATTGTCTATTGTTGACAGATTATCTGAACACACCTAATTCAGCTGCACAAAGAGCCATTTGGGAGCTCCCAGAGCCAGCTCTCTATGGCAAGTTAAGCCAAATGATCTGGCTCACCGTGAGGAGCTGGAATTTTATACCACTAATACCTGAAGACATGCCAGGTATGTGTCAACTGATCTAAATCTTATATACTGACAAAATGCATGCTTTGCCAATTCTTTAGTCGCTGTAGACAAAGACATTTGGTGAACAAATAAAGCTAAAAGCGAGGCACTTTTACACACTTGTGGGTTAAGAGCAGAAATGAAAAAGCTTTCTGCATCTGATTCTAAAGGCCTGCACACTAAGGTTAGGATTAGGGTTAGGGTACCCCAGTGAGTCTGTATTTATCATCCAAACTTTAAACAACATCTCCAAAACCTTTGCACGCATTAAAGGTATACTATACAGTTTCAGGTATTTTCGGAGACTGTAGAGCTTCACCCTAGAGTCGCGATATATTTATATTTTACTCTGACATTGTAAATAGCCTACTTCGCGTGGCTTGTTCCCCCTGTACCCCTGTAAATTTCGAGAATACAATTGAAATATCATGTCGACGAGTCGACATTAAACTCGAAATTTCGAGAATAAAGTTGATATGTCATATAGACTTTAATCTCAACATTTCATCTTGACATGTCCATTGTCCATCAAAACCAGTTTGGAGAGAGAGTGACCACTCCAAGTAGCTTGGTCAACGACTCAACAAAATGCCTGGATGATTTGGTGAAATTGTACTTCAGAAGCGGGTTTAGCAACAACTATACTAACTAGTTTTGAATGTCGAGAATAAAGATGAAATGTTGAGATTGAAGTGAACATGATAGTTCAATTTTAGCCTATTCTCGAAATGTTAAGTTTAATGTCGACACGTCGAGATTAAAGTCGACATGATATTTTTCTCGAAACTTTATTCTCGAAATTTCATGGCAAAAATATGTGTGGCCCTAATACTCCGTCGTAGGTTTTCTACTGCTGCGTGTAGTTTTTTTTACCTATTTCAGTGTGCAAAGGCCTTAACTCTTGTCGTTGCATGTGTGGTTACCTGTGCCCAGGAAGAGGACCTGGTACTGGCCATCTGCTGCGGTGACCTGGTCGACGGCGATGGAGGTGTATTTGTAGTCAGCGTGTGTTCGCACCAGCAACGGCCTCCTGCCCACGGGGTAGATGGGATTGAACATAACAGGGTGGTTCCTGACAAACGTCACCACGTCATCAGGAAACTCTTTGGTGCTCTGGACATGAGGTGTGAAAGCTCCACCAGGACACTAGAGAGAGAGAGAGAAGGAGAGAGAGAGGGGGGAAGAGAGGGAGAGAAAGAGAGCGAAAGAGAGAGAAAATGAGAGGGAATGAAGGAATGATTTAAACCTGTCAAAAAGTTAACACACACTTGCTCCAACTTTTTGTTATCATTGCTAATCTCCCTCTAAATCATCTTAACTACTGAGACTTGGCCCTTTCTGATACATTATAAACACCAAGTGATCTATCTTTTCTATCTGTCGTGGAAATATCAGCCAATGGTTAGGGTGTTCATCTGGGAGGCTGGAACTCACTGTGCCAGGCCTTGGGTAGGGGATGCGTCCTTGGAAAGCCACCCACTGAAAGTTGGGGCCCTCCCTGTGGGCGAACGGCCCGTTGAAGACGGTCAGGATGTCGGCCATGTTGTACACGCACACGGCTGACCCTTTAAACACGGAGCTGGGGGAAGAAGAGGAGGACAACACAATATGAAAAGACGCTGTGGATGAATAAGAGAGTGTGAAGAGAGAGAGAGAGAAGAGAATTCAGTCTCCATCCTTCTTCACGGTTAAGCTCGAAACACAGCCTGGAGCATTTAAAGGGACATCCAAGTCATATAACCCAACCAGAACTACTCTCTCGCTCTCATTCTCTCTGAGGAATGGAACACCTCTCGTCTTTTCCTTGAGGGTTATGTTGCGGTGTTGGCAGGACTCTTTGCATGTTATGCGACGCTGACTCACAGAGAACCATTGTTTCCACTGAGCAAACACTGAGCACGCAAAAAAAAAAAAACTAATATGGCTAAAGGAGGAGGAAGCCCAATGAATAACAAAGTTCGGAGACTCAACGTGGAGCTCACCCACTATCCCTCCAAAACCCTCTGCTTGTTTGATTTGGCGTGCGTCTGAGAGAAGAACCACGACGGTTCCCCCTTCTCAAGAGTGTGTACCAGTGGTGGAAACCAGACCCACAGACCCAAACTAAATGCAGCCACAGAACTGGCCTTTTTTTCTTTGTCTTTTTTTTCCGTCCGTGCGAGCGTTCCAGTGGTGCCAACCGCATCGTTTCCACCACCACGCCGCCTTTAGTGCGGGCGCGCAACGGAGAACACACAGGAACTATGGCTACGCAGAGGGGGGGGGGGGGGGGGGGGGTCATAATTATAGCTTTGTGCGAGGGGATTCGGAGCGCCAGGCGTTGGAGACTGAAGTGTATAACGTTGGAATTCGTCCCTGACAAAACATGGCTCGCGTGCGTATAGGATCACGGCACATTAACTTGTGGGACTCTGTTAATGTCCTGGAAGTTCCTTCGAGAGAGACGCTGTTTACGGGCTTTGTCTCCGTCGAGCTAGGGAGAGATGTATGGGCGTCTAAAAAGTCGAAGGCAGCGGGAGATATCGGAGTTCGCTGCGGTGTAATAAGATACTTCACATTCTCCGGGAGGTGCGTTCCGAGAAGCCCCTGATATGTTGTCCACACCTCTCCTACAGTGACTCCCCCACTCTCTCTCTCTCTCTCTCTCTCTCTCTCCCTCCCCACCTCTCTCTCGTACTCACTCACTACTCACTCACTCAGATATTCACCCACACCCAGAGGCTTTAGGGAGTGAGGCTCTCATCATGCGGGAGCTGCAGGGGCTTTACCTTGTGGATGTGAAGACGCCAAACACCAGGAGGCCTTTGGGGTTGTCAGCCTCCAGCAAAAACACACTCTCTGGAAACGAGAACAAGCATGACGATATTTAAGTGATGTCCGTCAGTCGGCTTAACACAAGCCCTCCACCCAACACACACACACACACACGCACGCACGCACGCACGCACGCACACACGCACGCACGCACGCACACACACACACACACACACACACACACACACGCACAGTATGAGGCTGAACATGAGGTCAATTGGATGTAGGTTAGATAGAGAGGATGGAATTCAGATGGAAACCCCTCCATCCAAATTCCAGCCTCAGAATCTGACACGTGCCAACACTCAAGGAAAACCCATTAGCTGGAAACAAGTAAAAAAAAAAAAAAATTGGCCTGTAAACATCGGTAAAGCAGAAGCTTGAAAAGGCAATGGAGTTATTCCAAATGTTATTTGGCGTGAAGGATATGAGAGGCAGCCCAAATCCAGACAGGTACCAAATTACCAAGATAAGTTATCTTGGTGTTCTTGCTACGAGATGAGACACAGAGAACTCATGCAATCACTGAGAAAGGTTTCCCAAGAGGTACGGGGTAAAGAGCTGCTTATTACCCACTCACCGAGCTCGTCAAAGTGGGTCTCCGTGCCATCTTCCTCCAGCACTGAGCACACCATCCGGGCCTTCAAGAAGGTGGTCCACTTATTTACCAGACTTCGCTGACCGCCAGTGTCATTCTGCAGCAGATAGACAAAACAATGGAGGGTGGGAGAAAATGAGTGACACACATGAAAGTAGAGAAAAATAAGGAAGACAAGACAAAAACAAATCAAAAACAAAAAAATTAGTGGTGAGGATTCCTCTCGTCTCCACTAACAAAAACAAAGCAAAAATGCAAAATAGGCACATAAAGCGTGTGTGAGTCACATCCCCACGCCCACACCGAGGCCCACTCACCGGACACACGCGCGCCACCATGGTGTGGATGCTCTTGGTGTTGCCGCTGTTGTCCGTCAGCCGCTCGCGGAAGAAGAAGTAGAGCTTGGTGTCGTTCGGGTCTGACCCGTCCGGTATCAAATGGGCATCGATAAAGATGGGCTCTTTATGCACCGCGGGAGGAATACACACCCAAAACACAAACAAACAGGGACTTGGTTAAGAGCAAATATAAACAGCAGTGCAGCTGGCTTGCAGGTGGCCCATTTGTTCTGGGTCTCCCTCCCAGCGAGCCACTGACTGTAGAAACCAGAAAATAAACAGCGCTGACTTGGGGGTCTAGAAGTGGAGGTCTATTCAAACTATACAAGTGAACAAGCAATAAAAAAGAGATGAAGGATATTGCTATTGTGCCTTTTCCCTCTTTTTCCCCCTCTCCCTCCCGAACAACACATGGGGATGATTACTGCTGGTTGTCAGGGAGAAGAGTACAGTACGAGTGTCGTGACTTTCACAGCAGAGGAGGAAGAAGAAGAAGAAGAGAAATCATAAAAAAGAGGCATGATATGCGGCAATGTTTAATATCAGCTCTGTTGTTTCAGATGGACTTTTGGGGGATGGCCAGATTTATTGAGTGCATTGTTCAGTGAGCGAATGAGCTCGTCAGGCAGGTTCATTTCTCCCAGAGCTGCCTCAGATGGATCTGCCCCATTGACCCAGGTTATGCTCCACATTTCCTCCTATGGCACTTCTTCTTACTATTGACACCATGAGATGTGCTCTAGGGTATCGCTTCAGGAAAGGACTTCTGAAATACGACCAGTTGTATTGTGCTGTGACAGTGTGTTGTAAATAAGTCAATAAAAGCTGGAATTTTGTGTACGTGTGTGAGAGAGAGAGAGAGAGAGAGTGTGTGTGTGTGTGTGTGTGTGAGAGAGAGTGTGTGTGTGTGTGTGTGTGTAAGGTGGGGGGGGGGGGGTTGTCTCACCACTCAGCCATTTGGAGTTGTGCTGGTCAGTCCTCACGGCGTTCCTGGTGGTCAGGCTCCGGAAGATAGCGGCGTCCGTGCCCATGAAGTCAATGTACATGCCAGAGAAGAGCTCCTGGTCTGAAAACGACAACAAGAGTTTTCGTGTTAGTCCTTTTTACTGCTTTCAAGTCGGCTGATGTTGTTAACATCTTTCCATTGGGAGCTTGCTATGGCTAGCTTTTGCCCTGGGCCTCTTACATCCTTCCCATCCATCTGTGAGCCGGTGCTGCACTTCGCTGTCTGGTCGAGGGGATTTCTCGGGACAGCAGCTGGAGCTACTCTGTGAAAGATCTGCCGAGGCCGCCGAGCTGTTTCTGACCTGTGAGCTGCCATGCCATGGAGTCTGGATTGAGCAGACTTACGTTAAAGGAATTATGCACTTTAGATCGATTTCCGGATGATTGGGGGTACATACGTTGAGTTGACATCAAAATTATGTCATTCGGATGTGTTTTGAAAAAATTCGATTGTACCGATTTCAGTCACAACTCGTAGCCTGGAAGTGAGCTGGGCATTTCAATTGCGCGGCTACAAAACGCTATTTTTATACCTCTTCTACAGTTCCAAACAACATAACACTTACGTGGTAGTGAGTAGAGGGTCCCTAAAGCCAAACCGAAGTATCCCGAGGTCTTTATGTGGTTGAATAGAGAGTCCAGAATGAATTTCATCAAGCCAGTACCTTTCCGGAAATGTTGCCATCTTTGCCGCCACCTTCAGGGGAAAGTCTGTAGGAGTCTTATTGCTGAGTGTGTTGTAACACGCTCTGGAAATTCACAATTTCGTCGCCGTTTTTTTTTTTTTTAAAAACATAGTCCAGTATTTCTTTCGAAATTGAAATGAAGTTGTATGGACTGGACTATGTTTTTTTTTTTTAAACGGCGACGAAATTGTGAATTTCCAGAGCGTGTTACACAGCAATAAGACTCGGCAGAAGGTGGCGGCAAAGATGGCAACATTTCCGGAAAGGTACTGGCTTGATGAAATTCATTCTGGACTCTCTATTCGACCACATAAAGACCTCGGGATACTTCGGTTTGGCTTTAGGGACCCTCTACTCACTACCACGTAAGTGTTATGTTGTTTGGAACTGTAGAATAGGTATAAAAATAGCGTTTTGTAGCGGCTCAATTGAAATGCCCAGCTCACTTCCAGGCTACGAGTTGTGACTGAAAACAGTACAATCGAACTTTCTCAAAACACATCCGAATGACATAATTTTGATGTCAACTCAACGTATGTACCCCCAATCATCCGGAAATCGATCTAAAGTGTTTTTTACTCCGGATAATTCCTTTAACGTTAACGTTGAAGAACTCTGCATTACGGACCAACAAACTCGTCAAAGTCCACCGAGTTGCTGATCTACAGGATTGCCCACGACTTTCGGACTGGTAGGCTTCCAGTGATCTCCAGACTGGCAAGGCCTGGCATTCACGTTGTCTCCAGACTGCCAGTGAGTGTAAAGAACTTTGTTGGCGTTGCATCGGTTGTGTAGACACAGCTGTGCGCAGTTTCACGCGAGTCATCATTGCCCTTGGACATTTTCAGCCGGTTGGAAATTGGACTAATTTTATTTTTATTTTTTATTTATTAATTAGTTTGTTGTCTGTCTTGTATGTCTTGGTGTCACGGGTACGCTGGCGACTACGCCGCTCCATCCGCTATTGTCTTTGTTAGTCTATGTGTCAATGACAATGTCTTATATGTGGAGCGCTTTGGGTTGCATGTTAAATGCGCTATACAAATAAAACTGACTTGACTTGACTTGAAGAGAAGGACTGTTTCACTATCTCTTTCGTACATCTGCCACAAGATGCAGAAAGTCCCGGCCGAGTCGTCCCAACAAGCTGCAACGGCTTATGTGCAATAAAGTGTTGCAATAGCCGAAAAACATTTTAATAATCAGCTGCAATCTCTCCAACATCTGCCCAGAAGAAAACAGTACAGTAAGTGTGTGTGTATGTGTGTGTGTGTGTGTGTGTGTGTGTGTGCGCGCGTGTGTGTGTGTCCGTGTGTTTGTGCGTCATCTTGCAGCACAGATGGGTTGGAAAATGCGTGCAAGACAAAGACCATTTCCAAATGTAAGTTACATGTTGAAATAACGTTATGCATCCTCATGGCCAAAGCAGAGACAGGAAAGGCACTTCACGTTGGATTTGTTCCCTCTCGGCTTCTCCACCCATTCTTTCCCAGTGACCCCTCTACCAATGCTTCCTCATGCCTGCTGCTCGCACTCCTCCACTGCCTCGTCCCTCTATCCCTCTATCCGGCGAGCGTGGCGGGGGGCCAAGTGGCAGCTGATGCGAGGGAAGCGTGTCGACAGCCCGCAGACCGTGGACGGCCGTGGGGAGGCGGCCGCCGCGGGGGCTCGACACGGGAAAGATGCGGCCTCTTAGCAGCCTCAGGCAGGGGGCCTGCTGCCATCAGGCTTCAGCCTGGCCGCCCGTCAGCTCTCATCTCCCACAATGCCATTCTCAGCATGGCCCTCCACAGCACACTGGACGGACTCTCTGCACTAGGACAAAACAGACACCCTCACTGGGTCTTTGACAGACTGACAGTGAAGCTACACCAGGCGCGTAACTGAAGCGCTCCATTCGCGACGCGTAAAATCCATTTTAGAAGCCTGGTCTATTTTTTTCCGAATGTACGTGCCGTTATCACGTCTGGTATAGCTACTTCCATTGATTATAGTGGAAGCTAATTTTTGCAGCAGACGCTACGCGAACGGAACGCTTCAGTTACGTGCCCGGTGTAGCTTCCCTGGGAGAGGTCCATATGGAACATTTTCATCATGGGGACATAAGGAGTTGCTAAAGCCAGAGAAGGGGTTGCTACGCTTAATGTAAAGCTGATTGTTGTGGGCATCCTGCATAGAATCTTCAAGATTATTTAATAGAGACAATATGACTCTTGCAGGTTTCAGATTGCACCTTTCTTTAAACCAATTTCTTTAGAGTTCTTAAAGCAGTATTCAAATTTTAATTGATCACTGACCTTACAGTAAGTGATCTCCTCAAGTTTTGTGCTCTGTATGGCAACATGTAAAAACGATGAGAGAGCATTTATTTGAACTGGTCAACCTGCTGCCCACCCTTGCAGTGCACTGAACTTACACGCACCGGACACAGGGGCAGCCTGACAGGAGAGGGCAAAAGGGGGCAAGAGAGTGGGCATGCAGGAGGGCAGGAGAGTTCAGGGGGAGGATCCGGTGGGCGTGAGGCAAGGCGGGCGGGCGGGCGGGTTGGGTGGGCACACGGGTCTCAGGTGTCCGAAAGCCGAGCTGTTGCGTGACACGCCAAACGGCCTCCGCAGCACTGGCCGTGTGTCAACAGCAACCGGACACCCTGCGACCAATCACAGATCAAAGGCCCGGCGCTGACGGAGCGGGATGTTGCCGGGCGACCCGTGAGGTCACACGAATGGGAGAGGGGGAGGTCTCTGTGTATATACTGCATGTGTGTGCTTATGTACTGTATGTATGAATGTGAATGTGTGTGTGTGTGTGTGTGTGTGTGTGTGTTTGTATGTTTGTGTTTGTGTGTGTGTGTGTGTGTGTGTGTGTGTGTGTGTGTGTGTGTGTGTGTGTGTGTGTGTGTGTGTGTGTGTGGAGTGAGAGGGGGAGTGGGGGGGTTATAAGTGTCACTGTAAGGCTTGGTGGTGAAAGGGGGAGGGGGGTCGGAGAACTTACTCAGCATGACAGAGACTGTGTTGACCTGCGGGTTGAAAGAACATCTTCCCTTCCCTGATTCAGCCCGAGAGGCAATCTGGAAGACCTTCTCCTGCAGAAAGATAGAGTGAGAAACAGAGAGAGAGAGAGAGAGAGAGTGGGGAATAGACAAACACAGAGGGAAAGACAGACACTGTTTGTTTCCATCCTTTAGGTTTTAT
>NW_027468664.1:30621962-30656962 GCF_046254945.1 Alosa pseudoharengus | reverse complement strand
GAGTCTCATCTCACGCTGGGCACTGGCTTTGATGATGGTTGCTTGTGTTCTCTCCAGCAGACCGGGGACACAGGTAGCCTCCCACACATCAGGGCTTGTGTTGCTGGCGAGTGTAAATGAACAGCATGGGGGGGAGGCTAAGATCCTCCGTGGGTACACATCTGCACTTCCACATGCGGTCCAGCACTAACAGAGCGCCCCCCCCCCCCCCCCCCCCCCCCTCCACACACACACACACACACACAACACACTCTTGTGAACAGAGGGCCCTTCGGAGGATCAGAGACCATGTTTGGGGGGGTGCTAACTCATCCACATACAGATCAAAGTCGCCCAAGACGTTTTGCATTAACTCATCCCAAAAGTCCTTTTGCATTAACTCAACAAATGAAGCCTATTTACTAAAGTGAATTATATATATTTTACTAAAAACCACCAAAGCAGTGACTAATGATTAAAATCTTCTGAATCACAGGGGAAGATAAATAATTAAAAAAAAAAACATGGCAGAGAGCCACATGCTTTCATAATTCTGCAGATGTGGTTAGAGGGGTTGGTGGTGCCAGTGGTCTTACCGTGGGGTCTTTGCCCGCCATTTGGCACTCCTCGATCTTGCTGACGGAGGCGGGCCAGAACACCTGATGGGAAAAGCATGAAAGCAAATGAATGGGTTTGAAAGGAAGTTATTTCTTCAGTGACTACCTGGAAGCAGAAGAGAGGCGAGCGTGAGGTAAACGTGCACAACACAGAGCGAAGACATGTCTGTGCTGAAAGCCTTTGGCAGAGCAGGGGGCAGTATATTCCTGTTTCAGACAACAGGCTTGTGTTATTGGATAGGAGCTCTTCTCCTAGAAGGAGAAGGAGTTATTCTGAGGTCTCCCTTTCATTGCGCTCTCTCTCTCTCTCTTTTTATCTCTCTCTTTCTTCTCTTCTCTCCTCTCTCTCTCTCTGTATCTCTCTCTCTTTCTTCTCTTCTCTCTCTTGTATATTCCTGTTTCAGACAACAGGCTTGTTTTATTGGATAGAAGCAGAAATGCAGAGTTCTTCTGAGGTCTCCCTTTCATTGTGCTCTCTCTCTCTCTTCTCTCTCTCTCTTTCTTCTCTTCTCTCCTCTCTCTCTCTGTATCTCTCTCTTTCTTCTCTTCTCTTCTCTCTCTCTGTATTTCTCTCTCTCCCTCTCTCTTTCTTCTCTTCTCTCCTCTCTCTGTATCTCTCTCTCTTTCTTCTTTTCTCTTCTCTCTCTCTGTATTTCTCTCTCTCCCTCTCTCTTTCTTTCTCTCTATCTAACATTATGAGAGTAGTCTATAAATGCATGTGTGGAAACAACCCCCACCCATCATTGAGGAGGAATGCTGATTAGAATAACAGTTCACTGAATATTAATCCACTTCACTCCTGTCCTCTATGTATAGAATGAGTGTGTGTGTGTGTGTGTGTGTGTGTGTGTGTGTGTGTGTGTGTGTGTGTGTGTGTGCGTGTGTGTGTGTGTGTGTCTATATGTATGGCTATGTGAGTGTGTGTGTCCATTCTGGCATGCATGTGTGTGTGTGTGTGTATGTATGTGCGTGTGTCACCGTGTGCTCTAAATCAGCATAAGTAATCAGAGATATCTTATCCCTCCCCCCTTATCTGATGGGCTCATTGTCAGTTTAGATACGCCCTCTTCACCCTTATAGGGGTCTATGCTGTCCTTTCCCATGCTGAGAGTGCTGAGTGACAGTAATTGCCATTATTACCTGGCATTGTTACATTACCAGCATAGCAGCACTTACACATTTATGCATGGAAAAATCCATTCCGTGCCCTGGCCCCGTGTGATAATATGGTTACATACTCAGAGTACGATTTATGGAGAAACCTGACGAACAATGACTAGCTTGTCCTCGCAGGTTATTAGCCGTTGCCTCTGAACATAACCAATATGGATAAAATTGTGTGAAGCAAATAAAAACAGCCATTTGGAGTAATGACTGTGGACAAACATTAATGATGTGATCTTTGAGCTGCTTTATTACTTTTACCTCAAGGTCTGGGAATGTAAGCTGGATTTCCTGTGCTACTGTCATCTATGGATCTCTGGGCCATTGATCATGTGTGTGTGTGTGGGGAGGAGTGGACTCACTTTGAGCGTGCCTTGCGTGATGTTGTTGATGTCCATGGACAGGACGTGGTCCTTGCAGCCCACGTACATCCGGTCCTGGTCCTCGTCCATCTGCAGGATCCGGTAGTCCATGGGCTTCTCAGACAGAGTGTAGTACTCAAAGGACTGGGACGCCTGGAGGTCTGGGGTTCACGATTCACACAGACACACACACACACACAGACACACACACACACACACACACACACACACACACACACACACACACACACACACACACACACACACACACACACACACACACACACACACACACATAGACACATATACAAACACACACACATACACACACAGACAAAGAAAGATAGGAGAGGGGGAAACATGATGAATACTGAGCAAGGTGAGGGAGCGAGTGAGTGAGTGTGAGAGAGAGACAACATGAGAGCATGAAGCATCTCCAGTCCAGCAGTCACTCAAGTGCTCTGCTTTCTGTTAGCGTTAACTGTAACCAGGGCCTGCCCTGCGGGAGAGTGCGGCTCAAGCATCACACCCCCCCCCCCCCACACACACAAACACACACACACCCCTCCTCGCTCCATCCTCCAGCACTGTATAGGGCTATATGGAAAAGAGAGAGAGGTGCTCGAAAGGGCAATTTAGCCCGCAGAACCCCCCCCCCCCCCCAAGCTTCAGGGTGCTTCAGGGGGTAGAAGAGGTAAACATCTCCTCTCACCGCAGTACACACTGGTATTCACTTAAAGCTTATGGAGGGGCCTCCACGCAGAAGAATGGAGAGAAAGAGAATGAGAAAGAAAGAGAGAGACAGAGAGAGAGAGTGAGAGAGAGTGAGTGAATGAGAGACAGAGAGAGAGAGATTGCAAGGGGCGAAAGTGCTCTTCACTGCACTATCAAAGCCCTTCGGTCTGAAAGCTAACCTTATGAATATTTATCATTTTTCCAATCAGCACAGAGGGGCCAGGAGAGAGTGCGGAGTTGTGCTGATCGGCGCCGCTTCTGTCGCTCCTCTCCTCCTCTTTTCTTTCCTTTAACGCTCCTTTCATCCTTTGTTCCTTGCCCCGCGCGGTTCAACAAACAATTTGTGCCCGGGCCCTCCCCTTTTTCAAAGTCACTTTCTGATTCTTGGCCGAGACCCTTTCTCTTCAGCACAAAGAACCTTTCAGACCCAAAAGGGAGGGTGGTTCCCCTCTCCTTGGTTCCTGTACCTTACGGCATATTTAGTCAGGCCCAGCCACGGCCTTTCATCACAGAGCAAGGGACCACTTTTACTACGAGAGTACTGTAGAGTGTGAGCAAACTTTTACCCCCCTGGCCTGTCTTGATTGCTCTGCGAATCTGACATCACACACACACACACAAGTGCGGTAAGAAAGACCACAAGAGTTACTGGATAAGAAAGACCACAAGAGTTACAACTGAGTGAGACATGAGGTACACATGCACACACACACACACACACTCTGCTTCACCTGACTGTGCGGGTTATATATATTGGACTGGAAAAGTCTTGTCAGACTCATCCAATGAATGTGCGTTTAATAAAGATGGGACCTCTGGTGGAGCAGATTGCATCGCTGCGGCTTCAAAGACGCGCGATAGCATCTCAAGAGCTCAGGGAAGAATTATTAAAGCGCCACAATAGCACCAAAATAACTCATCAGGATAAACCTGGTCTGACAGAGAGAGAGTGTGTGTGTGTGTGGGGGGGGGGGGTATGGAGCATAGGAGAGAGAAACAGAGAAAGAAAAAGACTGAGAGAAACAGAGAAAGAGATGAGAGAGAGAGGGAGGGAGGGAGAGAGAAAGGGATGTACCATTGAAGGAATAACTGAGGCTTAATTACAAACACACATTGCTTTGGCCTTGGCCAAGACAGTATGATTATGCTTCTCCACTGAAATCAGTCAAGGAGAGTAAAGACTTGGTGTGTTTTGTCAACTTTATTTTGCTTCAGGGAGAAAAGCCCCAAAGTCAGAGTTTTTTGCAAGTCCGAATATCCTCCTTCTTGCTATAAACATGAATAATTGGTTTCAAAACATAAAAAAAAGCATCACAATTTTGACCTTAATCCATTGTTTCTCAATCCTGTATCCCTGATTCTGACCCCGTTCTTGGCCTGCATTTTTTCCATCTTTCCTTGATCTGCATACCTGACCGAACTCGTCAGTGGTAGTTGATTAGTGGAACATATCTGATTTTGGTAATCTGATTTTGCTGTAAATTATAATTATGCTCACTTTCATCGGGTGTACATAAAAGCAGTGACAGACAGAAAATGCACGCTGGGTTGGTGTGTGTGAGTGTGTGTGTGTGTGTGTGTGTGTGTGTGTGTGTGGGGGGGGGGTTGGTTGTCCATGAGTAGGATTGAGCATACAGATTGATCCAAGGTATTGATACTAGGCCTAGCCTAGTATTTAAAAAAACTTTAATACTAGGCTAATTCATATTCAAAGAGATAAATCATGCAAACATGTCTTCAGGCCTTCATCAGGGCAGAACAGAAAAACGGGATTGAGCACTCTCAGAAAACTGAACTGAAGTTACAACATAGCATATTACAGTGCTCAGCAACATCTCAAATCTGTTTTAGTGAATGCTGGCCAACACAGAGGGCAAGTCTTGCATGCTAGTGAGGTCTGTCAACAAAGGCACTTCTGTTTCTCTTTCCTATGACACTCAGCTTCCCCCCTCAAGGCCATGGTCCACAGAGGAGCACGACTATACACTTGTCGCCAAGGAGTCTCAAACATTCCGTATGTGTGTGTGTGTGTGTGTGTGTGTGTGTGTGTGTATGTGTGTGTGTGTGTGTGTGTAGAACGTGACAACACAGACCTTGCACAACTCTTAAGCTTGTTAAAAAACAACTGTTATTCATTCGTTGCTCTTTTTGTTCACTATTACTCTCGCTGTTTGCACAGGGGTGGAATTGGACACGTTCTCGTTTCCGCCCTGTTGCGCGGCCCTGTCTGCTGACCAGGAGGCCATGTTGTGGGAAGAATTGACGGGATGTGGTCATGTGACCTTGACACCTCACTGGATAAACAGAGTGAAGGGGGCTTCCACCCCCCCCCCCACCCCCCCGCTCTGGAGAGCACTGCGAGGTGTCCGGTATCCACTCCGATCCAATCCGAGACCCCCGACTCGAAACACTCGAAACACAAGATCCATGCCCAAATCAACACAGAACTCTCGGACTGTGCCAGAATCAACATTCCCACAAGCGCTGGGCAGGTGCACGGGGCCTATTGCACCTGCGAGATCCAAGGCGGTAAAAAGTACAAGCGTGTCTGTCACGAAAGGAAATATCAAATGACCAATTAGCCAGATGTTTATCTCCCAGTTGTCGTCGTCACTGACGCAGAATAGACCTCATTGGACCGAAGGTTAAATGGCGTTACAAAATATGTTATCATGTCTGGAGATAAGTGGAAGAGATAGTATAGGACTAAAGGTGCGGTCAAGGCTTTGGATTTCTCCCATAGGATTCGGTATGATGGCGTTATCGCAGTTGTGTTAAATGTAAAAGGATTACATGGTAAGATTGGTTTTACGACAAACAATATAAAGTGTCTTAGCATCAGCCCTGCCAACTTTCAAACCCCAATGACCTCAGTGTGCGATCAGAGTGTGCTCTTCTTGTTGACAGACTGACAGATACAGTGTCATATCTCACTGTGAGAAAACTGGCCAGACTCTCTGGTACCATCAAAACCGGCCATGTTACCAAGAACAACCCACAAAGTAACAACTTTTAAAAGTCCAGAGTAACAACTTTTAAAAGTCCAGAGACATAACTCCCTGGTTACGCTCCCCCAAATCATTCTTGGATGGAGGACAGAATGGGTTTATGGTGCTCATTGGCGCGTAAATCAAAAGTCGTGAAACTCAAAACCGCGACCCAGCTATGGGGCAACTCCGATTTTTAGTTCATTTAAAATGAATGTACAGTAGACACTTTTGTGATATTGTTTAATGCCGTGATGAATGAATCCGTGAGGATGTAATGCTCTATCGCCACATGTGCGTGGTTAGTCATGGCTTTGGCCAGATGCTTTCATTGTGACATCAGCAGTGGGGAGCCCAAAGGGGGGGGGGGGGTCATGTCACAAACAGTTGCAAAAGGCGTCTCTCAGGGAGTGCAGCCGGTGGTGTGTGTGTGTGTGTGTGTGTGTGTGTGTGTATGTGTGTGTGTGTGTGTGTGTGTGTGTGTGTGTGTGTGTGTGTGTGTATGTGTGTGTGTGTGTGTGTGTGTGTGTGTGTGTGTGTGTATGTGTTTATTTCACTAAGATGTGGTCTAACCACAGCTTGGTAACAGACATAAACATGACGAAGAGTTACTGTGGGGACAGGAATGGCCCAGTCCTCCTCCAACTCACTGACGTTGGTCTGACCAATTTTCTGGGAATACAGCCTGAGCTGTGGCAATGTGACGGATCACCTCCTCAACATGCCACATGGAGGAGTCAACATGAGGGGATCACCTCCTCAACATGCCACATGGAGGAGTCACCGTGAGAAGATCACCTCCTCAACATGTCACATGGAGGAGTCAACATGAGGGGATCACCTCCTCAACATGCCACATGGAGGAGTCACCGTGAGAAGATCACCTCCTCAACATGCCACATGGAGGAGTCAACATGAGAAGATCACCTCCTCATTATGCCACAGAGAGGAGTCACCGTGAGAAGATCACCTCCTTAACATGCCACAGAGAGGAGTCAACGTGAGGGGATCACCTCCTCAACATGCGCCACGGAGGAGTCAACATGAGAAGATCACCTCCTCAACATGCCACAGAGAGGAGTCACCGTGAGAAGATCACCTCCTTAACATGCCACAGAGAGGAGTCAACGTGAGGGGATCACCTCCTCAACATGCGCCACGGAGGAGTCAACATGAGGTGATCACCTCCTCAACATGCGCCACGGAGGAGTCAACGTGAGAAGATCACCTCCTCAACATGCGCCACGGAGGAGTCAACGTGAGGGGATCACCTCCTCAACATGCGCCACGGAGGAGTCAACGTGAGGGGATCACCTCCTCAACATGCGCCACGGAGGAGTCAACGTGAGGGGATCACCTCCTCAACATGCGCCACGGAGGAGTCAACGTGAGGGGATCACCTCCTCAACATGCGCCACGGAGGAGTCAACGTGAGGGGATCACCTCCTCAACATGCGCCACGGAGGAGTCAACGTGAGGGGATCACCTCCTCAACATGCGCCACGGAGGAGTCAACGGTCTAAATCACTTCCGTTTTTTTTTTTTTCTTCGTGCACTCCCGGAGGTGAGAGAAACCCGACTCTTGCTTCCTGAGCCACTCAAAAGCGTCCACCTTGAGCTTGGACCAGCTTCTCAACACAACCCCCACCACCACACAGAAGGTGGTGGTGCTGGTGGGGGCTGGGTTTGGGGTGGGGTTGGTGGGAAGGGGAACAGGAAGTCGCGGGGCATTTTCATTATTGATGTGGGCAGGTGGGCTGTGTTTCCTTCCAGCTGGACGCTTCGGGTGCACAGGACCCTGCCTCTGCTTTTGACCGCAGGCACTCGCCCGTGGGGACCCGACAGCTCCGCCGCGGTCGAGGCTTGCCGGTCATCTGGCGCCGGTCAGCCGCGTGATACGGCACAGCGGTCGCCCTGGCACTGTAGCAGCGGAGCGTGCCAGTAATGGCGCAGGTAACCAGGCAGGCCATTGCGTCCGTTGCCTTTGAAGTGTGTCTCATTTAGTGGAAGCCACTCGGGCAAGGACTGAAGCAGCGGTCTTTCGTCAAGTCTGGAGACCTCTGGGTCATCCATTATTAAAAGAACAGTGGTGGGTTTGTAGGAGGGTTTGCTGGGAGGTCCTTTAGTATGGTCAGAGGCTACAGAAAGGAAGCCTACAGATGTTAACACAGGACCTAGAGGACGTTGTTGTAACACGCAAGACAGCACTCTTTAGTGAAGCCTACTAAAGAGTCTTCTTTAAGCACAAGGTTGAGGGACCGAGGAGAGTGATAATGGATTTAATGACATGTGTGATGAATGTAAGCACTAACGAATGCAGGCACATTCACCTTGACATGCACGTGTGGTATGATAATGCCTCCTCAGGCCATCCCCACTCCAAGTGACTCTGACATGGATTTTCACAGGGACATCTCAACACATACTCTTTAACATGGATAACATACTCCTGCCTATGTAACCAGAACCTTTCCCAGAAGAAAATGTTTTAGGCAGAAAAGAGGATTTGGATAAACAAGCCGCCAGCAATATATTGCATCTGTCATTTTGTTGCTCAACACAGAGAATTTTGGTCTCACAGTGAACCTTAAAATCAAATAACTTGTCATACAATAAGCTCTCCCTCAGACTTATACAGTTAATAACAAAGCCAAGGGCATATGAAGTCCTAGCAACAGCATGTTTCATAATTGTTTACGACAGCTAGCATTTCAGCGTGAGACAGGGCGAGAAGCTTATATAACATGTGGTTTTACATTTTATGTTATTGCACTTTTTCATGCAAGTGTTTCTTCTGTTTTTAAGCACAATGAATGAGTGCACTATGGCAACAGCAATAGCTCTCTTAGAGACCTTGGGAATTGAGTGTAGAAAACATAAACAAAACAAACAAACAAACAAACAAACAAAAAATGGGCCTCTGGCTAACGGCCTGGAACAGGGACAAAAAGACAAAGAAAACATCCCATGCCCTGTGTTAGTTTGGCAGTAACTCAATCAAGGGCTGAATTGCAGTGCCGTGGTAATTAAGTTGAGATTGGCATTGTTGGGCCGTCTGGTATGAAATCACTAGTGCGGAATGGCAATTTGAACGTGCCGGCGTTTTTTTCACTGGCCCTCGGCGTTATAACGCTAACTGACAGCCTAACTGTCTATTTGTTTGGTGTAAAAAGCTCCGTTGGGCCTTCAGTGCAAAACAGCACTGTAGCACTCACTGGTCTGGTCTCAGCCATACAAGGACTGTTCCATCACATCACAGCTGTGTAATGATCGCTGAAACTGTTACAGCTTTTTATGTGAGAGATGAGCGCACCACATAAGTGCCTCCAACATTTCTTTTTTTTTTTTGAGGTTGGGGAGGTGTAGGGGGTGCAGAGACCTGGCGCCAACACACTGAAGTGGATGGCTCAGTGATGTCACCAGTGCATGTGTCTCTTTCACAAGTCCACCCTAAATCACCGTTGCCTGGTAGTGACATCATCAAACCGAGCCAGCCAATGATGCGCTCTCTCACAGGGGATGAGGAAGACGTCGTTCAGCCCTTGTGCTTTCCGTGTCAGGGGAGGGGAATGCATGCTGGGAGATTGATGGCCCTTTAATACAGGCCTCAGGATCGGCTTACGTGCCAGTGAGGCGTGGGCGTAAGAGCGATCCCTTCATATTAGGCACTATGCACCTGTACAGGGATACGGATACTCTCTGGATGGGAGACAGATATCCGGGTCACACCACCTTCCCCTTGTGTTACCAGGGCTGCCATCCAGTCTAGCTCTCTCTCTCTCTCTCTCTCTCTCTCTCTCTCTCTCTCCCTCTCCTCTCTCTCTCTGGGTCTACAGTGTCTGATTAATCGCACTCCTTAAAGCATGGGTAAAGGCCAGTGGGAGCAAACAGACCACCAGCTAAATGAAGTGCCTCATTGCTAAGCTGCATCGCCTCCACGGCACCCCAGCCGGTGCCACCGGTCGTCAGGGGCAGCAAGTGGGCAGGACAGACAGCCCTTCAAAAAAAAAAAGAAAAAAAATACCCCTGCCTTCCAATTTGTTCAGGCAATAAATATTGGAGCAGGGGATTTGGAGAAACCCCTTTTATTTCGCGTTCCTTGTGAGATTCGAGTGGGTCCCTCTGTCCGTGGCCGACTTTCAACCTGTGCCAGGCCCCACGCCCCCCTCCGGTGGGGACAAATAGGCATAGAGCCGCATGGCTGCCCTCACGTAATGCGGCGTGTCAGTAGTCACGCCGCATTGCTGTGCCATTCAAAGCCTTGCTCTAGGCAACCCAGCGGCCCTCTCTCCCTCCATGCAAGGCACACAATGGCCGCTGCCCAAGGACAAGGGTAGACGACTCCCCCTCTGTTGTGATGGAGACGTGGGCACTTGCCCACAGATTGACGGCTGGTATTTTGGGTGGCAGGGTTAATCAGGTGAGTCTGACAGGACAGATAGGATGACCAGAGCAAGAGGTAAATGGGGACGTGTGTCATTGGGCAGGAGACCACCCAGTCCGGTTGGCACGTGGATCCGTGTGGAGAAAGTCGTCTGGAAGTCTGTCCATCCGACATTCCCCAAATTTTCCCAGGGGGGGGGGGGCAGAGTGTGGATTTACCCAACTGGCATTTAAGCAATTTCCTCTGCATACACATACAGTACATGTAGGCTTACCGCTCATTGCAGCCAAAAACCGAATTTTGTCATTGTCTCTATCCAACATCACTATCACTTTGACGTTACAGACTAAACACGATGTGTCATCTTTGCTTATGCCACGGAAAACTGAACATTCTGTCTTAGTTTCCTCGCATTAATTTTCCTCTCATTTCAAAGACCTTCCGTGTCTACTGTGACCAACTGCCTTCTCCACAGAGCGTCCCCTTACTCACAGGCGCTGTGGTGTACAGTGCCAGAAGTCCTCGCTGGATGCGGTTAGTTGCTATCTGCGTCAGTGGCGTGTGGATTTCTGTGGCCTGTCACCCTCCCTCCAGGAGCTGAAACAGGAGCCTGCTGACCGGCCTGCGTCGGCCGCGAGCCGCGTGCTTTGGCCCCAATTAGCATCTGCTCTCTTCTTCACCTGTCATACAACTCCCCCGGGTCACTACCCCCCCTCTGTGACCTTTGACCCCACCGAACGGCTTCCACTCACCCCTCACCCTCTTGCGTTGTAAAGTACATGTACTTTTTTTTTTTACTGTCGGAGCCCAAACAACTCCACCGAGACCCAAGCGGAAGCTAAGTAGGTTACGGGGGCTTTTCTGGGTCGAGCGGAGGGCGCAGCAGAGGCTAGTCCAGTCTTCGACAACTCACCCCATTTGTCACAGCTGCCATTTTCAGAGCATTTTTTTTTCTAAAAAAAAAAAGTTGTAGTTACGTTTCATTAAAGCGGCCATACATCCTGTCGGGGGAACCTCTGGGCTCATAAGGGGGGCTTTGATGTGTCTGAAGACTAAGTGAGACAAATGTGGTTGATACAGTGGAAGGGGACATTAAAAGATTCAGCCTGAAGATTCTGACTGAAGGAAACCTCTTTTTTTGTTGGCCTTTTGATCAAAAATTGTGGGAGAGGGCAGACATTTTCGTCGGGGTAATAAAATAGTTTGTGAGCGCCAATATGAGATCGGCTTAAGTATTGTTCCATTGCCCCAGTGTTTCCTTCATTTGTTTCATGACCGTATGTTGAAGCCCCCCCCCCCCCCTTCTCTTTACGATTGTGGGAGCATGAGCCGTTCAAATGGAAAAGCACTTAAGTCTGAGTCTAACCCTGCCGAGCATCCAATTGCGTTAACCAAATTGATCCTGATGTATTCCTCAGCAAAAACTTTAATGCTGCAGTGTGCATACATAGTAAAACAGAGACGGATTGACATCAAACACCTCAAAAGACCTTAGAGAGCAACGCTGTGAAAGAATCAAACTAAATCGATGCAATGCTGACATGGAGGAATCCGCTCCAATCATTACCAGTTTGACCTCCACATGTCAGTAAACAGACCAGGTTGTCAATATTGATTGTAACAGATTAAGGTTATTCAGGGCCAAAAGAATTGAACAATCTGACATTCAAAGAAGTCCCTGGGGTCATGGAAAACCTGTCAAAATAAGGAGAAAATGAATGAGGAATTGACAGAAAGAGAAAGAGAGAGGGGAGGAGGTAGAGAGAGATAGAGATGGACAGACGAGTTGTCTGAGTACCACGGCCTCAGGCAGGAGTACACTGCCTAACCTTCACTGGAGAATGTCCTAACTCAATCAATTAGCACTGTTAACAAGCAGACACATGCCTGGGGAAAGGGACAGGGACAGAGAGAGAGAGAGAGAGAGAGAGAGAGAGAGAGAGAGAGAGAGAGAGAGAGAGAGAGAGAGAGAGAGAGAGAGAGAGAGAGAGAGAGGGAGAGAGAGAGAGAGAGAGAGAGAAATGAAAGAACAAGACGTCCAAGTTGTTGGTGCCTCTTGCCACACCCCTGATGATGACAGCCCCGACAGGGCCCTGGTTTGTGTTGCTGTGGAATTCCCCAGATTCTGAGGCGTCAGTTGTTTTTGATCAAACTTGTTTATGTTTTCTATTTCTGTGGACGTCATGCCTCTTAAAGCAGGCCCTACATGGAAGATCAATACTATACCCCTGGACAGACACTTATCGAATTAGTGTCATTTTTCAGACTTGCTAAGCTGCTCTCCTGAACAGCTACCACCTTCTTCTAAAATGCCCCTCCCCCATGGGTGACCTCTGACCTTTCGGTGACCTTACAAGGCAGCTCCTCGCTGTCCTCGGTTTGTGTCTCGTTTAATGCAGTTATTACTCAGAGGGTCAGAGACTTAACAAACATTCAAGAGAGCAACCCCAGCCAAAAAAACATCACCATGAAATGCATTTAAGCGAGATTTAGAAAGATGCATTTAAAATGAGGGGTGGGGTAAACATTTCCTGAGCATTAAGCCATTGTTATAGATGTCAGTGTTTGATTTATGCCAGACTGCTGCAGCTCTGGCACGGTGCAACCGTGTCTAATCTAAAACCCTGATCTTGACATAAAAGAATGTGGAAAATGCATTACTTCTAGCCACGTCTCACACTAGGTCAACTCTAGCCTCGACTTTACCCTGGTATTAAAAAAAGCAGGATTGGACTCGGAATGCAAACTGAACCTGATTGCGGGGGCTCAGACATCATTTCCGACATTCCAATAAACAGTTGAAGCCACATCGTTGTTAAACACAGCACTTGGGTGACCAAACCACTGAGGAGTATTTTTACCAGAGTGATTCAGCAGAATCAGACAGGACTGAGGCGGAGGCTAGTGCTCCAAAGATTTTGGCGGAACAGGCATCGGTCAAAAAAGCCATGTAAAAACACCCACCGGTCTGAGCTCCCATATGGCCTCCAACCACTGACACTTCCACCTAACACAAACACCTCAAACAGTCTAACCTCTGTCCCCCCTCTTTCTCTCTCTCTCTCCATGCTAGAATATGCTAGAACAATGACGAAGTGTAGGAAGAAGTCTAAGGAACGTAGGATGAAGAGGCCTGGGTGAAGAAAACGGCATGTCCGCTTCCTCTTGGCTAACCGCGGTGGCGGCCGTGTGGACGGCTGTTTCTGCTCACACAGAGGGCCCGAGGCAGCGGAGGCAGCGGAGGCAGCGGAGGCAGAGGAGGTAGCGGAGGGGATGGCGAGGCAGAGGCAGAGGGAGCGATCGCTCATCGGAAACAGTCCTCGCTCCGAGCCGTCTCCGACACGAGCCCGAAGGGGAGTTCTACTCCTAAGCGTTCGGCTCAGAGACGGATGAGGTGGATTAAAATAGACTCAGGGGTTTCTATAAACGCAGACGCAAAAACACACACACACACACACACACAAACACACACACACACACACACACAGACACACACACACACACAAGTTCTAACACAGATATTTGCACACACACATACACACACACATTCCCGCATGCACTGAGAAACATGGAACAATACACATGAAACATCAATCTGAAGACGTATGAGGCGGATTAGAAGTGACACATGCTGGGACAAACACTGAGACGAGCACACACACGCACGCACGCACACACACACACACACACACACACACACACACACAAACACACACACACACACACACACACACTATCCCCCAAACACACACAGGCATGTATGCACACACAAAACAGTCACCTACTAAATCACATTTACCTTCTTACCACCATGACTAGTTTGTGTTAAGAGAACAATGATTGAGTTCACACTGCTTCTGACCGTGCCTTTAAAAAAGATACCACCCGGGACATGTCACACAGCCTGTCCTGTTCACCGCTCAACAATGACCATGACGCTCAACACCCAGACGTGTTAGTCTTTGACACGCAGTCATCGCTACAAAGAGCCAGAGACAAAACAAAGACCTGCAGCGGCCTGTGTGCAAAGAGTCGTAACTCAAGCAGCACCGCGGACGCAGATCTGCTGTGTAGATGCCACACCATCGGTTTACGAAAGAGACTCCGTGATGCGTGTCTGTCCATGCAAACAGCAATGCAGGTGAGGACTGGACAAACACTTTCTCAGGATCGTTAAAAAAAAACCACAAAGCAGAAGCTGGTTGGGTGGCCTGGGATGAAGTAACGCAGCCGTACGGCTCCGCGCATATTTTTTACCCGAGCCCAAGGTTTAATGAAATGGGTCGAGTTAGATTCCCGACGTGTTCCACATTCTCCCAGAGTCACAAAGGAAACAGCCAAACAAACGTGCCTGTCTCAACTTAAATATTTCCAGCATGCGTAATGAATTGGGTCTCTGTATACCCATGGGATCCCTGCTCGGGTTCTACCTGACCCTTGTTTCCCACTCTCACCACAGGTTCAAATAAAACTTTCTGGAGGTCTTGGGTTTCTCTTGATAAGCACACAAGGCTATCGGGCTACATCTCTGAGGTCTGGCCGAGGCCTAACACAGCTCTATTTGTTATTGTGCCTTACAGCATGATTCAAAGTAATTAGCGTGATCACAGCAATATTACAAAGTTGGAGAAAACATTGGCATCATCTCCCTGTTGGTACCGCCAAAACTCACATGAATCTTAGAGCTCATTACGTGATCACAAGACACCTCGGGGGAAAATACTTCAACGGCATACAGTATATGGAACCAATCGGAGGCTAGACTAAATATTGGAAGTCAAAACATCAAACAAATGTATAAAAACACACTGTATAAATGTGTAACTCTTGTGTAAATTTGACTTGCACTCCAGTATGGCACAATGTGCGTGTCTCAACACAAACGGAGTTCGTCATGTTTATTATCATGCTCTGCTGAGAATAAGGCCAACGTTCATCACATTTTTAGCGCAGGGGCTGCAATCGATTGTGTTTATTATCGTGCTATGTTGCTTGGCCCACTGCACTGGCTTCAACGAGACAGCGAGAAGAGATGGAATGTCAGAAGCAGCAACTTCTCTCCAAGACAAGACGCGATCGCTCCTGTTCGGGCCCGGTGAACCCGGGTCACCCCTAGGGTTGAGTTTCAGGGGCCCCCGGGGGGCAGGTGGGTGGGTGTTGGGGGATGAGAACCAGGGAAGAGGCCAGGAGGACCTCCACCGACGCTGGCCTCTGCTGCACACTCCAAACGAGCTGACCCCAGCTTCTACCTGCTTTCCACTAAATCCTCCCCTTCAGGGGATTGTTTTCCCACCAAGTTGAAGTTTGGTTAGATCAGGGTCAGAATAATAAAGACATCCAACCCTCCCCCTCCAACCTCTTTCCCGTCCCCTATTTCCCCTCGTGGAGCCACCAAATTGGCCCAATTGTGTGGAGCGTGTTGCACTGACACAGGTGCTGACCCACCTGCTGCCTCTGTCCCTCTGTCTGACCGGTAGCTCGTCATCTCCCTGAGGGACCCCTTAGACTTAGAGAGCAACTTCCACACTGAGGCATTCCAGTCTCGTATAAGGGAAGAGGTGGAGAGAGAGAGAGAGAGAATGAGAGAGAGAGAGAATGAGAGAGAGAGGAGAGAGAGAATGAGAGAGAATGAGAGAGAATGAGAGACAGAGAGAGAGAGAGAGAGAGAGAGAGAGATGAGGGGCCTTCACACTTGAGCATCAGCTCCCCTACTGTCAGTGAACATCTGGCGATTTCTGACTGAGATCCAACTCCTTCCTCGGGAGATATACACTCCCATCCCTCCTTCGCACCGTTGTGATTTACGGCTCACGAAGCGAGATCAATTCAACCTCGTCCAGCCGCGCGTCACATAGTACAGTATAGTGTGGACTTAAATCATGGAAACAAACACACAGACCTGAGTTATGCTCCCATACTGAGTTTTGGGGCCCCTCTTTCCCTCTCACTGTCTACCTAACCAACGACTCAAGCGGACAACCAAAATGTGCCTCATGAGAGGGACGCGATGCAGCCATCCCAATACATCACACTCCCAATCTCGAGCACACCTGTGCTGTTTTCCCCCCATCTCACCTCCACCGCCACCCCCCCCCCCCCCCCCCACCTTCCCCGATCGAGCTCTCATCATCAAACAGTAAACCGCTCCCTAAAACTGGGTGTGAGTGTTCCTCCATGTCGCCACGCCACGCCACGTCACGCCACGCTGACGACTTCAGCAGAGCACGTCTAATCCCGAGCAGGGGGGGGACCAATCAAATCCACACCTGGGCTCCCGTTGTGGGGTGGAGGCCAGACTTCTTTTCAGCATGGTGACCCTTTGACCGCAGGGGTCAGCCATTTTCATGGGTCTGCAGCGCGTAGCAGAAGTCACAGAGGTCTAATTCTGGTGGTCCACCGCTCCACTTCCCCTCCAGGTTTTTGGCAGCCACTGTTCTCAGGTCAGCACGGTGCACCAGTGAGCCATGAGCTGTTGAGTCAGTCAGTGAGTTGGTAGTCAGACTTCGGCAGTGGAAAGACGCTGGATAAAACCATCTCACAGCTGTGCAGCACACACACACACACACACACACACACACAGATGGAGGAATGAACGGACAGATGAGGGTGACAGGAAAGAGTGAGAGAGAATGAAAGTCAGAGAGAGGGATAGAGAAAGAAAGAAAGAAAGAAAGAAAGAAAGAAAGAAAGAAAGAAAGAAAGAAAGAAAGAAAGAAAGGAAAAAATGACTTACAGGCCAAGAATGATAATCAGAGAAAGACAATTACAGCGGTGAAAAGTCGAAACTGTGATCTGTAATGAATTAAATCTCACTTAGGCATGAAGAAATGAGGCAAAAGAGTGGGAAAGTAAAAAACATATGCTGACAGGCAAATAAAGAGTGTGAAATAAGGTAAGCTAGCCTGAGAAGATACGGCCAGTCCATTTTTACATCAGACAAGTCGAGTCCATCCAACACAAAGCCCACCATTCTCCCCAAGCACAAACCCACTGGCAACCTGCCGCACGACCATCCCACCGATCAGCCAGGGCCGTATCTCACCCGCCACTGTACTCACACTGTATGTGTGTGTGTCTGTGTGTGTGTGTGTGTGTGTGTGTGTGTGTGTGTGTGTGTGTCTGTGTGTGTGTATGTGTGTGTGTGTGTGTGTGTGTGTGTGTGTGTGTGTGTGTGTGTGTGTGTGTGTGTGTGTGTGTCTTTGTTTGAGTGTGAGAGAGCGAGAGCGAGAGTGAGACAGAGAGAGATAGAGAGAGAGAGTGCAAAATGCCAAACAGCCAAGGCCACATTAAAGGCCTGACATTCTTGTCACCACAGAGACAGACACAGAACAGACGCCCCACCAGATCTCCCCTTCCTCCTCCCCCCATCCACCACCCCACCCCGACACACACACCCACACACATCCACACACACACACACACACACACACACACACACACACTCCTCTGCCCCAGTCTCTCCTCATCCAGCAGTGCTAGTTAAGGGCAATCAACCATCTCCTGTTGAAAGCACCTGTACAGCATCAGCGCTCTCCCCCTACCGCAAGCATGGAAGTCTGGAGCCTCTGAGACCTGGAGAAAATAGGCCCCCTCCACCCCCCACACACTCTCCCACCCTCCCATCCCCGCACTCTCAAGCCCATTAATAATTCAGTCAATGATCCATGTCAACGTAATTAAATATGAAGAAATAAGAACAAACTGGATAGAATAATGAGGAACAGGACCTTCGCCGCACTCCCCGTCAATTAAAGTTTAACCGTGCAGAGACATCGGGGCCTATTCACCGCAGACTCACATGGGCATGTGTTGATTCAGAATTGATTCACCGCATCAGTTGATTCATGCATGATTCATTGTCTAATTAGACCCAGTATCGATTCATAGCAAAGAGAAGTTCAACTCGGTCACATTGTAGCTTCACAGCACGTCTCCACACAGGTGAAATTCCAACAACCTCACTGTTCACTCTTGTGATTCATGATGCAACTCGACTCTTGACTTCACTGATTCATGGCACAATTAAGTTAGTCCAAGCCTGATAACTGAGAGGACTTGCTCTAAAACAGCCATAAATCAGATCCCTTGTAAAAGCCACATCCACTACAGTAATATGTACATGACAGGCAGACGGATGAAGCGCATAGTTCCAAAGGGAGGCGAGGCTCCTCTCTAATAGCACCTAAACCAGGTCAGTAGCGTCAGTCTGCTGTGTAAATCTGTCTCACCTAAACGGGATGTGTGCACTGATAAGAACCAAGTTTCCACGCTCAAAACATTTATTAAATAGTATCTTCCGCCAGTGACTGGATCGAAACCAGGTCAAACTCCATAAATTAGTTCACATCATGAGAGCAAACACACACACACACACATTTTGGATATGCGTTCAGCATTAGCGGTCTTCTCTAGAAATAAGGCGTCATCTAACCCTTCTCCAGGGTAGATGATAGATAGAAGACAGACAGATACAAGAAGATCCTCCGCACTTTATTCTCAAACAGTATTCTCACGAAGACACACAAGATGCCAACTCACTGCTTACCAGTGAAAGTGAGGAAGACTCTGGGTTGTGGGGTAGAGAAGGGGGATACGGCGCTGAGGAAGACGAGCAGAAGAGCCAGTGTTGTCGTGGCCGTCACCTTGCCTGATGATGACTCCACTGGCCAGGTCACATGACCCTGTGGCCACCCCATGATGTCTGGGAGGAGAAAAAAAACACCCAGACCAAAAAAACCTGTAAGGGGAAGAGAGAGAGAGAGAGAGAGAGAGAGAGAGAAAGAAAGAAAGAAAGAAAGAAAGAAAGAAAAAGAACAAAGTGATTAATCAAAATATTCAAAACCTCCATGTCTCACACACCACATGTCTTTGGTAAGAAGTTCTGTATGTGGATCAAAGGTCTCCTGTGAGAATTGGGAAATGCACTATTGCCTTTCAGAAGACTGGTACAAAATGCATGAGTTAACTCTTTATAAAAAAATAACACTTGAGGGCCTTTTCTCTGTTTTTCCCCCTTCTCTGAGACAATAAGTGATCAATAATGAATAAGGACAAGAAGAACACATCCTGTTTAGGGATTCTTTCATCGCTGCAGGAGAGCTCAAAGGCATCACCGGACAGAGTCGGGACTTTACAGAAACATCACGCCAATGCGTGGAGCACAAATATATATTTATATTTGCGCAGGGGAAATAAAAGACGGTCTCCACGCTCATGGCTTATACATGAGCGGTCGTGAAAGATTGATGGCTGGTCGTGAAGAGGAAAGCAGGCGCGCAGGATATCTACGAAAGTTTCAATTTGCAATGCGGTTGCAGGTAATGGTTGGGTGGCAGAGGTCATCCCGCCCTTTCGCAGAAGGCTGGTCGCAGCTGCACTAAAAAAGCTATGCTAGGACTCCGCTACCTATGTTTATGTTGGTATGTGTGTGAAAGTGCATATGTGTGTACAGGACGCGCGCGCGCTTGTGTGTGTGTGTGTGTAATAAGGCTAATCGGTTATCATAAAACAGAGTAAGGTGGAGATTGCTTTGGCAGTGCGTCTAGGAGTATAGCAGAGAAATGGAAGTTGCAGGGCGGAGAGAAGCAACCAAGCAACTCTCCCTCTCTCTCTCTCTCCGTCCATAAGATGTCAGCCACACACAGCTGCTAAAGTCATCACTGGGGAACCCAGCAGGCTGCCACTGGACGTCATAAACCATTACTCCGAGATAAGACACCATGCGGCCCCGCCACCTTTATAGTCGCATACTCATACACTCACACTATAGCTGTACATGCTGCCAAAACACGCATCCAAGCACGCGCGCACAAACACACACACACACACACACACACACACACACACACACACACACACACCCTTTCTTTGCCTATATAACTGCATAGCACACACTAATAAATACAAAATACAGTCCACACACTCACCCTTTTTTTCACAACTCTTTGTACAGCATCCCTGAGACTTGAGTTCTGGTGCGCATTAACAGACAGCAGAGGAATTCATTAAAAAGCACCTAGGCCCTGGTCCCGGTATGCCTGACTGCTTCTCTCTCTCTTTCCCGATTTAATCACCCAGCCGTGCCTCACAATAGACCTATAACGAGGATTGCCCCACTTCATAACTAAACTCAGGCCCGCCAAACCACTCGCATCGTTTACAGTCTGGGACTTTTGAACGCAGTCCAGGGATACTGTCAAAAACGTCTGGCCAGGAATGTTTAGAAATGAAAGTTTAAATGCCTTTGGTTCAAAGCCAGTTTTAAACAAACAAAGACACAGGCTACATTTGAATAGTGTGACGATAATCGGCTTTATAGTGTGTTGTTTCTGTATATACTGGCCTAATGAATTTTCCATTTCGCCTATACAGAAACCTCCCTCTTCAAAAACAAAACGATGCAAAACATTAAACGGGTGATTTATAAAATCAAGGTTTGTTTATTTTAGATGCTTAACAACGTCCTTGAAAGGGAGGCTCATTTTTATGTCATCTCATGAACGTTAAGTCATTAAGCATCTGTCGTCTGTGATGTGTAATACATATGCACACAATTTGGTTTGTTTAAACTGTAGTAATTGACTGAAATGCACTTGCAGCTGGACGAGAGATTGTTTTGAACAGTCTGCCTGTGCTCTTCCTTGTTAAATATAAACAGAGATTGGTTACAGACAGAGATCGCCACGTCGTAATTGAATCAGATGCATTTAAGGCAGGAAATCGCATTAGTCCGTTGGAGTCAGTGGAGGTAAAGAGCATCGTATGGTGCGAAAGAGCAGTGGCGAGGCGCACGCGGGCGGCAGCGTTCTGTCCATGCGGGAATCAGCGCACAGCGGCGACCTGTGCTACCCGTTACCGCCTTTCCCCATAGCCTATCTGCCAACAGCTCGCTTCCCTGACGCGGTGCCAAACGCACGCTTGACACTGAGAAAAGAAGAAGAAAAAAAACTTAACTTATACCTTCGGCTGAATAAAAAAAAAACTACAATGCGGATCAAGAAAAGGAATCAGAAGTGCGTCGTGGCGGTTATGAAATAGGCTATTAGTTTAAGACTCACTGGACCCATTAATAGACTTTCTGCTTGCTATTTGCTTCCACTTGTTTGTTTTTCTTCCGCATAAATAAGAAATTGTGTATGTTTGAAATAAACACTATGCCTTATGTTTCATATTGAACGTTTTGGACGAGTTGACGAGTTGTTTGGCGGTAGTGTTTAAAGGAGTAGGGTACTCGAAATATGAGCACGGATATGCAATAGTAATAGGACCTCATGTTTTAGATCATAAAAATACAACTGAAAGGTAATAGCCCATATATAAATGCAAATAATATGTTACACGCCAAACCCACGACGTGCACTAACCTAATAGTCTAATAAATGTTATTCAGTAAACCTTTGCCGTTATCAGATCTGAGACCTCCTTCTGAATTTCCACAGAAATCAACTGGCTCTTCTCCATAAGACAGTGAAGTCAGCAGAGAAACTAGGAACAACATAAAAAGACACCCACAAGCAATATAAACATAATCTCCAGCCACAAGATTAATTCAACAGACTTGGCAAGACTGTCACAGGGTGGCTGGGTGGGCACACTGTTTGAGATGAATCCTGCATGAGAACTTTAAGCATTGTCATTTCCCCTGGTCTCACCAGTGGGACCCTCGCACCTGTTAGCCAGAGCCCTCTGATCCAAACCCCCCTCTCGACACAAACGCACGCACACACACACACACACACACACACGCACACACACACACACACACACACACACACACACACACACACACACACACACACCTACTGCCTCTGCTCCATCTGGATCCCAGGCTGGAGAAGGAAACCCACACACTCCCAGCAGGGCTCAGCTCGCCAGCTGGACCCAGATCCTGATCTGGACACCAGTCGGGGTTCGGACTTACCCTCTTAGTCCGTCTTGAGACTGCTGGTGCCAGGTGCCAGTAGGTCCAAAGGTTATCCTGGTCCCACCGAAGACAGCTTCAACCTCCCTCTCTCTCTCTCTCTCTCTCACACACACACACTCTCACTCTATCTGTCCGTGGGTGTGAGTGTGTATGTGGGTGCGTGTGGGTCCCGTGAGTAGGTTCACTGGTGCTCCGTGTCTGCCTCCTTCAAGTGACTACCCAGAAGAGAGGGGAGAACGGAGAAGAGGAAGAGAGGACAGGACTGCTATTCCATCCAGTTGCCTGTAGGACAAACAAATCTGAATGAGCAAGAGAGTGAGAGAGAGAGAGAGAAGAGGGACGGAGGGGGCAGAGAGAGAGAGAGAGAGAGACAGAAGGAGGACGGGTTTCCTATTACACACGTCTCCGCTCACTCTCACACACATACACACACACACACACACTCTCACCCTCTTTCTCATCTCTTTATGCCCACCCCCCCCTCTCTTTAACGAGGCAACAGACTGATCACAGAGACGTCCCTGAGCAAACATTGGTTCTGCTGTGAATCCTTGCCACACACAAAGAGAGAAAAGGGAAACACCATCCCTAAAACTGCTCATGGACAAAGAATGAGAGAGAGACAGAATGAGAGAGAAAGGGAAAGTGAAGAGGAGGGAGTCAGTGCCAATCAGCCCACATTGTATAGTTACTAACACACCATTTCCCACTCCAAACAGATTAAATCACTAGCCTTTCAAGCTAAACAGACATTTAAACAAATATGGAATTTCTCTATGGCAAATGTTAAATATTTTTACAGCTCATAATAACTCCAAGATAAATCTATTCTTTAACTTGTTCCTGAGCCAGAAAAATTCAACAGCAAACTCCATTTCTCACTTTGACAAAAGGGAGTTGAGTCATGCCATGGGGCAATTTTTGTTATGAAAAATAATTAATTATGAATAGATTGTAGTTCCCATGAGTGCCCAAGACAGATAAACATTCCTCCGCGCTGATGGCAAACCCTTTGTTTATGTATTCATTTCACATTCATCCTTTCATTCAGACCATTCATGACTGCCCATCCATCAAGTGCCCATGTTATAGAGGCGCTGGATTCTCTCAGTAATTGGTCCCGATCGGGCCCAGGACTGTTATTGTGGCGGAGGACATTGGTTTATTTTAGCATGTTGGAAGTGGCATTAAAGGATTCATAGTTGGTGCTTGACAACGGGAGAGTTTTCAAGGGATATGGGAGATGCCACGCGATAGATGCTAGCTGTCGTCGTCATGGCAACTTTACACGGTTTCATCCATTTAACACGCAGGTGACGTTGGGGTCTGACAGAGAAGGATGAATCCCACTGGAGCATGACGACATGCTGTGTGTGTGTCTTTCTGTCTGTGTGTGTGTGTGTGTGTGTGTGTCTTTCTGTCTGTGTGTGTGAGTGCACATTTATGAGCATGTGTCCATATGGTTATATGCCAAGTTCGTGTGTGTGAGTGTGCGTGCATGCAACATTGGGTAGCAAAGTATCACTTTCAGCCCCTCATCCAAGCTGAACCACAGCTCTCTCTCTGTCTCACACACACACATACACACACACACCCCTCCATCTCACAGTGCTGACTCCTCATGTGGCTGAGTTAAAAATAAACACCTGCGCGAGGTGAGCACCGAGCTCTGCTCAACAGGAGGAGGATGTACTCAACCTGACCCACCCCTCCACTGTCCCCAAACGCCAGTGACCGAGCGGAAACCCCCCCCCCCCCCCACATCACCCAAATAAACCCGCCTCCTCACGGCCATTCACCTCCAACACCCCCCCCCCCACACACACACACACACACAGACCCAGACTCCCAAAAAACTGCAGTGATCGGGGGCTTGATATATGGATGGTGTGGAAAGAGGGCGAGAGGGAGCGGATGAGGTATGTGTTATTACCGACGCCGGCCCCAGTGCCATGCTGAGAGAGCCCCGCAGCAGAGGGGTAATTACGGGCCAGGGCCAGGTTACGTTTCCCTGACTGGGCCAGCGACGGCGGCCGGGCCCGGCAGCGGCTTGTGTTGCTCTTGGAATGCGGTCCTTTTTTTTATTCCTGTCACTTTATGGGCAGTGTTTAGGCGTGCGGCGATTCGCACTTGAGCGGCAAAGTGGTTTGCTGGGAAACTGGTGGAGAGAAGGTGTGTGTGTGTGTGTGTGTGTGTGTGTGTGTGCATGTGTGTAGGTGTGTGAGTGTATGTGTATGTGTGTGAGTGTGTGTGTGAGTGTGTGTGTGTGTGTGAGCACGCACTCACATGCTTGCCTCAGCACAGTGTTTGACTGTGTGTGTGTGTGCATTCATGCTTGTGTGTGTGCGTGCACAGAGCATGACTTAGTGCGCAGATGAATACAATGTATGTAGTTTGGGAGCAGTGTGTATGTAAACTGAAAACAGTAGATGTGTCATAGTAAATGCATCTGACTATAATATATTATATGGCCATTTTTTTATATTGTGTGTGTGAGTGGCAGTGTGGAGGCCTTTGTTGAAAACTATGTGTGTGTGTATGTATGTTTGTGTGTGTGTATGCATGTGTGTGTGTGTGTGTGTGTGTGTGTGTGTGTGTGTGTGTGTGTGTGTGTGTGTGTGTTTGTGTGTGTTGTGCTCTGTGTGTGCCAGTGCAGACAGGGGGAAATAATTACCTCCTCTGTGACACGTCGAGTGATTTACGCCTCCCCAATTAAAGTGTCAGGAGCTGGCGCTTGCGCGGGAGCGGCGTTTCATTGGGCCGTAAAGCCACCCGACCGCTCTTCGTCACGGCGCAAGCGAGACAAAACAACGTGGGCGGAACGGCTCACTCATTTTCTCTCTCTCGCGCGCTCTCTGTCGCAAGCAGAGCAACAGTAGTAAATTACCCCCCATCTCTCTGATGGAGTGAAGAGCACCTGAGAGAGTGAAACACAGGGGGTGACATGATGGGGGCATTTCTACAAGGGCAGGGCAGAAAAAGGGGAGGGGGGGGGGGAATGAGTGAGTGATAGAAAGAGTCAGGAGAAAGAGGATGTAAGAGAGACAGAGAGAGAAAGAGAGAGAGGGAGAGTGAGCGAGTGAGATAAAAAGTGAGGAAAAAAGATGCAAGACAGACAGAGAGAGAGAGGGAGTGAGGGAGAGAGAAAGAGAGAGGGAGAATGAGTGAGTGAGAGAGAGAGAGAGGGAAAATGAGTGAGTGAGAGAGAGAGAGAGGGAGAATGAGTGAGTGAGAGAAAGAGTGAGGAGAAAGAGGGTGTAACAGAAACAGAGAGAGAGAGAGGGAGGGAGAGAGAAAGAGAGAGAGGGAGAATGTGTGAGAGAGAGAGAGAAGTGGCCATAAAGTAGTTTAAAAGTGCTAACAGAAAGACAACCACTTTGCGATGTGCCTGTGAAAGTGTGTGGCGCTGTCTGAAGACTGGGGCTGTTAACAGCTCGGGGGGAGTGTGAGGAAGGTAGCGGCTCTGGGGAGCATGTCGGCCCGCGCCGACTTGGGCCATCACCGCGTGGGTTTTGGCGGAGTTGGCACTCATTTGGCTGTGAGAGTGAGAAATCAAAATAGACTTAAAGAATCCCAGCCTTTGTGTGTGGTCTCTACCCCCTCCTCTTCCACAGAGAACTGATTCTCCTAAGGGGCTGAGATTATCACACTTTATTGAATTTCACAGCGCTCGTCATCTCTGGAAATAATGTGTCTTTGATGTGTTTGTATTCCCAACAAATGTGAATGCTGATGGTGTGTGTGTGTGTGTGTGTGAGAGAGAGAGAGAGAGAGCATGTGTGTATGTGTATGTGTGTTTCTACAGTATGTGTGTGTTACAGTGTGTTCTTCTGGGTCTTGATGTGAGTGTGTGTGTGTGTGTGTGTATGAGAGAGCGTGTGTGTGAGCATGTGTGTGTGTGTGTGTGTGTGTGTGTAAAGACCAGCCGGGCATCTCGCTCACCCTCCATGGCCCCTTGCAGATGTTTCATGTTTGTCACGCTGACATTAAGTGGCTTGTGGGAAATCTGGAGGTCGAAGGTCGCCGCTGCTGCCATCGCAGATGCCCCCTCCACACCCACCACCCACCTCCCCCCCCTCGAGTGCACTGTGCCATGGCCGTCTCCGGCGTAGCGCGCCAATAACTGTCACTGCTGTGTGTGATCCTATCCCTGGGGAAAGTCCAGGTAGAGGCCGACCCGTCTAGTTAAATCCTTTCACTTCTGCCCCTCCGCCACTCTGAAACACCCCCTCAGTAAAAAAGAAAATGTAAAAAAGACTTGACTCCAGGGCCCTCAGCTGTCAAGGCTTATTCATCAACACTCTTTGCCAGCTTTGTCAAGCTAATGGTAGACATGCATGGATGCTTATTAGACTCAAACCTACAGTGATTAGCAAACGTGTGAGATGAGAGGATGAAAAAAAAAATGAGTGTACGAGAAAGAGTGTGGGAGGAGTGAAGGAGTGTGAAGGGGTGTCGGAGCTTGTTTGAAATTGGCACATAACTGGGTGATTGACTCGCGTGTCCGCCCCTCGTTGCAGAGAACAAGAATGAGGGGGGCGTGCGCCAGTCGGGGCAGCTGGTGCCGTTTGGGCGCTATCGGCTCCATCTGCGAGCGCGGCAGCACATGCTTGCGGCCGACTCTGTCACTTGGGCATGAAAGGCAACGACAACAAAAGACAGGGGGAGGGAGGAGGGAGGAGAGAGGGGTGGGTGAGAAGGGCTCTGGTTAACAAGATGAACGCCAAGATTGGAGAGGGGGTTGGTGGGGGGTGTGGATGGATCTGATAAACATAACGAGGGGGAAAAAAAAAGCCTTCTTCTCCCTTGGCTCCTGTGACCGGCAGCCTCTCCAGTTTGAGGGGAGAAGAGGCCGAGTTGGACGTGGAATTCCACCGCAATCACGAGCGCCGCTGAAACAGCTCGAGAGAGATTTACCTCAAACACTCGTCTCCAACAATCACTCCTGTCAGACGTGCACAATTACCTTGGATTATTTTCCTTTCTCTCTCTCCCTCCCTTCCTCCTTCTCTCTCTCTATCTCTCTCCTTCCCTCCCTCCCCCCCTCTCTCTCTCCCTCTCTTCTTTGTCTTCCCTCACATGAGTCTCCTCGGCCGTGTCTACAGGGCCTCACCTCGGCCAGGCCTCCCAGGGCAGTATAGGGTGCGATGACTCGGCATTGGCGAGGGGGAACACAGGCGGACTTAGAGCAGGCCAAGGGCATTTCCATATCTAAAGGTCATCATGAGGCGCGTGGTGGTACCACCCCACCGTATGCGTCCGTGGACTAAAAATTCTCCTTCGGCCCCTAGGGAACGAGAGATCGATCGAGGTATAGAGAGAGATAGAGAGAGAGAGAAAGAGAGAGAGAGAGAGAGAGAGAGAGAGAGAGAGAGAGAGAGAGAGAGAGAGAGAGAGAGAGAGAGACAACAGAGGTGTCAGCATAAATGAGAGACACAGTGTGGGGAAGGCAAAATGAGAAGAGTACAAAATGAGTGGCTAACGCTCTTAAGCTCCTCGCTGGGACATAGCAGGACAGTGCACTCTTTTGTCCGACTCAATTAGCCCGTGAGTCACACAGCGGCCGGTCTCCAATGAACGCCTGCCTTTGTGTTCCGCCGCTCAGTTTGCCTTCCAATTGGTTGAAGTCAGCTCCCGGATGGGGAGGGTGGGGGTGGGGTGGGGTCACGGATGACTTCAAGCCATTTATCAAAGGTAAACAAAAATAGCCTCTGACACTGTGACCTTATCGGGGCTTGCTGTGCTTTTGCCCTCCGCCACCACTTGTACATCACATACCCCTCAGGTCGCTAATAAAGCCTAAACGACACAAACATCATCAGTTGGCTAAGAATAGCATCGTTTCTTCATAGCTATGCCTACGCTCTGCGACGCTTCCACAGCCATTATTGTCTCATGGGAAGCTGCATCTAAAATTGGGTCAAAATGTACCCCCCCCACCCCACACACACCCACCCACCAACACACACACACACACACACACACACACACACACACACACACACACAGATATACCTGTAGACACAAACACACACATATACTCACATTACCCCACTTGTCCCATAAAGCTTCAACATGCGCGCCTTTGTGTCTAGCACAATTAATAGCTCTGTAGTCATTACTCTGTGTCACTGCCAACTGTGTGCTACCACAACCACAGTACGTGAGATTAAACATCAGTACATCCCTACTAAGGCAATATCCTTTCAATTACTCCTCCCTGACATCTGGCACGAACTTCAGTCACACAAATACATTAAGTGGGGGTTACAAGATATCAGGCCATTTCCTGTCTCTGAAGGGGATGTTCCTATGTATGTCTGGTCAGGGTCTGTGATACAAGATACAGTAATCACAGATTTATAATTAAATCTGAATACCCAGTCTTTCTCCAAAATAAGTGTTCACTTCATTGGGAACAGTCGCTTGGACACTGTTGCTAAAAGTCATTGCATAATCTTAGCAAGTTCATGGGAGTTACGGAAAATATGTCAATAAATGAAAAATTCCTCCAGCCAGCACAGCACAGAAACCTCATGTTCTGGATGATTCTACCACATGGGGAATACAGTGGGACTTTCAAACGATACTGACAATGTTCTATCTATTCCCTCGCTCCTGGACTCAAGTAGCTCTTTTCAGAAGCAACAAACATCTGTGCGTCATTACTCAGCGGATGGAACCAACACTTAAATGAGTTATTCAAATGAGGAGTGGAGCTGGAGACATGAAAATGAGTTAAGACCGAGAGAGAGGAGAGAGTGAGTGAAAGAGGGGTGTGTGTGTGTGTGTGTGTGTGTATGTATGTGTGTGCATGTGCGTGTCTTGAGAAAGAGGGAGATTGAAAGAGAGAGAGTGTGTGTGTGTGTGAGAGAGAGAGAGATGTGTGTGTGTGTGTGTGTGCATGTCTAAGAGATAGACGGAGATAGAAAGAGAGTGTGTGGTTGTGAGAGAGAAAGAGAGTGAGAGAGAGAGAGAATGAAAGATACACGTGGAGGAGGAGGGAAGGCACTGTCTGACAGATGCTACATGTGGTAATGCTCTTCAGTTATGTCATTACCACACTTCTGTCATAGTTTTGGGAGAGGTTCCACGTCGGACGAACAGTTGTTTGCGTCTCTGTTTTTCTGCTCCGTCGCCTCGGCCCATTAATTTCCTCTCTAAAATAAACACTGCAGATTCATTTCACATTTTCATGTTCCACCACTGCCGTGTCTGCTGTGCAATTTCACTTCATTTCATCCCTCATTAAGCAAGCATGCGTAGACCTACCGCCCATTAGGCATTATGAGTAGATGATTGAGCCCTGACATCTGTCAGTGCTGAGCAGGGAATAGGGAGAGGCTGAATCTGTGAGAGGTGGAATTTGTTGGGCCCGTGCCAAAGTGCAGACGCCACTTGCTACGAGGCAGCTAAATACTATGCTAATGTGACTATACATTCTGTTTTCAAGGGATAGACAAAATGCCTAATATCAATAATTTATCTGACTGCAAGTACTGGTAGTACTTCAGACTGATACTTGAGAAATTTTTTGCTGAAAGATTGTTTTTGCTCTTTTGTTATAAGAACAAAAACACACTTGTAACAGAGAGAGAGAGAGAGAGAGAGAGAGAGAGAGGCAGAGAGAGAGAGACAGAGAGAGAGAGGTGGAGAGCTCCCATCTCTGCTGTCCACACAGCTTGCACAGAAACACACCTGAAAGCAATTTTTCGGCTTCAGGCATATCGTTTCCCAGGATCTCTTGGCTCAAAACATGGCTCCCGTCTCTGAATCACGCAAAGCAGACGGCCCTCGTCTACAGACCTACAAGTGAAGGATCTCTCGGAAAAAAGAGACTTAACAGTCTATTGTGTAGCTCAAAGGCAGACAGGTGGTGCGCTCCCTCAGCCGTGGGGATGGATGGATGGACGTCTCAAACGCAGACAGCTCCCGGCGAGGAATGTGCGTCCGTGTGGCAACCCACCCAGGCGCAGAGCTGCGGATCTGGGTCGAGAGGACAGAAGAAGGGAGGCTCCTCTGGAGCTCACGTCAGCGGTTGTTGCCTTAACCCCGATGAAAACTCAGCATCAGCAATGTGCCAGTGATCTTGCTAGCGGGTCAAATATTTGATGGAAATCTGCCGTCTTAGTGCTGAGTGAACGCCTTCAAAATGAATACCACCACCTTGAGGGATCCTTTTTTCCCTCCTCTTTTCTGTCAACTGACTGCTGCTGTTTGAGAGATGAAGACACACAAACGCTCCTTTTAACAACACAGAGGGCTTAGCCCAACATTCCAAGTTAATCAATCAGTCAAAAATGGTTCTCCATTATTCCAAACTGTTAAACATCAGGTGAACATTATGGCAACGTTGTCCTTCAGGGAGGAAATCTGGTCTGACTTGATCTGCTTTGTCTGGACTCCTTTAATTAGCCTGTCAGCGAGGATCATCACTGGTGTCTTCAGCTGTTCATCCAGACCCTGGTGGAGAATTTTAATCAGTTTGTGTCAAATAAGAGAGTCTCTGTGGCCTTTCTTCTTTAGTCAGGTTGCAGTGGGTAGGGGTCGCTCGATAGCTGTTCAACTCAAGGGCAGCTAGCTCCAATAGATAGTCAGAGGTCATTCTTCTTAGGACAGGACCGAGTCAATGTCGACTGGTCTGAATGCCGTTCCTGGTGAACCATGCTTTGGGGTTGAAGGTCAAACTGTCTATGTCAATCTGACTGTCAATCACTAAAGTGACCCCAGTGACCAGACAGGAAAATAGACAGAATGTGAGATTCTCCTTTTCCGCATTTTCTCTGTGGGATTCCCACCAATATTCATGAGCTGACTAACGAGAGCCCTGCGCTGATGGAAGATTGACTTCTCTGGTAAAAAGGTTTAGACGCAACAACAGAGCCATTGTCTGAATAAAAACCAGCAAAAGCCCTCTACACTAACTCTGAGAATCCAGAATCCACTTTCCACTCACAAATTAAACACACCCTGAGGACCCTTCTCAGCCACCAAAGGTTTCTTTATCCCGACAGAAGCTTGGACGCGCTACAAACGGAGTGGACCCTTCGTATGAAATGTTTGAAAACCTCCGAATTAGTGGGGAAGATTTAGCTTGGCAACAAGTTCAGTGAAATTGGAAGTATTATCTTACCAAGAGACTCAAGCAGTCCACAGCTTTATAGCCCTGTAGCTCTACATTTCAAAGTTGATTTTTCTGCAGATTCATTAGATAATGAGCTAGTTAACCTCATAGGATATGCAGCCTTGAAAATGGGGTTCCAGGCTCGTCAAGGCTGCTGAGGCAACTGCCATCAATTACCATACATCAACAGAACGTTCTGGATGCAGGAGTTGCGTCCTTAGTTCTGCATATGCTACCTGGCTCTGAACAGATGTGCTAAAATCGCCTGACCCCCCCCCCCTCCCCCCATTCACACGCACATACACATACACACACACACACACACACACACACACATCCATTTGCAGCAGACTCACACAGTGCATGACGAATGCCTCCATTTCTCCACGGGTCAGGGGTCAGCCGGTATCGCTTACCTGGCGTGGCATTGAATGCAGACGCATGATGTCAGGCTCCCCCGGCCACCGGGCGCTGCAAGGCCGAAGCGTAGCCTGTGAACGGAGCACGGCCCAACTCTCCCACTGCCCCAGCGGAACCCCTGAGCAGCAAAAGAGAGCCAATTTGGTTCAACTTCCCCCCAGACGCTCGCCAAACACACTCACCTGTGACCGCGAACCAGACTCGGTGGTGGGGCATGTGTGGATGTGTGTGTGTGTGTGTGTGTGTGTGTCGGGGAGGAGGGTGGGGGTGTAGGGCTCCAGGGAGGACCTCCAGCTCTCCCTGAGGGTGGTGGTGGGTGGAGGGGAGTAGGTCATAGCTGGAGGCAGTACCGCTCCCCTGCTCTGTACTTCACCCCCAACCCCACACACACACACACACACGTACGGACACACACAGACAGACACACACACAAACGCACATGCACACACACACACACACGTACGCACGCATGCACACAAAAACACACGCACACACACGCACGCGCACACACACACACACACGCACGCAGATGTGCCCAGCGCTACAGTGTCCTGTCCTTGGGTTTCCACGCTTGCAGCACACACAGGCCTGCCATTCATCTGGAGAGCCTGGGCTTAGAGGCGCTGTTCTGCCACACACTCATCTGCTTGGTATTACCGTCGACTGTCATGGTCTGTAACCCGCAAATGTAATTGGATAATCCTCTGTTGTGCTGCACCAGTTTCGGCCCAGGACCCGGGACTTTTTCTTTTGCCACGCCAGATACTTTCTGTTTCCATGAAGAAATAAAACAAAAAGCAACTCCTTTTTTAAGTCCTATTTTCCACTTTACTGAAGCATTATGGGCTTAGGTTTTTTCCACAGCGCTATTTTTCAATGATACTTTACAAGCAAATTCCACCACATGAAGCCAGAGTCACAACCAGCAGCGTTGTGCTCTGGCACTAGTGATTTAATATGAGAGAGTCCGCTTAATTAGAACAAATGGGAGTGTATTGTGGCCCCACAAATGGGAGTGTATTGTGGCCCCACAGAGAACGGGCTTCCTTTATCTGGAAATGACCTAAATCAATAATGCAGAGCGTTCCCGCTTCACCTCTGACTCCATCCCGCTGGAGACTGGCCACGCTGAGGAAGACGAGGGTATTGTTCAGCGTTTTCTCAACATGCTGAAGGAATTACTCCGCCGAGAAACGGCCACTTCATTTCTCTGATTGGACCAGACTGACGGGACTGCCCGGACAGAGAGGCGGAGGCCTTTCTTTTGGCCGCAGTGTTTCACTGGGCTTATGAATCTGCCTTGTGCAAACATCCTGCTGTTTTATATGCGTCCTGGGGTCAAAGGTCAACACAGACAAGGCATGACCAATCATTGTATAAATCAGGATCTGAAAGCGTTCTGTCATCAACACAGTAGAATTCAATTACTTTTAATTCCCTTTAAAGAAGCCGGAATGCGGGTCATTTTTACTCCACTTGATGAATAGCAGGGGTTTTAAACAGTCAATGTACACATAAAGATCTCACACAAGAGTGCATTAAGAAAAACTAAGGGGAAAACGTGACACTCGATTTCCCCCTGTGGGTTGGAAGGGCTGGCACCCTTTTGAACTATTCCATCAGACCATTATTTATTTCTATCTGCAAGTCAATCTAGGCTCCCTAAGGACTTCAGCAATCTGCAGGATGCTGACACACAGGCTTGAAGACATTTTAATCAATAGCTGCAGTATCGCTGCCTCAATGGCCTCCTGGACGATAATCGGCACCTTTATATGTTAAACCCACATAGCTCCCAGAGCCTTAAATTTGAAGCAGGCCTTTTTGTGCGTGCCCCTCTTTGCTCCTATCAGTTTTGCGACCACAGACATGTATGAGGTCTCTTTCATTTCAGGGGGAAGAAGGACTAGTGTGTTTTCTGGCCCAACCACAGTTATGTAGGAGACGCTATATAAATAGCCATGGAAATAGCTTCAGTGGGTCTTAGTGTAAACATGCATTGATGGGGCGGAACTGCACCCCACTGAAAAGCAAAAATGGCGGACACCATTTGCGCCAGCTTTATAATTCCAGACGTTCCGCTCATTCTGGTCAGGTGTGTGTGTCCCACTCCCATGTCAGTGTGGCGGGCTCCCCTCTGCCAGGATGCCAGCACGAGAAAGAAAGCGATTGGCAGCGTTGGCATCGAAAAGAGAAATGTGTGAGCCGGCGAAGCTGTGAGGCCTGTAAAGAATTTTTGCAAGTCGAATTTACAAGTCTCCGAAGTCTCGTAACGGAGCCGAGCTCACTGCATAAAGCATCCGCTCATCAGATAAAACGTTCTTTATCAGCCAGCATCGCCCCGGCTATCTGGGTGTAGGGGCCGCCCTTTCAAAGTAAAAAGGAACAAAATATGTGGTCCTATCACTTGATGTGAAATTGTTGTTGATAGGGGATTTTTGTATGCATTGATTAGCGTGCTCAGGCCTTTGGGTCTGCGCGTTGGAGAAACCTGAGGTCCATTACCTCATACTCAGATGGAAGGCTATGCATGCGCCATGCTGTTCAAGGCTAGTTTGTGCATCCTGTGAAATGGGATCATTTAAAGCAAACAGCCAAGCAATCAACAGGGCTGGATTACAAACACATGTGAGCAACGCGAGGTTATCGCATCGAGGAGGTGATCGAGGGAGAGCAGGCGGGAGTGGGGAGTGAATGACCCTGGAGGAAAGCGTACCAATATATACAGAAATGACAACACATGAAACACACACACACACACACACAGCAGACACATACACACACACACAATTCTCTATTTCAAAACTATCTATTTCAGAAGTTCATGCTCATAACATACTGTAGGTGCTATGTGCGATTGTACAGTATGTGTCCATCTACTTTCATGGCCACCTCCTGGCTTGGTCCTGTTCTCCTCTCGGCCCTAGTAATCCAATTACACACGAGGCTATGACCTAACACAGGCCAATCAGCTCAATTACTCTTAGCGGGATGACCCCCTGTTGAGAATCCTCCCATATAGCCGCCTATGACATCAACTCAAATCAATAGCAGAGCCAAGGGGAGGGGAGCAGCCTAGAGTGGACACCCCCAGGGGCAGCCATCCCTTCTGGGCCTCCCTGACCAGAGGAGCCCCTGGGGTTGGTCTGGCTCCAGGCACTGTGCGCTCCCTGCCACTGCTGGGTCCAGGGTGGTGATTAACCCTTGGGCTGAGCGTGATGTGGGAACCGTGGCCAAGCCTGTGTATGTGGATGAGCTCTGCCTAATTAAGCTAAAGGCTGACCAGGGGCCACACTTAGGTAATT
>NW_027468664.1:30516962-30616962 GCF_046254945.1 Alosa pseudoharengus | reverse complement strand
CCTTGTCACGAGTCAAAACACAGCAGTGTTTGTACCCCCCCCCCCCCCCCATAGCCCTGTAACACCCAGCTATAAAATGTTTATGTTCACTTGCCGTAAAAGTACTTGTGCACTCCAAGTCACAGCTCACAGCTCCTCGTGAGAGATGGCTCTCATGCACAAGGCACATTTAAATGCACAATCTGTGATCTAATCCCATCTTTGTCATATTGCTTCTCACAGTCCTCTACTAGTCTGTTTGGTGTGGGTTTGGTGGGTTTAGAATGACTAAAGTTGCAGTGAGCACAATTACATTGTATGAATAAAATGGCAATAGTTTATTTCTTAGCGCACTTACCTTTTCAAATTGGAAACATTACAGTTTTTCTCGATCGCCTTGACCTGTTTTCAGATTCCAGTTTCTTTAAGCAGGTGTAACAGGTCACATTTGTATTATTTTATAATTACAAAAATATGTTTTTTGCCTTGACACACCGCATATGTGTTCAGTACAGTGGGAGTCCTTGTGGGCCTCTAGTTTCCTGTTCCCTCAAATTTTCTTATTCATATTTTGCTGTGATCTTTACCTCTTCCCTGTCTCTGTCACTCTGGGAAGAGGTATGTTATCTGTCCTTTCAGGCTATGGGCCATATTTTGCACTCTGGCTTAAAACTCGTTTTCCACCCGGTGCAAAGTGTATTTTCTTATTTTGCACGCTTATTTTTTAAACAATGCGCCCAGGGGTGTGGCAATTAACAACTTAGGTAGTGGCTTAGCGCATTGTCTAAAAATCGCTATTGTACACCTGGTCAGAAGTCTATGGCAAGTTGTTTATATGTTATTTTAAGAGTGCATTGTCAACAGTCATATTGGCGGGTGCACAACGCACCATCTTCTATCCTTCTATCATCCATGAACGCACACCAGCACATGTACATGCAAAACATTACAAATTGCACGATGACAATGGGAATCATAATTAGAAAAAAGATATTACAAAATCTCATGATGAGTAGTTATTCTAACCTGACTCTCGCCAGATGAATTTCGTTCCGCCTAGCTCCACTCACATCCATCTTGGATTGGTTCCGTTGAGAGTGATTTCAGCACAAGATTGTATGGTAGAGCCAATCAGGACGCAGGGCGGGAGTTTCATAGATGTGACGTAGCGTAGAAGCGACTGTGAGACTGTTCTCAGCATCACGGGTTGGCTTCGATGTGAGTGGTTGAAGTAGCATGTCAATAGATGACGGACAAGTGGCTTATCCAATCTTATGCAAGGATTTTTTAATAAGGCCCAGCCTTCTGAAGCACCACTCCAATGGATCGATCCCAGATGGATGAGTGAAGCTAGGCCAGGGGTGGGCAAACTGCGGCCCGCGGGCCGGATCCGGCCCGCCAAGCACTTTCATCCGGCCCGCCGAGCATTTCATTTAGTATCAGGCTGCTCGCTATTTTTTTCCTGCGAGATGACGTTGGTTAGCTTTACTGCAAACTGCTTTTCACTCTCCTTAGATAACGTTTACAATGTCAATGTCAAAACATCATGTTAAATAGAGATAACATCATGTTAAACTAAGTTAACTCTTAGTTATCTCCTTTGCAGCAGATCTAACGTGAACATTATGCAATCCATTTAATTGGGAACGCGTCTGCACTCACGAGAGGGAGAGAGAGCCGCAGGTTCCAGCTGGCTTGTGATTGTTGATAATTGATATCTCCTTCTTATAAGAAAGTTTTAAAAGGAAATCATGAAGGCAACAGTTGTTCCCACTATTGACCATTTAAAAACTGTGAGAGGGCCCAGCCGTAGGTAGGCTACAGCACTAGCCATAGCGGAGCAGGCAGAAGATAATTGAGAAATAAACGTGAATTAAAGCGACTGTCTTAAAGCGACAGTGCACAATTTATACATTTGTTAAACAGCATAAAATTAGCACTATTTTTAAGCAATTCATATTTTAAAGCAAATGCTTTTCATACTAAATTATAGGCTATAAAAAAATTATTTTTTTATGCATTTGTCGTGGGGGGGGGGGGGGGGTGGTGTGCGGCCCAATGTGGCCCTTGAGCCAAAAAGTTTGCCCACCCCTAAGCTAGGCTGAACGAAATTCATCTGGCGAGAGTCAGGTTATAGTTATTCACCATCATTTACAAATTGGTAATAACGGTTAAAAGTGATTAGGGGAGAGGCGAGAGACATGTATGGAGCTTAAGACAGCTTAAGACGCACTGTCACGAGATATAAGCAACTCCTGCAGGATAAATGTTTTTTTATTCAGTCATTTGAGCTATATTAGGGTAAGTGTTGCTTTTTCCAGCCTATGTTTTCGATGGTAACCCATTGTCAGTCAATAGTGAAAGTAACTGCATCTGTCTTGTCGTTGACTGACACCATGGTGAAGTTAGTTTCACTTTGCCAATGAGTTCAAATAATAGAGGAGTGCAAATGCGTGAAGGCTATGCTAGGTTTTAGTAAAGCACGGTTTAGTGGAATGACTATTCTATACGGTCTGGCAAGCAGCCTCCTTCAAATGCGCCGTTGAATGTCAAAATGCATTCTTTGACGTCGCGCTTTGTGCCGTTAAAGGGAATGACAGATGTCATTCTCATTGGTTTAAATGATGTTACGCCCCAAACACACCCATGACTGATTAAAAAACCTACAGTGGGTCCCAGTTAAAAATTGACACTTCATTCACGATCAAGGTGATTCACGCAGCTGGGTGAAATTTAAGTACAAATGCAGCCGCTTGGGGGCAGCATAGTTGCTGTGGCATTCCACGGTCGAACCGGACGGCGCATTCGACAGCAAGGGCTGTGATTGGCCGAGTTTTCAGTGCGTTTCTCTGTGTTTTTAGCAGCCCCTGCAACATGCTAGTCCACTGTAGCCTAAGCTTTGTACATAATGTTAAACATAGTTTTGGATTCAGTGGCAAGATTTTTTGATTGTACAGTGCCTGTCTCTCAGTAATGTTTTAAAATGAGAGCTTCGTCAGCTGGCAGTAGGCTACTTTGTGGTAGTCATAAGAAGTTCGCTTGCTAACAGAACATAAATATGCTGCCCAGAAACCTTGTGAATAGTTCTGATTTTTTTTACTATACTAACGAGGTTGAAATATAGCCTTTGCCTACAGCATCTCCTTAACAGTAATGTTAACAAAATGACAGCATTCATATGACAAAGGAAAACGAATTCGGTCACTCAAGACTGTGCCACAGCAACCAGTGTAGGCTAACAGTCCTACCCAATAGGCCTCCTCGAAGCAGATGGTTAATGCACGTATTTCCAGAACAGGTCTGCAACTTTCAGGCAGTTCCGAGTTCGAATCTAGGCAGGAGCAGAGCCATATAAAGGCAAGGTGTGCTCCTGGCAATACTTGTTTATAAGACGTTTGGTGATTAATTGATACCTGTTTTTGGGACACGTTAAACGTTCTTTATAATTAGCGCATACGGGGAGTAAAACGACTGTTACGCGCTGTTACAACTGTAGGCTACAATGATTGCAATACAAAAATATGCGCGTGTTAGTTTAGTTTTGTGATTTTTTTGCACTTTTGCCTCGTGTGTTTTCAGGTTGGCAAGATTGACCTTGGTAGACTCTTCTCCGTATGGAAAATAAAGTCAATTTTCGACACACTGTTATTAGTTCAATAACAAGTGTTGCTTGTTAAAACATGTGACTAGTGAAACTCAAATGATTTTAGAAATATTTAGCCAAAGCTAAAAAGTGTTAGAGAAGGAGAGACGCCGGTGCAGCTCAGATGTCTTCTTAAATTTCTTTATTCTTTAGTAAAAGGTGCAGAACATTATTAAACTTTAAAGACAGACTACGCACGCAGGCACAAGGCTACTTGTTGTTTTCTTTTACTCGGCTGGTTATATACCGAGGTGAAGTTAGTTTGATATTTGATATTCGGATATTCGACAGATATTCAAAAAAAAAAATTATGCGGCCGGTTTCACCCCGTGTTTGCAGACAATGTGAAAACAGATGACCTGTCTACTTGCTCCCAGCCGACCTTAGGGACCGTCTAAAAAGTACCTTCTGAATTACCTTCATAGTCTTTTTTGTCAATAGCTTTGACATCATGTGACCTAGTGACTCCAAACCAATGCAGAATAGTTATCCTATATGGAACTCATCAGATACACCTCTTTTTATGGTCACTGTATGCACACTGTATTTTATATGAATATTTTGTAAAAAAAAAACATTATTTCCTATATGAATGGTCCTCTTTTTTCAATACCTCCCAAGTCATGTGACCTAGTGACTCCAAACCAATGCAGAATAGTTATCCTATATGGGACTCATCGGGCACACCTCTTTTTATAGTCACTGTATGCACACTGTATTTTATATGAATATTTTAAAGAAAATACATTATTTACCAAAAGAAACTGTCTTTTTTTCAATACCTCCCAAGCCATGCGACCTAGTGACTCCAAACCAATGCAGAATAGTTATCCTATATGGGACTCATCGGGCACACCTCTTTTTATGGTCACTGTATGCACACTGTATTTTACATTAATATTTTAAAGAAAATACATTATTTCATATAAGAAACAGTCTCCTTTTTTTCAATACCTACCAAGCCATGTGACCTAGTGACTCCAAACGAATGCAGAATAGTTATCCTATATGGAACTCATCAGATACACCTCTTTTTATGGTCACTGTATGCACACTGTATTTTATATTTAAAAAAATACATTATTTCCTATATGAATGGTCCTCTTTTTTCAATACCTCCCAAGTCATGTGACCTAGTGACTCCAAACCAATGCAGAATAGTTATCCTATATGGGACTCATCGGGCACACCTCTTTTTATAGTCACTGTATGCACACTGTATTTTATATGAATATTTTGAAGAAAATACATTATTTCCCATAAGGAATGGTCTACTTTTTTTCAATACCTCCCAAGCCATGTGACCTAGGGACTCCAAACCAATGCAGAATAGTTATCCTATGTGGGACTAATTAGACACACCTCTTCTTATAGTCACTGTATGCACACTGTATTTTATATGAATATTTTTAAGAAAATACATTATTTGCCATCATGAATGGTCTCCTTTTTTCAATACCTCGCAAGCTTATTTCTCGCTAGACATCACAGATCAACATAGAACTGTTCTGATATGTGATACTAGTCAGACACGTCAATGTGAAATAATATTTTGCATGAACTATTATATTTAATTTTTTTTAAATAATCATATTTATTTCCTATGGAAAACAGTGTTTTGCTCAATAGCTGCCATATAAGGGGTCCTAGACAACACAGATCAATCCAGAACTGTTCTGCTATGGGGTACTTATCAGACACACCAAAATATGAAAAATGATTTGGCATCTACTATTATATGGAAGGTATTGAGAAAACACAGTTTCCATAGGAAATAAATGGGTACTATAAAATAGTATGTGCAAAAATTATATTAATTTGAGGTTTGTCTGATTAGTAGATATTCTGCATTGGTTTGGTGTCCCTACGTCACTTCCCTTGGGGGGGGGGGTATTGAAAAAGGAGACCATTCCTTATAGGAAACGATGTATTTTCTTTAAAATATTAATATAAAATAGAGTGTGCTTTCAATGGTTATAGGAAGAGGTGTGTCTGATGAGTCCCATATAGGGTAACTATTCTGCATTAGTTTGGAGTCACTAGGTCACATGGCTTGGGAGGTATTGAAAAAAGGAGACCATTCCTTATGGGAAATAATGTATTTTCTTTAAAATATTAATGTAAAATACAGTGTGCATACAGTGACCATAAAAAGAGGTGTGCCCGATGAGTCCCATATAGGATAACGATTCTGCATTGGTTTGGAGTCACTAGGTCACATGACTTGGGAGGTATTGAAAAAAGAGGACCATTCATATAGGAAATAATTTATTTTTTTTACAAAATATTCATATAAAATACAGTGTGCATACAGTGACCATAAAAAGAGGTGTGTCTGATGAGTCCCATATAGGATAACTATTCTGCATTGGTTTGGAGTCACTAGGTCATATGGCTTGGGAGGTATTGAAAAAAAGGAGTCTGTTTCTTATATGAAATAATGTATTTTCTTTAAAATATTAATGTAAAATACAGTGTGCATACAGTGACCATAAAAAGAGGTGTGCCCGATGAGTCCCATAAAGGATAACTATTCTGCATTGGTTTGAAGTCACTAGTTCGCATGGCTTGGGAGGTATTGAAAAAAAGGAGACCGTTTCTTATGGTAAATAATGTATTATCTTTAAAATGTTCATATAAAATACAGTGTGCATACAGTGATCATAAAAAGAGGTGTGCCCGATAAGTCCCATATAGGATAACTATTCTGCATTGGTTTGGAGTCACTAGGTCACATGACTTGGGAGGTATTGAAAAAAGAGGACCATTCATATAGAATATAATGTATTTTTTTTTTACAAAATATTCATATAAAATACAGTGACTATAAAAAGAGGTGTGTCTAATGAGTCCCATATAGGATAAATATTCTGCATTGGTTTGGAGTCACTAGGTCACATGGCTTGGGAGGTATTGAAAAAAGGAGACCATTTCTTATGGGAAATAAGGTCTTTTCTTTAAAATATTCATATAAAATACAGTGTGCATACAGTGACTATAAAAAGAGGTGTGCCCGATGAGTCCCATATAGGATAACTATTCTGCATTGGTTTGGAGTCACTAGGTCACATGACTTGGGAGGTATTGAAAAAAGACAGTTTCTTTTGGTAAATAATGTATTTTCTTTAAAATATTCATATAAAATACAGTGTGCATACAGTGACTATAAAAAGAGGTGTGTCTGATGAGTCCCATATAGGATAAATATTCTGCATTGGTTTGGAGTAACTAGGTCACATGACCTGGGAGGTATTGAAAAAAAGACTTTTTCTTATATGAAATAATGTATTTTCTTTAAAATATTAATGTAAAATACAGTGTGCATACAGTGACCATAAAAAGAGGTGTGCCCGATGAGTCCCATATAGGATAACAATTCTGCATTGGTTTGGAGTAACTAGGTCACATGACCTGGGAGGTATTGAAAAAAATACTTTTTCTTATATGAAATAATGTATTTTCTTTAAAATATTCATAAAAAATACAGTGTGCATACAGTGATCATAAAAAGAGGTGTGCCCAATGAGTCCCATATAGGATAACTATTCTGCATTGGTTTGGAGTCACTAGGTCACATGACTTGGGAGGTATTGAAAAAAGAAGACCATTCATATAGAATATAATGTATTTTTTTAAACAAAATATTCATATAAAATACAGTGTGCATACAGTGACTATAAAAAGAGGTGTGTCTGATGAGTCCCATATAGGATAAATATTCTGCATTGGTTTGGAGTCACTAGGTCACATGGCTTGGGAGGTATTGAAAAAAGGAGACCATTTCTTATGGGAAATAAGGTCTTTTCTTTAAAATATTCATATAAAATACTGTGTGCATATAGTGACTATAAAAAGAGGTGTGTCTGATGAGTCCCATATAGGATAACTATTTTGAATTGGTTTGGAGTCACTAGGTCACATGATGTCAAAGCTATTGACAAAAAAGACTATGAAGGTAATTCAGAAGGTACTTTTTAGACGGTCCCTAAGGTCGGTTGGGAGCAAGTAGACAGGTCATCTGTTTGTACATTGTCTGCAAACACAGGGTGAAACCGGCCGCATAATGTTTTTTTTTTGAATATCTGTCGAATATCCGAATATCAAATATCAAACTAACTTCACCTCGGTACAGAAAGGATGGAGGCAGCAAAGCTAGAGGAGTTATTCCAGATGGGCAAGAACAAGGTAGGCAATTGGCGTGCTTGTCAGAACGTTAGACAGCTGTTTAAAGCCACACGTCACGGTACGCTAGAACAAAACTAAAGGTAACTTTAGCTATAGGGCTGTATCAATTTGTCCAAATGAATAGGTCATCGTAGACGTTGTTGTATTATTGCATGTGGATATTGTTATGCTATGTAGGCTACTTTTTTTGCAATGCACGGACCTAAAACCGGTGTTCCAGTTTAGATGGTGAGCAGTTTAACTGGTGATATTTGCATAAAATCAGTGAATATTCAACAAGACCCTGCCTACTTCTTAATCTGCTCTGCCTCCGATAGTGCAGGTTTATATTAGGCTACATTTTCACGAAGTGTTTGCAAGTGAGACAATATAACGGATATCGCTGAAAACATCACCAGTGTATGTCTAATACATGTCCGTTTAAGCATTATCCACAAATATGACACATACTGAATGAATGGAAAAAAATAAAACTAGCGATCTAGCTGGGATTCGAACCACGCATGGACAAGAAAGTTGATTGGATTAGCTTCTACATCGTCTATACCACTACACTACGAGCCGCTGAAACCGATGCCAGATTTCTATTGAACTGTTAGTCAAAGTTAACACAGGTTAACATAAGTGAGAAATATACGCCCATGTTAACTGGTGCCATCACAATTTAACATGGGCATATGCAAGCCTCAAAACAACAAAATAGGTTCATCTTTGCCTCACATGCCAAAACCTAACTGATGTACAACAAACTGGCATGTCCCACTAACACTTTATTCCGTTTTGGGGGTTAATAATATGAAATACGTCAGTCATGTGCAAAAATTATCATAACTTAGTGTCATGTCTCGGTGAAGTTATGCAGTGAGCTGTCTAATGATTTGAAGTGAACACATGAAACTTATTTTCTCCGAGTTAAATATTATTTAATTTGTTGGTCCTAATTTGACGACACAAAATGGTTATCATGGTAGCATATATTACAAAACTTTGATGAGAGAGTTTTATGACAGATGTTGCTGTTTCAGATTCCCACGTAGCCTAAATTAGAAAATAGTTTAGCCTACTTACTGCTCGTTCAGCAGCCTGTTGCAAAACATTCACTTAGCCTAGATGTTTGCTATAATGAATATCTTGATCGATTGACAAATAAGCTGTCACAAGACAACATAGACCTACATTCATTTAATAGGAACACCATGCTATTGCATAGATACAAAATAACCAGTGGTGCAATTGGTTAGCAGGGTGGACTATTGCTGCTAGCTTGCTATTTTAGTGAGCAGTTCGAGGCCTCAGTGATCTTCATAATTTTTGCTTTCTGCACAAAAAACGAGCAACGTCTGATAGGGTCATTTGTTACTGTTTGTGATGCAAAATTAATCTGCATTATTCAAGGCATGCATTCGCTGTGTTTGCTCATGTTATAGGCTATCACCAGTTAACATGGACATCAGGATAGTTAGTAAGCTAGTAGACTAGTCTAATAGACTAACAACAAGTGTTGCTCTCTGTGGCGTAGTGGTGATAGTGCTTACTGCTTAGAATATTTTGCCTCAGTGAGACTCATGTTCGAAACCCAACAAAACCTTCGCTGATTTACTTTGACACATTTCCTGTTTGCACAACATTTTGTGTGGATGCTTAAGCAGACATGCATTATACATAGCGATTCCCGCATGTTTTCGGCAAGATCTTGCTTCATATTCTGACGCACTGTAGGCTTGTGAAAATGTGAATCTCCAGCACTGGAAGGGCGGAGGCAGAGCAAAGCGTTGTTAACAAGTAGGCAGGGTCTTGTTGAATATTCACGGATTTTATGCAAATATCACAAGTTAACCTGCTCACCATCTAAACTGGAACACCGGGAAACGGAAAAATATTGTACACGCGTGAATTTGTTTTTGCGGGGGTGGGTGGGTGTACCATAGCTCTCCCTCTCTCACACACACACACACACAGTACCTTTCTTAGCCACAGTTCATTTTAGTGGTGATATGTGTTATGGACATTGTTATGCACATCATTGACTGCAGTTTATTCTCATCAATGTCAGTCCATTGATCAGTTGTTACTGTAGGCCTAGAAGTTGCATTTGAAAATGTTACTGTTGGACATTGTTATGCACATTATTGACTGCAGTTTATTCTTATCAATGTCAGTCCATTGATCAGTTGTTAACTAATACTGTAGGCCTAGAAGTTGCATTTGAAAATGTTACTGTTGTAGGCTGTTTGTTTTTTATTTCAGCCACACTGTTTTAAAGTGGTTAGGACCATTACACACCAATTTTAAATAAGCCATACTGCAATACCGATTTCATGGTTGCACCATGCACATGTTCGCCGATTATGTGGCCCTCAGTAACCTATAAATTCAATGATGTGGCCCTCTATGAAAATGAGTTTGACACCCCTGCTCTAAAATATCTGTCCTGGCCTGGTTACACCGGATTGTGGCCAAACGACAGAAGCGCGGAGAACCCTCTACCAAAAAGTGTTACTTTGTGCCCCGCGCTCCCCCACTGCTTGTGAAAAAAGGGCTGGGGGAGGGGGGCTTAACGTGAAAAAGCTTAATGTCCCAAAACGGCAAAGTCATAATGGTAGGCTACAGGAAGTGGGGGGAGGGTATGGGATGACCAGAGCCATCTTCGCTGTGCTATTCAGAAAGCATCTTCTATTGTCTTTCCAGGCGCACACAGCTCGTTATAGCCTATCGAGTGCCTTAACAGATAGGCTCTGCTCTTGGGTTTGGCCTCACAGCGAACTCAACCCTCTTGTTGCTTGCAGTTTGTTAAATAAAGCGATGCAGATTACATTATTTATTTCTGATTAATTGCATCTTTTTTGCAACATCTGCTTGTTAGGCTGGGCTACTGTCAATGTCCTGTACAGGTAAATGTTCAACAATTGCTGGTGTAGGCCTACAGGCTATAATCAATTAGGGACTGTTCGTTATTTATTTAAGGGGCTACCGGAGGAGTTGTGGGAGCGTTAGTCAAAAAAGACGTGACCCTCCCTCGCCAGCAAGACATTTTTCTGTGACCCTCCAAAGTGATTGAGAAAAAACGCATGACCCTCCCCAGTCCCAACAATTTAGGCTATTGATGCCTTCTGTCTACTGGGTCAATTTGGGAGCTTGCATGCTACGACTCCTTCCTTGAAATGCCTTGAAAATCCTTGAAATCGTTTGCACAATTTCACAAATAATCACCGGGACCGAAACAAACCTGTCAACTTTTCCCGGGTTTATAGCGTATTTTAACTTTTTCCTTCGCTGTCTTAGGAGGAGCTGCAGGGCCGTCGCAACCCACTGAGCAAAGAGACATTGATACGACGTCTTTTCTAAGTCATTTTTGGACATCAAATGTAAGTCACCTGGACGTGCAGACTTACTCCAGGCGACGTCTTTTTTCGACGTCTATTGAACGTCCATTTATGACGTCCACGGTACGTCCGTATAGGAGCTATTTCTAGTCCAAATGTGGTCTTCATGGACATTTTTTCGACGTCATTTTGTGGACGGTTTTTGACGTCATCTTTGTGGACGTCTTTTCAACGTCAAATTCAGACTCATTTTAGACATTGATTTTATACTGTACTGCTTATAGTTTCTATGCATAACTGTAGTCCTGTCACGGCCCTTTTACTACTGCAGGTAAACGGTAATTCCCCAGACTCACAAACACACCAGACTCAAGAACAGTTTACGCTTTTATTGCACAGTTACTAAAATTTACATAGAGGACACAGCAGCCCAGCTATAAACATTGCAGTCCCGTCGCAAGCACCCCCAACTGGCAAGCAGAAACAGATTAATAATGCAGGTAAATAAGTTATCTAGGTGAATATACATTCAAAATACTGAGAGGGCACAGCAATTCATAATTAAACCCACACACCATGATCAGATTACGCTACACCTTAAATTCAGTTCCGCTCACCCAACGTCTTCTATCCACTCTGCGTTTACAGCTGGGCTGACGAGTCACGTAGACAACAGACACAACACATAAAGGAATGTCCGCTGAGAGTTTTAAAAGAATAGTCCACAGGACGCGCTCCGATGTAGCCGGTACTGCACTGTCGGCACCAGGTCATCCACAAGTCCAAATCAGGGCGGATCCTTCCCTGAATGTACTTCAGTTGTTCAGCAGACACAAGTCAACGTTACATCCGGCGGTGTTCATTGCCACTTGCAGCATTCCCCCAGATTGCGTTGTTGCTCGGCCTGAGCTGCAACGGACAACAAACACTTATGAGCCACCAGCCACTTTGTCTACCAACTTACTAACGCATAGCAAGTAGGACTACAGAAATATAACTTCCCTTGACAGGGTACTTAGCTTGCGTTGATGGTGGGCTCTCTGCCGTTGTGCCAGTTGCTGTTCCATCTCCCTCTCAAGGCCCCCTCCTGCCGGTCACCTCGCAAGCTCATATAAAGCACCAGGCCAGGTGAAAGCAAGTGGTTAATCAACCAATGTGAATGAACCCCTCCCCCTTCACAGGTGCACAAAATCAGTCTCCAGGTGTCCCTAGTCAGTCCAATACACAGCCACTCAAGGAGTCCATTAACCCAAATGTTAAAATACACAGCAGGTAACAGCAAAAACAGTGTAACATGCATAGCAATAAGCTGCACATACACCATGCATACACGACAGTCCCATTTCAGAAGGTAGCATGCTGTTCCAGTTAATTTTCCTATAGCTTTATTTGACTTTCTCACCAGCAGATGGTAACTGGAAATGCATACCAAGACATACATTTCCACTTCAAATCTGCTGCCGAGCCAAATGAAGCTTCAGTAAAATTAACTGGAACAGGTTCCTACCTTCTGGACACCTTACAGTCAGATTAACAATAAATCACAATCCAATCCCGACTGTTGTTTCCCCCATCTTTACTGCAAAAATGACCAGATTATTGCAAACATGACCAGATTCACCTAATGAAAATAAAAACTAATTCTGGGCTCTTTTTTTTTTTACACATATGCACTCAGCGTTCTCAGGGCAGCAGTCTTCACATCATAACGCCTGCAAACAGAGGGAACAGAGGGAGACTAAAATTAACTAGACTGCATTTCCGGCGGGAACTGCAAAAGTGTGCTTGCCCTGGTCCGGTCACCAACATGAGCAGACAGTGGCATACGCTATGCTGAACCTGGCTTGATCCAAGCATTCTAACAGTGCCTTTCAGTGTTGGAGCAGTGGCAATACCGCAAAAGCTCTAGGAGAGGGCTATTCAACTATTGACTTGCGGGGTGAATGCGGCTCGTTGGATTTTACCTGTGGCCTGCCTTTGAATTTAGCTTCTATGACTAAGATCAAATCAATAAAATAAAACAACAGCAGTGATTGGCTGCAAAAATAAATAATGTCACGTGTCTTGCACCTCTCAAACTGGGCTATCAGGTAACCTAGAAGAATTGAAATGATGAAATATGACTAAGGAATTCAAATGCTGCTTGTTTGTCAGGATACTTTTTCACTGATTTATTTTAAAAATATGAGCTATGAGTGTGAATGTTATATAGTCCATCCCCTAATTCTGTTTTACTGGTTTATTTGACAAATAATCTATATGGATTTGCTCTATAAAGACCTTATGTCTGTTTAGGATTGTTTTGAGAGCCTATTGATGTATCTCAGAATAAAGTAATGTCCACAACATTATTGATGTTTTTTTTTTGTGTGAATGTATTTTACTTAACTCATTAAATGTAGCTGAATACTCATGAACGCATGTCTCTAATAGCCACAATAGGAGTAATTTTAGCAACACCGTATTTTGTGTGGCCCATAACGACCCAGTGGATCATGAAAACGTGCCAAAATTCACATTCCTTGCTTGATGTTGGTACATTAATCCCATTCAGATTGCCACTTATCTGTGATGTAAGAGTTCAGTATAGGTTTAAGGTCTGGGGCACGGACATTCTGTGACTTCTTCATTGAGGACTTGCTTTGCAGCACTGTCCGCTTTCTCATTTCCCCTCAGACCAACATGGCCTGGGACCCAGCAAAAAACTACACTCAAGTTCTGGTTCTTTAGACGTTCTAGTTGATCAAGCTCAGCTTTGGTTGTACTTTTTGTGTGACATTAAAGCCTACTGGAAAGATTTTTAATGGCAATTTAATTGAATGCAATTTACTTTTACGATTAAATAAAATGAATTTATCCCTCTCACCCATAGTTTTCTATTTATTTACAAATGTACATAGGCCTACTGTAATTACATTTATACAGTTATTCTACTGATCTTTATACTATTCATCCTGCACATTAACTTATTCTTACTACTCTTATAATGTTGTTTCTGCACTACAATGACACTGTTTCCACACGGCACATAGCTGTATGTTATGTACATATCTGTTATATATTTGTCATATTGAATATCCATATTTATTCTGTTTTATTATATTCTGTTAATACACTGCATATATCTATATTATTATTTCTACTATTATAATGTTACTGCTACATCTACATAGCCTACATTATTCTACTTATTGTATGAGATAACTGCTAATACACTGTACATATTTATATTTAATTCATATTACTCTAAACCACGTTCTGTAAATCAACTGTATACTACTGTCTACACTGCACTATATTTCTTGACCTGTCTCTGTATGTTTCATCACCTTTCTATACTTTGCCTCACATTGCAACACAGCTCAGATCTTTGGTTGCTATGAAGGCCAGTTGTTCTAAATGGATGGTTGCTATGGCCAAAGGCCGGTTCTATTTCTGCTGTTGTCAAGCCGTTGTCAAGCGGGCATATCGTAGAATTCTGATTAACCTTATCTTATTGAAAACATCTCTATTTTGCTTAGCCCACTTCCATACAGTGGGTCCCATTAAGAAGTAGCCACTTCATTCACCGTGATTACCGTGATTCACACAGCAGCATTATTAAATTAATCTGTCACCATACGCCTATGCCTACGTTTGCAAAGAAAACATTTTAATTTGATTCACATGAAACGTTACATTTCATCAGACATGTGGACTCGAGTCACATGACTTGGACTCGAGTCAGACTCGAGTCATGATTTTAATGACTTCAGACTTGACTTGATAAAATTCTGCATGACTTGCGACTCGACTTGGACTTGAATACTATTCACTCGAGACTTGACTTGGACTTTGCCTCTTTGACTTGTGATGACTTGACATGTCTCGAATCAAAAACTAAATTTCTTGATCGTGGACCAGTCACCCCAGAGACGCTTTCCCTCCGCGACTAAAAAAAATATGAAAAATAAAAATAGCGGAGACAAGCAGCCAGAGCACAGTTCAGTGCTGCCGCTACCCCCACACGCGTTATACACTGTGTAGGGCACCAAGAGACAGAGGAAGGACCAACATTTAGCTAATAAATAGTAGCTTTACTGCAAACTGATTTGCACTCTTGTTAGAGAGAACGTTTAATGTTAAAATGCACCAACAGCATGTTAAAGATGATACTTTTCGAGACCTCTCCATGAAGATCCAATTTATGCTAGCTACTGCATTTAATTGAGAACGCATCTAAGCACGCACGAGAGGGAGGGAAAACGAGTAGGTTCCAGCTGGCTTGTCATTGTTGATGATGATTGATATCTTATTTTAAATAAGAAATGTATAAAAGGAAATCGTGAAGGCAACAAATACGAGATTAGAGGAGATTGCGAATTTATCCGGTTCTCACTACCCTTTGTTATAAACTAGGAGATCCAGGTCACTATGACATACTAGCTGCACTCACTGTGATTTGGAAAGTGGACAAGAAAATGAAGAGTTGTCTTTGCCTTTGTGTAATGGAACTGGTGAGTCTTGAAGTATTCTATAATTTATTTACATGAAGCACATGATATGCCGATTAAAACGCATTCCACTCAGCTACTGTAGCTAGGTGGCTACTGGTTACCAGGCTCATAATTCACTTTTAATTGCAAACAGAAAATGTCAAGCAAGCATCATGTCATACATGCTTCTCTTTCCAAAGGAATGAAAGCTGTTTGTGCCAACTTAATATCATGTTTATCATTGTTAATATTGTGCTATACATGTGGCACAAACAATTTTTGAGTTTGTGGACTAGCCATAGGCTGAATAGAGCTGGTAAAAAAAGATCATTATGAGAACGTGCGGACAGTGGCACACAATGGGCTTAAAGTGACAGTGCACCATTTACAAATGAGATAAACAGCATCAAATGTGTAGTATTTCTTAAGAAATTAATACTTAAAAAAAAAAATACTGTCATTATTATCTTTTAAATAAATCTTTTAAAGTGTTGACCTTGGCTTCCCTTATGAGTCGCCACTGGCAGACAGCCTAATAAATTGTTTGCAGGCAAATCTGTGGCCTAGCGCAGTGAAATGCCATTAGTCAAATTATTACTCATCCTTACAGTGGGCTCTGCAATTTGGAAAAACAATATATATATTTGCAGCTGTGCTGAGTGTCATGTAGCTATCCGTTTTGTACAGATTACTCAGGTATGCACATGTGTATATTACACAGGTATGCACATGCATATGTCGTAAAAGATTGCAAGACAGAAACATTGAACATATTTTAATCTGTATTTATAAAAAAAATACTGTGGATTATATGTAAAAGCTAAAATTATGATTGATAGTCTAATAATGGCATTATTAAGTGAAGAGTACCTGATAACTTGTTTAGGACTTGAAAAAGATTGGGACTTGGACTTGGACTCGACTTGGCTTTGATGTGACTTGGACTTGGACTCGACTTGCCCTTCTCTGTATTTACTTGGGACTTGACTTGGACTTGACTGCTAAGACTTGGGACTTACTTGTGACTTGCCAAACAGTGACTTGGTCCCACCTCTGCATTTCATGTACATGTTGACAATGAGTAGGCTAGTTTTGGTTGTTGGTGGTGTTATTGCATCCCTTAGTTATGCCTACAATGCAAGTTCCCTCGCGATTGGAAGCTCCTGTAGACAATAGTAGACGCATTTCAAAACATCGCGTTAGGAGTCCTTGCCACTTCTTTTAAGCTGTCACAGACGTAGGTGCTACTTTTAGGGCTAAAGTGCTTCGTGAATTACTGTTAGTAAAAAAAAATAGCAGTCCTAAAGTTACACGTGACGAAGTTACGAGTGCAAGCATCTCATATCAAATGACCATGGCATTACCTAAACAACATAAATCCCAATTAGCAACATACATCTCCTCCCTAGCCACACAAGAAATTAATGATACTGTAGCGTCGGCGCAAAAAGACAGTGTTCGCGTTCTCCCGCGCAGGGGATCCTGGGATACGAGAGCGAACATTTGGGGGGTTTATGTCGTTATTCTCCTTAGTTTTGTGTGTAATGTTAGCGTCTTTATTGTAACATGTTTCCCTTTTAGTTCTCCCTCGTGTGTGATCCTTTTTGTGTGGGAGGCTGCGTCCTCCCCTGTATGTGTAGTGTGTGTGCATGCTTGACCTGCCCTGTTTGCATTGTGTTCTGGGTCTTGATCTGTGTCCTAGCTCTCGTTCCCAGCAAATAAACCTTTTGATTGGACAACTGTGTGGTTCGCTATCAAATCGTTACAATACTAAATCTCTGCTTAGCATGCTTCTCCGCTTAGCATTCTAATAACAGAAGGGGCACATTTATGTTGACCACTACAACATGACTCATTATGTCTGTAACGTTAACTGTATAAAACACTTACTTTCATAAAGGACGCACACCATCCAGCACATGGAAACCGATATTTTAGGTTCTTGGCCACAAACTCAAAATGTGTCTCTCTGAAGCCCTGTTCTAGAATCTTTGCTCTGAAGGCTGTGTTGCTACGCGACATCAAATAAACGAAATGATAGTCTTTCAGTATTAAATGTGTACGTGTGATTCCGAATGGATGTGTGTGGTTTGCAATAAGGATAAACAAGAAATAACATTTCCAATAATTTCCCATGATAAATTACATAATATTTGCACCGTCCTTACTTGTGAATCTCACACCGTATTTCAAGTAGGCTACACTAGTGAAATGTAATACAACGCTGCCACCTAGCGTTCAGATAGGCTATTTAACATTAACGTGACGCTTGTTTATTCTTTCGTCAACTCCATGCTTTTAGGAAAACAATCTTTTTATCATAGTTCCCTCTTCAATGGCGATTACCAGCTCGTTTTTGTAACAGAGATAGCTGTTTATTGTCCCTAGGTTTACAGAAACACCTATTCATATTAATACAGGAAATCAAGTTAACGCTGCCGACCACTGCTTTGTCTATTACATGGCCCAGAATGCCTTGCATGTCTTTACAACAAAACAACACAGTAAAACCTAAATGCCCGTAAACATATGCATTTGCATACTTGAAACATTTTTAATAATACTCTCCCATCATGATATGTAACAATAATGAAAAATGTAATTTGAATACCGTCAATGTGAAAACAACTCTATTATGTAAGCTATATATAGCTACTGTTCTCCTTGATATTTCAGTTCGTAAGTCCTTACTATCCCATGGCAGAGCAAGGATTTCATGATTGGGCAAGGTTGCCTGGAGACATTGTGGCTGCCCAGAGACATTGTGCATACTTGGAAGGCATTGTGATAGAAGGTGAATGGTGCGAGTGGTGAATGGTGAGAGTTACTAAATACCTGTAGGTGGTTTGCCAAATGATGGAAACTTTTGGAACATTTCTTTTTTTTTTTTAGCTTATGCACCCTCACACTGGAGTCCCCAGTTCATATACAAAATTTGGTATCGATGTGTGACAGTGTTCCTGAGATATGGACGACTTCCTGTTTCGGAGCTTCGCCGCCGATTTCGTTTGGCTGTGACGGGCAAACGCTTTCGAAAATCAAAAATCCTTCTAGTAACTTTTGTGAGGCTTGGTCCAATGATAATGTACGTCAAGTTTCGTGGCGTTCGGACCAAATTTGTCACCTGTGAAAATTTAGTTTCGCTTTCTATTCAATCCAATATGGCGGACGAACGACACGCCCACTTGACGTCATCTTCTCGAGCAAGTTACACCGGTACTGCCCGGACGTTTTAAAGTTGGAACGGTGTCTCTGTCTCAAAGGGCCTAGGCACAGGAGCTGGAAAAAAATTAGGGAGACGGGAATAATAATAATATTAAATATAACCGCAAGCGGTGATTTACGGGGTCCGAGCAAAACGAACATGATGGCATAGCTTTTTAGTTTTACATACGCTTTGATTGTTTGGGCACAATTGTTCAAAAGAAACGTGATCGGATTTCGGTTATCGGATTTCAGTTACCGGATTTCAGCTATCGGATTGGATCAAATCTTGAAAATGGGTTGTTCAAAGGGAAACAAGGATCCTGAAATTGGATTAGATCACATAATCTATTCTTGGTTTTGATCTGGATAAAACCTTCACTTTGTGTCGTTCAAAACTTTTGAGTTGGATTGGAATAAATTTGATGCATAAAATTAGGATTACCCTGTGCTGTAACATTATAGTGTGCTAACCTCCACAACCCAACAGTATTCTAACAATACTTGATTCTACAGGACTATTTATTTGTTGTGGATAAGATGAAGGGTTTGATAATGGAAGGCAGTGTTTCCCACAGAATTGAATTGTTTTTGGGGTGGTGGGTTCTGTGTCGGAGTCAATAAGATAAACAGCGTATAATTATACAGTTATACTTGCCTTGCACTACAAGTCCATATTGACAAGTAGCTGTAATGCTGTAATGTTATAGTGTGCTAACCTCCCAACAGCATTCTATTCTAGTATGCTAACCTCCACAACCCAACAGTATTTTAACACTAATGCTTCAGGTGGGATTTGAACACTCAACATAAGGATGACCAGTACAAGGCATTATCCCACTAAGCCACTGTCAATCCTACATCTTTGCCAGTCACATTCACATGGTGAAAATGTGTATTGGTAAACACACAAGAAAAACTCCAAGTATACATTTGACAATAAAATGAAGGGCTTTCCTGAAAGAGAACACCTGAAAACGTTTGGAAATTCTGGGACAATTAGACATTTGTAGAGAAGAACAGTAATGGATGAAATATAAATATGATAGACTTAATGATGAAGGAAAAATAGTAAACAAAGAAGTTCCCCTATATGTCTTCGAGTGTGTCGGCATTCTGATTCTTGGCAACTAATGAGTGTGAATGTTGATTGCCTGATGTCATTCAGGTGCTGTTCAATGGTGTGACTCTTCAATAACCAATAGCATGTGCATCTTGAGCCTAAAGCTCTAGCAGGATTCCAACTCTCAACCTAACAAACATCAGCACTAGGCATTATCCCTCTGAGCCACTAACAATCCGACATATTAGGCAGTCACATTCACATGGTGAAAATGTGTGTTGGTAAACACACAAGAAAAACTCCAAGTATACATTTGACAATAAAATGAAGGGCTTTCCTGAAAGAGTACACCTGAAAACTTTTGGATATTCTGGGGCAATTAGACATTTATAGAGAAGAACAGTAATGGATGAAATATAAATATGATAGACTTAATGATGAAGGAAAAATAGTAAACAAAGAAGTTCCCCTATATGTCATAGAGTGTGTCGGCATTCTGATTCTTGGCAACTAATGAGTGTGAATGTTAATTGCCTGATGTCATTCAGGTGCTGTTCAATGGTGTCAATCTTCAATAACCAATAGCATGTGCATCTTGAGCTTCAAGCTCTAGAAGGATTCGAACTCTCAACCTAACAAACACCAGCAGTGTGTAATGAGTGTGAATGTTAATTGCCTGATGTCATTCAGGTGCTGTTCAATGGTATGGAGTGATGACACGGAGATGGCAGGTTTCGGTGCAACACAAGTTAACTTTATTTGAGTTTCAATTCATCTGTTCTTTTGTTCTTTACTTGTATGTGTACTGCATCAAAGAGGAAACAAACCGAAAATGGAGTAATCAGTGAAATGGGGTAAATCAGTACAGATCCCAACTCACAAACAAACCAATTGACATTTGAACAATAAACTGAAATCATATGGCTATATAAGGTACAACTAAACAATACTTGACATCCCAAGTCAACCAACATCACCTAATCATCTCTCACATGGGACTCCAACACACCAAACCAACAAACAAAGACCTTAACTTTACACATGATGGCAGAGCTACTCTACAAACTGATAAACATCACAAAAGTCATAGTGAGGGTGATTAAAGTGATGACTTACGTTAACTCAAAGACGCACACAGAGCAGGACACACTGGAGTGCTGGGTTGAGATGAACAAAATAGCGAACTGAGGGCGAGCAAACAATTTATCCTGGTCTGAGCCCCTGCTCCGGAGCTACAGGGTTTCCCAGCGGGTAAACTTTGGAAAGATTTGCAAAGATTTGGAAAAGATTTTTGAAAGACTACAGTCTCAGACCCTCTCACATCTAAAGACAAGTAGTAGAGTTTTAAGTCACAGACTATGATTTTGCAATGACTAGGGATCGATCTTGCAGGGTCACTATTTACAAGACTGCAACATGATTCCTTTAAATTATTACCCATTGTGCAATAGATAAACAGGAACTGAAAATTATAGCCTACTAAACTCAAAGTCGTATTTTCATGTTTCTGCAGCATTGTTTCATGCGTGACATCCTTAACCGATATAGAGTTGTTCTGTCAAGTGGAAGAGCCGACTAAATATGTATAAGAAATGACAAATATTATAAGAATAACAAATAATTATAGGCTACAGCTTATAATTATACAGTAATACTTGCCTTGCACTACAAGTCCATATTGACAAGTAGCTGTAATGTTATAGTGTGTTATCCTCCACAACCCAACAGCATTCTATTGTAGTATGCTAACATCCACAACTCACTAATGCTTCAAGTGGGATTTTAACTCTCAACCTAAGGATCACCAGTACAAGGCATTATCCCACTGAGCCACTGTCAATCCTACATGGCCAGTCACATTCACATGGTGAAAATGTGTATTGGTAAACACACAAGAAAAACTCCAAGCATGGAGGGGCGATTAGACATTTGTAGAGATGAACACTAATAGATTAAATATAAATATGATAGACTTAATGATGAAGGAAAAATAGTAAACAAAGAAGTTCCCCTGAATGTCATAGAGTGTCTCGGCATTCTGATTCTTGGCAACTGATGAGTGTGAATGTTGATTGCCTGATGTCATTCAGGTGCTGTTCAATGGTGTGAATCTTCAATAACCAATAGTATTCGAGCTAGAGCCTAAAGCACTACCGGGGATTCGAACCCTCAACCTAACAAACACCAGCACTAGGCATTATCCCACTGAGCCACTGACAATCCTACATATTGGGTAGTCACATTCACATGGTGAAAATGTGTGTTGGTAAACACACAAGAAAAACTCCAAGTATATATTTGACAATAAAATGAAGGGCTTTCCTGAAAAAATACACCCGAAAACTTTTGGATATTCTGGGGCAATTAGACATTTATAGAGAAGAACAGTAATGGATGAAATATAAATATGATAGACTTAATGATGAAGGAAAAATAGTAAACAAAGAAGTTCCCCTATATGTCATAGAGTGTGTCGGCATTCTGATTCTTGGCAACTAATGAGTGTGAATGTTAATTGTCTGATGTCATTCAGGTGCTGTTCAATAGTGTGAATCTTCAATAACCAATAGCATGTGCATCTTGAGCCTAAAGCTCTAGCAGGATTCGAACTCTCAACCTAACAAACACCAGCACTAGACATTATCCCACTCTGCCACTGACAATCATACACATTCAGCAGTCACATTCAAATGGTGAAAATGTGTGTTGGTAAACACACAAGAAAAACTCCAAGTATACATTTGACAATAAAATGAAGGGCTTTCCTGAAAGAGTACACCTGAAAACTTTTGGATATTCTGGGGCAATTAGACATTTATAGAGAAGAACAGTAATGGATGAAATATAAATATGATCGACTTAATGATGAAGGAAAAATAGTAAACAAAGAAGTTCCCCTATATGTCATAGAGTGTGTCGGCATTCTGATTCTTGGCAACTAATGAGTGTGAATGTTAATTGTCTGATGTCATTCAGGTGCTGTTCAATAGTGTGAATCTTCAATAACCAATAGCATGTGCATCTTGAGCCTAAAGCTCTAGCAGGATTCGAACTCTCAACCTAACAAACACCAGCACTAGGCATTATCCCACTCTGCCACTGACAATCATACACATTCAGCAGTCACATTCAAATGGTGAAAATGTGTGTTGGTAAACACACAAGAAAAACTCCAAGTATATATTTGACAATAAAATGAAGGGCTTTCCTGAAAAAATACACCTGAAAACTTTTGGATATTCTGGGGCAATTAGACATTTATAGAGAAGAACAGTAATGGATGAAATATAAATATGATAGACTTAATGATGAAGGAAAAATAGTAAACAAAGAAGTTCCCCTATATGTCATAGAGTGTGTCGGCATTCTGATTCTTGGCAACTAATGAGTGTGAATGTTAATTGTCTGATGTAATTCAGGTGCTGTTCAATAGTGTGAATCTTCAATAACCAATAGCATGTGCATCTTGAGCCTAAAGCTCTAGCAGGATTCGAACTCTCAACCTAACAAACACCAGCACTAGGCATTATCCCACTCAGCCACTGACAATCATACACATTGAGCAGTCACATTCAAATGGTGAAAATGTGTGTTGGCAAACACACAACATCAAGAAAATTCCTAGCATACATTTGACAATAGAATTAAGGGCTTTATAAAAAAGAGTACATATCTGAAAATGTGCACTGTTAATGGTATCCACCTAATGATGGTTGTATGGTTGTTATCCAAGAAAAAAAAATTACTCATATAGGAATATAGGTGATATAGGAGAAATGGGCTGAGTGGTCGAGCTTTATTGGCCTATATCTCTGAAATGGAACAACGTATCCAAATTATTTTGATAACTTTTGTGAGGCTTTGTCTAAACATTGTCTGTGAGAATTTTGGTGAAGATTTGATAATTTTTGAAGCCTGTGGAACTTTTTATGATGTTTGGCTTTTCTCTGAAATTGTGGCAAAAGTAAACATTTTTAGAGCATAAGACCAGGGTGAAAAAGATGCATCTGAATGTAGAGATTAATATGATGAAAGAATTTTGAGTCTAGGTGAATCTGGTAAGGAGAAATAAGCGTTTTTGACAAGAGCGCCACCTTTGGGTGCAGTACCCCAAATTTGGGTTATGGGTAGTGGGGGGTACTGGTAACAATACTTGAAAATGTCAAGTTTCTAGTACTTACGGTTTATAGGAATATAGGTGATCTAGGAAAAAAGGCCTAAGTGGTCTAACTTTATTGGCCTATATCTCTGAAATGGAACAAAATATCAAAATTCTGAGCGATAACTTTTGTGAGGCTTGGTCTAAACATTGTCTGTGAGAATTTTGGTGAAGATTCGATTATTTTTGAAGAGTGTGAAACTTTTTATAATGTTTGGCTTTTCCATGAAATTGTGGAAAAAGTAAACATTTGTAGACCATAAGACCAGGGCCAAAAAGATGCATCTGAGTTTAGAGATTAATATTCTGAAAGAATTTTGAGTCTAGGTGAATCTGGTAAGGAGAAATAAGCATAATTAACTTTTTTTTTCAATAGCGCCACCTTTGGGTGCAGTACCCCAAATTTTGGGTTATGGGTAGAGGGGGGTACTGGTAACCATACCTGAAATTTTCAAGAGTTTTGGAGATACGGTTTAGGCTGCAGTATGACTTTTACAGAATTTTGGCCAAAAAATGAACGGTACAGAAACAATAGGGTTCCTGCAGCTACGCTGCTCGGACCCCTAATAAGTGTGCTGCTTTGAAGCACACTTAATAAGTTGCAAAACACACAGAACACAAAAAGACCATCACTGAAGCACTACTACTGAGGCGCAAGTCAGGTAGCAGCTACATCAAACAAGGGGCAAATAAGGGCTATGAAATGAAGAACATGAAGCCAAACACTAACGTTACTTCACAACCTAAAGTGTATCATACCCCCAATTCCCCAAATGTATAATTGCCCCCATTCGCATCCACTACTACATTCATTTGTTTTACTGGTCCTCTTTTGTATTTAAATATCAACACTACATGCATATTAAATGTAAATAATGTTGTCTACCTAGGCCTATGTCTCATGGAAATTATCTAACGTTAACGTTAACAACTCTCATCTGTGTCTGTAGAAGCTAAGTTGATATTAGCCTGCATGGAGACACTTTAAATAACAGTTAACTTACTTGCGCCTGATATTTCATTAAAAGTAAAACTACATGACATCTTACACAGATGTATTTTTGGATATGATATTAACTACCATTCCAGATATCCAACTCCGTCAACGTTAGCGATTCTTAGCTCGCTAACGTTAGCTAATTGCTAGCTAGTTCTAACATGACTTAGTTCGGTTTTGGTTAACATTACACTTTGAAACCAATATATATATAATAAATTCGCGTTTTCAATTGGCATATGCAGAAGTACTGTAATTCTTACCTTGGATATGATGATGGCAGAGTTTGGACAGCTCACACAAGCAGCAAAGTAATAGTTGAAGTTACTGGATTTGAAAACTTTATCAGGGGTGGGAGGCAGGGGATGAACGTTAGAAATCGCCCCACAATGCTGTGCGGTTCAAGTGCAATTCAAATTGCTGTCAGAGGGTTAAAAGCATAGCAAGACTGAGAGGCAAACCAGAGCCCTTCCTTATTAGACATTCTCTGGGCAAACGTTTAACAACTTGTTGAAAGTGTCTTTTTTATCAGCAATCTACGGTGGCCCTGAGGTGCAAACCACAAACACAAATCGAAAACCACAAACACAAATCGAAAACCACAACTGCAAATCGAAAACCACAACCACAAATCGAAAACCACAACCGCAAAATAAAAACCACAACGGCAAATAAAAAAACACAACGGCAAATCACAAACCACAATGACATTAAAGAGCAGTTTGCAGGTTGAGATTATAACTGAATTAATGCTTAATCTTGTCTGAAGAGGTCTTTTAAAAACACATGTGTAGACATTACTATGTAACACAAAACCTAAAATAGAAATTTTGATGAAAATGTGCTTATTTTAAGCTAGGATAAGGACTACGCCTTTCCCGCTATTCACCTTATTCCGCGCGCAAACATGGGGGCGCTAGCTTTGCCCACATTGTCTCCGAACTTCCGATTGAGCAGTACATCCATTGCGATACTTTGAGATAGCAGAGCTCTATCGAGATGACTGGCATCATATATTATGGGTCATCCTAAAGTTAGGAACGTTTATTAAGGATTTTGGTGACTTAAGACATTTCTGTTATACAGCTTTCCTATCTGAAGTTAGGAAAAAAACTGACTTTGGAGCGGCTGTTCTGTAAGTTAGCCTCTCTATCCTCTTCTGCCGTGTTATCCCAATGAAGCTAACTAGACGTAGCTAGCCTACCGGACGTTTAAAGACAACGTGGAATTTAAAAAAATGGGCGGGGCTGAATAAGGTGAATAGCAACGCGTCATATGACGTAGGCCGAGGCAAATAAGAGCTCACATTCAGCTCTCTCATTGTGGATGTAGATGTAGTTAGAGCAGTAGTGAGAGACATAGGGAGAGATAGAGAAAGTTTTAGATAAGAGTTTTAAAGAAGTCATAATGGTCAATTATTGTGTTTGTGCTGGTTGCACGAATTCCAGCCTGTCAGGACATCGTGTCCATCATTTTCCTTCTAGGAAAAGCAAGGCTTTTCGTTCTTGGGTGCGTTTTGTGCAGGTGAAAAGAGCGGACTTCACTGCCGCGTCTGTCACCACACACTCGGTTGTTTGTGGCGCACATTTCACTCCGGAGAATTATCGACCTGGAGATTTGTTGGAGTCTCGGATGGGATTTCGGAGTAAGGACCATGTGAGGCTGATTGCTGATGCTGTTCCCTCAGTTCACTCGATGGAATCAAGTCCACCATCAAAACCTGATTCTGGCGCGGGCGGGACTGGAGGACCAAGTGCTAACGTTAGCAGACATTCTGCACAACGAAAACGAGCTCTTAGCAGAGTAAGTGTCGTGCCGGGCTACCCGAGCAAATACTCAAATTCAGTCCTCTCTGTGACACACCACACCAGACAAGGTTAAATTTTACAGGTTTTATTGAACAACAGGTTGGCAGCCACACCCCCCAGCGTAATGCAGTAGTGTCTGAGCAGGTGATACACAGCCGGGCCAGGCCCGTCACCAATATATCCCACCCCGGCTAATCCCACACACAGGAGTGGCCAATACCCAGATAGCCACACAAACCCCAGGTTTAAGGAGGAGCAGGCAGGCAATACAACCTCACGATTTTTGGCAGCCTAATGACAGGCAATTAATTACACAGATAGAGAAGGTAATGACAATGAAACAAATAAGTAGCATTAACACCCCATAAGAAATGACATGCAGATAAAGTTGCCACAGCAGCCCGCAATTCATTGAATCACTTCACACAAATATGTTCACACAGCACTGAACACTACTCATCACACCAAACACTCGCTATGGAAGTTTCTTAATCAACGGCAGTCCATTCATAAGGGTATTGTCTGTTTTGCCACTCATGTCACCCCACTAAGAGAGGCTCAGTACACAGCTGCCCAGCTAGATGGGCGCGTGCGCAACCCGTATAAAGAGAAAAGAACAACTTGGTCGGCGATTTCCCTTCGCCGACCAAAACACATAAATCCCACCACGCACTCAGTCCCTCTAGGCCAATCACGAACCGGAGTTGAGAGAAGGGGCGGGCACTCCGTCCACTTTCTGTGATTCCCAGAGTTGAGCCCGCTGTGTCTTCCTATTCTGGCTGTGTCACGTCTTCTCCTAGTCACTGTTAAACGAAGGAAAAACACTCAGTGTCCACTCAGTCATCTGCCAGCCCATTCACTGAGCGAACAAATTATGATCACTTCCCTTAGCCATGCGCTGACTGGAACATCTCGCACTCCACGCCCAACTTCAGTCGCGTTGCATGCAACCTCTCCCGTCCGCTCCTCCAAAGTGCCGATCCTCTTCCTCACAGGCTGGAAAGTGACAAGACAAACACTCAGACAGCTACAGGCTAGACAGCGGCCTACTTATTCATCACAGGTGAGAAATATTACTCCCCTTTAGTAGGTGACAGCGCGCTTCTCTCTGTCTCTCCCCTCGCTGATCCAGACACAGTCCCGAACTCCACAGCTCTCCGGAACGACAGACAAAACAATGCACAGCCTTTACAATCGCGGTAGGCCTACTCCCGACACTGGCCCACTCACTCACAACAGTAGGAATAGGTAGGCTACTTTCCTTTTGTCGGCGTGTACGCATGCATTCATCCTGCAGACACCCATCGATCGGCTTGCTGACGCATCTCGGACCGCGTCCCCCTCCGTTGCCAGTTGGAAAGCCAAATCCTCCCTCCCCCTCCGTCTTCGTGGGCCTGTATAAAAGCACTTATCCCCGCCCATGTCCCAATCATTCAATTAGCCCCAACACCAGTCCATATAATCAGTGCAGAGTTTCTAGCCCCCAATATCAGCATGCAGACGCTTTGTTCATAGTTCAGTCCACCCCAGTCATAGCTTACACAGAAACATACATTTCATAACCCCAAAGACATCACGACACAAAGGCTGATATGTGACACTTCCCCCCCCTTTATCAGTGGTCGTCCCTGACCACTACTCCCGATACCTTGTTGGGGGAACCCCTAAATTCTCTCGATGGGATCGGCGAGGCCCCACACCATCCCCATCAGCCCGTTCACCCTGGACCTCCCGGGGAGCTTCCCTGACTTCCTCAGGCCCATCTACGTTCCCACCCAGCCCTGGTTGTCCCTGCCCACATGGGAAGCTAGCTGGCCACCACCCCAATTCTGGCCCCCTGGCTTCTCCCCGCTGCCCTGGGAGCCGATCACTCACCGATTCACCCGCGCCCCCATGAGCCCCAGCTAACCAGCTGCCGGGCGACGCCCTCAGGTGGTTCCGATGAATGGTGCGCCGGGGTCCCTCCCTTCCCTCAGGCCGGATGATGTAAACAGGTCGGTCCCCCCCAGGCTGACCCTGGACCACATACAGCTGGGGATCCCAATGGTACCCCAACTTCCCCCGGGCCCGGCGACGGAAGTCCCGGACCAGAACCCTCTCTCCAGGCAACAGTGGTGGGGCAGCAGGGCGTCGACTGTATCGTCCCTGGTCCTGCTGCTGTCGCTGTTGACTCCGTCCCTTCACCAGATGGTAGGCCCTCTGGAGTCGGCAATTGTGCCTCTGCACCCAGTCATGCAGGGTACCCCGCTGTTCAGGCCTGGCTATGCCCACCATCTGGTCCACTGGCAGGCGGGCATGACGCCCAAACACCACAAAGAACGGGGCCAATCCAGTGACGCTGTGTGGCGTGTTGTTATATGCGTGCACCAACTCTGGAAGGTGCTCGCTCCACCGCGGCTGCTCCCCTGGCTCCAGGGTATTGAGTAAGCGGAGGATGGTCTGATTCATCCTCTCACAAGCCCCGTTCCCCTGGGGGTGGTAAGGGGTCGTTCTCACCTTCCGGCAACCGTACAGGGCACACAGCTGCTTGGTGAGGTCTGCCTCAAATGCAGGTCCCTGGTCCGTCAATATCCGTTCCGGGCACCCAAAGGACTGGAATACTGTTCGCCATAACACCCGGGCCGTCGTAGGCGCAGTCTGATCCTTGGTCGGCACTGCAAAGGCAAACCTTGAGAACAAGTCAACCATAACTAGTATGTAGGGATGGCTGTCCCCTGGCCGGCCCAGGGACAGGAAGTCCAAGGCAAGTGTCTCCCACGGATAACTACTCTCCACGGGACACAACGGTGCCCTGGACTCAGTCCCTGCCGTGTTGAGCACACACTGGGGGCATTCCTTCACCCACCTTTGATGATCTCTACTCATACCGATCCAGAAGAGCCTCTCGCGCAGTGCAGTCAGTAGCCTGATCCCCTTGGCATGGCCCAAAGCGACATGGTACTGGGTCCACAGAGTTCTTCGATCAGCAGCTGGGACAACAATCGCTGCTAGGCTGTCCTGTCCCTGGCCTGCCGGTCTGCGGTGCATCAGGACCCCGTCCTGCATCTCCAGCCGCTCCCACTCCCCTAGGAGCTGTCGCCCAGAGGCCTGAAGGGACTGCCGGTCTTCCGCAGTGGGCCTGATCCCCTGCCGTCGCCACCGCTGAATCGTGGCCAGTTCTAGGTCCTGGGCCTGCCGCTCCGCCCATGAGCCTTGCTCTGAGCTGTTGGTCGCTGGTGCTGGCGTCCCCACCTGCCTCACCGCCATCGCTTCAGGAAGCCGCGATAGTGCGTCAGCGTTCTGATGGTCCACCCCTGGCTTATGGCACAGGGAAAAATCGAAATTGGCCAGCTGGGCAGCCCACCTCTGCTCGACTGCCCCCAGCTTCGCTGTTTGGAGATGTAACAGGGGACGGTGGTCGGTGAACACCTGGAAGGTGGCGCCCCACAGATAGTCTTTAAACCTTTCAGTCACTGCCCACTTCAACGCCAGGAGCTCCAATTTGAACGCACTATAGTTCTGATCATTCCTTTCGGAATCATGGAGCCCCCGGCTGGCGTAAGCAATGACCCGTTCCCTCCCCTCTTGGACCTGAGCCAGGACAGCTCCCAGCCCATGCAGGCTGGCATCAGTGTACACTCGGAAGGGGATGGTGAAATCGGCATAGGCCAAGACTGGGGCTCTCAGCAAGGAGTCTTTCAAGTCCTGGAAGGCTTGCTCACATTCCGGGGTCCAGGCAACCGACTTGGCCTTATTACCGCCAGCTCCCCTCAAAAGCGCATGCAGCGGACCCGCCTTCCGTGCGAACGCAGGGACGAACCGGCGGTAATAGCCCACGAACCCCAAAAAGGAGCGCACCTCCCGGACTGTGGTTGGTACAGGCCAGTCTTGCACCACCTCAGTTTTCTTGGGGTCTGTTGCCACCCCTCCCTGGCTGACCACATGGCCCAAGTACTGGACAGACCGTTGGAACAGGTGGCACTTGGCAGGCTGCAGCTTCAACCCGTGTTCCCTTAGCTTCGAGAAGACCTGCTCCAGATGTCCTAAGTGGGAATCAAAGTTTGGTGAGTACAGTATTATGTCATCAAGGTAGATAAGGAGGAAATCGTGTACTTGCCCTCCGAGGCACCGCTGCATAAGCCGCTGGAAAGTGGCTGGGGCGTTGCATAGTCCAAAAGGCATCCTCTCGAACTCGTACAAGCCCAACGGTGTCACAAAGGCAGTTTTCTCTTTATCGGCTGGATGAACCTCTACTTGCCAGTACCCACTAGCAAGGTCTAGGGTAGAGTACCATTCGGCTCGCTTCAGACTGGTAAGAGATTCTTCCACACGGGGGAGAGGATACGCATCCTTGTGTGTCACAGCATTCAATTTCCTGTAGTCCACACAAAACCTCCATGAGCCATCCTTCTTCCTTACCAGGACCACAGGAGCAGCCCATGGGCTGGAGCTTTCCCGGACAACTCCCCCATCCAGCATATCCCGCAGCAACGTCCTCAGTTCCGCATAGAGGCTAGGTGGCACCGGTCGATACCGCTGGCGAATCGGTGCATTGTCTCCAGTGGGGATGGTGTGGTACACCGCATTGGTGCGACCATAATCCTCTTCACTGAGGGCGAAAACTTCCTGCCATTGCGCTAGCAGCCCCTGGAGCTGGTCGGATTGCGGTGGTGTCAGCCCGTCGGTCTGTTGAAGCAAGGTGTTCAGACAGTCAGAGAGGGGACTACTCACTGGCCTCACATCCACTTCCACCACTGAGTCCCCCTCCTGACGGAGGACCAGCTGGTTCGGGGCCTGCACGTCATCTCGTCCCAGGCGCCAGACACGGGCCAGAGGCCTACGGGTGGGCAAGGCCACCGGGTAGGGATGAGGGTTGCACACCCGGAGGAGGACCCGGCCTCCCTGTAGTCTAGCCAAAGCACGGCCCACGCACCATTCTTGTCCGCCCCGATAACAGTCCTCCAGTAGCACGTCCTCCTGGCTGGCCTTCGGCGCCTCTGGTACCTGGGCCCACACTGTGGTCTCGGTTTGTGGAGCCAGCCGGACTGGGTCAGTCGAGCGCAGGCGGGCCACCCCTAGGCTTGGTCCCCGATGTTCCTCCGCCTTCAGCCTCCGACACGCTGCGAACGCTTGGTCCCATGCCACCACGGCTGCCCTGGGGAGAGTAGACTTAAACAAAGTGAGTTGGTGGTCCCCCTGCTGGCGGAAACCCTCCCAGCAGTGTTGAATTATGTTCATGCCTAGTATGCCATATGCAGGGGGTAAGTATTTGTCTTCCACAATAACCACCCCTTTCCCCAGAACAGCCCGTCCCCCAACTTCAAAGTCTAACAAAGCATACCCCACATAAGGCAGGGCTAGCCCGTTAGCCGCTTTCAGTGTTAACCATGGGATATCTCCTACCTTCTTCATCTCAGTCTCCTGCAGGTGGCGCTGGAACAAGCTCTGGCCAATTAGGGTTACCTGGGACCCAGTGTCAAGAATGAAAGGGATGGGTTTGCCCTGGACAAGGACCTCCACCTGAGGGCTCTCTCCCACCAAGGCTGTCCGCATCGGGACCTCCACAGGTCTTTCCTCCACCGTGGACACTCGGCAGTGGTTGACGCTTTCTCGGGCCCGGCACTCCCGCTGCATGTGTCCTGCTTGGTTACACCTCAGACAGATTGGGCGGCCTTGGTCGTCCCACTGCGGCAGTCGCACTCTCCTTCGTGCACGGTTTATCCCTTGTTCACTGCTGCTGCCCCCAGTGGCATGTTCGGGTCTCCGTTGTGTACGCAATTCTGTCAGCAGTGACGTTTTCAAATCAGTCACCTGGGCCCGCAACTCGTCAGCCAATTCCAATCTTAATGCCTCCTTGAGACTATTCCAGTCCTGCAGCGGCTCTGCGGGAGCTGGGGGCGTGGGCTGAGGTGGACTATTATATGTCCGGCGTGTGTCTACACATCCCGGCGTCGTCCGTTCCATCTCCTTCTCCATCGCCTTGGCCTCTGTGCACGCCTCTACAAATGTCAGGTCTCGTTCTCTGCGCGCCCGCCTCTGGAGTTCGGCCTGCACCGGTCCTGGCAAGAGTCCCAACACCAGCTGGCTCCGCAGCATTTCCTCGTCCGATCCAGTTGCTGCCTCTTTGCTCCGCCACCTGGAGTGGGACTCACGGAGACGCAAAATGAATGGCCCCACCCCTTCTCCCACCTGTTGTTGGCATTTAAAGAACTTGGCCCTTAACTGACTTGTACTTACGTTGTCCCCATAAAGTTTCTCAAGAACGTCAAATATCTTAGCATCCGTGTCCCTGTCTGTGGCTGCTAATAATTGTATCTCTCTCCTGGCTTCACCCTGGAGTGCACTAAGCACAAAGTCGACTCTCTGTTCTGCAGAAAGTGACTGCGCTCTCAGGTAAACCTCTATTTGGCTACGCCACTCTGTTAGGGATTGCTGACCAGTTCTATCACCATACTTAGGCACCCAGGGTCCCCCCAAGAACCATGGCACCATCATGTTGTTTACCACAACCCCCGCTGCACCCTGTTCATCAGTCATGATGTTGTGTCAGAGAGAGGATCTGCCGACTTACGCCAAAATTTGTGTCGTGCCGGGCTACCCGAGCAAATACTCAAATTCAGTCCTCTCTGTGACACACCACACCAGACAAGGTTAAATTTTACAGGTTTTATTGAACAACAGGTTGGCAGCCACACCCCCCAGCGTAATGCAGTAGTGTCTGAGCAGGTGATACACAGCCGGGCCAGGCCCGTCACCAATATATCCCACCCCGGCTAATCCCACACACAGGAGTGGCCAATACCCAGATAGCCACACAAACCCCAGGTTTAAGGAGGAGCAGGCAGGCAATACAACCTCACGATTTTTGGCAGCCTAATGACAGGCAATTAATTACACAGATAGAGAAGGTAATGACAATGAAACAAATAAGTAGCATTAACACCCCATAAGAAATGACATGCAGATAAAGTTGCCACAGCAGCCCGCAATTCATTGAATCACTTCACACAAATATGTTCACACAGCACTGAACACTACTCATCACACCAAACACTCGCTATGGAAGTTTCTTAATCAACGGCAGTCCATTCATAAGGGTATTGTCTGTTTTGCCACTCATGTCACCCCACTAAGAGAGGCTCAGTACACAGCTGCCCAGCTAGATGGGCGCGTGCGCAACCCGTATAAAGAGAAAAGAACAACTTGGTCGGCGATTTCCCTTCGCCGACCAAAACACATAAATCCCACCACGCACTCAGTCCCTCTAGGCCAATCACGAACCGGAGTTGAGAGAAGGGGCGGGCACTCCGTCCACTTTCTGTGATTCCCAGAGTTGAGCCCGCTGTGTCTTCCTATTCTGGCTGTGTCACGTCTTCTCCTAGTCACTGTTAAACGAAGGAAAAACACTCAGTGTCCACTCAGTCATCTGCCAGCCCATTCACTGAGCGAACAAATTATGATCACTTCCCTTAGCCATGCGCTGACTGGAACATCTCGCACTCCACGCCCAACTTCAGTCGCGTTGCATGCAACCTCTCCCGTCCGCTCCTCCAAAGTGCCGATCCTCTTCCTCACAGGCTGGAAAGTGACAAGACAAACACTCAGACAGCTACAGGCTAGACAGCGGCCTACTTATTCATCACAGGTGAGAAATATTACTCCCCTTTAGTAGGTGACAGCGCGCTTCTCTCTGTCTCTCCCCTCGCTGATCCAGACACAGTCCCGAACTCCACAGCTCTCCGGAACGACAGACAAAACAATGCACAGCCTTTACAATCGCGGTAGGCCTACTCCCGACACTGGCCCACTCACTCACAACAGTAGGAATAGGTAGGCTACTTTCCTTTTGTCGGCGTGTACGCATGCATTCATCCTGCAGACACCCATCGATCGGCTTGCTGACGCATCTCGGACCGCGTCCCCCTCCGTTGCCAGTTGGAAAGCCAAATCCTCCCTCCCCCTCCGTCTTCGTGGGCCTGTATAAAAGCACTTATCCCCGCCCATGTCCCAATCATTCAATTAGCCCCAACACCAGTCCATATAATCAGTGCAGAGTTTCTAGCCCCCAATATCAGCATGCAGACGCTTTGTTCATAGTTCAGTCCACCCCAGTCATAGCTTACACAGAAACATACATTTCATAACCCCAAAGACATCACGACACAAAGGCTGATATGTGACATAAGTCTTACTTTTAATTATTTTAACTCTTAATTTGTGTGATTTCGTAATGTTTTAGTCTAATCATTTCAGTGATTCCAGCGTGTATGTTTTGGGAAATCAACCATCTAACTAGTAACATGCATGTAATCTTGGCTATTGCATTAGCAAACATGATTTGATAACAGGAGTAGCTAAAATAGGCAATCATATGGATAAAAAAATGCGTTGACTGTGCAAGTTCTTAGCATCAGTACTTCGGTACAGTAATACAGAGAGAGGGAGAGAGACTGAGCTTTAGGACAGGTTGTCGTTAATTGTCTGCCTTCTGACATGAATTTAGCAGTTTGCTATAATGCTATAGGTATTGGCAGGCAGCTAGCCCAACTCTCCCGTTTCCCCCGCATTTCAATTCAGTTCTCCCGCCCTCCTCACGTCTGATTTTGTATCCCGTAGGCTACTCTCCGGTAAATTGCAAGGTCCAAATAATACTCAATATGCAGAAATCTCCTAGATTCTGCCACTGAAATGTTGACAGGTATAGGCTCTCATTACGAATCTTCTTACCATAGAAATCAAATTATACATAATTGAAAATGCAATGTGTCTCAGCTTCTTTGACTTTATTTCTAATTGCTAAAATAACGATTTGTTGTACTGTATGGTATAAGCTAGGTCTATTACACAACATAAATTGTCAGGCTATGCTGGCGACCCAAATACAATCTCCTTTGGGAACCAATGGCTTACAGTATCAAGCCTACTTCAGCTGCCACCTCTTGGCGAAAAGTTAGTAGTTTTACATCCAGTATCAGTGACTCACGGAAAGCGCGAATGAAGTGGCCACTTCTAAATGGGACCCACTGTAGCTCCCCGGGACATTATAATGCTGGTTGTGCAAACAAGTCACAATTGTACAGAAGGCATTTATTTGAAAGCCATTTATCCATGTCAGAGGTGACTTTGCCACCAAATGATCAAATTCTAAGTTTAGTTTTAGTAATGCTTTTAGTAATGTGTTTGAATAGAGGTTTTGACATGTCAGAGTTGCTTTGGTTTTATATCTTTTTTATTTACTGATTTATTACTGATCCTGTTGGTAACAAAGCTTGTATCCTATTTTATTGTGTGCTTTTGTCGTGTTTTCAGATTTTGGCAGAGAGTGCAGCCAGTAATGAAGGGACAGATGCACCTAGCACTGTAGATTTTGAAGATACAGAGGGCTTCTTTTTACACAGTCCAGAACCATTAGTCCTTCATCGTGGGTCACAGTGCAACATCAAATGTCTGCAACGTTCATCAGGTAGTGTAACTTGTATGTATCATTAGCTGTATATGGCACACATATTTACAAATTACTTCTGATGGTAGAAAGAAGACATTTCATACTGGACTGTATTGTTGTGGCTGTGCATGTGTTGTGACCACTGACTATGTGATGTTGTACAACTAACAACATTAATCTATTTTCATCTTAGCTGTTCAGGTAAAGCCTGAGATGGTTAGTATGGGGACTCAGACTGAATGGTTTGAGGAACAAACATCAACTCCACTGCCCAGTCCTGTCCAAAGTGAGGACGAATCATCCTCTGATGTCATGGACCATTCTGATCTGACATGGATCCCAGACGAGGAGATGAGTAGTGAGTCATCTGATGAGGAGAATTCAGAAGAGCCAATACAGGAATCCTTCAATGACTCAAAGTAAAAAAATGAATACCTATTTTTATTTTGATTGTGTCCACAAATTGTCAGTCAGCATTAATGAGCATTCTCCTTTTCTTTTTCCAGTGTGGCTGACAAGTTCATTGTTTGCCTAAGCCAGCTGATGTGTCTGTTCACTGTTTGCTCGGTCTGTTGTGGGGAAACCCAGGGACAAATAGAGTACCAGGAAGGGACTTACATAAAAATCAAGCAGGTAAGAGGATATTTTTGAACTGTTTGTCTAGAGTTGAATCATGGCCTTACCCTGGAAATCCAGAGGAAGCGTGAGCGACTTTGAATTTGGCTTGTGTATATACTGTATACATTATTGGTATTAGTAGTTGTATTAATTTCCTGTTTCATATACATCGGTCAGGCCTGCACAGCATGTGGCTATCAGCGTTACTGGCAGAATCAAAATATGCTGCACCGAAACATGCCAGCCTGCAATCTTCTACTAAGCGGTGCCATTCACTTTTCGAGCTGCATGGCTACTCAGACAATCAGGATGCTGAAGCTGTTTGGGCTGCAGTGCATCAGTGCCAGCACTTTTTTCCGCCATCAGCGCCACTACACAATTCTTACCATCGTGCAGGCCTGACAGAAGGAGCAGAGAGGGATCATCAGAGAGCTGAAGGAGATTGGGGGTGGACTGATCCTCTCTGGTGACTGCAGGTAGGATGATTCAGCTCTTATTGCTGATACAGAAAACAGACCAACACAGTATTAACAGATTCATAAAGTGTCTGATTTTTGTTTCCATTAACAAAAAACCTGTCTTTGACATTCATAGATCAGACTCTCCTGGACATTGTGCCAAATATGGAACGTATTCCTTGATTGATGACCGAATAAACAAGGTTTTGGATCTTCAACTTGTCCAGGTAGGTTAATATCCTAGACACATAAATCAGGTGTCAGGTTTAAAAGCTACTGATATGACCAAATCTTTTTTTTTTTTTTGTTAGAGCTCCGAGGTCCCAAGCAGCACCTGGTGTGAGATAGAGGGTCTGAAGCGCAGTGTGCGGTTCCTGAAGGACCAAGGCATGCAGTTGTCAGCCCTAATAACCGACAGAAATCGACAGGTAAAAATGCTTGTACAGACCAGAATAGATAGATGGACCTCTATCATAACATCTACTGTAAAACTCTACTGTGAACTTGAAGTAAATATTCTCATGCTTAATGTGTTGCATATTATAGGTTGCTAAGTGGGTCCGTGAGGAGTTGTGTCCAGAAGGAACAAGGCATTTCTACGACATCTGGCATATTGGGAAAAGTATGTAACGTAATGTCGGTGCCGTAGTTTTGCTTAGTTTGGATGTTATTTGTGATTCTAGTAGCTTTTTCAATATTTCACGTTTCTGTTCTGGAACAGGTCTACAAAAAGCACTGGATACTGTGGCCAAGGAGAATGATTGCGAGGACCTTAAATCACAATTACATTAACAAAACCGGAAGTAGGTGGCGGTAATGCACCTAAAAGCTGTTTGCCAACCGCTAAAGAAAAAAGAAGAAGAAATGGCCGCGCCTTTTAAAATGCATAGACAGTAAAAGATAGGTTTTTGCACTACCAGCTTGGAGGAGCTACTCACATCTCTTGTGCAAATTATACAGATGTAAGTTCATAATGTTTTGATAATAAAGAGGTTGAAGATTTATCCGACGTCTGATTTTGTTTATTTGTCAGTATGATATGTCAGTAACGTAACTATAGCGTGTAGGCTTACTTGTTTACTATTAGCCGCTATTGTAGCTAGTAGCTCTAATGGGTGACTTTTACCAGCCAGTTTTAAGGAAAGCAGTGCGCTCTTTATGTCTTTCCCCAGATACATATAAATCGTCATTCCCTGATAGTATGTCTGTGATTAGTGGGTAAACAAGTGGCATTCTATTCTAAATGCCGGTATGTATGGATAGGCCTAGCCTACTGCTGGATACTGTCAAGCAAAGATTGCTGTCAAGATTGATACAATCGAATGTTGTAAATGATATGGTTATGGTTATGGTTATGGTTATGGTTATGGATTTAGCAGACGCCTTTGTCCAAAGCGACATATAAATACAAAACAACATAATATTTAAAAATGAACAGGGAACAGATTAAAATCTAGGTCAAATATAGTAAGGAGAATAGTTGTAGTACACAATAATATCAATTCAATCAATAGCCTAATAAAAAAAGCAATGTAAAAAAGGGGAAAGGCAATAATAAAACAATAATGTCAATTCAATCAATAATATAAAAACAATAACATGCTAAGACTACATTAAGGAGAATATCAATAATAAACAATAATGTCAAATTAATTAACAGCCCAATTAAAATAAAAACAACATTATATAAACCATAACACATAAGCGCTTAAACAACTAAGTATATGTTGAATAGGAATGTCTTTAGACCCCTCTTAAACGACCCAAAACTACCACAGGAACGGAGAGCACTGGGCAGTTCATTCCACCAACATGGAACCACTGAAGAAAAGAGTCTGGAATTAGACCCAGTTTTTATGACTGGTCGACACAACATACGCTCACCAGAAGACCGCAGTGGGCGGTTGGGCATGTAAGGCTTGATTATTGAATTAAAATAACTAGGAGCAGATCTAGTTAGTGTCCTATAGGCCAAAGTGAGAGATTTAAATTTAATTCTGGCTACTATAGGGAGCCAATGGAGAGTAACTAGGAGAGGAGTTACATGTGTCCTCTTTGGCTGATTGAAGACCAGGCGTGCTCCAGCATTTTGAATCAGCTGTAATGATCTTGTTACACAAGCGGGTAAGCCAGCTAATAGTGAATTACAATAGTCCAGCTTAGAGATGACCATGGTCTGAACAAGAAGTTGTGTGGAATCTTGTGTCAGATAAGGTCTGATCTTCCTAATGTTGTAAAGCATAAACCGGCATGATTTTGCAATAGAAGCTATATGCTCAGAGAAGTTAAGTCGGTCATCAATTACCGATATGATATGATGGGTTCTATTAATGATGTCATCAGCGATTCACGATAACTTTAGGTAACTTGTCAAATTGTCAGTCTGAGGTAAGTTGGTAACCTAGAAGTGGAGACCGCAGTGACGACCCCAAATTGCCAAAGGTAAGTGGCATCTATTAAATGGAAATAATCTACAGATAGTGGTGGAATAGTTTACCGCTGTAATTGACATTGATGGTTGTTGAGTTTATGACTGAAATGAGCAATTAAGTTAGGTAAAGTTATAAATCACCTTGACTGTACGTCTTGGTTGGAGACGATCTTCATGTCGTCCTTCTTAATACACAGTAAATGTCTGTATTGTCTGGTTTAATTTACAGTATTAAAGTATTAATGCCTATATATATTTTTAACTTAGCGTAGTTGATGGGGGTGTTATTCGCTGAAACCGATAAAATTGCCTAGTAGCGCTAACGTTAGTGCGCTTGGAGGTGAGGAGAAAGGAACGTTAAGAGTTATGCTTAACGTTAGCGAGGGATACCCGGTTAGTCTACCCGTCACAACATATCGTGTGAACATATTACTGCCAATTTGATAATTTAGTTAATAGTTTATATTTTACTGATAACTTAAACTATGTTCAAATAAATGTTACTGGAATAATTTGAGGAATGTTTTATTTGCATAACGTGTTGTCTTTCTTAACGCCGTCATGCACCTTCGCGTGAAGTAGAAAATCGATTCCTGAGCAATCGATGCCAACTAATTCAGCACCTTCACAGCGTGCTGAATTAGGCAGCGTGTTGACTTAGGAACATAAACAACTTTGGAAAGATATATCTTTTGAGTCTTCTTAGCGGGCTAAGAGTGAGCGTTATCGGGGAACCGGCCCCTGTTCAACTTCGAAAAGCTTCGTTCACCCGATGCCAGTCACTGATCGCAATTTCAAATTTCGGGAAGATTCGTTCAATCTTTTTAAGTTTTAAGTGCAGTAGGCCCCTATCTGCCCCCTTTGGAATTATATCTCGAGCCTATTATAAGGTCCAGTGCGTTATGTCCTGGGATTCGGACGTGCTCAAAAGACGGTTATGGAGCAATATGAGTCTGAACTCCGTGTCATTCAGACTCAACCCTCTTGCTTTGATATCTTTTTCGTTGTCGTTTGAACGTCGGCAAGCAGGCATGTTGCGGTTGCAATTGAAGTTAAATTTCTACAGTAGGCCTACAACATGCAACATGCTTGTTAGGCTGGGCTACTGTCAATGTACTTGTACAGGTAAATGTTCAACAATTGCTGGTGTACAGGCTATAATCAATTAGCTAAATCATTTGTCAAGCTGTTTAAATTCGTGCTACATTCAAATGCAAAAGGTGCTTTGATATCTTTTTCGTTTGAACGTCGGCAAGCAGGCATGCTGCGGTTGCAATGAATGAGGATAATTGGTTTTATCTGCGGATTTATTTTTTGCATTATTTTGAATATGACTCGCTCCAGTCTCAACATCACGTCTACTTTTTCCACACGCATAAGTTCTAACACACATATCCCCTCTCGCTTTCTCTCTCTCCATCCCTGCGCACGGTGCTTTCTTAAAGGAGCTGCACCATCTTACAACAATTGCGTCTACATTTTCATATTGGAATGTTTTGTCAAGTGTAAGCTTAAACTATCGTGATCAATTTAAGTTCCCGTGCCCCCGCTGAAAGTCTCATGCGCTTATCGTTACACTATCAAATCTATAAGTAACCGTGACAAATAGGATATAAGATATATAAACTCACATTGTATTATCATATATGTTTGGTAATGGCTCAGCTTTCTCTGATTGTTCTACTGACTTGGAAAATGCATCATGGAAGTAGTAAGTCAAGTCGCATCAAAAATAGTAGTGGCAGAACTCCAAAGTGACACCTTGTGGTTGTTTGTGTCAACTGCAGTTTGTGCCATTTCTGCTGAGAAAATGGGGTGCGATTCCTGAAGGAACCCGTCCAAACTTAACTGGGACCAGGGGCGGAGCTACGTGGTGGCCAGGGGGGGCCACGGCCACCACTGGTCAAAGCTTGGCCACCCTGCTCGCCCCCCCAGCTCCGTTCAGTGAAAAGTAAAAAAGAAAAAAATAATTGCTGCCGTTTTCGACGGCACTTTGCCAACACTTTGCAAAGCAGGGACTGAACCAATTACTGCACTCTATCTACGACCATTGGCCCAGTCAGGAAGTGTAGCCCACGGTTGTGATCAAATCGTGAGTAGGCTAGGCCTAGTGCAGCAGCAGCAGCGGGACAATTCAAGTCATCTGTTAAAAACACTGACAGTAGACTACTACTTAACCTCAGTAACAACAGGTGAGTTGATGATGAGTTGGAACATTAATGCTAATAAGATGTTAGAATGTGTCACGAATCATAGCCAAGTGAGCTGCGTTGGGTTGTCCTTAGGTAGGCTCTGACATTGACGTGTGGGGCTGATCAGAAATAATCGGATGCCTGCGGTAACGCTGTTACAAAAATATTTCGATAAAATTCGGTTGAAATGCAAGCATATTAGGCACATATCATGGCTCCAATAAAAGTAGGCTAATAGGGCCTAGGCTAGGCTACTTTATATAAAAAACATAATTTGCTGACTGCGTGTGGTTCTTGCCATAGCTGGTCAGGCAGAGGCTGCTTTGCCTGAGTTCTTTGTTACATTGCTCCAGAACTGTTCATCGCAGCGAGATGAAACTTTAATTGCGCGACAGAGCAGAAGTGGGGCTTTCCAACGAGACTAAACTCTTGCCTGTGCGATCAAGTAGGCCCTATGAAAAAAAAAATCAAAAATCAATCAAAACAGACAACGTGACTGCAAAATAACATCATGTACAAAAACCAACTATCGTTTGAATTAGGCCCTACTCACGAACCCGTGATCGGATAGATATGCCACGCATGTCAGATGAAAGAGGAGATACAGAGCTATCATTTGATACCAACCCATCCTTCTGGGTTATAAAACAGACGAAATGACATCAAAATAATAACTTCATATAGCTCCACTTACCCCACGTTTTTGTGTGTTGTAGTGGCAAGGCATGTTCATAATCCAACGCTATCATGTGTTTCTCTATGGCAAAGTATGTTAATGCGGTTTTGAGATCCCAGCATGGCATCCAATTCGAGACTCACATTGCATCCCAATTTATTCGACAAAAAAACACCTTTTTGCCTTCACTTTGTTCATGACAATGCAGTAAAAAGTTGTTTTAGAATCATCATGAGTGTACACACAGAACACGCAAACTCGGGGTCAGTCAGGTCAGATCAGTTCGTGTCACAGATATGGAGCGCAGAAAGGGCATTTTTCATTACTAAATAAAAAAAATGGCATTTATTTCTGTAAGGCGCACACCACATGTCTGTAAATTGGTCAGCCCCAAAGCCCCCCTCCACCATGGTTCTTATATTGCCAGATTCAGGACAGTCTGCCCTACACATACAGTACATGAAAGGGTGGTGGCTAGAAGGGATACAGCTAAGGGTTAGGGTTAGGTTATAATGTTTATTTCTATGGAGATTTCAATGGAGATTTCACTATCTGTTACATGACTTCCGTTCTTAGCTGTATCCCATCTAGCCACAACCACATGAAAGTCATGTCCAGCTGACAGAGATACATTTCAAAATAAGAATGGTATAATATGCTTTTTGTCTTTGTATTATTTAAAAATCTAAATTAAATCAATGCAAGTATTAATATGAATTGGTGGCAGATCTGGGTAGCCTAGACTGTTCTGAAAAAAATATAGCATGTGTAAATGGCACTTACAATGACCAGGATAAATGCTTATAACTAAAGGTAGTGGAAAAGCCCTTAAAACAGTCTAGGGTTCTAAGGGTTAATTTCTTAATTCAGAGCCATGTTACTTACAGCCAAGTACTTAGAGTGGATATCAGAAAGAAATATAGTTTGGCCATCAGTATAAGATTAAATATCTGAATACAATATTTGTAGTATTTATTGGCTTATGGAAAATGATTTGGAGTGGACAACAAACTGACCTGTGTATCAGTGTTGGCTTTACACAATTTATTACCATTATTAAAATAGGCTATCCTAATCTTCAAAACTTTTTGAGTAGTTTTTAAATAGTAGTTTTGATTCCCAAGTGCCACCCCAATAAAAAGTCTGGACCCAGCTGGCCCCCCCTATAAAATAATCCTGGCTACGCCCCTGACTGGGACCCACTGTAGGAACACCTAATTGCACCATGCGCTCGACGTTCGATAACAAAACCCCTCCCAATGTGGACTGGACATCCGACTAAATTTGAATAAGCTTTTGAGGAGTGACGATGCGCATTAGACTGTCATGATAGGGCCCTATATTTCGTGTCTTCCACTACTTTTATAACTATCACTTTACCTATATTTACTTTCTGTACACTTTGTTTGATTTATTATGGAGTTATCTTGTTTATATCTTTATATTGTGTACTTTTGCGTCACATGGTGTAAAATGAGCCTGTGGCTGCAGCCTGCTGTGTACTGCTATGCTGTTAGAAATTAGCAATCGGGAGTACTTAGTTAAGCAATAAGCCCCGAGAGGCTGTAGGTTACACGATTCCACAACAGCTAAGGGGCATTGTTGGCACGATGCGTTAGCGGAGTCGGAGACATAAGGCAGACTCGGTAGTGCTGTGGTGCTTAGTAGAATGGATGGCACTTAAGACTGGCATGTGCTGGAGTCAGACACTTCAAAACAAGTTACTGTTAGAGCAATGCCCAGCGTGTAGTTCTGGCACAACCTCTCCGCAAAAGATGCAATGAACGAATGGTCCTACTTCCTACCAGCGACGGCAACGTGCGTTCCAAACAATTCGCTAGAGCACCCCTTAATAGAGCTGCACAGTCCCGCCCACAGCCAAAACGCGGTTAGGTGCCGGATGTAAGATTCCCATTCATTTGTCCCATTGACGTTTGGAAAAATCCGTATCTAAAGAGTTTTACAGCATGTCTTAGGCTAACCAGCTACGGCATAACTCATAAGCCTACAACATATAATTTCGAGTGAAAAAACGAAGAGAAAATCCAAAAAAAGTCAAAGGTACAAGACTGTGTACATATTTTCCTTTCCGAGCGAAGGAACTACTCATCCCATAAACCACCGCGCCTCACTGAATAATATATAAGCAATGCACGAACCAGCGCGAAATCATTTCAAAACCGGCGACAGTATGCGAACCCTTTCCTCCAAACAGTGATTTTTATATAGTGAATGTGCAGTTAATAGCAGTTATTTCAGGAGTAATCGTGTAAATAATAGTGTTTTGATATTGAATTTTATATTTATCATCGTGTATTTTATATCGTGTGTGTGAAAGCGGTTAACGTTAACGGCAGTGCTTCGTAACGTTACCTGACTCATCCTATGCTGTCATCACTGCTCAGTCGGGCTGATGCATGGTCTGCTCTTGGACCACCATATTCAGTTTATTAATTTGCCGTGAATTATTACACAAAATGTTCATTAAATGCACAAAGTATTCCTAGGTTAATGATTGATATGAATCATACAGTATGAAGGCTACAGTAGCCTAGCTAATGTTAACTAGCACTGCTAGCAGCATTAACGTTACCAACCTCCCTGCTTAACTCACCACAACTTTGTAGGTCTTGTCCCTCATGCTGCTGACCCTTACAAAACCCACAAACTGACTCTCGGACACACAACAGTCAATAATGTGACCCGATTTAAAGTGGCTTTCACCCCTTTGGACACTCACTAAAACATTCATACCTGTGTTGCAGCATGTAGGCTAATGTTAGCTGCATTATGTAATGACATACAATCAAAGATTGTTAAGGCGGAGCAAGATATTTCATCAGGAGTCACTTCCGGGAACCCGGATCGCACAAGGGGGGGGTCAAAATCCCCCTTTATGCAGAGCAGAAGCAGCGACTGCTCCATTGAAGTCTATAGGAATAGCTCAGAATTTCACCACATATGCTAAGGTCTTGGTTCTATAGAGTTAGGAATGTGAATTTCGGGCACGTTCTCGTGATCCTCAAACCCTTCTGAACATTTCAGGTCCATTTTTAGCATTTTTGAGCAATCCAGTCTGGAGAAAATCGACTTTATATTAGGTGCGCGCCGGTTATTTATGCTGCTGCTGTTGGTCGGTTGCAACGTACGCTCGTCAATACGTCATCGACACGCCTCTTTATGCAGACAGGATTCGATCCCCATTTCACGCCCATAGACATGAACTACGACGAAGTATCTTGCTCCGCCTTAACAATCTTTGATACAATGTCGGAAATGCTAAAGGTTAGCCTGTCGGCTAGTGCTAGCCTACCTGAAAAGTTTGAGTGTTTAAACTAACATTTACAGTGGTCTATTTGATAGTGTATTGGCCCTGACTAAGTTCGTGTGATGTATAAACCCCAATCCTTGTTGATACAAGTACCAATATTCGTCAAGAAAGTTTTTAATCACATTAAGATTTTCGCCATAGGCAGTAAAAAAACTCCGCCATCTTTGTCAATATTTTTCCGCTGACAAAGTTTCAAACTATGACCATAACGGCCTTTCCACCAATCAGAGGCATCACTGTGGGATTGTGGGATTGTTCAGGATTGTGGGTAATGAAGTACTTATCCAAGAGATCGCGAATAAAAGGCATTTATCTCAAAACAAGGTTAGTGCCCCACGAACTCTTGGTGTCTATAGGAGCATATACAATCGCTTAGTACAACCGTAGCTGGTTTTAAGTCTACCACGTGCAGTTAAGTTTTTATGGCTTACACCGCAATTGTCAATGGAGAAATTGCATTGACTTTTTACATCCGGCATCGGCTGTGGGCGGGACTGTGCAGCTCTATAGACCTCTCCAGAATAAGTCCCGCCTCCGTAACTTCCGTATCCATCCAACTTCCTGGCGGCGATTGTCTATGGGAAATAACATGGCGTTTCGAAATATCGTACCGGTACACTGCAAAAACTGCTTATCTAACAAAATCTAACCAAGTGTTATTAATCTTATATCAAGATAAAAAAATAGTTGGTATTGTTTTCAGTATAAAGAGACTTACCTAGTGCTTTCTTGTGAAATCATTTGACTTAATTAAAAAAAAAAAAGACTTATTTTAAGACATCTCATCTTGAAAACAAGCAAATTTGTCTGCCAGTGCGTTAAGCAAATTTGTCTTGATAAGACTCCTTAAAATAAGTTAAAGTCTTCTTAAATTAAGTCAAAATGATCTTTTGAGAGGGCGCTAGGTTAGTCTTTTCATACTAAAAACAATACCAAATAGATTTTTTAATCTTAATATATAGATCAATTACACTTGGTTAGAATTCATTTTTTGCAGTGTAAAACATCTGTAGGTAGCGAAGTAGAAAAAGCTGGTGGGCAGATTGGCCTACACACTTCTGCCATCTAGTTTCCACTGGATTTTTTGATTGTCGGTGCCGTTTAAGTAGTATACTATAGACTATACTACTTAAACGGCACCGAAAATCAAAAAATCCAGTGGAAACTAGATGGCAGAAGTGTGTAGGCCAATCTGCCCAGCAGCTTTTTCTACTTTGTCACCTACAGAGTTTGACAGGTACAATCTTTCAAAATGGCATGTTATTTCCCATAGACATTTACGACCGAAGGTTGGATGGATACGGAAGTTAGGAGGCGGGACTTATTCTGGAGAGGTCTATGTATCCGGGAGGAAGTTACGTAGCCATTACTTCACACCGCACCCACAGGTGTATGTAATCAATCGTACACTGAATTGCGCTGGCCTGACTACAGCAGCTTAACAAACAAACAAACAAAACCAACTGCACGCCATCCACCTTAACCACAGAGCATATAAGAGACCAACAAGAGGGGGCGGGGCCATTGTTGCCACCATTATATAGTGCTGTCTTCTTCTCCCCTAATGGCTTAGACACTTCCTGTCTGAGTGCACTGGCTCTCCCTAAAGCACTGGTCACAATACTACACCCCATGCCCACAGTCCATCCAGTCCAGATGGTGGCGTTTATGCACCAAAAAGCTGGTTGACAGCCATAAAAGAAGAAGAAGAAGAAAACCACCTATTAAATCAAGACTCTATTTCCCCCTGACAAGCTCAGATAACTGCACTTTGCCTCAGAGTTGGAAAGGAAATCAAAAGGGAGTCTGTTCCTGGCGAAGAAGCAGTGTGTTGCTTGCCAGCTGGTCGAATCTAAAATGATCGGTGGTGAGTAACTTGTTTTCCTGTCACACTTAGCATCAGCAGCAGCATATTCTATTGTATTCTTCTCCTTTGTTTTCACTCTGATACTAAACCTCTTCAGCATCCTTCAGCATTTTAACATGCTCATTCACTAGAGGTGCAGTACAGGGGCTGCCTGTAAATAGAGTAGATGGGATGCACCGTCTGTGTAACACACAACAGAAAAAGCCTTCCAGAAAGGGTGTGGCTTATAGGCAATTCAGAGATGAGACTTGTAAAGCTCTCTAAAATGTTTGCTTTGTTTCAGTGGGTGTTGTGATCAAGGCCACTATCGGAGCACGTAAGTAAAATCCCTTATTTCTGACTGATTCCACATATTTGCCCTCTGAATTGTCTTCTATTTTTGTATCAGAGATGAAGAGTGAACAAAGTCTGAGTCGTTAGTGTTTTGTGTGTTTTTGAATTTCTGCTGTCTTATAGTTGGAGCCCTGGTCATGGTACCGGCGGCTCTGTCTGCCATAGGCTTCGGCTCAGCGGGCATCGCGGCTGGCTCTACTGCCGCTGGCATGATGTCTGGTGCTGCAGTGACCAACGGAGGTGGAGTGGCAGCTGGGAGTTTGGTGGCTGCTCTCCAGTCAGCTGGTAAGGTGGACGGTGGTGGTGGAACTGGTAGTGTAGTGGTTAAGGAGCTGGGCTAGCGTGCAGTAGCATGAAAATGTGTGGGTTCAATTCCCGGCTTCCACCGCTGTGCACTTGAGCAAGGCACTTAACCCCAAGCTGCTCCCTTGTAATATAGTTGACATTTGCAAGTCACTTTGGACAACAGTGTCTGCTAAATTAATATGTAATGTAAAATGTAATGGTAAACCAAACTCATTCACAAAGTGAAGGTCACCTGGTGTTATTCTGACTAATTAGTCAGAATAGTCCATTAGTCAGTCTACACGGACCCAGTTAAGTATTGCACCAAGTGACTCGGCATGTTACAATAAAGAAGGATGTGTAGACACTAATTGCCACTAATTACATTCAGAATAGCGACAGGTTCAAAAACACCTGACTCCACAGAAAACAAACAAGCTCACAGAGAGCTTTTCGTGCAGCTAGTCCATCTGGCTGTCGAGCGTGGGGGACTTGCCTCACCATTTTGCATCATCTACTTTATGTTAAATAAATGTTTAATTTAACACTTTATGTTATGGTTTAATGACATGTTAAACCTAAACCTGTGCTTGGCTTGGTGTGTATGTGGTTTGTGTTGTGTGCTCTAGGGGCAGCAGGCTTGTCTTTGGGAGCGAAGGCTGCAGTGGCAGTAGTTGGAGGTGCAGTGGGAAGTGCCTGGACAGTACTGAGTTCATGGAGGGGACCGTGATGAAGACTTGAGCGCCCAAACTGCAGTCCAACATCTAAGGAACACATGTGCTATTGGAAACTGTGTATTGTATGACTGCATTAAATAAAATAAACATCTTCTTTGTTTGATCAAAGACTTGTCATGTCTGTGCAACATCAAAGCCTTATAAATAACAACAAAGGGGTTTTTAGCAAATAGCCTAACCATGGGCTGGTTCAGTGTCTGAAAATAGATGTCTGGTTTCTCCCCTAATCTGTTTTACTTTAGTCCTATTTTAAATGTTTTTAACTCACATATGCTCTTTCTTTCTCTCTATGCCCTGTCTTCACATTCTACTGTTAAATCACGAGTTCATGACATCAGCCATTTCACAAGGGCCAGCAGAGCCTCACCAGAAGTCCTCTCTGAGGGACAGATGCAACACACACACACACCCCACACTCGTTACCTAAATTACAAACTCTCACAGTTTGTTGATGGCAAACTCTGGCTCAGCTGGAACTGCAATTAGAAGACCCTCTGGTTTCAATACCTGTTTTTTTTTCTCTCTCTCTCCTTTTCCTAACTGTGTCCCAAATGCCTCAGGTATCGTACAGTAAATGAAAACAAAACGCAGAGCACAAAATGGAAAATGCCATTTGTCACAGCCAAGCATATACAGTGGCAGTGACGACTTCAGATAACGCTCCCTGCAGCACTCCCTGTCCAGACATCGGAGACCGCTGGATCACATCCAGGTCACTGAGAACTCACTGGACCCTGAAGAGGGATTTGCTTTACACACACGAGACACATGTTTAATGTATAGGTGCAAACGGCCTCCAAAGGCCTGGGGCTCAAGATTTTACTGTTGCTGCAGCATTTAGAGTTCTGTGTTAATACCGAGGGCATAAACACAGTTCACTATGCGCAGTTTCCTACAGAGCACTGATCTTGCACTATCTGATAAATCCAGGTCTGATAGGCGATGAGTGTTTGGCCCAGACAAGACCAGTGTGTTAAGCCTTTCTAGGAGCATGTGTGATGAGTGATTTCTGCAAGCTGTCAGCAGCATTGATGAATCGCTGTATATTTTTGGGCAGATGTAACCTGATAGGTGCTATGCACGTATGACCAGGTCCTTTGAATCCAGGTTCAATTATTGCATTAAAGAACCTTAGGATCATTTTGGCATCATCATCTGCAATAACACAATGCCCTTCAAAAACAAGACAGTTTTCTTGCAGGCATAACAAATGGAGCTCTGTCTCGTTTCCCAACGTGCACATTCTTTGGAAGGGTTGCCGCATTCCTGTTGCTGATGTCTGTGAGTGATAACTCCTGCTATGTGTGTGATGTCATTTCGAGAGTGGGTACCCAGCCTTGTGTTTAAAAACATATTCCTGTGGACACTGTGTGTGTGGTAGACTTCATGGCTTCTAAGTAAATGTAATGGAAACATAAATCTAAGCATACCCCGTCACACAAAATGACTGACTGACTGACTGACTGACATTAGCATGTGTAAGTACATCATTGTCTTGGTTTCCCATCATATATAAGCATAGCATTCCATAATGCCCAAGGACTTAAACATGCGTACACACATGCACATGCTGGTGCTTCTATACAGCGCATAGCATAAGGCTTTGTGTTCCATTTCAATGTATTGAGGCATAGTCACTAAGCCTACATGTGGACGCAGTAATTAATCAAAAGCAGCACTTGCATTAAATCACTGGCTGGCTCGAAGGGGGTCCCACGGGGGAGCCACTCTCGGAGCGAGAGGATTACTGCACAGCAAAATCAAATTATACGCACAACAGGTTGGGCTGAAGCGGAGCAAGACTAAAGATAAGCATTACAGCAATCCTGGTCAGCACCATGTCCACATTACAACACTAGATAAGGAGGGCATGAGATAGAGAGCTGGGAACAGAGAGAGAGAGACAGAAGAGAGAGAATGAGTGAGAACGGGCCAGAGAGAGAGAGATAGTGAGTGAGAAAGGGACAGAGAGAGAGAGGGAGAGAATGAGTGAGAAAGGGACAGAGACAGACAGAGAAAGAGAACGAGTGAGAAAGGGACAAAGAGAGACAGAATGAGTGAGAAAGGGACTGAGAGAGTGAAATAGAGAGAGAATGAGTGAGAAAGGGACAGAGACAGACAGAGAAAGAGAACGAGTGAGAAAGGGACAAAGAGAGAGAGAAAGAGAACGAGTGGGAAAGGGTCAGAGAGAAAGAATGAGTAAGAAAGGGACAGAGAGTGAAATAGAGAGAGAATGAGTGAGAAAGGGACAGAGAGAGTGAAATAGAGAGAGAATGAGTGAGAAAGGCACGCAGAGAGAGAAAAAGACAGAGGGGGAGAGAGAGAGAGAGGATGTGCACCACACCCTGTTTATCCCTCACGTCAGGGATGTTCGTCAGGGCAAATCCACACTGTGGGAACCCAGTGGGGTGGCCTCCGCAGGTCTCCCGAGGACTCAATAACGGCAGCACGTGGCCACTACGGCTATACGGGAAGGTCAACCCAGTGTCACAGGGAAACTTACAGTGCACAAGTGTGTGGTTTTTATGTACTCCGGCGATGTTGGAATAACATGCTCATAACACGGGTTTGATCTTACTGACAGGATATTACCGGACCGGTGTCTTCTGAGCAACGTCCAAATGGCTCAAAGACTGGGAAAGGGTTTTTGCTGTCAAAACACTAAGTTCATGACTCAGCAATGTACCCAAAAACTTTTTGTTTTCTGATCCAGGAGGGTTAAGAAGCATCATTATATTGGATGTTTGTTGATTTTGTTTCTTTCGGTTATCGGAGCAGAACTCCTACTTGCAGATAGAGAGGAGTGGTTGTTTTGGGAAGGTTGCTTGTCCTTCGCTCAGTGTGTAATTGGCTGCTTGATACCGTGCTCCGTCCTGCTCTTCCCCCACATTCTCTGGCACTGGCAGTCTGAGGCGTGGGCGAGGCCAGGCTCCACAGGCATTATGCATGCCACATCTGTCAAACGGACACGCATGGGGAGAGTCCAAAACAACTGGGTGGTTTTGGTCTCTTAAATAACTCCCAGTCACACTTTTACATAGCGTTGTGCTGGTGCTTTGTTTTCCTTCCGATATGTGTCACAGGCTGATCCCAGGTCAGTGGCATGCGGTGGTCGGCTCGGCGGTCCAACTTTGCAGCACCGCGGTGGCTCAGAGCCAGTGCTGGACCGGGGAACGGCAATTTGGCACAGTTGCCATACTGGGGCAACTGAGATTGATCTCGAGAAAGGTAACAGCGGCGGCAAGGGCAGGGGTATGATCTCACGGCATGGTGTGACTTTCGTCCATTAATCACGGAGAGCCATCACATCTGGAGCCACCGCCGTCTCCCACCCAACTCATTTGGTCCCATACCTCCATGCCTACGACAGTGATTAATAAAAATATTTGCCTTTAAAACCGCTTTAATATGTCAGGGACTTGGAGTCGCCCTCTTTTCCCTGCGTGTTTCCCCCGGTACGCACATATTCTTTCAATGTATTTTCAAAGGGGAAATTTTTGGCCCATATGGCCCTCCATCATTGCTGCCAGGGGAATGTTTTTAATGGCAGGACTGCTGTGTGTGTGTATACGTTTTTGTGTGTGTATTCGACACTGTGCATGAGTGTGTGTGTGTGTGTGTGTGTGTGTGTGTGTGTGTGTCTTGCTTCAGATACGGGACCTGGATTGCCTCCTGGTGATGTAGACAGGGAGAGAACATGCCAAAGTTGTGTCAGGAAACACAATATCATGATGGTGTGGCTTTGACAAAAGTATCTTTACCTTGTGTTATTTATTTATTTTTTATTTTTTTAAGGTAAAGTGCCCTTCGTGTCTCGACACCAGCCATATGAATAGGGGATACAGTCCATTTGTTGAAGTGACAGAAATGATGGGCTGTGTCACATATGGGGCTAGTTATTGCTTTCACCCAAGTGAAAAAGGTGGATGGTACAGTGTTTGGACTCTTGCCAGGCATTTAATAGGATCTCACAACAGTGAAAAGCTCAGATGATATCAATAATGCCTCACTTCTATTGGAAAGGAGAGGGGAATTAGAAATATGGCAATGGAACAACTTGCCAGCTTGAGGACTATGCTGGACTCAAAAACAAGGAGGACCCCTGCTGAGATGCGATGACAGGGTGAGAAAAATATTTGTTCCTACTTTCTTTCTTTATGCCGCATGATCATACTGTTATTGCATTAGTTGCATACGTTTTCTGAGGTCCACTTTGAAAACTGTGCAGCACTGCCTCCTAGTGTCTGACTGAGGAACCAATACCATATTACATTTCTATGGCTTAGGAGTTTATTAAAAACAAAACTATGCAATAATTTGGCTATTTTGGATGTATGCCATTATCTGGCAGCTCGTTGTGGTATCATCTTAAAATTCATCTTGGTGGTAATACAATTATAATAGGACAGCCAAACAAGTGCCATCCAGGATTTAGGCTACCTTGCAGTTCTATGTTCTGGGTATGAATAGCCTACATGGCAAAAATGAAATCAAACCTTTCACAGCATTACGTTGCTGAGTAGGCTATACTGAAAATACAGTCAGAAAGTTTCAGAAAGTCAGAATGTTTGTAAGAAAGTTTCTAGCATTGTCAGTATAGGGTCTGGTGTTTTGTAAGGTTGTGCATGCCGTAGTTAAATTGCTGGTTTCAGACCTAAAGTTCATAGTACTTTTTTTTCATTTTAGACTTTTAGTCTTTGTGCGCGTGTGCCTACTTGCACTACTGTACTTCGAAACAGCAGGTGTAGATACAGCGGTCATGTAGTCCTCCTGCCCCGTAGAAATTATGACGAAGAAGAAATCCACCAATGAACTTGCAGATTGTTGCTTGGTCTGCTAGCTTGTCGATGTTGTGTTGAGAAGGTGACATTTTGTAGTCGGTCGCCTTTGCGCTACTACACAACTGTGACAGAAAGAAGAATAAAGTCACCATGGCTTCTCTCGGGAGGGCTTTTGGTGTCCTCCGAGGTGGCATGCAGCTCGCTCGACGAGGGCCACAGAGACTAGTCGTCAGGAGGTAACTGTTAGCCATGCCTAGTGAGGATAACATTAGTTTGCTTATCATGAGCTGAAACTAGCATGTATCTTGCTAGATAACATTAGCATGCACCTTACGGTAAATATAACGGTAACGGTATATATACTGTTAAATATAAAGTGACTATAATATGTCACTTAAGCGTCAGTGCTCCTAACAGTGCTAACTTGTAGAATTACGTGTTTGGATTTCTACTCGTATTAGTTTCTGGTCATCACTAACCTTGCTAGCTAGCCAGCTATAGCCAGATGACTGTATGCTACAACACAGCTAGCCAGCCCTCCACTGTCTGTTTTAGAATTTGCTCGATAGCAACCTTTTTTTCTCTGTCTCATTTGATATAATAAACCATAGTAATCTGAGAGCAGATGTTTCTGGTATGCAAATTGTAGCCAAAGCCTAACAGATAGTTATACTAAGTACATTATTAGCATGTGACGCTCTTTCACCTGTGAAATATGTGATTGTAGGGCAGGAGGTGGCCCACACATTGAGCCCCAGTACAGGACACCCCCTCAACTGACCAAGAACCAAGTTTTCCAGTCGGAACTCCTATCCAGCGCTATGTGGTTCTGGATTCTGTGGCACTGCTGGCACGACCCAGACGCTGTGTTGGTGAGTGTTTGTCTGTCCTGAGAAGTACAACAAAGTTTCACACAAGGAAAAGTTCTTGCAGGAGGTCCTTCCTGCCATGTTACCATAATGTAAAGATAATGCATACTTACTTTGCCTGTAGCATTTGTAAATCCGATATCTGCAAGCTCATACATAGCCTAGATGTACAACTGTCAGGAGGTATTGCTTAGGCCAGTGGTTTTCAAAGTGGGGGCCGTGGCGGGGGGGGGGGGGGTGCCAGGGGGGCCTCCGCAAGTTGGAGGGAAAAATAAAAGCAAGAAATAAATACATTTGAAACATTTAAAATATACTATGAGGGTTGTTATACAATTCCATTATAATAATGTGACGCATATCTGAACATATTTCCCATGATAATGACTGGTAATAATAGTAGAGTGGTGGCTCTCATATAGCAGAAAGCCCCAAATAAATTTTTTACACACTGTATGCTCCATTGCGATGTGGTTGTGGCTAAAATAATTATTAGATTAGCTTAATGTATTTTTACATTTGCCGTAGTATTGTCGATGGGTTTAATTATTAAAACATCAAGGGGGTCCTTGGCCAGAACCTAGTGGTATTTGGGGGGCCTTGTCGTGGAAAAATTTGGGAACCCCTGGCTTAGGCAGTATTGCGATTATGTCTTCACATTTCATTAACCAAAAATGCATATTTTTGTTTCTGACAAACTAAGGGACAGGAGCATTACATCTAGAACAAATAATGTAAGGCTAGTTTATAGACTTGATTGTTCTTTTTTTTTCTCTGTGAAGGGTCACTTCCCATGGCCAGACTCTTCTGAGTGGACGGATGAGGAGTTGGGAATCCCCCCTGATGATGACGAATAAGGGTCCTCATATTTATGAAGCTGACTTTCAGGTGAGTCTTGTTCCTGTCATCAAGTTATTTTTAAGGCGGTTTTTAAGTAGTGCAGGGAATGGAAGGGATATGGAATGAAAGGGTTGGACGCTGAATTACATCAAGATTAAATGCTTCCTCATTTATGGTGACCGTTTCCCTGTCTGTATAGTGTCTGGCTAGTATTATGGCTACTGTCACCTCGTAATGTGTTTGGGACACAAGATGGGTATGCATCACCCTATCAATGAATTGAAAAAAAAAAAATCAATATGATAGTCACATTGTGTTTGGGAAACACTGGGTTCCCACTCTTAAGTCAAATGTGAAATTCCCTAATCACAGACGACAAAAAAACAGTTTGTTACTCTTTTGATCTCTGCATTTATCCCAATACGTGAATTAGTGAAACACATACAGCGGTGAAGCACACACTAATCCCGTCACAGTAAGCTGCCTGCTACAGCGGCGCTCGGGGAGCAGTGAGGGGTTAGGTGCCTTGCTCAAGGGCACTTAAGCCGTTCCTACTGGTCGGGGTTCGAACCGGCAACCCTTCGGTCACAAGTGCTAACCAGTAGGCCAAGGCTGCCCCTATAGTTTGAAACAGTTTGTCTTTGTCCTGAGCAGACAAAAACCAGCTACAGTATCACGGGAGACATGTAAATTAACTGGAAAATATTATTTTTGATAAATGCTAACTACATTTTGAATATGCTACAAACAAATTCACTGATATTCCTTAACTTGGACCAAAATATGATCAAATCCCCTGACTTTCCATGTAATAGACTTTTCACTCTACCAGTGAATTGAATTCCATTTGTGGTAGTTGGTTTGCAGAATTAACTTGAATACAACAGTTTTTTACAAATTAGCACAGCGTGGTTATGATGCTAACCGGATTTAAGCACAATTTAGTACAACTTGGAAAATCATTGTGTGGTGGTCAATCTTGATATTGTGGTGGGCTGCCACAAATAAGTCAATGTATGGGGAACACTACATTCTACAATCCTCTGGCTTCCATGTGATATTGAGTAACTACCAGCAATAAGGTAAAAAAAAAAAAAAACTAACCAGTATTGAATTGAGAAACTCTCCTTCTATCCTGCCACACGACTTGCCAACAACTCAGTTCAGAACTTGTTGCATACTGTACATCACAGTGGTTGAAATATTTAAATGTATGAATTGAGTAGTGGATTCATGTGTCTTGTTTTTGTCTTGTTTATTTGCAGATCCCTCCATTCCACTCTGAGATCTGCTGCTCAAGAATGACCTGATCGTTGATCCTGAAGTCAGTGTTGTAAATAGACTGTAATGAAAGCCTGGTTTCTTATCGTAACACACTTCCTTCTTGCAAAACCTGTACACATGGATGTGATGAAAGAAACAGCTGATGTGCATAACATTGTTGACTTAATAAACAGATTTATTTGCCACTTGAAATCTTGTTCAAAGCTAGTATAAAGAACAAACAGTTCATACACAAAGGAAATTGTATTTCTTTTTCAATATTTACAGGCCATTTTTCAAAGTGAACTGACATTGCATTTGTTTTTTTTTTTAAATTACGAAGCACATACAAAATATTGAAATCAGTTCCATTCTATAAATTCAAACACAGTGACCCATTCCATACCACAGTTGTGATGTGATGTAGAGATGAAGCCAAATAAATACTGTACATATCACTGAAGGCATGAGCAAAACCCTGCCAGCAGGCTAGCACCTCTAAATTGTGGAAATGTGACATGGGCTCTGACAAGGACATCTAGCTAAGTGGTTTGTAACGTTATTTCTGTGTAAGAGAACAAAGAAAGGGTATGTCAAGGTCAATGATGAGGACTTACAACACGTTCAATAGTGTGTTTATGGGAGGTATTACCACCATTGCATTCACAAGTTAAGCTGTGCTCCAGCTAATCCAGTTAGTTAACTTGTCTGGTCAGGGTTTTTTTAAAGCTTAAAAAATAGTTTGCTTAAAATCAAAAACTCTAGGATGTCAAAATAATATATAATAGTATTGGATAGATGTTGAATCACCATTGCTGTTATGTATTGTAGTTGGAAGTAGTAGATTAGCTCTTACATCAAATGGATCTTGACTCTTTTCTTTCTACAAACAGGGACACAGACCAACAGTCAGTAGCAAAAAGTACGTTCACATCCTAAAAATTTCATTTTGTATCAGAAAGGGACATCATGTCCGTCAGGTAGAGGCGCTTTCATTTTTTGTTAATTCTCCTTGAATATTGTTTCCACCCACCAACAAAATAAAAAAGGCTTCTCATGCGTAAAACACTCCTAACTCAGAACACATCTGGTGTAATGCAATCACAAATGATACTTACATTGAGGTACTTCTTATTTTTGCTCAAACATTTGGTCAAAGTACAACCATGGGTCTCCTAGGTTAACCTGCTATATTTAAAATTACAATATTGAGTTCATGTGAGCCATCAAAGTATTTTTAAATCACTTAAAGTAATAAAATGGTCATTAGGTAGTACTCCAAGAGCTTGGCCAAGGCTCAGGATCATAATCATAAAGATATGGTACGTAAATAGCGTCGTCATGATAGCTGAAACCATAGTAACACAGACGGACATTGCTGGTGATGAAATCAGATGTCAGCTCTGTGATTCGTTCCCTGAGACAAACTGCAGACCCCACTTAGCAGTTAGGCACCATACCATCTCATAAATTTGGAATTTTCTTAAATTCAGAAATTAGCAAAATAGAAAGATAGGGTGGAGCAAACATCTCGGACACTGCATGAATTTAGAAATAGTGACAGACTTTCTTTTTTTTTTAAAAACAAATGAAAATCAATTAAAGATGAGTTATTTACCACTCCGTAACACATCCATGGTATCATGGTATAAAAATGAGAAAATACAAATGGAATTTTTAGCACGCAAATCAGGCAACTGTGTCCTAATTAAGTTTGGTTGCAGTTTTGCCCAATCAATCAATACCCAATGCCTCATCAAGCCAGGCATTTAAAATGTCAAGGAAACTTACTTAGTGTGGTGCGAGGTTGAGCTAAAGTAAACTGTTTAATAATATCAACATTTACAAAAAAATACTTTGTACAGTGTGGAGGTGAGGATATAGGATGCATTCAGGACTTAATAATAAATACACAGTTGAAAAGCCATCAAAAGAAACTGATCAAGTCAGATACCAAAAAGAAGCAAATAAATTAAGTAGGATACTCTGTCATTCATCCATCCCTGTACATCATCTAATGCCTTTAAAACCAAGCAAACTCCTACCCTACGAATACTAAAGATGGCAATCTCAGCAGGTCTTCCTCTGACCAACAGGAGGCAGCAAAGCACTTATCTATGGTTCTGTGTTGGCGTGACTTGAGCTGCATTTTTGCTTCACAAAACATTTAACATATGGCTTTGATACTTTTTGTTTAAAAAAAACAAAACAAAAAAAACAACAATTTCACAGATGCAAAACATTAGAGCATTCCGACAAAGACTGTGGCTGTGATGATAAAAAATACATGTGTACAAATGACTTGTACATCCATTGCGAGAGGTGATTAGTGGCGATCAGAGGAAGACTAATGCATGAGAATGCCCTCTAGGACCTAAGTTCACTCCACTCAACATCAGGTCATCATTATTGCTGGTGTGACTGAGATAGGGGCAGGGGAAAAGGACACACGCAGGACACACAAACTTCAGCACCATTAAGGAATTTCCAGTTTATCACCATAGCACCTTTCCCTTCTCAAGGTCTAGAAGGACCCCATGTAAAGAAAGACAGACAGGCAGACAGCTATCTAGGTTAAAGACAGATGTATAGGTAGAAGATAGAAGTGGATAGATAGATAGATAGATAGATAGATAGATGAACAGATAGAAAGAGAAAGCGAGAGACCAACCCTACAACTAGGTGATCCCCCACCCCAGTGTTAAACCTCAACAGGCCACACAGCCTGTCCTCCGTGCGGAGTTTGTCCTTGATTGTCCTTGGCCTCAAAAAGCACGAGGCACGTCCACCTCGGCGCTACAGGGTGTCATGGAGGTAGGGAAACAGTGGAGGCTCCAATACCATGGAGACGAGAGAAAAAAACGATGCAAAAAATGCAATACAGGCTGGTTGTAACTGGTGTGACGATTCGACTTATGTGATGCCAATGTGGAAGGAGGCTCCTTTATTCTTGGCAACATCTCGGCAAAAATTGTTGGAGAGCTCATGAATTTAAAAAGAAAAAAAAAGATCACAACAATTGTAAATTTCCCACAGTCCCTGCAGTGTCGAGAACATATCCTCTTCTTTATCTTTTCTCTTTTTTTATCTTTTCTTTTTTTTAAATTTGCTCCACCTTCTGGATGTCAAACAGGTGCAGCAGTGTGCTTGCTTCCATCAAACATACCCTGTCTCATTAGCATGCACAGTGAGCGTGTGTGTGTGTGTGTGTATGTGGCGTGTTGAGGGTGCACATGCTCCAGATGTAGCTTTCGTGGCCTTTGTATGTGTTAAGTTCTACGTGTCTAATCCAAAGAGGAGCAGATCGCTACAAGCCCAAAAAAGACAGCAGCGCTCTTCTCCGTCGACATCTCTGAATCTTCCTACTACACAAAGAGACGATTGTGTCTGTTGAGCTTTAAGATCTTCCCCAGTCTCTGCTTGGCTGTAGCCATTCCTTTCTTCGGACGTTTGCCTGAAAATTAGCCAAACAGCCAAAATTAACATTTGAACCAGCAAGCAATGACGGCGATTGCCTAAATTAGAATTTCCAAAGTGTAAGCTGCACAATTTCATCATTGGTCTCCATAACTTTGCCTTTTATGTTTGGCAGCAGCATGCTTTACTTGCTGAGCTAGGAGGGGACTGCTAGGCCAACATGCAAGTCTTGCCAAAAAGGTGACACACTGGTATAAAACAACAGCAAAAAAGAGGAGCTGACGCAAACCAGTCTAGTACCTTTAGTAGCCTGATTGCTGATGGGAGGGGGGTTGGAAGCATGTCTCTTGGAAGGGTGCAGGGGAGGGGACATGGAGCTCTCCCGGTACTGGAAGTCCCCCCTCGGGCTGTCTTCTTGGCGTAAAGGGCTGGGCGGGATCTCGTGATGGTCCCAGGCCTCGCTGCTACTGTTGCCCTGGCTGTCCATGAAGACCTTGCTGTCCGGGCCGGACGGCGGCTGCCTGTCTCGGTGTTCCGGGGAGAGGTGAACCGTCCGGGACCACCATGGCTCCTGCGAGTTGCCATCCTCGTCCGGCCGCTGTGGGCAGAGCAACCCAGCCATGGACAGCATGCCCTGAATGGCTTCTTCTGTGCTTGGTGAGGTAGGACGTTCTCTGCAAATGCAGAAACACATAGATGCCTTTAATTATCTCCAAGCCTACCCAATTCTGTAATTATTTGAACCATATATTGAACATAGCCTTTGGACATCACAAATGTAGAGGGCAAACTACATACATGTAAAGGTGTACTTGGCTTGGACAGACCAGAAACATTGCCTAGCAATGGTCCTAGTTCTGACATCGAAAAAGCACTACTACACTATTAAGGTCCGGTCACACCAAGAATGATAACTGCAAAAAATTATTGATCTATCTAACATGAATGACAACATTCACACATTAACTATAACGATATACACATGAAGAATGATATTGTTGCAGATCACTTTTAGTGCAATTTTGAGAATGATGAAAAGCTGACAGCCAATCAGAATCCATCACATTTTAGACATCACATTCATCACCATAAGGAGAGACTTGTTATTATCGTTGGTCAGGGCGGACAGTTTTATTGTCATAGTTATCGTTATGTTATAGTTATTGTTCCAGGTGTGAACGGCCCTGTATTTGTAACCTCAGGTCATATCACTATATCAGGAACTTGCTGCTTTACCTTTTGAGTGGCCTGTGTTTATGATTGTGTTTTGTGTTAGCCTGGTGCCCCATCACGCTTCCTGAGTCCTCCATCGAGCCTTTCACGTCGTCCTTTTCATCCTCCGAACTCCCTGAATCATCCTCCGAAGAGGAATCCCTCCTCTTTAAGTGACAAAGTAGGAAACAATGTCAACAACGTTATTATTTCAAATCAACTAAATCTTACTCATCACAAGGGAGGAATGAAATGAGAAGTCAGTCAGTACCTCTGTGCTTCCACTGTCCTCCGATTCGGTATCCGAAACACCAGACGTTTCTCCCCTGAGTTCTGGCTGAGTATTTGTGTGAGAATCTGTAGGAAAAGACAGCGCTGATTAGGATAGTGCTCATGGTGTTCAAGGATTCATGACTTGGCTAAGTAAACCACAAGAATTTGATGTTCCAAACAAGAAAACGTTCCAAACATGAACTACTAGTCACGATATCAGAGACTTACTTCTAAGTTTAGAGACTTCTAACAGCCTTTGTGATTACTGACCTTTACCTCTGGAGCAATGTTGCTCTTCATCCGAATCGATCCTTTCTGTCTTGACCTGCTTAAGTTGGTATGCCAACATATTTCCATTCTCAGTCTTTACCGAAGTCTTCATTAAACCTCGAGGCCGCTGGTCTCTGTTGAATAACAGACACAGTGTATTTTTCTGTCGATCAAAGTACCAAGTACCAACTGCCCTGTTTGGCAACGACTGCTCTAGAAAAGCAGTAGTAGAGGCAGTAGCAAGATGTGTGTGAACATGAGCATGACTATCTAGCATAGTTTCTAAAATGTATTGACCTCATAAGATTGCACTTTGACACTGTCAAATTAAAGCTTTTAAATTCAGGGTAATTGCTGCATTTTGATTCAGCTTTTAGATTTCAGGGCAGGTCATCTGACAAAAATAGGTCTCTAGGGAGATTGATGCCAAATATTATCTATAAATCCCTTTGGACCTATAGATGACATGACTTTTAGCCGTGTCCATGAGGCATGTTGTCTCCATGTTATGTTGCTGATGCCTCATCGATGTTGAATTATTGCTACCTTTCAGTAGTACATGCCAGAGGTTTCTCACCTGACAATTCTGCCATTGCACATCACCAGGTGCAGATTATTGTCCAGGCCCTTCTCGATCGTAACCGCAGAAGCCATGGAGACCTTGTTGAACTTTCCATGCACTCTTGTGCTAAAATCTGGATCCTACAAGACATGGAGTGAAGAGATTTCAGTGGGATCAAATGAAACAAACATTTCTCATTGATTGCCAGTAAAACCATGCAACCAGCTGGCAACCATCATCTTACAGTCCCTGCACTCTGATCTTTACTCATCAAGGCATGCGCTTCATCCAACTAACTTCCAAACTGAATCCAAGGCATGTGGATCACAAACAGTACCCTTTTAATTTTGTGATGTACATTTTGAGAAATTAGCTACCCCAAAGATGCCCAAACTCCCACACACACGTACAGTGATGGGGGACAAAAGTAACACGTTCCACAATCTGACATCCATTTGGGAGTATAACATATTGGGGTCATGCCATGTTCATGCCCCCCAGAGTGTGGCAGCTCTAGCTGTTGGCTGCAGCCACTCGAGCTAGGTAGAACCGATTGTTTTGGGTTTTTTTCCCCCCGTACCTACAGTACTCTATGAACTCGAGAAACCGTGATCTATGTGAAAGGATGTTTCAAATATTACTTCCATCCCTTATCCTTCCCATACCACCACTCCCCCCCCCGCCCCCTCACAGCTCTAGTCTGCCCTCCCACAATGCCTTGCTGCGCTCACCTCCTCCAGTGGGCCGACCTCCAGCCTCTTCAGGACCTCGCGTGTGTGCCGCTCCAGGACATCCAGGTTGGAGGACAGCTTCGGGGTGTGATGTTGCTGCTGATGCTGCTGCTCCCGCAACCTCCGAGCCGCCCGCCTGGCGTGGCACCCACGCTCGAGCGTGGAGCGAGTCAGGGGACAACCCCCATTTCCCTGAGTTTTCATTGGCTTGTGTCCACCACCACTGCCTTGGTCCTCCTAAAAAGGTAACAAGGTTCATGAGACATTTTGATTAAATGCACATCCAAAGTCTTAAGTTGGGTGCTGGACAAAAAGGTCAAAAATGTAAGAATGAAAAAAGTCCGCTACACCAGCTCCTAATGAATGCTTAACCCTTAGAACCCGATTGACGCAAAGTGTGCCAAAAAACACACCCTTTCTTCTCTGTTACATTGCTCCGCGGCTGTTTATCGCAGCGAGATGAAACCTTTATAGCATGACAGAGAAGAAGTGGGGCTTTCCAACGAAACCACGTTGCATAGCATCATATTTACAGTTTATACTTCTCTGCGTTCACCTGCGCACCCATTACTCTCGTTTGAATTACTCGCGAACCCGTGATCGCATAGATATGGCAAGCATATCAGATGAAAGAGGAGACACAGGGCTATCCATTGGTACCATGTATATCGATCCTTCTGGCTTATAAAAACAGACGAAGTGACTGCAAAATATTAACGTCATGTACACAAACCAATGCTGCACACCCATTACTCTCGTTTGAATTACTCGCGGACCCGTGATCGGATAGATATGCCACGCATGTCAGATGAAAGAGGAGACACAGAGCTATCATTTGATACCAAGTACATCCTTCTGGGTTAAGTGAAGTGACAGCAAAATAATAACTTTATATGGCTGGACTTACCCCACGTTTTTGTCTGTTTTTGTGGCAAAGCATGTTTATAATCCAACGCTATCGTGTGTTTCTCTACGCCAAAGCATGTTCATAATCCGGTTTTGAGATTCTAGCAAGTCTCACATTGTATCCCAATTTGTTGAACAAAGAAACACCTTTTTTGCCTTTACTTTGTTCATGGCAATGCAGTGAAAAGTTGAGAATCATTATGGCACACATGCTAACACGCAAACTTGGGTCAAGTCAGGTCAGATCAGTTCGTGTCATAGATATGGAGCGCAGAAAGGTCATTTTTCATCACTAAATAAAAAATGGCATTTATTTCCATAAATCACACACCACATATTTCTGTAAATTGCTCAGCCCCAGAGTATCCCTCCAACATATTGCCCGATTCAGGACAGTCTGCCCTACACACACATGAAATGCATGTAGAGCTATGAGCTTGCTATGCTGAGATACAGGTCAAAATATAAGAATTTTTATAATACGCTTTTTATATTTTAATTCTTTAAAAATCAAAATAAAATCAATGCTATTACTAATACATGAAATGATGGCAGATCTGGATAGCCTAGACTCTGCTTAAAAAAACAATATATAATATGTGTGTGTGGCACTCACAATGACCAGAATAAATCCTTATGAATAAAGGTAGTAAAAATGCCCTAAAAACAGCTTAGGGTTCTAAGGGTTAATTTATTGCGACGTTTCGGACACTAGCTGATGATGTCTGATGAAGGGCTAGTGCCCGAAACGTCGCAATAAATTAAGCATTGTAGCGGACTTTTTTTCATTCTTACATTTTGATTAAATGCCAGTGCTGGCAAATGGTGGGAAAACCTACTAGTTCCAAAAAAAAAGTCCATTGTGGTGGCTTGGTTGGTTTTAGTCCATTTCAATCACAGGCACAATACGAAGTTCCTACTTAGTCCTCACAACACACACACTCGCATTCAATGACTCCAGGTGTGTCTACGCTCAAATTCCTCCACCGGCCTTATCTCCAAAGGTTGACTTACCTCCAGGTAGCGGATTTCCTTGGTGAGCTCCTTGACCAGATGGTGTGGTCTGATATGGTCGGGAACCTCACTGGTGGGCTCGGTCACCTGGGGAGAGAGCATACGCATTGAACAGTGAGAAGCCTGTAATGGGTTTGCATTTGTGCTCCATCTCCTGCACTGGAATACAATACACTACTATCCACATACCACACCTGGACTGTGAAGTGATGTGATATTGACCGGACGTTACAGTTGCTGACGTATTGTATTTAGAAGAGCTGTGTTGGTCATACCTCTCTTTTAAGCCATGTTTTCAGTGCACTGATTAAAGCTTTCACCCCTTCCACAAGGTAGGCTTGGGGCGGACAGTTATCCTCTCGCAATTCTGAGGAGGAATATTTGAACGTTAAAAAAACAACAAAAAAAATCACACAATGCTTAAGCAGAAATTTATTTTGAGTGTGATTGTTAGTGTTTAAAGTTGTTGGCCTGGCAGATATGTTTGAACTATGCAGCAAATCCAATCTTGATGGATTGTGTATCAATGAATCTGATCATGATGATCATGTAGTCTTATGATGACCGCTAAGACAGTCATTTAAAAATATGTATAAAGAAGGGTGTGTTTAGGTCTTTCTTACCTCTCAATGTCTCCAGGAGATTCTTGGCCACATACCAACAGATTGCCTCAAAGTAGGGAAACTTAAAGAGGTCAGGGGTCTTCAGACGTCGCTCCATTTCATAGCACCTGCAAGATGCGTAAAAATCACATTGAGGTTATTAACTAACCTGGTGCTAGGTCATAGCATCGTTCAGTAGGCAACTGAATTTTAGTTTGTTTTATAGTTATGTGACCTTCCAGGCATTCATTCATTCTCAGGTTAAGGTCTGCAGAAAGCCTACCTGAGCTGCATGCCTATGTTTAAGTTGTGAAGAAAGTTTCCTCCGAAAGCCATAGAATCCTGAGAGGTGAGAACGGCATGGATCCATCCTGCAGGGGGCAGCAGAGAGCAACAGTTAGCACAACAACAACAACCCTCACCGGCGGCATTGCAGACAGAGCACACGTTCTCCCCACAATGACGCAACCCATCTGATCAATATCTCGCTCCCTGTCCTGTTCGACGCACATCAGATTAGAGGCGTTTGGCGTTAACGGAGGGGCTGTGGATAAGGGAGCTTAGATGAAGCGTTATGAGCAAGAGTGAGAGAAGCCAGATGCTCTAATGACACCAGTTGCCAGAGGCCGGGAGAGGGATCTATGCCTGAGTGGTTTGTCGCTCTTCACTTTCACTCCAAACACAAACCTGTGCCTCCCTCTCTGTGATAAGGTCGGCTCCTGCAACACGATATCCCTCACCACAGTACCTTATCTACTGTTTACAGCACTCCTGGTTTTTCTTTTACTAAAAAGCTCCTGGGCCGAGCTGGAGTGATTTTCACTGGATAGAGCCACGTCTATGACACAGTCAATTGGGTCTGTTGTGTTTACACTGGTGCCTGGCAGAGACTCCGTGCTTCTCATTCCCCTGGCAACGAGCAGGGTCATCACCCCCTCCAAGCAGTGAGCCAAATTTTCCTGGCAAGCTCCCTGTGAAAATGTTGATATTATTTTTGACTCGTGGTCTGCTTTGATGATTTTGAATCTTTCTTTCACTCTCTCCAAGAAACTATTTTCCATTGCATGGGTCAAGCAAGGACACCAACCACAAATACTGAGAGGCCCCCATTATCGAGGAACTGGTGCCGGGGCTAGAAGTGGTAAATCTCTCACCTGTGGGAATGAGAATAGTGGTTCCTTGCCGCACCACGCACTTGTAGCACTTCTCCACCTTCTCCCCGAAAAATACTTCGCTCTGATTGACAGAGGAGCTCCATGCCTCGTAAAGTGCAAGGTTTGCCTTGGTCGGCTCGATCAAGTAGAATATCTTCTCTCCCTGTGGAAACAATAGGGACAAAATACACCAGTTAGTCAGAGGACTTGATGCTGACGAGTAATATTACCTACATTGTACAGAGTTGTTACTGCCTTGCAGCCTGGGGAACAGATTCATATCTTTACATGCATGCCGAATCTAAACACACAGTGGCATGCGTGCATCAACAGACTGTTTTATATTACCATCTCAACATAAATATGTCTGAGGGCTTGTATAAGATTGCAGTTAAAGAAGGAGCTAGCAGTCATATATCTAAAAAGGGCCTCTCAAGCTCCTACCCAAAGGACGTGGTACCACACCGACGTGCCCCCAAAGTCTATGTGAAAGTCAGTGTAGCTGTCTTTCACCCCCATCAGGCAATACTTCTGCACAAAGGGCTTGGGGAAGAAGGAATCATCCGGCCAGTAGTTCTCCACCCAGGACATCTTCTGAGCGACATCCGGTACCACCACCAAGTCAGACATCCTGAGAGGATGGAGAAGCAATCAGTATCCCACATCCACATTGTACTCTCTTCCAGCTCTGGATAGTACATTAGTTAATTTGGTAGTTCATTGTTGTTAGGCAGTAAGACGACTTACTTGGTGTCTGAGAATTCCAAGCTGATGACGTTCAACACTTTTGGTCGCTGAGGCTGGTAGTAATACTTGACGAACTCTTTGAGTTTCATTTTGCTGTCTGCTTGTCTGGCAACGTCAATGACATCAATGACTTTGTCACCCCCTGCAAAATCAAAAGTGCTGATTTTACTTACTATGCTTCAGCTGTTGTAAGTGAGGTTAACATTTCTTAATAAATCCCATGAGACATTTCCACTGTACATGTAAAAGACTTGGCAGGCCAATATGCCAATTATTTGAAAGTTTCTGGATCAGTTGAAACAGCTGTTCATTTTGTGTTCCATACAAGTTTATGATTACTGCGTCAAGAGATCCCTGACCCCCTGGGAGTAGTTTTTATTCTCTCAGAGCATCTATTTTTGCGATGCTCGTCTAAAAGCATCAAGTTTTCTAATACAATATGACTTTACAGCATCTTCAACCACAGAAGCTGTAGGTCATTTTAACCCAGGTGTCACTAGTCCGTTTTAACTAAACATTATGAACTCACAATATAAGCTACACCAAATCTTTGTAGCTTATATTAAAAATCTTGAAATCTTTACGGTGCAATTGGGACTATTTCCCTAACTAGACTGTAAATGGGATTGCTTAATTGCCGGGCTTGGAGCTAGCCGTTATTTCCACACCGCTGTGCTACTTCCCTCAGGGAATTTCTCACTCTGTGGGGGTTGCTCGACTGAGCCGCCGGGGTGGAGGAGAGGCAGAGGTGGAGAGGTGGGAGAGTGTGGGCCCTGGAGGCTGGAGAGATAAGGCCTGACTGACCGACACGCACAGCTGTAGGGCAGCAAATCAAACCTGCCGCCCCCCAAAGGGCCGAGTAAGCAAGTAAGCAGGCGAGCGAGCACTGGAAACAGGGCTACCAATAAGCAGGGAGAGGACAGCTGGCATTTGTGTGATCACCCTGCCCCCCACTGCTTCTTCTGCCGCCAACCCCCCACACACACACACACGCCTGCCTACACACACACACACACACACACACACACACACACACACACACACACACACACACGCCTACACACACACACACACACACACACACACACACACACACACACACACACACACACGCCTACACACGCACACACACACACACACGAGCCCAGCTGGCCAGCGTCTGATGACAGGGAACAGCTGGAGCAGAGCCAGTGGAAAGCGTTTCGGAGCGCTGCAGTCCCTGGATGTCTAACTAATCAAGCATCTCCGACGAGGGAATGGGAGGAGGGAGAGAAAGCCATCGTGGAATACCTCTACACCAGTGAGACGGACGATCCTCTCCCTCCCCTACAGATGGGCTTGGGAGGCCACCACCTCAATCCCAGTCTTATCTATCTAAGAACACGACCAGAGGGGTCGAATTAGGCTTCTTTTTTTTTCTTTTTGCCGTCTTGGCTAGCACAGGTGACAGGATACTAAACCAACAATGGGGGATGGAAGGGCCTCTGGAGTTCACACGGACCGGACGCCTCTGCTGACACAGAGCTGGGGGGGGGGGAGACAGACAGACAGACACAGAATGAGGGGGGGGGGGGAGAGAAAGACAGACAGACACAGAATGAGGGGGGGAGAGAAAGACAGACAGACACAGAGTGAGGGGGGGGGGAGAAAGACAGACAGACACAGAGAGAGGGGGGGAGAGAGAGAGAGAGAGAGGGAGGAAGAAAGGATCGAGCCCTCCACCCATTGTATCCAAAACTGTAAGAATGTAATGCGATCTGGCCACGGGGGCCTACACCCCAGTCACAACACCTGCTCCTTTTTAAAACAAGAGGCGCTTATTGCTCAATGGAGCAGAAGGGGTGGCGTGTAATTGGAGCTTAAGAGATAAAACACAGCCGCTGCGGTGGCGTTGAACTCGAGATGCTCGCCGCTCACAAAAGGCCTGTAACAAGAGCCAGAATGTACCAGGCCCTCGACAGGACGAGGAAATACCTTGAACCTTCAGACCTTGAAAGCCAGACAACTATAATATTAGATTACAATCAATCAACTTTTGATTAATCTTGGGTGACCAATACGTAAACCTTCCACTTAAGCATCAATTGTAGCCTGCTGGTATTGGTCTTTGTCTTTCTGGTTTCATTTTGCACTTTGTGATCCAGAAATTCAAGCTATATTGCTTATGAGATATCTTGTATTTGCTGTAACTCTTGCGCGCGACAGATTATGTGCTTAACATTCAGCATCGAAGGATCTATAAAAAACATTCATTAATTCATCCATGAAGTATTGGGGGAAATTAAAATACAGATCAAGCAAACAAAGACAAATACGCCCACACACACACACAGCTTCAACATATGGATGGCGGTTCCTCACCCACACACTCCTCCACGTCTTTCACGGAGAAGGAAGGAGGGGGCAGCTTGAGACCCAGTCCCTCAAACTCGGGCAACATGATGGGGTGGTTGAACCCGTGCTTCTCCAAATACTTTGGGGTCACATGGTGCCCTTGCATTTTCAAGACAATCTCATCCGCACTGAAACACACAAACACAAAAAGAGCAGTCAGTGATAAGTCCTCAGTAAGGCCACTGGCTTTAGTTGATGGTTCATTTTACTCCACATTTACAAGGACTCTGATGAGTTCTTAAAAAAGTTAAAGTTAAATCTTGCAAACAGAATGCAAGCACCGTTTCAACACTGCTTCTCCTGTTATTGATAAACTAATCAATTTCACTGCGGTAACTTTTGGTTCCTCCAGCAGATGTGGGGAACTGCTGCGAAATCACTTGAGTAAACAAACAAGGAAACAAACACAGGTTTCAGGCCCCTACCTGGGAAAGCTCCTCTCCTGCAGCTCCCGCACAAACACTGACGTCCCCGCCTGCACCGGCCTGGTGCCGTCACCTGGCTCGGTGTAGTCATGGCGATGCCAGTTATTGCGCTTTTTCACTGCAACAGGTTAGGTTAGGTTAAGTTAGGGCATAATGTGTCACTACTTAAAATGACATTTTGTTTTAGTTGTTTCTCTTGAAACATACACTTTACAACCACCAGCACCTCCTTCAAGCACGCATACGACATTGAGAAGCAAAACTGACTTACTGCCAACCACCTGACCCCCTCTCCCCACGTGCATACACACATACACAAACACGCACGCACACACACACACACGCGCGCGCACACGCGCACAAACGCGCACGCACGCAAAACACCCAAAAGCGCACACACACACAAACAAACACGCATGCATGCACACGCGCACACATACACACACACACACACACACACAGTAGGCACTACTCTTCCTTGCTTGCTATAACCACAGACTCTGTGCACAGACTCAATGATAGGATTACTCTACCACTCAATTAGCCTGTTGCTGTCTGACCCCAGCACTTTGGGGGAGGTCAGAGCCGCACTGCGTCAGGACAGAAAATGATCAGTTCCCCAGAGGGCAATTTATCCCCCCCACTGTCTGTCTGTGGTCAGACCAAGAGCCACTTACTCAAGGAGGGTCCGTGCTGGACATCGCAGTTGGGACAGTGATAGACGTCAATATCGGCCGCATGGTGCTCCTCCACTTGGACACAGCTGAAAGAGTGAAAGATGCAGCTCATCAGAGATCAGTCCATTTAGATACCAAAATACTAACAGTCACAGGCAGAAGTGTCTTGTGTTGGACCCCCTTCAACATAGGTACTCTTTCATCTTGTATTTTGTTGAGCCCGCCCCCCGTTCATTTCCTGATCATGTGATTACTGTTACCACATGTGCGTCTTGTTATTGGACTCACTGCTTGTCATACTGCCAGGATTCTAAAGGGCTTTGAGCTCTAGCTGTTAGGCTACCCGAAATATATGAAGGAATGTCTGGCAAAAAACTGCAATAGAAGAGATCCAGTATTGGCTAAATTTCTCCCTGATGCATCAAAGCAGACTGTTATAGCCTACTGGTAGTCTTCTGACAACCTGCCCATGTCATCTATCTGATGTACCTCTCCCTGAATAACATTGTGAGGTGAAAGCATTTAAGGTGCAAGTGAAGTGAGATCTTTAAGTGAAATCATAACTGAGCAAAACCATCAAGAACAGATGACACTTTTATCACCCTTTAGGAGAAATAGCCTAGGCCTACTCTGAAAACTGTTGATGTTGAAACTGAAGCTGAACACTTAGGCCCATATTGTTGAGCAAAACTCAAGACATCCATCAAGAAGCTTCTTGCAGACATACAGCCACTTTACAGCAGTGGGTTTTTTTTCTTCTTTTTCTTCTACACAAAGCATCACTGAAACCTCAACCACTCAAAAAAAGCAGCCCAAAACCACAAGGGCTCTATCAACAGAGGCATTCTTCAGCTGACGACCAGAGCCCTGTTACTAACATAATGAGAGGAATTAGTATGTTTCTTTTGCATTTCTATACCCAGTGTACACTGAAAATCACCTCTGTTGACTTTTATTGACCGTCTGGTATGTAGAAAATGTTCCCATGAACAGAGTCAAACAATCCACCCTGTGGAACATGCTAGGCTATAGGCATAATGTTTTGGCACATGGTTTGGCCTGCTATGTGAAGCTATGTGCAGTTTCACAAGATTGGGTGCATCAAAACATTATCTCAGTGGCATACCTATTACAAAACAAACCTGTTGTAAAACCTGTACAACAGCAGTATATTATTAGCCAACTCATTATCTAGCCTGTGCTTGCCTGAAGATAGAGTAGATGGGGTGGTTATCTTGATCTACTTTTGTTTGGCCTGTTAACCCTTAAAAGGTGTGGGTTTTTGAACATTCTAACGTAAGATTCCGTTCCGCAACAACTCAAAGTTCTCAAATTCTATGTTGAATTCAATGATCCTAGATATTCTTTAGAACGTTCATTTTCCAACATTCCAGTCACACCGGTGTGACGATACACCTTTAAGGCAATTTTTCGCCCCCATGAGACAGTCTAGAGACCGGTAACCTATTGTGGGTGGGGAGAGTCCATTCACAGATCTTTTTATCTGTATTTGTTTACCACTTCAGTGAACAGATAAACATACACATAACCCTCCCACACATGCAAAAACAAGTCAACACAACTTCAGTGCTGTGCATCTGACCTAATACCAGTCAATCACAGGTGTTCACTTGGTTGGATGACCTCAGGTCACCTGGCAGAGCTGTCTGGTGATGTTGACTCGAAAAAGTTTCCGGTCAAATATAACATACCCTCACAAAACTCAATTTTCCAGCCAGGAAAATACATTGCCTGTATCTATGTTGACTGGTTCATTGGAAACATTGTTGAACGTTCAGATGAACATGGTGACATTTTTGTGAAATTCATGAAGTGTTTCAACAACATCCTCACATGGCCATCGGACCAAAGACAGATCCCCTGTTGGGTGCCATTCCAACATATCGTTTGTTGTGTCAGTGTGCCAGACATCTATGGACGCAGTGCTCGCCAATACGAACTTGACCAAAATGACCATGACAAAATGATGCCACTGCTTCCACAATTTCTTGGATAATACTTAAAGACACTATTCCATTTAATTTTCAATTTAATTTTATTTGGAGTGACAGGGGCCAGGAAAAACTCCCTTTTATTTGTAGTGTTCTTACACTATGTAACATTCTTGTTATTTAGTTTGAAAGTTTGATGGCGGGTCTCTTTCATGGGGGATAAGGGGTTAATCTGTGACAGTCTCAGTATTTAATTGTTTGCCATCACTGAGCATAATACTAAGTTATTTCCACTATTTTCATGCTTTATCATCACTAAATTCTCCCTGATCTACATTCCAGACTTCTGGAAACAATGTCCAAAATGGTGCATTATGAAGAATAAAATTCATATTATGGAGCTTCATAGTCAAAATTTTTATTTAATTAAAAGAAAGAACAAATATGTATCTTTATCTGGTATAAATCCCATTAGGATCATCAAGTGCCCACATGGTTATTTGGGGGTCCAAATATGGGGTTCCAAAAAAGTCACATTTGCCGGAGAGGGTTTTTGGACCCCCATAAAACCCCCACCAGTGGTACCATAACCCTCAAATTAATTTTGTCAAAAGCAAAGTTCCCAAATATAACAAATAATCCTGCTTAGAATAAATATGATCATTAATCGTGGTGCTACGGCCACCCAAAAAGTGAAAAATCAACATTTTTTAGGACTTTGGTGACCAACCTCTCACCTAAACAGTAAGGATTGTTGATTCTGCCTCCAGAATTGTGTAGTACAGGCTACAATGAACTACCACACCAGTTTCCAGCCTTCTACCAATATTAGAACAGACGTTATGGGCTTCCAAAAATGGCAAAGGATGAAATGTGAAATTCCAATGTGTCAATTAGAGCCGTGGCACACGAATTTCAAATGGACGGCACGGGCAAACCGTTTGAGATATTGACCTGAAACTTCAGATTCCTTTGTTTGGTAACATAAGGCATATTTTCACCGCTTTTCAGCATGCTTTTACCATGTACATGATACCCCGATTTTGGCTGTTTTCACTTGGAATGACCCGGAGGTCATACCGGTAGAACCGGAGTAACACTGGATTAACCTGCCATAAACAAAAATTTGAGAAATGAACAGGGTTACTCATTGATGTTCTATCAAAGCAAGGTACTGCTGATAGGCCTACTTAAAAAATTAAATAATAATAATAATAATAAATAAATAAAAGATAAAGTCTACCTTCTGCATTGTTTAGGGAATGACACGCCCTCAAAGCACCAAAACATTCAACTCAACATTTGTCAGAAGACCACTGACTTTTTTGCTGTCACTACACTTAAAACAGGAGCAATAAAAAAACCCACCTGTGCTTTAAACCATACATCATTTGGAGTAGCTTCCATCCTTAAACATCAGTGTTAGATGCAGAGCTACTGCTTAAAAAAGCCCAGACATCAAAGCTTTTCACCCCTTCCTCTGCAGAGGCAGAAGAGGCTGTGTAAACTGTTGACATAGTGTTTTTTAAGGACATAAGGGGGGTGCGGTCAGAATTAGCAAGTAGCCCCAGTCCTGTCCCCCCTCCCTCAGCTGCTGGTGGGGAGGGAGGGCCAGAGAATTCCTCTAACTGTTATCTGCTTTCATCTGCCTCTTATTGCAGGAAACTGTAAACCAAAACAAAGCAGCCCCATTAGCACACCCAGAAGCCGTTAGCCTCTTTTTGCCTCTGGTGGGTGGCGTGGGACACAGGATCTCCACCTATGGGACTCTCCCAATTAGCTTTTATCTTCCTCAACAGTAAAGAACACACCTGCATGCTGTAGGTTAAAGCATGTGGTGTGCCAATGTTTACAAAGCACTCAGTATGAAATGGTCAGCAAAATCCATCCATACTGAAAACATGGTAGACTATATCGGACACATACAACATAACTTCCTCACTATACAAAGAACAACATTTCAATATGACTGTTCTTCTTGTGGAGCTAGCCCAGGGGTGGGCAAACTGCGGCCCGCGGGCCGGATTCGGCCCGCCAAGCACTTTCATCCGGCCCGCCTAGCATTTCATTTGGTTATCACACTGCTCGCTATTTTTTTCCTGCGATAGATAGAGACGACGTTGGTTAGCTTTAAACTGCTTTTCACTCTCCTTAGAGAACATTATGTCAATGTCAAAACATCATGTTAAATAGAGATAACATCATGTTAAACTAAGTTAAAGGAACCGTATGTAAGAAATGTATTTCAATTAATCATAAAATGGCCCTGATATGTCACTAGACATTAAGAAATCATGTTCATTTCAAATACTTATATCACTGACAACAGTAGTCCGGCCAGGATATTGTTATTTAAAAAGTGAAGTTGCAGCCCTCAACTGATGTTGATGTTGTCATATTGTGTTTTGGCCTGATGCGCCACCCTCCAACTATCTACTAATCACAAAGTCAGTAGTGTTTCGGCATCCAGGTTGCTAGCTCTGCCAGTCAGGGGGGAGGGGGAGGGGATACACCCCTCTACGGTAATTTGAAAGTGATTGCAGTACCAGTTTTGGCCACAATCTTACATACGGTTCCTTTAACTCTTAGTTATCTCCTTTGCAGCAGATCTAACGTGAACATTATATGCGATCCATTTAATTGGGAACGTGTCTGCACTCACAAGAGGGAGAGAGAGCCGCAGGTTCCAGCTGGCTTGTCATTGTTGATAATTGATATCTCCTTCTTATAAGAAACTTTGAAGGCAACAGTAGTTCCCACTACTGACCATTTAAAAACTGTGAGAGGGCCCCGTACAGCGATAGCCATAGCGGAGCAGGCAGGAGATCAAATAAACGTGAATTAAAGCGACAGTGCAAAATGTATACATTTGTTAAACAGCATAAAATTAGCAGCATTTTTAAGCAATTCATATTTTAAAACAAATACTTTTCATACTAAATTATAGGCCATAATAAAGGTGTCACGATTTCGATTTTATTTCGAAATCGATCGAAATTACATCTCAATCTCGAACTTCGAACTTAAAAGTAGAATCGACGATGCAGCCACACCCCCAATGTCACGTCCAGCATGTATGCCAAGACGCACAAACACACATGCACGTGCTGAACTGCAGCATCAACACTCCTCTAATTTTAGGCTGCAGCCAGTTAAAATATAGGCCTACACATCAACCTACCGAAATCAAAGCCCCTCTTGCTACTTTGAAATCACCGGTGTGGAAGTATTCGTTCATTCACGTCAATTAAACCTAACTTAGCCTACTCAACTTAGCAAGTGAAAAGATGGTCTAATTACAGTCCAAAGTTACTTTAAGGCTTAAAATGCACATTTATAAGTACATATTCCATGAACACTAACCTTGGGTCTCTTCGGAGTGTGCTGAAACAATCAAATTAACATTCTGTGTTGTTTCATTTTACTATGTTCACGTCTTGTTTTAGCCTAATGTTAGTTCTGTTTACATTACAACCTCGCGGTTGGAACGGTTTCAAAGCGGTTTCAAAATAAAAGCCCCCTGAAAAAGAAAAGGAAAAGGCCAAAAAGAGTAAATAACATATAAGGAATGCATTAATAGTAAAAATCGAAAATCGAATCGAATCGTGACTTTAAAATCGAAAATTACATCGAATCGAGGATTTGGAGAATCATGACACCCCTAGGCCATAATAAATGTATTTTTTTATGTGTGTGTGTTTTGGGGGGGCGGGGGGGGGGGGGGGGGGTAGGGGGGTTGTTGTGCGGCCCGCCGGCCAGTTTTCAAAACCCAATGTGGCCCTTGAGCCAAAAAGTTTGCCCACCCCTGAGCTAGCCTATATATCAGTGAAACACTGGGGACTGCCCTAGCTACCATTTCTACAAGCCATAATATTACATATAGTTATATATGTTCTATTAATCCTCTTATTTCATAGCAAAACATCCACTTCTGAAGTCTGGATCCTTGAGCTGGTTAATCTTGAGGACAGAGAATGTCTGTGGGAGGCTGAATGACTGGGCAGTGGAGGCTGCATAATGCCATGGCCTGCGGGAGGAAGATACAAGGCCCAGCCGTCCCACACAATGGCCACCTCACAGTGTCAGTGCCCCTGCATCGCTCACTCACTTCCTGCCCAGGCGGTGGAAACAATAGCACAAACACTCTCCGCTCTCATCTCTCGCTGTTGCCACAAGGGCCTAGCTACTCAGGAAGACACTCACAGCCACAGAGAGAAAAGAGAAAGAGAGAGAGAGAGCGAGAGAAAGAAAAAAAGAAAGAAAGCACATTCGAGAGAGAGGGAGGGAGTGAGATAGAAAGAAAAACTTCAGTCACAAGGGCAATTATGTCATGCCGGGGGTGACGTGCGCGAGTGCGCTGAGGTAAGGGAGGCAGTTGGCCGGTCTCACCCCCTTCTCCACCCCCAACCACCGCGCCCTTTCAGCCCTTGTGTAACAGCTCGGGAAAACAGGGCACTGTGCCACAGGAGCAGCTCTCTGAGTCAGCGAATGTGTCACCTGTGTCACTGATTAACTACCTAACAGGCCCACAAATCCGAGGAGAAGGAAGGAGAGAAAGAGGGGGGAAGACAGAGAGCTAGTGTTCCGGCTGAGAGCAGCATTGCCTCTCGGTCGGAGTCATGCTGTCCTCCCTGTGCGTCACACTGAACTGACAGAGCGGCGAAGCATTCACTTTTTTTTTCTTTTTTTTCCTCAACGATGACCGGGACAAAGCTTGTGGTATTCACCGCTGAGTTGAGACTGACCCATACTCTTCTAATTAGCCCAGTTAGACACGTTTTCCGTCCTCCATCAGCACCACCCCTGGGCCAAGGTAATAACAGATGGCAACGACAGCAACACAACTTTTAACTCTCTCCCATAATCTTTCGTACTCTTCCACAATTTGGAGATAACAAGCAAAGAATCTCTCCACTGATATTCGGCACCAACAAAAACAAGAAATGTCTCGTGACTCATTTTGTATTATCGACTTTAGACGCTCACTGAATATTTTGTGGCTAACATTTTCAGTACTAATCTGAGAACAAGCAGCTGATTACAACCTACGCCAGAGTGCACAGGACAGCACCGACTTTTGCGTCAAGGCTTACAAAACTCTGCCTGTCTGTCTTCGTAGCGGCGCGACACCTTGGCCCTGGTTCCTTCTGGCCGCGGGGTGACACATTAGTCAGCCCCGCTGCGACGGCCTCATTGTTTCAAAAGATGCTCAGAGGAACACAATAGCAATGGGCGGGCAGAGCCATTTGGGCGAGGGGTTAAATAACCCCCCACACAGGGATCCGATACGCCTTCATTACGGAGCTGGCACTTTTCAAATAAATTAAGGGGTGGTGACTGGGGTGTGTGTGTGTGTGTGTGTGTATGTGTGTGTGTGTGTGTGGCCCCTGGCTGCGACAAGAGCTGCGATGTTTGGTCGTTGGTTCAGGCTGTGAGCACCTGGTTTGGCAACTCTAGTTTTGAAGGGGGGGGGGCTCCAAACCCTGTCACCACATTAATTACCGGGTCCTGCCTAAACTAGGAGTGCAAACCGAGTTCAAAACTCTTAGCTAGCCGTCAGAAAGGGGTTAAACAAGAAAGACATTTGAGTCCAAGGGAAGGAAGTAAACCAGACTTGTCCTCAAGCTCCAGTGAGATTGTATAGGCCACATTACACACAGGAAGTTCAGCCTAAAGCACCAGAGGCTATTTATCCATAGACAAACACTAGTGGCACCATAACAGATGTAGGCCTGACACTAAGGCCTCAAGGTTCAATATCATTTTTATATCCCATCACATAGCCTAGTAGTTCTTACTGGGGGAACACTGAACACAAAAGTTGTCCTTTGTGGCATAGTGCAGTGGGATATCTATGAAATTTAAGAAAAACACAAAAAACATTCTGATTCTGATACTAAATATAACACTAACCTGGATCGATATATTGCTTTTTTCAGCACACTGCTAAAAAGAATACCTAATATATCCCAATGCACTGGTCCTGAAAGACAGGTCAAGTACCAAATCAATATTATGACTTAACTTTTCAACCCTAATCAAACAATAAATAACATGATTTATCACCCCCCGTCCAGCATTGATTAAAGACCATGCACAACCTGATGTTTTTGGTTTCACAAATACAACAAAAAATGTCTTCATGAAAAAAAAAAAACTCCCGAAATTGCACAAGAGCACAGTGGCAGAAAATAGGAAGAGTAAGTGGAATGCGTAACCCAATTGGGCCAACCCTATTAAGCTGAAGAGGAAGACACATTCATCTGTCTTGTGTGTTTTCCTGCCCGTGGGACGCTGACGGATGGGGCATTGAACTTGGCTCAGCAGCAATGCCATCAATCTTCCCCCCTGTCCAACGCATCTCGACTCATTCAGCTTCCCCCACCCCTCCTCAAACTCAGGCCCGGCAGTGCCAGACATAGGACATTCTAGCAGCCATAGCAGTAGGCGACTCTCTCGAGTCATGACGGAAGAAATTAGCCAACGCCATACCATGACTTCAGAAATGACCTTAAGTGGGCTATTTGGGTCATACAGTGAGTCAATCACAACTGCTCGACTGCAATTTTAGCCCAGAGGAGCAATTTTCACAGATTGCAACATCATATCTGTAAAAACTAAATCAATCTCAACAGAGAGCAAAAAAAAAAAAAAAAACTAAACAAAAAAACAAACAAAGACGTTCTACCATTTGAGGACCCCATTATGCGATTGCCAACTGCTAACCTCCCCTTATCCGCCACCGATCTGATCCCATCCTTGCATGTTTGCATAGGCCTAGTGCAAGTGTTAGATCGTGGCAGGGAACAGACTGTGTATAACCATTATGAAGAGGCTGATAATCCCATTGAAGCCTCCCCCGTACCGGCCCATGGTTTCCTGCTGATTATCATACAGCGCCATGGTAGGGTAGGCGGCATAATCCCATTTGGTGGCACTAGTCTTGCACACACAACAAGGGGCCTCGATAAAAATGAGAGGCATGAGCGCTCTAGCTAGGCAGCGAAACAACATCCAATCATGCCTGGGGTTGCTGTCGTCCAATCCCGCAGTCACTAGGCAAGATTGGGGTGAAAAAAAATACAACCACTCTGACTGCGTTGTTTGAAGACCATCTAGAGTCGGCGGCATCTGTTATGCTTTTGATTTTCACCAGAGGAAAAGCACATGGTCTACTGTCAGTACAATGGTGAATAAAATCTCCTCTTCTTCGCTGAGCTGTGTGTTTGTAGGCCATCAATTATCAAACGTGTACCCTACGACCTGGTTACAGAGCTTGGAAATGGTAGGGCGAAAAGCCCATTTGGTTCAAAGCCCAGCTGGTCATGTGCATCTGCTTATTAGTCATAAATGGGAATAGCTTTGTATTTGTTCCTCTTCATGACATGCCCAGGTTTTGACAGCAATGTGTGGTTACACAAGGCCTTACAGCACAGTGCAAGAAAGACAATCTGTATATTCTGGCATGGTGTAACATAGTATTCACTGTGATTTGGACTGTCAAATAGAGAAGTGACTTGACCAGATTCTCACAACCAACACCTCTACACAAAATAGGGAGTCTTCAAAGCTTGCTAACAGATTACTATGTCCCGCATTAACGTGAAAACAAACATATTCTAATGCTAGCTATATAAACATGGCATGAATGATTGATCGGTGGTACTACAGTCACTGCAGTAGCCTACACAGGCGACGCGCTGTAGGAAAATGTCTCTTTAAATTGCAATTCCTCTCTTGTCCACTAGATGGGTTTGCAATGTGTCTACTTTTGTTCAAGGCAGGCATTTAAATCCCCCGACTTAAACCAACAAGAAACATGGAATATTTCACATCATCAGTGTCTTCCCGTGATCACTTGTAAACATAATTGATTTGAGAACAAGCCGTCAAAGCGACCGACACATTCTGTGCATAACCTTGCTGTCCTAATCGGTTTTGACAAACTTATCCGACTTAAATTAGCAAGATAGCTAACTTGCTAACATTGTATGGACTGATTTCGGTGTGCTGGGGTTGCCTGAACCCCGTAAAATCGCAGTACCCTACCCAACCAATATGATATTTGAACATTTCGTGGTAGTTCGTACCGACATTATAACTACATAAACAATCATATCAATAGAAGAGTCGTTTTCAGTTGCCTGAGACAGGAAACCCGCATTTGAGGACGAGTTTCCAGTCGGTTCACGAACGAGAAAGCTAGCTAGCTTGCTGTCAACCTTTACAGCCTACTGGCTAACGTTAAGTTTCTATGTAGATCTAAATACAGACAGATAATGTTTGCGTCTTGATGTCATCGACGGTAGTGATCATTCCAAAACAGTACACGAATCGACAACCTACAGGAACAAAAACCGTCAATCTCCTCGGTGACGTCTCATTCCCCCAACAAGCTGATATGAACAAAAACTTGACACAGTCCAGCAACTATCGACTTGCCACTCGGTAACGTTAGCTACGTTAACTTGCCAAGCGTTGATGTTACGTGCGACGATTAAATTCCATAAAGTAAAGACTCGTGAAACCACAGGACGAGGACATTACAACAGTACACCACTTAGCCCATCAAAATGAAAACATATGACGTTAGAAATCCATTCCTGGTTGTGTTACCATAACAGTTCCTAGAGGGGTAACTGTGACAATAAAGACGCGTGAAGAGACCCCCAAGATTGCTGTTCGACCGCATGACATAGCCAGATTTTTCCGAAACTGCGCAACTCCAACGAAATGTAGACACACCAACCTCTTCCTCTACCTAAAGGAAACAATTATATACATACCTGCCGTGAAACCAGTCCTTACAGATATCACATTCGATCATAAACCGGCTCACATCATAGGGCTGCCGGCAGACACAGTATAGCGGAGCAGCCGCCATCTTCCTACTGTCCCCAAACAACACAGGAATCAAGTGGGGCGGGGATTGTGTAACATACACGGAACTAGCCGAAGGAAAACCCGATTACACGCGGAAAAAAAGCTGACCATGCTTGGGCATGCCGGGGATTTGACGTCAATATCAAAGTATTTATTCCGTCAGAGGAGATCATCAAGGCCACCGTTTGTAGCCCTATTGTTTTTGAGGTTTTTTGGTTGTCAGAAAGAATCACTCTGGACTTCCTTTGAGTAGGCTTAGGCCTACGTTCACATTGGCTAAAAATGTTATAGGGGTAGCTATGGGGTTGGATGTGCACAGGCAGCAAATTTGAATCTGGTTCATTCTCATGTTGAGTTTCAAGGTTGTTTTTCAAAATGTCAGGGGTCATATATGGGTCATATATGGGCTCATAGTTTAGTGATGATCATCTCTGACCTACAAATATGACATGATGCAAAATGACACAAATTGGCCATATTGCCCCAAGCTAGTCTCCTCAGGAGCTGTGCAGTTTGTTTTCAGTGAGAATTGGCTTGGCAAGGCGCATCTATTTTGCACCTGGGGTAGGCTACCTTTAAGCCCCATGCTTTGCTGAAATCTCAATTTTACATTGCTTGCTAGCACACTGGCTTTCAGATGTATGTGAACAGTTGAATGCCTAGCCTACCTCATGTAGTAGACCATATCCACACGTTAAATGTGACATAAATGACAAAGACATAAAGCATCAAATGCTAAATTGAAAATGCTTATCGTGGAGGCAACTGCATTGAGTGCAACGTGTGCTACGTGCTTCCAGGGTGCTGCGTGCATGGATGCAGCGAATAGCAATGAGGCGCGCGCCGTGCACCCCAGCTTCTATACCCACGAGCATTGTCGCCCATCCCCCATTCATCCATCTGTCCTACCGTGAATAAGTAGTTGTAATAGCCTGCACGCGGCATGGCACTCTTATCTTTTATTTACGATCAGTTTCTGAAGAGGAGCACTTCAGACACACAAGCGTTTATTTAGACAGAGTTGCATTATTAAATGCAATGGGTAAAGCTTAACTTTCATACGAAAATGAAATGTTCTTTAGGGTAGGCTATGCATTCTTAGACTACCCTACAATAATCCATTCCTGGCATAAGTATTTCCACATTCTTGAGAAGTCTTTATAAAGTTGGGTCCAACTGTGTGGTTTCAGGAGGCTTTTGTTAATTAGGTCCGGTGTCTTTGGCCTGGCAATTCCTCTGGTTTCATGACAGCTCCCCGTCGTGGCCTGTAGGGTCTTAATGAGAAGCTGTCATCACCTTCACATGTAAGCAGCGCCCAGCCAGAGGTCCGCATGCACCATTCTCCTCTGCCCATGACAACCTGCATATCACTGACTGACAATTTAAGTGGCCTTAGATGATGCGACGACCTCAAAAAGAGACAGAATATGATGAAGAGAATTCATGCATCTAAGCCTACTGAAAGCATACTTGAAGAATCATTGTGATCTGGTGTGCATTGAAATCAAGAGGTGCAAAACACGACACATTTTCAATTATGCAAGTTGAGCTCAGGAGCCAATCTCCATGTTATATCAAAACAACATCTGTGTGAATTTGGTAAAACAATGGGTGATGGAAGTCATGTGAAAACTGACAGGATAAAATAGAATTTCATTCTCGCATACCAAAGGTGTGTGCTGACATGCACTCACCATTAATTTCCTCTCTCTCTTACTATTTTGATAGCCCCACAGGCCATTATATTTCACTTTTGTTAAAAATTAATGACAGCATAATGGGTCCACGTATTAATTATTAAACAAACATCTAGTTACTCATTCAAAATGCTGATGTGTCAGATGCATAGATATTTCTAGAGGTGCTAGACTGCTGGTTGTAAAATTAAAGGATGATATTCACGTTCAAAAGATAAATATTTACATAATTTATAATGTCCTTCTAAGAAACACAATTTCTCACCCACACCTCATACCATTTTGTAGTTTCTGTTTAGCCTATAGAAATTGTATGGAAAATCATTCAAAGAGAATGCGGAGTCTGGAGGAATATGCCCTATATACACTGCAAAAAATGAATTCTAACCAAGTGTAATTGATCTATATATTAAGATTAAAAAATCTATTTGGTATTGTTTTTAGTATGAAAAGACTAACCTAGCGCCCTCTCAAAAGATCATTTTGACTTAATTTAAGAAGACTTACAACTTATTTTAAGGAGTCTTATCAAGACAAATTTGCTTAACGCACTGGCAGACAAATTTGCTTGTTTTTAGGACAAATTTGCTTAACGCACTGGCAGACAAATTTGCTTGTTTTCAAGATGAGATGTCTTAAAATAAGTCAATTTTTTTAAAAATGAAGTCAAATGATTTCACAAGAAAGCGCTAGGTAAGTCTCTTTATACTGAAAACAATACCAACTAGTTTTTTATCTTGATATAAGATTAATAACACTTGGTTAGATTTTGTTAGATAAGCAGTTTTTGCAGTGTAGCTTCACTTGTAGGCTTTGTATGGTGTCTTTGAATGGTTACATGATGATACATTGTAGACTATCATCCCTCTTTGAGATCTCTCAGTGTAGCACAGCGTTTCTAGTTCCCCCCAAAGAACAGGATGGTGAAACCTTGAGCCTTTTTCCTGACAAAGAGGGGGTTCCCTTTGTATTGGTGCGCCATCTGGTGGTAAATGATTGTGATGCAACATTTAAACAATAGACACGATCACCGTTTGGTATAGGCGCAAGTTCACACACTGGCTGCCAACAGCAATTAAAGATAAGAAAATTGGTGGTGCGTTTTCCAGCTACAAATCACTGTGAATTCCACATATCCGTTAGAACTTGCTAGGTTGCACCTGGATTTATAGCCATTGCGTGATTTGGTGTGGGCGCAGTCTCTGCATGCTCACCAGAGTCACGTGCAGATTCCGTTGCACAATATAAGTGCAATACATGTGCTTACAGTAATACAGCTCACAGGCCTATTTAAAACCACTACCAATCAATGTTGTAAGGTAGCGTCTAATTCCAGTATTAATTTCGACTCTGCTGCAGTACAAGCTTCCTAAAAAATGTGACCATGCTTTTAGTAGGGAGGCCTATGTGTCTAATTTGGGGGCTTGTGGGATTTGCATGTTAATTTTTGGAGAGTATTATATCTTTGTTCTAGGGGTTCTTAAGAGTAAAAAAAACATGTCTCCATTTTTTTGAAGGTTTTGAAGGACCCAAATCAAAGGTCAAATTTGGTGTTTTGTCCATAAACCTCACATTGCTGGTATATTATAGCATGGGGTTTGGTGCCAAAAAGCAAAGATATTCTACAAGGTAGTGTGCCGAAGTGGACCACTTAAACAATACAACATTATAAAACATTTTCAGGCTGATGATTGATCTCTCTAATAAGAAATTGTGCCTAAAATGCTCAAAACTGTCCGATTAAAAAAAAAAATACTTCAATATCAATACTATCAATTCATGCCTATTAGTGTGCTTGAGTGTAGGCCTAGCCTGCTCTGCCAGTTCTTGTCTTCACCCATTCAGAGCACAAAGTGCAAAGATCTCTGTTAAATCAAGTTTAATAGACTTTTACATAGCTAGTACCAGCTGAAGTCTGTAAGGCCTTCCGTAGCCTATAAGTGTGAAGAAAAGAGGGTAAAAGGATCAGATAGACAAACAGACAGGTGTGTGTGTGTGTGTGTGTGTGTGTGTGTGTGTGTGTGTGTGTGTGTGTGTGTGTGTGTGTGTGTAAGAGAGAGAAAGAGAAAGAAAGACACTAGCCAGTGTATCCAGTGGCAGATATGTGTGGTGAATGACCCATCACTAGAGACATATGCCAAATTTCTTGTTTTTGTCCATGAGAGAGTATGGAGATGGTGATCACAAATCAACCAACAATTACAATGTTAGAGTGCAGTTATTTTACAACAGAACAAAGCAGTTTGGCACAGAAACTGCTACAAATCCACCTGTAACAGTGAGCATCGGCAGCATGCTTCGCTACTAGAAATCATGTGAAGCAGGCAGATCATCTTCTGCAGGTAGACCATCTTCTGAACCTGCAGCAACACCTGTAACTGCATCAAGTCCATCTAGAGGGACTTTGTACACTTGTTCAGCAGCAGCTGCTTTCAGCATAGATAAGTGCTTCTTCTGTCAGAAGCAAACAAAATAGTGTCTTCATGAGCTGTCCTCTTTTAATGCAGGCAACCAACCAAGAAATATAAGTAATATTTTGAAGTCAATGACTTTTAACAGGTAGCCAGTGTAAAAATGCTAGGGTGGGGGAAATATGTTCATATTTTTTTGTGTGTGTGAGCAGCTGCATTTTGTATAAGCTGTAAGCTCTCAAATTTTCAAGCCTAAGTAGTATGTCATGGTCTATGGTGTCAAAGGCAGCGCTAAGGTCCAGGAGGACCAGTATTGATACAAGGCTAGGTTTTTTGAGGGAGGGCTTAATAACAGATGTCTTAAACGACTGCGGTACATGCCCTGATAGCATTGAATTATTTATAATATAGAGCAAAACATTATCCAGGAAGGGGAGAGCAGTCTTAAGAAGGTGAGTAGGGATAGGGTCTAGTAGACTTATTGTAGATTTTGATGAAGAAATTGTGGAGTCTAGATCTAATATGTTTTGTATATGTAAATGAATGAAATGTTGTTTGAGGTCTCATCTGTGATTCTGTTATGTTTTCGCTATCTTTCAGCAATGGAGTGTGTATTTGGGGAAACTGATTGGTTATTGATCTTATCTCTAATTGTTTGACATACAATCATAATACTGACATACAATCATACTGTTGAAAATAACTGTTTTGTGAACTTTATTTACCATAGCCAGTGATTTAGGCGAAATGTATGGTGTTAATTACAGTGAAATATACAATTTCAAAAAAATAGGGTTGAAACAGTTAAAAAAAAATGGAGACATCATTTCCATGTTCAATGACCTCTAAAGACAGTCCAACCACTCTCCAAAAATTAACATTTCAAACCCACAGAAACCACATAGGCCCCCTGACTATTTGTTGAAAGTGAAGTGATAAAACAAACAAGCAAACAAACAAACGATCATTCCCAAAGTTTGACAAACCTGCAGTCTTAGCTTTCATACATCAAATTCAAGCAGGTGCAGAAACGTTATTGTCAAAATTATATCTCTAGATATTGTAATTTCAAATGCATCATATTACAGGACGAACATGCTGCAAAAAAAATCTGGCGACAAAATCAATGTTGAAGGCTGTAATAGCTGTAAACAAGCCCACACATTAGATGTGCACATTCTAGAGGCATCTTTGCACATTCTAGAGGCATCTTTGCACAGTGAGTGCACGATTTAGTCAAACACACAATTTAGTAAAATGACCACACAATTTAAATTGAGCACATATTCTATAGCCTGGTTAACACCAGACCATTTTTCAAATCTCTGTTGAGATTGAGAGAAATGGAACTTAAATTGGTGCATTAAACTCTTATCATATTGTTTCAGAAGGGCAGCTGAATGACATCTTTCTTGTAAACAAATGTTTTAACCCTGTCGCCATAAGCACAGCCATGTGTTGAATGCTCTATCTCCTCTTAAGCTATATCTGTCTCCCCACACCGAATAAGCGATTGTGAATGGATCCTGGATTTTTGGTGATTTGAAAACAGGTTCATCTGGGTTTACTCAGCCTATTCTCTTGATGTACAAAAAAAGTGACACCTCTGTTCCTACTAACATGATTATGTTAATTTGGATCTGGCCCAATCATCACTTAATTACCACGTAATGTATTGCACATAAGCCTATGTATGTATGTATTTATGTATGTATGTATGTATGTATGTATGTATGTATATGTCCGTATAGGCCTATACGTCTGTATGTCTGTATATCTGTATGTATGTATATATGTATTGTTCGTGAAATGTGTATTGTTCCTCTTCAATATTTTCAGCAATTCAACATTCAACCCTCTTGAATGCTTATATTAGGTTTTTACATCATATGACTTAGCCTGATCCATTTGAATACTAGTAATTAGGTTTTCAACTGTGTTCAATGTTACCTTATATCCAATGGCGGTTGGTCACTAGAGGGCACTAGGGCACCATCCTCTCTGGTCCTAAGAGCAGAACATCTACTGCAACATAAATGATTATGTATCCATACCCAAAAGGCATCTGGGAAGAGCACATGCTTAGGAAGTCACATGCTGATAATTAAATAAAGCATTAGTAATAATTGTTCATTTACGTTTTACACTTTTTTGGAAGCGAGGGGGTCCGTGTGGCTTCAGGCTGCTGTCTCCTTCTCCATAAACACATTAGAATGACAGGAGGAAATAGCATTGGCGTCTGGACCAACCGCAGCATCACCAGCAGGACCGAAGGCAGCATCAGGACCAGGAGTGTTGGGACCAGGAGTGTTAGAACCAAAGGCAGCATCAGGACCAAGAGCGTTGGGACCAGGAGTGTTGGGACAAGGAGCATCGGGATTAGGGGTGTCGGGGCCAGGAGTGTTAGAACCAAAGCATTAGGACCAAGATCAGGAGCTTCAGGGCCAGGAGTGTCAGCATCAGGAACATCGGGACCAGGAGCGTCAGGACCAGGAGCTTTGTTATGTATACCAACTGAACAACAGTCAGCATGTTCTCCCCATGATGATAGATACACCTCTTCAGCTGAATTTCAATATCTATACCTCAATGTACAGTAGGTGGCAAATGTCACTAAAACAGCAATTAATTAAAAAATGTAGGTCAGTCTCATGTGTATTGTCACTGATTTGATATTTTTTAAGACTTAAACTACTTTTGACACAACATTGCAACAATAATAACAAGCACTATATTGTGTAGGATAGTACAATTTTAAGGTGCAAATATTACAGGCATATTCATCATATCATATTATTAGATCATACAGTGGGGGAAATAAGTATTCAACATTTCAACAATGCATCAACATTTTTTTCAGTAAGTATACTTTCAGTGAGGCTATTCGCAAGGAATTTTCACCAGACATTAGTATTAATTCAGGTAATCCACACATACAAAACAATCCAAACAAAGTCCATAAGTAGAGTTATGTATAATAAAGTGAAATGACACAAGGAAAAAACTATCAAGTAAGTTACAATATTTTAAACTTCTCTGTCACTGAAGTCAGAAACCTAGCAGGAGTTACAGGAACTGAGCAGATGTGTACCCACTAACTGTTCCCTGTGTGATGACTACATGCTGCCCTGAAATGAATCCTATAGGAGTTAACCTGGGGTGGTTTGACAGCAGTTACCAAGAGTAGCCCTGATATTCATTTTTACTGATTAATTGTGAAATCTTTCATGCAGAATTACACTCTGCAAAACTGTTCCCCCTGCCAGTTCCTATACATCTAAGCCAGTGACATGCCCCCCCCCCCCTCCTAAAAAAGAAAATCAAACAAAACAAAAAAAAACCCTAACTAATGAACAACAGCAACAACAACAACAACAACAACAACAACAACAACAACAACAACAAAACCTGTAGAGCCCCTGGTAGGGCTGGCTTGTTGTTATGTGGTATGACAGTTGACGTCACCACAACCCCACAACCATGATTTGAGAAAGCAGCAAGCACTGGCAGTGTAATGTTGCCCTCCGAGAGCATGACATAAACATAATCAAAAACACCCCCCATATTTCTGAAACTCCATCAAAATGAGCAGAATCTTTTGTATTTGATAGCACATTTCAACTGTGCAAATCTAATGCTGTTCTGTGGACTGTAGAGGTGGACTTGTGTGTGTTAGCACCACAGCGCCAGACACAAATTGCTCCCAAGGAGGTGACTTATCAGAGGTTGAGTGTTACCAGGACTGGCAGCCAATTTGATCGACTGTTCCAAGTGCCAAGAGGGAAGCCATTGTTTCAATATATTCAATTCATTACCTCGGTAAAATCATTTTATACTTGTGAATATTGCTGCTTGGAACCCTACCTTCAAAAGAGATTTATTGTGTTAGTACAATAGATTTTGTAAAACATTTCAGAAATAACAGAACTGTTATTGCAGTGCTAATATTATCTGTATACAGAAATATGTTTTGCCCATGAAAACACTTGCAACAACTACACGTTTTTAAAAAGATTTTCTCTCACTGGCAAGATATATATAATATTGACACAGAATATTTTTTTGGGTAAAAAATCAAACCCCAGATTGTGCCTTTATGTTTCCGACAGGGTTTCCTCGTCAGTTGTCAAGGGCCCGAGCAAAGACATAGTTTAGCTGTATGTAGTTTTCCATGGCTTCACTTGGCCTTTACCCCTACAATTTGCCTGTTGCTAGGGAACTCCTCCGAAGCCCCAGATGAGATGAGTAGTCAGCTCGTCCTGGTGGCATGGCTGTGCTTTGTGCTTCTCTTCAATTACACGCTGCACACAAGTTGTGCTCATCTACTAATTGGTACAGAGGCTGCTGAGGACGTTCTGTGATCTTGCTAAATGTGTTGTTGTTTTGTGTGACCATCTCTATGATAAGTAATGTTACTACACTGGCCGTGGGTAGAATGAAAAATAAATATTTAGACTAATTTATGTTCGCTTTTAAAGTGCAAGGCTGGTATGGAAGGAATGTGAGCGCGCTCACACTGTGACTGCTTATGTCCCTGTGGGTTGTCTATTGAGGGTTATTGAGTGACAGCTCATCAAAGGCTGAGGCCCATGTGTGTTCCCCCTGCCTTTGGATGAAAAGAATCACAAGCCTGACTTATTTTATTTGTGTGTGTGTGTGTGTGTGTGTGTGTGTGTGTGTGTGTGTGTGTGTGTGTGTGTGTGTGTGTGTGTGTGTGTGTCTGTCTGTCTGTCTGTCTGTCTGTGTCTGTATGAGTGTTTGTATGTGTGTGTGTGTGTGTGTGTGTGTAGCTGGGGGAGGCTGTATGTCTGCATGTGTGTGTGATGATCACACACTGTGTGTGTGTGTGTGAGAGAGAGAGAGATGAGCCTTGATCTTTCTTCTCTTTGTAATTCTCTGGAGGAAAAGGCAGACATAACAGACCCAATGTTGCGCTGACATGAAGATCCTGATGTAAACAAATCTAAAGTGGAAATATTCAGGGGTGAATTACAATTTTTAACCCAAGGTCAGATGAGCAGAGGAGATGTTTGTGCTTACGTGGCATTATATACTGGAATAGGATAAGGGCGTTTTGTAATAAAAGTACAATCACAAACTTATTTCGGCATCAGTTTCTATGTATTTGAGATTGTCTCCTGAATAACGTGGTTTTCATGCATTTTTTTTATAGTTTTATATACATGTCAGTGATTTTTCTTGTGTATTGACATTTTTGTGAATCTTTCTGTATGAGAGCAAAGTGTGTGTTGTATGTTTTTCTGTGAGAGCAAAGTGTGTGTTGTATATTGTTTATTTATAGTGGTGTGTGTGTGTTTAAAAGGCAGAGAGCGGTTTGATGTTTGTGTGTGTGTTGTATGTACATGTGTCTTTGTGTGTGTGTGTGTGTGTGAGAGAGAGAGAGGGAGAGAGCCAGACAGAGTGTGTGTGGACGCTGTGAGTGTGTGTGTGTCATAATCCTCGCTTGATCGCTCATCTTGTCGCTGATGCTCTGGGGGAGGCCGAGACAGCAGTCTGAGCCGGCGCCGGCATAGAGGTCCCGATGAAAGCCCTCTTGCAGTCCTCTACACAGGCGCCCCTCTCTGGGCAGCGGGATCCCTGATGTTGCGTGGCAAGGACTCGCCCTCCACCGCCACTGAGACATGTGAATGGACGGCAGCAGTGCACTCAGCGGTATGGAGAGATCTCCATTCTCCAATGACCGCATCATTTCTCATACGCTTTAAAAGGATGCACAGTTTGCTTCCTAAGAAGGTTATACGATGCTAAAGTAAATGTTATTGTTCGGCGAATCAAGAGACTATGTCTGTGGCGGCCATAGATGGCTCTTTAGGCTGAGTAGAATCTGTGCTTGGAGAAGCACTTGTTAAATTGGATGTAACGTCAGTGTCAATGTTACACACAAGGGAATTCGAACACATGTCCGCATAGGTTCTTGCATAATTATGTCCACCACAACCCTCGAGAGGATATTATGTATGGCCTCAGAGCACCCTGGGGCTAGCGTTTTTTTGTGTACTAGCCTGCTAACACGCTCTGCTGTGATTCACTGTGACAGACATTGATTTCTCGGTGGTGCGGTTAAGTGTGCGGGATATTGAACTTCAGCTGCACAGCTGTTTGTCAATACCACGGACAATAGTGGACCGCTATTGTCAGTCCACCAGCAAGGAAAGTGATGGGGAGGGCCTTGGTCTTTTCTCTGGGGCGGAAGGTTCAAGAGAAGAAACTGCAGTCTAGAAAGAGCAACACCCCTGAATGGACACAATGGGTGAATAACACCAAGCCAACCCTTGGATAAAAGCTTCCACAGTGTTAGAAATAGACTTTCTTTAGAAAGTGCACCTTTTAAATGCTTCAGTGGGACTCATTGACCGCTATGGGAAAAGCTTGGTTTACTGACATGTTTCCCGACTGTTGTTTACTTGTTGCCTTTCATTCTTCTCCCATGGTTTAGATATTTATCAGCCGCAACTCTACACCAAGGTGTGGTGAGTGTACCCTTGGAGTGATGCTAGGATCCATTATTGTCACGTTGTTTACTGTCCAATGCCCTCTTTCTCCTCCATGTCGTAATTGATCCTGTCAGAGTGAGTCGAAATCTCTCACCAAAAACCCAGGCACTCCTTCAACAAGTAACCAAATATGCCCCTTGTGGTTCCTGGTTGTTCTATTCCGGTTTGGAAAACTTGCAAGAAGCATCTTCAGTCTCCCGTCTCCACACCTGTATCCCCTGTCGGTTCATGGGAAGGAAGTCTTCTCATGGCAAGTCCCCTTTCAGTGAGTCACGGACCCCATGCTCAGTGCGTTTTCCCATCAGCCAGTCCTGTGTGAGCCGCTTTTGTTATAAATCACAAGTGTTTTTGCAGCCTGCCAAATTGTATGCCATTGTTCCACTCAAATGCTGCTGGCTTTGATAACAACCTACCTGTTTGGAATCAGCCTGGAGCTTGGGGCTTTCACCCCTGTGTCAGGTGTTTTTCTAGGCCTATCACAGGAATGATGGATGTCATACATTGTGTCTGCAAACTCACACAGCTGAGCATTGCACTTGATTCCTGTTTTGAAAATAATATGACTGAGTTGATAAAAAAAACATCCCTTTAAAAACATCCCTTTAATCAACTAAAGTTTAAAGACTTGCGCTAGGTTTATTTAAGCACACAGTCAATGCATCTCTAGTGATACTGTTGATCAACAGGTTGTTTTGTCTACTGCTCTTGGCATAATTACTCGCGTCTCCAACAACAAGGCTCTTTTCTATGCCTTTATTTGTCAGAGAGAGGAAAAGTGCTCTGTTTCCAGTTCCTTTGGGGAGAGAAAATGTGGTCGAAGAAGTGGAATGGGGATCCTGCATAAATTAAAGATAATCTCTGTTAAGATATGTTAATGTATGCACTAAAAGGATAACAAGAAGAGAGCTTGAAAGCAATATGTTACCTTGTGTTTTTCTTCATTTAGTTAGGCCACTTGTCAGGGCTGTAAACTGTGTACACTGTAGCCTACAACTCTTTAGGGGTCAGGAAATTATTCTGAATTCATCAATTGGGTTTCACATTTCTCTAGGGTTGACAAAGCTAGCCTACTTGGTGAAGTTGTAAACTATGTATGAAAATTATGTTATAAACATGTTCCTCTGTATAGTCTTCATTATAGTCTCGACGTGTCATTGTCTCAATCGTTGTCATTGTATAATTTCTGCCATACGTACATAAACTAGGCTACCCGTTGACCTATCGCCACTCTCCTATCGTGGGATTGTCCATGTGGATGTGTCTCCGTTGGCAACCGAGTGCGCGTTAGCGTAAAAAAGTGAACTGTGGGCGGCGCGCGCACGCAATCTTTCTCCCTGCTTTTTCTTGCCAGTAGAGCAGCGACCGTATGTATGGGAGCGCACTGGAGTAGGGAGACGGCTTGGAGCCCATCGAGACCCGGTGATAGTCGGCATGAAGCAAGTGTAGCATCCTCGCTTGAATCGAGGCTTCCCTTATATTTTTTAGAGATTAGCGGTTAAATTCTGCTGACCACATTTTTGTGGTTTACACTGGAGATGAAAATGGAGGTGTCCACAAAACAATTTTATGTTCTGATTGCACATCTTTGGATCGTCTGTCAAATAGGTAAGCGTGCGGAGGATTGAATGTAGACTATGGTAACAGAAATTCATGTTTGCATTTTTCTAAAAGTGTAAAGTTGATGTGCTATTTATGTTTACTCCGGATTTTTTTGGTTGAGGCACATCAGGACTTCAAAGGGCACGTCTGTCCTGTTATGTCGATGTTGGTGTTAATGCCTATGTGCAGTGATTAGATGTACTAGATTGCGTGCCACAACATCCCTGTTATTATGGTAAATCATGGAAATACTGTCCAGTTGCAGTACAAACAAGTGTGTGTTTAATGTTTATGTAAATCAAATACAACCTATTACAGTCAGCGAACCTTGAAGATTCTCCTCTTCTCTTCACTAACAAGTATTTTGAGATATTTTGGAGAAACTTTCCATCAATCCACATGTGTCTACATACTCAGCTGCAGTGTTCTGAATGAACTAGGTAAAATGTTCTCTTTATATTGTTTTCCACTTGTTTCAACATGCTTTTCTGTGATCTTTTATGGAGGGCTTTGGATTAACTTTGATTACCACAGAGGGAAGGCACGTCTGAGCAATCTAAAGTAAAGCATAAAGCTTATGTTTGAAAAGGCATCACAGTCATCTTGCACATTGTAGAGCATGTTCTTCTTAAAAATCTCACTCCTTCTTTTGTAGTCAAAATAAACATAGTTCAATGCATTCTGAGATCCACAGGAGGAATATAGATTATAGTCTTAGCCATGAGCTGAGGGTCCACTGTCAAGCCATCCATACCATCATCCACCATCTGTTCTGGCATTGAACCTGCCACTGATATGGCTTACTGTGCATTTGTCATGTATAACATATTGCTTCAAGTCTCTGTGTAATCGCATGTCATTCATGCCAGTTTTTCCAGCTTGTCATCGTCGTCTCTGCTGTTCAGTCCAACCCAACCACAATGTCTTCCATTGTCCGAACCACGTGCTCTCACATTTGTCAAATTACCACTGGCATTAGATGTCCAGTTCTCCTGGATGTTTTTTTTTTGTTCTCTGCTTCCTTCCGTCAGCCAGACTCTGAGCTGTAGCTGTGCAGCTGCCAGGGCCGGATTTTGGGTTGTGTTGTGGAGCTGGCAAACGGGTCCGCTGGTGCTGGATGGTGGAGTCGCAAGGGGCAAAAGGGGAAACCCCACTGGGCGAGGGCAACCAAAACCAAACATTCGATAAATGCCAAGGGCAGCTCTGCGTGTCAGCCCCCCAACTGTCTGCATGCCATGATGGGTATCATGATGACTGCAGGGCATGATGGGTATCATGATGACTGCAGGGCATGATGGGTATCATGATGACTGCAGGGCATGGCTCCTGCTCCTGCTCCATGCTGCAGCCACACTGGACGGGGCCTGGTGACCCTGCGTCATGTATCTAAATAAACGGATTGTGATTTGGCGGATTGGGGAGGGCAACAGTCGTGGTATTGAATGTCTGGCATGGGCTGATTACCTTCCTATCACACTCAGTGCACGTGCAGTAACACCCCTTGCATTGACATGGTGCAGGCAGCACGGGCAATCAATCCAAAGTCCTGCTGACTGCAAACATAGTTTAACGTTAAAATCAATGATGCGCGGCCGACACGTGATTGAGGATGAGCCGCTCTCTAAAATGTCCCCATTCAACCCCTCAGTGTCTGTATGGGTTCAGTCCACTGCTTGTGTGAACCGTAAAGGTCTGGCAACAAGTGGGTGCCAAGCCTGAGTAAAAATGTGGAAACGATGTGGAGTGCCACTGCTGATGTTTACATGGTGTGATGGGCCGTGGCATTGGCAAGACAAACAGGATCTTCTTCCTAAACAATGCTCTTATCTAAATGGTCCGGTAAACTGTACTGGACAGGGCAAGGCTAGAAATCTGGAGCATCATCAGGATGTGGTTATGGGAGGCCGTGCTTCCACAAGACAGCCACTGTCCTATCTCTTGGCTTCACTGGTATTTGGCTACAGTAGCCCATAATCTGTACCTTCATGTTTTAAGACAGTCCGATATGCAAAATGGATGAAGGCAATTAACAGTGCAGGTTCATTATATTTAATTACATTTAATTAAACTCCCAGTGTCTAACCATAGCTCAGCAAAAAATAATTTTGATCTACGCTCTGCAAAAGGTTGCATGTTATGCAGAGCGGTGCTTTGGGAAATTCAAAAGGGCTAAACATCAGTGCAAAAATCATTCCATGTCTTAAAGGTCATGTATTGATTTGAATGTATTTGACATTGGACAGTGGATGGTGTCCTGGTTACTTAGAGCATTTTTCTCCCCTTCTTCTTTTCTCGTGTGGTGAGTGAGTAGGTAATGGATTTGCTTTTGATGTCGATTCCTCAGGTGGCATTGTAACCTAGGGCAGAAGCTGGATGCAGTTGATGCTACCGAGCAGAAGCTGTTTTGTGTACGTGCTATTTCTGTGCTGGTTTCTGTCTGTGTTTGTGCCAGTCGAGGGGATAGTGTGTGCAGGCATTCTTTGGAAACAACACAGATGGAGAAAAGCTGTGTGAGTAACACATTCAGCAACCCCCACCACCCCCAACACACACACACACACACACACACACACACACACACACACACACACACACACACACACACACACACACTGTGTCCAGTGATGTGAAAATACACCCCTGTTGGGACGAAAATTATGGATCTATGGCAATGCCAGCAGTCGATGCCTCATCAGACCTCGAAAATATTAAATAGAATGGGCTAAAAAAGAAATGTAAAAATCTTTTTGGCATTGCTGTTTCCATAGCAACGCGGGTAAACCAGCAAGATGCTGGGGCCAGAGAGGACGAGGAAAAGGAAAAATCCATGGCGAATCAAGTAGAGAGGCGGCATGGGAATTATTTCTGCTGATTTATTTGCGTTTTCTTTTTTTTTTTTTTTTAAATTTGGATTCCCTGCAGAGCAGTTTCTCTCCGCTGATTAAATACAATCTGTGCTCCTAAAAGAGGAAGCCCTGAAACAGAACAAATCCGACAGACCCTTAAGCCGGCCAACTGCTTTGCTTTCCCCACGCTTGCTGAGGCTCCTTTGTGCCGTGCTGCTTGTGCCCTCCAAGCGGATAAGATGAGACCCCCCCCCCCACGCTTCTCTCCTTGATTGTTTGGACTGTGTGGTGCTTAGCACAGGTCCGCAGTGTCTAATTTGGAAAACATGATCTTCATGGCTGCAGCAGTCTATTTACCCAGTTGTAAACATTTTGTCTTTCCCTCAGAGACTTTATTTTGGTGAGGCAAACTATCACTGGGGGGGGGGGTTTATGAAGCCCAAAAAATGCCTGAAAAATAACTTTTGTTTTTCTCTCCCGCGTACATCAGACTTACTCTTCCTCTCAGGAGTTTTCCTTTCATCTAAAAGCTCTGTGGCTATTGCACGAGTGCTGCGGTGTGGTGTAGGCAGGGGAGCGTGGAGGAACCGTTGGTCCTGAGAGCTGCTTTTGAGTGCCCTGCAGCACCCAGAACATCCTGCCTAAATCATCCCGCGGCCCTAGTGTAAATGTTTAGAGACGAAGCAGCAACGGGACGACGGAGCACATGGCAGCGTGCCTGCGGCGAGCGAAAAAAGAAGCATTTCTCTCTCTCTCTCTCTCCCCTCTTGACTTTCAGGAAGTCGGGATCTGGAGTTACACTCCGCGGACAATAAGTGGGATTTGTCTGTGAAGTCACAAAAAGGCGACACTTTTTTTTTGTTTAAAAAAAAAAAAAAAGGATTTGGCTTGGCCTTTCCTGGCTTTTGGGGGAAGTCCGGTCAGGGGGTCTCTAAGACAGGGAACAGAGAGGGTTTGAAAAGAGAGACAAGAAAACGAGGGATGAAGAAAGGGAGAGGGTCTCACTCTGGTCTCGCCCCCCGTATAAACGAGATGGAGTCTCCGGGACCCCTCAGTGAAAGGTGAGGGGCAGAGTCTGTAACCATGGAGATGGACAGAGGGAGCGGAGGAAGTCGCCGGTGGCCGGGCGCCACCGGGAGGGATTGTCTGTTGTCAGGGCGCCTGCTCTGGCACGTCCGGCGACGACGAGAGAGCGAGCGGAGACCTACGCGCCGTCAGACGCGGTCTGCAAGCCTGGCAGCAAGAGAGCTGGACAATACACACACACACGCACGCGCAACACACACACATACACACACATACACACGCATGCACGCACGCACGCACGCATACACATACATGCACACACACACACACACACACAGACACATACATAGACACACACATGCACACACAGACACACATACACATACACACACAGACACACACACACACACACACACACACCCTCTACCTCTCGTCTCTCCCTCACTTTCTCCCTCAATTCCCTCTTCTCTCCCACCCCCCCTCTCATCCTTTCTGTCTCTTATTCACCCTCTCTTTCTCTCTCTCTCTCCATCTCTCTATTCCTCTGTTTGTTTTCATCCTGTGTTTATCTCTGTCTACTTCTCTGCCAGCAGTCAGCCCACTGGCCTCCTAGAGAATGACCTCATCATTATAAGCACTCGCAGCGCGTAACTCATTGTAAAATGCTGAATGCGTAGAGCCCACTGAGTTACTACGAGGGAGGCGGGAGATAGAGTCTCACTGTCCGACAGTGACAGCGGATACCTGGCGCACACAGAAAATGTTGCGCCGCATGCTTCTACGTCTAAAAAAGCTCCGTATTCATCCATCGCTAAGAGCGCGCCGCTCAGCCAAACCCCTGGGGGATCTTCCGATCGCTAACTAATTTATGATCTCTTCCTGTGATGCGGCCTGTTTTCTCAGATGCTGGAACTCAGAAAACATGGTGTTTGTTATTTTAGGCTCTCTCTTTTCGCCCCCCCACAATCCCTTCCCCCCCCACCCATCAGGGACGTCTCACGCAAGTAGTGGAGATTTACGGGAGCTTTTAAAGAGGACAAAAAAAAAGCAGAGGAGTGAAATGGTTTGTGGTTTCATGGTGTATTAGAGAATGTGGGAGAGTGAAAGCAAACAGTGCCACTGGCCTGGTTTTTGCAGGCTCGACTGGGCAGTTTGCGGATGTTATTTATGGACGCTCGGAGAGAGCTGTCCTGAAATCCTACTCCACTTCAAGAGGGCACGAGACGCGGTGACAAAACTAGAGGCCTGGAGAGCTGGCGTGGCGAGGTCTTGGCTAGCCTGGGTGTCGTCACCGCACGCTTGGCGGCATGTTCCTTGAAAACAGACTCGGGTACATACATAAGAGGCACTTCATCGCAGGTAACTCAACTCCGTGGATCTGGAGCAAGGCATGCTGGGAAGGCCTGTGGGGAGGGGGCACTGCTGTCTGAAGAGTATGTAAAAGCCCAGCTGTTCTGAAGCATTACCACCTCCAACTGCAGACCCGCGCATTCTCACGGTTACTGCATGTCATTGGTCCCCCAACACCCCCATCAACAGCTGGGTGTGCACATATGTACCCCCACCCATACCCATACACACACACACACACACACACACACACACACACACACACACACACACACACCCTTACAAACTTACAAACTTACTAACACATGCAAAAGGTCACAACAAACCATACGCAATAACAGTCACACAGATGTTTGATCACCTATGGATACTCACACAACACACACACACACAAACACA
>NW_027468664.1:30506962-30509462 GCF_046254945.1 Alosa pseudoharengus | reverse complement strand
GAGGGAGATGTAGGGTCTTCATCTTGCTGCACTCAATCCTTTTCTACATGACCCCAAAGACCCAAGACCAATCCCCATAAGATTGAAGTCAACCATCATGTCATTGACTGATTGATTGATTGATTGATTGATTGATTGATTGATACTTTAATCCTTTAAAAGTAGGCTACCCTTTTAAAAGTTAATCCTTTACAGGAAATTACTTTGTGACTGCACCTTGTATCACCCAATCATATTGATGAATCTGATTTGACAGTTGTTAGTTTCGGCCAGCATGAAACGGAGAGAGAAATCTACCCCCGACTCTCCGTCGCCAGCTACTCCGGCCCTGTCGTTGCCATAGCAGCGCCACGTTTGCGTGGTTCTGACTGCCATGTCATCGCTTTCATGTCGCACCGCAGGAGCCAGATGTGCCTTTGGAGTGGGTGACCTCCCCCTCCCCCACCACCTCACCCCAACAGGGCTGCCAACCTGGCAGAGATGGAGAGAGAGGCAGGGAAAAGCACATCGACACTCAGTCCACCACAGCCATGGATTAGTGATAAACACTAAATAAATCAGGCAAAAATGGTTTATTTATCATTTTACAGCTCGGATGGGAGCATCAATGGGACAATGGGAAATTCAACCAAGCAGTGGAATAATTATCATTAACATGCTATTGCAGAATCCTACCCTGCATCTACATTCAATTTCGATATTTTGTGTTTAAATAAACCACATGAAACATGAACCAAAATCAGCTGACATTATAGATTGGTGGCAGCAATTTGCTGCAGGCTTGTCACATCCCCACCAGAGACCAATGAAATATGTGTATCCTCTTGGTAGATTGCTTCGCTAATTAGCCTTTAATTATTCACTACAAATCATCTTTAGGAGTTCCAGTCATATCTAATCCAGACTGCTGCACCGTTAACTAAGACAGTAGTCTTAATGGGCAGTGACTACTGTGCCTCATTAAGGTCAGGCCATAATGTCTGGCTCTGTGAGTCAAGAGCATAATGACACAATGAATGAGGTGTTTATGAAGTCCTCATAGACCCTGCACTGCATGGAGCCATTGATATGGTAATGGCCATAATACAATAGATAGTGTTGAATAGCATGTAGCGCGGATGAGTTTTTGCGGATAAAGATGCAGCCCCTGAAGACACATTGTTATGTCAGGAATTATATACTGTGTGTGAGCGTGTGCGTGAAGGGAGGGAGTGTTTGCATGCCATGTGTGACCCTCTGCCATCTGCCCATAAGGCCATCATCTGCTCAGCTCTCAGGAGGACATCTCTCTCTCTTCTTTCTCTCTTTCTCTCTCTCTCTCGCTCTCTCTCTCTGTCTCTCTGTGTGGCCTTGTACATTGTGTCACTGTGTTTTGTGCACTTGATGATGATTGATGGGTTATTCTAGCATATTGTTTATGTCACAAAGGCTTCGACATTTTAACTGTTATGAATGTTAAGAACTGTGAGGAGTCAGATATAATGGCGTTTGTATTTCAAAACAACTTTGGATCTTTTCAAAATTAATTTTCTACTGATCTAACATAAAAAATGAATGCAGTGCACTAAAATTGGCTTGTAGATTTCAGATTCCAGGGGTAACTCGGGGTAACTTGGGCATAACCACTATGGTCTCTATGGTGTCTGCGTTTGCTGTTTTGTTCCAGGCACTCTAAACCAACAGAACTGGCCCAAGAAATACCCCTCCTGCAACACGGCGAGGCAGTCGCCCATCGACATCGACGAGGACTTTGCCCAGGTCAAGCTGGAGTTCCAGAACTTGCAGCTGGAGGGATGGGAGCTCAAGACGCCAACCTCGACGACCATCAAGAACGATGGAAAAACAGGTTAGCCCGTATTTCCCTGATTAGTTGAGTCCTGGTGTCCAACTGCTTTAATTTAGCCACGGGCAAGCTCGTATTTCAGCTCTGCACGACACCGGCTGATTTGATTTCATCGAGCCACTTTGACCTCCACGAGGGGCTTTAGCCAAATCTCGGGAAGTCAGCAGGTGGGGGTTTCATCTTAAATGAAACCTATTAAAGTCACAGCTCACAGAATCGTACCGTTTCAAAAAGCCGATCAGGCTGAACTCATTACACATCCGCACTGAGCAGTTATACCCTGGGGACAACACTCAGAGACTTCAAAAGCACTTTCAGCCAGTGCCATCATTTGTATCATATATAAAGCATGCTGACTCAAATCGAGGTTACGGTGCTGTCATGGGCTCTGACAACAGTTTCATCAGATGATTATGCATTTGAATGGCAATGAGAGTCTCTGCATTTCGCTTTCACTCTGCGTGTTTTGTACTCGCTTTGTCGCTGTGCCAAGGAGAAATTAAATTATGCCAGGATATCATCTTTCCAACATGGCTCCCATGGTTATGTAAATGCACTGGGGTCTGTGGGATTAAGAGCCCTGTTCCCTTCCCTGACGGGGGTGGGGGGGGGATGGTACCTGGCTAATAAAGTGATATCTTTCAGAGACGTTTTTTA
>NW_027468664.1:30421962-30501962 GCF_046254945.1 Alosa pseudoharengus | reverse complement strand
AGCGTGTGCATGACGCTCCCCCTTCACTGCCTCCCGGAAACATGAAACATTCATACTAGGAGAATGAGGCGAATGGAGTTCATGCCAACAAATCTTCAGCATGTCTCTGGAACTGCTGCTCCAGGACTTTTAATTGAGCTCTTTATGTCTGTCGTGTGGCTCTGGAGTTATGAGTATTGCCTGGGACTCATCTAAACTATCTCTCTGTGTGTGTGTGTGTGTGTGTGTGTGTGGTGTGTGTGTGTGTGTGTATGTATGTGTGTGTGTGTGTGTGTGTGTGTGTGTGTGTGTGTGTGTGTGTGTGTGTGTGTGTGTGTGTGTGTGTGTGTGTGTGTGTGTGTGTGTGTGTGTATGTGTGTGCAGCTGGAGGTGTTCTGCGAGGTGATGACCATGCAGCAGGCCGGCTACGTGATGCTGATGGACTACCAGCAGAACAACTTCCGCCATCAGCCGGAGCAGTTCATGGGCCAGGTGTTCTCCTCCTACACCGGCACAGAGGAGCTCCTGGACCCCAGTGAGTCCACCCCCCCCCCCCCGTCCAGCACCAGTCCAGTCTCCTCCCCCACACTCTGTTTGTCACAGTCTCCCTATCACTCTCTCCCCTTCTTTCTTCTTTTTCTTTTTTTTTCTTCAATCCGTTTCTCTCTCTGTCCTTTTCATGTCTCAGTCTGCCAGTCAGCCCCTAGTCCCTCTCTTTTCCTCTCGCTCTCTATATCTGTTTCACTCTGTATATGCTATTCTCTTTTTTGCTTACCCATCTGTCTCCTTTTTCTGTCTCGTCCCATTTCTCTACCTCTGTTTTATCAGTCTCCCCCCCTCTCTCCCTCTCTCTCCTCTCCTCTCTCCCTCTCTCTCTCTCCCTCTCTCTCCCTCCCTCCCTCTCTCTCTCCCTCTCTCTCCCTCCCTCTCCCCCCCTCTCTCTCTCCCTCTCTCTCTCTCTCCATCTCCCTCTCTCTCTCTCTGTTTATGACTCTTTCTGTGTCTGCTCTCAGATCTCCCAGTAGAGAGGAACTTCAGTGGTACTGTGTATCTTAGACTCTGATTTGTGTATTCGGTGGAGATTAAGCACCAAGGTCATTCAGCTGTTTATGTGTCCTTTTTTCATTATTTTCTCATTTTGGCCAAACACATGAATACATACACACACACACACACACACACACACACACACACACACACACACACACACACACGTACACAAATACCCGTCTGGATGCTTCAAACGCCCCACAGTGGGAACATGTTGCTAGGTTACCTGACGCTGGAGTCCTCCTCAACATCTGCACACATTTATGTCTGAAATAGAGATTGAGAAACTGGATTTTACTCAAATTAGGAAACCGGATGGATGGTTAGTGGCTCTTTCAATCGGTGCCAAATACATGACAGCCTCAGTATCCCAGTGAAGCTAACAATGTGTCAGTGAAGGCCCATAATACACTTACCCGTCCTGCTGGTCTAGTGGAAGCGGGGCTAGTTTGTAGTCAACAACACAGCATTACAGTGACATTTGTATAAGACAGTCCTAACACTTTTCTGAGTGTGTGTGTGTGTGTGTGTGTGTGTGTGTGTGTGTGTGTGTGTGTGTGTGTGTGTGTGTGTGTGTGTGTGTGTGTGTGTGTGTGTGTGTGTGTGTGTGTGTGTGTGTGTGTGTGTGTGTGTTTTCTGAGAAGACATAGACAGCAAATGGGCAATGGATGCTTGACTGTTGTCTGACTGTGGTTAATAGTTTACTCCTATAGTACCCAGTACAGTTACTTACTTACACAGATTCAGTTCAAATGAAAACTCTTCCTATCTGTAGGCTATAGAAGCAGATGTAAATGTCCTGCTCTTGCACTGGTGTCCTCATCTGAGATGTTTGCTGGCCTGCGGTTTCAGTTTGCAGTTCGGAGGCTGAGAATGTGCAGGCGGAGCCGCAGAACTACACCAGCATCATGGTGACGTGGGAGAGACCCCGCGCCGTCTACGACACCACCATCGAGCGCTACTCCGTCACCTACCAGAGGCTACAGGGCAAGGACCCACCCAAGCGGGAATACCTGACTGACGGAGATCAGGATGTGGTATTTTCATTTTTTGGTCCTTTAGCGCTGCACACACACACACACACACACACACACACACACACACACACACACACACACACACACGCACACACACACACACACACACACAGACATAGACACACACACACTCACACACAAACACACACACTCACACACACACAAGTGGTTGTTTATACAAAGACTGTGAACATGATTATAAAACTCAGTTGTTATTGTCAGTTTTAGCTTATATATTTAAGTTGTGTTGTTGCCCCATTTGTCATCAAACAGGGACTTTTTGATTGTTATGACTTTGCAGTGCTTTTGTCCTCATCTGTCCTAACGGTAAAAACTGTTTTTTCTGACCTCTCCAGGGAGCACTCATCTACAACTTGATGTCCAACAGCAGTTATGTGGTGCAAGTGATAGCGCTGTGCAACAACGGCCTGAAGGGTCGAATGAGTGACCAGCTGATTGTGGACATGCCACTGGAGGACCTGGGTGAGAATGAAATCTACAGTTTCTGTTTATGTTGTATATTATAGGCCATCATAGGCAGAAAAAGATTCTGCTCAGCAGATTCCTGTTCATTATTCTGGCTCACTGAGAAATGCTCATTTTGTTTCAACCCTCCAGGGATTGACTCTGATTCGTCAGACTCAGAAGATTATTTTGAGGTAATATTTTGAAGTTATTGTAATACTCAGTGTAGAGATGCAATCTCTCCTTATTCTGTAGTTTTGAGCGAGGTCACATTATAAGCAGGTCTAATGTGTCTCTGTCCTCGCCAGGTGACTCCATACACCAGCAGAAGACAGCCAGATCTGGAGAGCCCTCCGGACCGGACCCTTACGAGCGACTCCTCCTCCTCCAAAAGCTCCATCTGGGTCACCATGGCGACGGACCAGCCCGGTTTCCTCTTCCCCGGAGTCCGGTCCACAGCCACGCCCGTGCGGCGACGCATCACCGAGGAGTCCTCGTTGTCGTGGACACCCAGCCAGGACAAGGCGGGAACCTACACCCGCAAGCCAATCACCAAGCTGCTCACGCCGGAGGGCGTCAAGCCGCCGGACAACGCACTGGTCACCGACATCTACTACGAGGACTTCATCAACGGCTCCCTGTACGAGACGACCACCTCGGTAGACACGCCGCTACCCGACGATGAGATTATCGGCGTGGTCACGCTGCCCCGTGAGCGCGTGCATGTCTCACAGAAGGACAATGAAGTGAGGATGCCCGACGACCAGTATTTCCCGGGCACAGTCACCAACCCCCTGCCAGAGACACCACCCCTGGTCATCAGCACCACCCAGCAGCCTGAGGTGGTCAGCACCACGACCACCACCACCATAGTGCCAGCCTCCACCACCACCACCACCACCACCACTGCAGGGACGCCCACCACCAAAGCCTTACTCTACACCACCCAGCCAATGTTCAATGGTAAGGTAACTTAGAGAACCCTGCATCCGAGCCTGCTGCCTGCTGATATGTAGTGAAAAAGCCAATCATTTGTGAAGACAAATTGAGATGTCAACTATTAAATCGATAACGCAGCTTCTGTAATGATGTAGGTTGGGGCTTTAATGTAGTCTGATGATTTCTAAAACTAGAGCCTTGTAGTGAGCTTGTGAGCTCTCTTTGTAGTGATTTCACATCTGTTTCAGCAGTTTGATGATTCTCCCTCATCCTACTCAGCCAGTGCCTTTTCTTAATGTTAAGTGTCAATCATCGCCCTGGTCTTGCAACCGTAAGAGATCTTTATCATGCACTTCGTCGTTGCCCCTCTCAGATTGAGAACAGACATGGTGGTGGTTCCTCTCCTGTCCTCTCCTCCTACTCCTCCTCCTCCAGGATTGGCATCATCTCGACACGCTTTGAATGCCTTGTGCCATTCACTATGTTCCTCCTAGCCCGACACTGCCCTCTGGTGGCTATCTTGGTCCTTGCTTCTTCTATCTGCACTCTGTTTGCATTGGATCTGTAGGTGTCTCTGCCTTGTTCCTCCACACGTTCTAACACAGGCCGCCTCCACTGATGCCAGTAACCATACGAGGCTTGTGTCTTTCAGCTACTGTGACCACAGCACACGGGGACACCTCCTCCCCACCCCTCTCCTCCATCCTTACTGATGAAGGCCCCAGCACCCTGCTTACTCAGGGGGAGGGCAGTGGTTCGGGGCCAGCCATCTTTCTGGAGGAGCTAGAGCGGGAGTGGGAGAGGGAGAACCCCTTGGTGGTCGAAATCGAAACGCGCACGCGCTTCAGTACCGGGAGGCCGGTACTGGTCAATACCGAGACGGAGCTCGTGTCCAAGTTCTATTTGGAGAGCGAGAGGGTCCATGGTGCGGAGGAGATGAAACCGACGCGAGCGGAGTCCGCTGTTCCCGAGGCGCCCGCCCTCGAGGGGGAGGAGGAGGAGGAGGAGAGCGGCTCTGGACAGAGCTTGCTGGTGGAGATCTTTCCCAACGCTAAGATATCTGTAGAGATCACTTTGACCAAAATCTCGAGCATGGAGCCTTTGGATGGTCCCCACACAGGTAACACATGGAGTTAGATGACCAGTCATGGGACCGATTCTCTGAGGAAGGAGGCTTTCATCACATGCCTTTAATCACATGTTGCATATGTCAGTGCAGTCAACGACACCTTAAAGGCTTTAACGGTGTCAATGAAGGAAGAAATATGAACATTTAACATACAAAGATCCTTCTGTCATGTGTCAGGGTTTTCCAGCCATAATCTCGTGAAATATTGTTCAGCACTTTTTTTTAAGCCATAATCTCGTGAAATATTGTTCAGCACTTTTTTTTAAAGTATATTTTTGGGGCTTTTTTGCCTTTATTTGGACTGGACAGTAGAGAGTGACAGGAAGCAAGTGGGAGAGAGAGATGGGGTGGTATTGGGAAATGACCGCAGGTCGGATTCGAACCTTGGTCCCCATGGGCACTCGGACCTGTATATGGTACTGGCGCTGTAGCCTGCTGCGCCAACAATTGCTTTTTTTTTAACCCAAAGGTTAAAGGGTTAAAAGGTTAACCCATAATCTCCCAATAATAACCCATAATAACCCAAAAGGTTAACCCATAATCTCATGAAATATTGTTCAGCAAACATAGACAGACATTGCTGTCTGTAGACAATTACCGGTACTTTTTTTTAACCCAAAGGTTTCCATTATGTGAGCGTAAAGTCCAGTTTGTCTCCCCCACAGAGGCCAGTAACAGCAGCCCGGAGTCGCGGGTGGGCATGGTGGGGGGCGTGGAGCGGGAGAAGCGCACCGTGGTGCCCCTGGCGGTCGTGTCCACTCTCACCATCCTCTGCCTACTGGTGCTGGTGGGCATCCTCATCTACTGGAGGTACAGCAACAGGGCAGGTCCAAAAAGAGAGGACACTAGCTGTGTGTCTTTAGACTGAATGGCCAGGATCAGGGATGTAGTGGAGGCTAAACGCAAGTAAACGCAGTTTATCCACCTCTGAAATTTCAGGAATAGAGTTTATCCACCTCTCAGAAGAGTTTATTCACAAATAGCAACTTTTAACATTCTAAAATCACACTGTATTATCCATATTCACAATATGTGTACACTCATCAACACTCTAGGAACCATTTAATACCACTTGTATTGTTATAAACATTGGACAATAACCTCCACCATCATCAAACATGTTCTGAATGCCTTTTTTTTAAAATCCGCATGGCGCTGTCCACCTCACCGAGATCACAGAAATCATAGTTCACCCACCTCTTATTTTATCACTACATCCCTGGTCAGGATGGTGTTAGTGTGCGTGCCAACTGCTAGTTGTTTCCACCCACTTCAATGACTTTTGCTAAGCTTGGCTAACGGTCAGAGTTACTCCACACACACACACAGACGAGAATGGTATTTATCCAATAAGCTTATTTCCAATAAAGGTGGTTTGTTCCTGTAATAATTCATTCATTATCATGTGTTTCTTCTTCATATTGTGATCAATACCATTGTTGTGATTAAGATTGCAGTAGGACAGAGGTCATCAGTCCCATACTCATGTGCCTCCCCTCTTTGTAAAGTGGTAGAGTGTGTTTTTACAGGAAGTGTTTCCAGACGGCTCACTTCTACGTGGAGGATAACGCCTCTCCCCGAGTCATTTCAGCTCCGTCTACACCACTGCTCTTACCCACAGCCACAGGTAAGGGAGATCAAAGCCTGCTATCGTATCCATGCACACACACACACACACACACACACACACACACACACACACACACACACACACACACACACACATGCTGTAGATTGTGCTCGCTCCCAAATCAACTTTCTCTCTCTATCTCTCTCTCTCTCTCACACACACACACACACACACAAACACACACACACACACACACACACACACACACACACACACAAACATGCTGTCAAAACGAAGGATAGAGATCAAGCATCTTGCTTATGATTAATGTGTGAAAGCCAAGCACAAACAGAGTAGCCTTACCTTGCAACACAATTTGATTCAATGTTTCCCCTCTCACTTTGTTTGTAGAGGAGAATGAAGCTCTCTCTGTGAAGGACTTTGTGAGGCACGTGGCTGAGCTTCACGCCACACATACATTCTCGAAAGAGTTTGAGGTACGCTACACACCACCGTCCATCCTCACACTCAATCAACTTAGCTTCCCCTTCCTCAATCCCCCCCCCCCACCCCACCCCCACCCCCACCCCATACAGCAGCCTAACGCATCTCCAAACTGGTATTAACTTCATTCAGTAGAGAGCGACTTGATGCTTGCACTCATCATTTAATATTCAGCTAATAGAAGGAACACGTTATGGAAACTAGTTTACTACACTACCCTGGTCTGGCTGAGAAACAAGGGAAAGGTGGTCTGGTCAAGCCGTAGGCGATGGCAGGGATTGTTTGGCAAAGCTCTGAACTGACATTGAATCCTGTTTCTTAAGCCAAGATTTGTATGCGTAGACAGAGCCACGTACGTACAAACCCAAAAAATGATAATCCGATTTTTGTAATCCAATTCAAGTACAATTCAACCTTTGAGGTCTGAGCTTCTCGCTCCGGACGTTAAGAACTGATGCAATTATGTGGTTGTAATGGAGGAGAAAATCAAAGTCATTTTCTTTTGTCTACCATGAAAATGTCACGACCTCCCCTGTTGTGTTGTTATTGTTGTTGTTATTATTGTTGTTGTCGTTGAGCATGCATAGGAAGTATGGGTCAGCATGGTCAGTGCTCAGAGGCACTCCTATGTGTACAGGCTGTGGTCAGACTGCATGGCCTTGCCACAACAAGGCAGCAGACCCTGTCAGATACAAACCCCCACCCCACACCCACCACCCTGTAGCATGATTGGCCATGACCACACCAGAGGTCTCTTTCACCCCTTCTCCTCCCTCCTCCCACCTCCCTCTTTCTTTCTCTCTCTCTCTCCTTCTCTCTCTCCCTCCCTCTCTCACACACGTACTGTTGTACCTCATGTATCTTGCACTTGCTGGTCACTCGTTTGGTCATGGAGTTTCATTGCTGTGCTTTCTGCATTCTCACTCCCCCCTCATTAGATCTTGAAAGAGTCTTACGAGGTAAGACATGTCTCCCTTTGATGTTGTTTTTATTTTTTATTTCTTTTAAAATCTTTTTTCTTGTTTTTGCGTTCTTGTTCATGGTGTAGTTGTAGTTGTAGTGGTCCTTGCGTCCCTGTTGACCTGTCTGTTGTCTTTTTCTCTTTTTCATGGCGGTAGTCTGTTTGTTTGTGTGCATGGTTTCTGCATGCTGTGTGGCGCATTGTGTTTAGTCTGCTGGGAGGACGCGGAGCGCGGTGTTTGACCAGGTCTTGTAAACATTTCTTACAGGAGATTCAGTCGTGCACGGTGGACATGGGAATTAGCACTGACAGCTCAAACCACCCAGAAAACAAGAGCAAGAACAGATACATCAACATCCTGGCCTGTAAGAATACACACACACACACAAACACACACACCCCCACACACATATACACATACACGCACGCATGCATTGCACGCACGCATACACGCACATTACGCACGCATACACGCACATCATACATCTCCATTTTTAAAAAACATAAAAAATTCATGCTATTTAATTGTGCATTTCAGGTAATATCAATCAACCTGCAATTGTGTTGTTTTGACTGAGTAAAGATATATCAAATAACAATATCCAATTATAGTTCTACTGAAATTACTTTACTGGAAATTTTTTTTTTATGAAAATTCATTATAGCGTTTTGGAAACAAACTTTTCACATGTATCACAGCCATCATACACAAAGCCCAACTTGATTTCTTTGGTGTTTGGTTTGTGTTTTAGATGATCACAGCCGGGTGAAGCTGGCACCCAATCTGGACAAAGAAGGAGAGTGTGGAGACTACATCAATGCAAACTATGTTGATGTGAGTCTTACAATTGATGCTTATTTATTTTCATTTTTTATTTAATGATTATTTGATATGGACATTGGCATTGCACATTAATAAACATAAAATGTAAATATGCCAGAATTAGTTAATTCCTTTTTTGTACGTGGACCAATGTTAAAAGGTCAGCTGCACCTAAAAGAAATGCATATCATGGTAAAAGTAAATGTTGACAGGACACAAAACACATAAAACAAGTAATAATAACATAATCAACATAAATAAATAAAAGAAAAACATCTTGATTATGTTATTTTTCAAACACAGGCTTAGATCTCTCCACATACAGCAAAAAGACTCTAATCCCTGTCTCCCACTGTAGGGCTTCAATCAGCCCAAAGCCTTTATAGCCGCCCAGGGCCCGATGAAGGCCAGTCTGGAGGACTTCTGGAGGATGATGTGGGAGCAGAATGTGGGGGTGATCGTCATGATCACCAACCTGGTGGAGAAGGGACGGGTAAGCCATGCTGCTGATGTCATCTTTAATGACCTAGTGTTGTAGCCAGGCTAGGCCACTAAAGATGACATCAGGATGGCGTGCAGCACAGCCTTCATTAACTCAGTGCACTAAGTTAATAAAGGCTGTGTGCACACCATCCTGATGCCATTTTAGTGGCCTAGTGTTATACTGTAGCCATCTGTTCTGAGTTTATGGGTGTGATTGTCTTCAGGTATCGCTTACAGTGCTGGCTTAAAGCAATGCATGCTGGGATTTGCACAATGCAAATGAAGACGAATGCACCCAATATAAGCTGTGCACACTATCCTGATGTCATCTTTAGTGGCCTAGTGTTATATCAGTTAATAAAGTCATTTCAGGGTGATCTGAGCTACCTGAAGTATGTTGTGATATCATTAAATATTCAGTGGTATCCAGAATCATGGATGTTATTTTACTAGTGTGGTGGCTCTGTGCTTCTCTTACAGAGGAAGTGTGACCAGTACTGGCCAATGGATAACCAGGAGGAATATGGATGCTTCTTGGTCACTCTGAAAAGCACCAAAACCCTGGCCTACTACACACAAAGAACGTTCACCTTGCGGAACATCAGTATCAAAAGGGTCAGTGAGAAAGGACGAATGGTCCGAGACCTGTGTTCCACTGACCTCGTTCTTATCATTCAATAGAAGGTCCTTTTAATGGCTTTTAATGGCCATTCAATTCCATTATGAACTGGGAGGATTCTAGTCCATTATAGGCTTGTCATTCATTCTTAGAAAAGAAAGGTTCTTCCCTCGAAAGAGCTCTTCACAGTTCTACCTACAAACCCTACTATTTAATATGATGGTGTTTTATACCATGAAGTTCATGTGGATCCCTTGGGCTATTTGCTTTATAGAGAACTGTATTGTCAGTTTAGGGTTTCATTGAAAGCTAGACTATTTTTAAACCCCATGAAAGAAAATAACCTTAGTGACATGTTAAAGTGTTCCTTCATACAGAAGCCATTGTTTTCAGACTGTGAAAGAACTTAAAGAACTTGTTGTGGAGAGGAAAAGGGTCCCTTGAAAAAGAGATGCAAGATCTCAATGTGACTCACCTGGTAAAATAAAGGATCCATACAAAAATAAAGAGATCTTCTTCACGCTTCACGCTCACCCTCCGGTCGCTCTCTTAGGGGTCCCAGAAGGGCCGCAGTCAGGAGCGGACGGTCGTCCAGTACCACTACACCCAGTGGCCCGATATGGGGGTCCCTGAGTACACCCTGCCTGTCCTGTCCTTCGTCCAGAAGTCCTCCCAGGCCAGGACTGCTGACATGGGCCCTGTGGTGGTCCACTGCAGGTCTGCAGCACCAACACATGAGTCACATGATACATTAGAGAAAGAAAAAATACATTTACATTTATTCATTTAGCAGACGCTTTCATCCAAAGCGGCTTACCGTTAATAAAGGACATACAGTATGCCAATTATATCACAAGGGTCATTGTCCCCGGAGCAATTTGGGGTTAAGTGCCTTGCTCAAGGACACAACGGTGGAAGCCGGGTATTGAAATATGGGAAATCCCCGCAACATCAAAATGTCAGAAAAACACAGTTGTTCATGGTGATGGTGATTGTTTTTTAAATAAACTTACCAAGATTGGTCATAATGTGCACTGATTTAACTGGTGCATCTGAGACAGTGGATGAGAGATGGTGGTGTTGACCAACGGTAAGGAGTACGAGAGTAGCATTCCAGTGTTTTCTCTGCCCTCAGTGCTGGCGTGGGTAGAACAGGGACCTACATCGTGCTGGACAGCATGCTTCGGCAGATCAAAGAGAAGGGCACAGTGGACATCATGGGCTTCCTGAAACACATCCGCACACAGAGGAACTACCTGGTGCAGACTGAGGTAAGAGTCTTTATCATGAAAGCATCAACATGAGAATGGTTTATCTTCCATATATGCTTGATAATATGGGCTTCTATAGTATCAAGCATCCTTCTCTCTCTCAATTCAATTCAATTTAATTAAATTCAATATGCTTTATTGGCATGGCAAGGTCACTGATATTGCCAAAGCAGGTATTATACAATAAATCTGTACATACACACATACATATCAATAGATTTCCATAAGAAAAGAAAAAAATACGTAAATGAAGTGAAATAAAATACAGTATATGATAGTGTATTTGTCTCTCTCTCTCTCTCTCCCTCCCTCCCTCTGTCTCTTTCTTTCTCTCTCTCCCCCACCCCCAACAGGAGCAGTATGTGTTCATCCATGATGCCCTGGTGGAGGCCATCCTGAGCAGGGAGACTGAGGTCTCCTCCAGCCGCATCCATGCCTACGTCTCCGACCTGCTGACACCCGGCCCCTCGGGCAAGACCCGGCTGGAGAAGCAGTTCAAGGTGGGCCTGAATTAATGATCCTTCTCTGGATGGATGATACCACATACTGTACAATAGGCTACAGGGGGATTTTTTTTAAGTATACTTTTTGGGCTTTTTTGCCTTTATTATGTAAGGGATAATGTATAGAACGCCAGTCATTATCAGAAAATAAGTTCCGACAGGGCGAACAGGACCCCAACGCACCAGCGTTCTACTAGCATTGTGAAGAGCCGTATACAGGATAGCGACCGACAGGAAGCAAGCGGGAGAGAGAGAGATGGGGTGGGATTGGGAAATGACCCGGGTTGGACTCGAACCTGGGTCCCCGTGGGCTCTTGGACTTGAATGTGGTATAACCACAGCGCCCCCTGCAGGGTGAATTTCACAATATGACTACTTCTTATGTTTGCGTTGTTGTTTTGCAGCTGGTGAGCCAGACCAATGTGAAGCAGTGTGATTACACATCTGCGCTTAAAGAAGGCAGCGTGGAGAAGAACAGGACCTCCTCTCTCATGCCAGGTGGGTGGGGCGAACCATGTGACCCTGTCCCTGGAAATGAATAGTTTTCAGATGACTCCATTTATTTGTTCTTTAATATCTAGTTGCTATAACCCTTATTCTACCAAACAAATCTTTATGTTGTCAATTGATTTATGCTGCACTGTTTCATGTTCTCTACACTGCTATTATAGACCCTTTCAACAAGAAAAACAAAAAACAATGCTTGAACGTTCTATTTTGTTCCCAATCTACTTCCGCTTCATTATGGGTACATTCGTAAATTCAATCTGACACGCTCTGGACGCTCTGAGAGTGTGAAGCTCTGCTTAAATACACGACAATTCCGAATTTATGAACGGTTAAGTGTGCTCGGAGTGGCAAATTACGAACGCACCCTAAGATAAGATATGGAATGTTAAAACAGAAGCCTTGTGGGAACAACTATGATGCTGATAATGGAACTCTTGAAACGGTCAATATGTTTTATATGCATTCATTTTTTTCCATTATGTCTCTAGTGGAGAGGTCCAGAGTGTGCCTGTCCACTACACCAGGAGAGTGCTCAGACTACATCAATGCCTCTTATGTCATGGTAACTGGGCTTGATTATTCCCCACTGTGTGTGAGTTTGGACAGCGCTGTAAGGGCCCTGCTCTGATCTTACGTTGACTCCGTTTCAGGGTTACCATCAGAGCTGTGAATTCATCATTACCCAGAATCCTCTCCCCAGCACAATCAAGGACTTCTGGAGGATGATCTGGGACCACAACTCCCACATCATTGTCTCCCTCCCAGATGTCCACGGCCAGGTAGTCTATCAGTCAGGCGAAACTTTAAATACCATATCGCTGTGGGACGTCCCCAACCAAGAACTTATGTAATTAGTAATTATAAACTTATGTAACGAGTAATAATGCTTCAGCAGACTGATATCTATTTAGACCAATCTTAACCATTCAGTGACATTTAGGAAGAGGCCAGATTAATCTTCACTGACCTCTACCTTCACTTCCTTTCAGACTGAGGAAGGTGAATGTGTGTACTGGCCCATTAAAGACCAGCCAATCAACTGTGAGACATTTACTGTCACCTTCACTGGGGAGGACAATGTGTGTTTGCCCAATGAGGAGCTGCTAGTCATCCATGATTTCCTATTGGAGGCTACCCAGGTAAGAACAGCCAGGGGCTGCATTTTGTATTGGGTGTGTTTCTGCATTCAGACTTGGCATGTATGATTTGTGTCTAGTTAAGTGCACAGATTGTGATGAATGGTGAGCAATGAGTTGTGGAGTGGTATGGACTATGGACAAAACAAGAAGGTATGACATGTCAGTCCACCGTGGCCTACTGGTTAGGGAATCGGACCTGTGACCCAAGTGTGGCCGGTTCAATCTGCAAGGAAAAATGTGGGTGGGGGGAGTGATTGAACAACACCTTCCCACATGAAGGCATCTAACCCCAACTGCTCCCCAGACGCCAGATTAAAGTCTGCCCATTGCTCCGTGTGTGTATGTGGGTTCCCAGTGAGCTTACTACTCCAAGTGTGTGTGTGTATGTTACCCCTGGATAGGTAAAATGCAGAGAACAAATTTTCCTACAGGACAAATAAAGTCAAACTTAGCTTATTGTATAGGTGTGAAATTTCTCAACAGGGCTTGATGAATAATCATGATTATTTTGGCCAATGAGATCATGAGACATTTTGATTATTTAACACGATTGCTCATTGATTTTGGACACAAACTCCATTGGAATTGTAAATACAATTCAACTGAAAAAGCAACTGGGTGCGCTGGATTCTTAACTGGACAAAACAAGAGCATTGTTTCAAAACAGAATACAGCGAAATAATCATTGTGTTTCGATGGTATTTTCTCAATTGTATAACAAATATACATGTACTAATAGTATAATATAATAGTATATAATAGTATAATAAATTAACTATATGATGATATATGAAGGATGAGGTTCTTCATAAAGGAGGAAAAGGGACTGAAATGACACTAACCTGTTGTGTGTTCTGGCCCCGGGTTAACTATGTGTTGGAGGTGCGGCAGTAATGTGTTGTGTGTTCCAGGATGACTATGTGTTGGAGGTGCGGCAGTAATGTGTTGTGTGTTCCAGGATGACTATGTGTTGGAGGTGCGGCAGTAATGTGTTGTGTGTTCCAGGATGACTATGTGTTGGAGGTGCGGCAGTACCGGGCTCCCCGCTGGCCAAACCCGGACAGCCCCATCAGCAACACCTTTGAGCTCATCACCATCATCCGAGAGGACACACGCCACCGCGAGGGAACCATCGTCGTTCACGATCGGTATGGCACGATGTTATCTTGGAATTCATGAAAAATGTATTTTCTGATTTCCCCAGTGGCACACCACGGGGCTCCCTTGGCTTATTATGTTGTCTGAGATTAATCAGTATGATTTTTATCACTTCTGATGTAGTCTTGCCCTGGTCAATATATTGCTGTAGTCCATTCATGAATATCTACAATATACGGTCATTTGCAATGCAGTAGTGTTTCTGGAACATTTTCCATGTTACTGTCCTAACACCAAGGACCATGTTGGAAATAAGTGTTTACCCTTTTACACGTTATCCTTGGATTATGTTGTCTGTCAAATTCAAAATAAATCAAATCAAATCAAAAATACTGAAAAGCGTGTACTGAACAGGTATGGGGGTTCCACTGCTGGACTGTTCTGTGCGGTGACCACACTGGCAGACCAGCTGGAGGGGGACAACTGTGTGGACGTGTACCAAACCGCCCGGATGACCAACCTTATGAGGCCTGGAGTCTTCACGGACATGGTAAGAGCCGGTCTCATCACATTCATTGACTAAGCTTCATTTGACCATTTTGCTCCAACACCCTCTACTGTCAGTCAGTGTGTTTATTGGTAATAGCTATAGCCTATAATCTGTTACATGGTAAAGAAATGGTTTTTAAGGTATTTTATGCATTTGAAAGGAAAAGGCAACAGAAGTAACCTTTAAAATCCATGGCTGTAGTACATATTTAATTGCATAGTAGGAGTCTGAATGTTGACTTGCTATTTTTCACTGCACCATTCCTGAAATGCAAATCATGTTTGGCTTGTTAAAAACTACTCTGTAGGTCTCCAGTTATCAGAGCCTAATTGTTAATATTATTTTCTAAACTCCATGCACCTCTGTTTTTGTTTTCTGTCTTTTGGTCCATAAATGTGAATGTTAATGTGTGTGTGTGTGTGTGTGTGTGTGTGTGTCTCGCCCCATCCAGGACCAGTATCAGTTCCTCTACAAATCGATCCTGAGCCTGGTGAGCACCAAAGAGGACGAGAAGACCTTGCGCTCCTCCGAAAACAACGGCACCATCCCCACAGGCTCAGCCAACGCCACGGAGAGCCTGGAGTCCCTCATGTAACCATGACGACAGCCCCTTGAACGAAGAATTCTATGTGTTATTGTACAAAAACAAGTGTGCTGTGTAGTGGAAGAATGTTGTCTGCCTTGCCTCGGAAACAAAAGAAAATAGAAACAAATACGCTCCCTGTAAGTCTTTGGTGCTGGATACTCTGTGCTCTTGTCATTTGTGCCTTTTTCTCTTTTCTTGCTGTATGTCAAAATACTTTGAAACAATTGCATTGTTGTAACTAATGCCAAATGTTGTATTGTTGGACTTTTGTCTGGATGATTTGCTGAGGTCATTGGTATAATTTAATTTAACCACTTCTAAAATGTCATTCGTGGGTAATCTGTTTTAAAAGAGGGAGAGATGGTCTATTTTTTATAGATGCTCTGGTTTTGAGGTCAAAAAATGATAATGTAAATAAAGATGTCAGATGCTATTGTATGGGGTGGGAGACAAAAAAAAAACAAATAATATTCTAACTTGTAAATAGTTAATATCACATCAACAGACCAAAACTATTTATACGACTAGATTTTGTATTTTACTACTGACTGTTTTGTAGCTTAACGGTCATACCTGTCTTTTGATAAATTTAGTTGAAATCTTGGATCATGTTTTTAATACCTACCCTTATGTACTATCTTTTATTATGAATCATATTCATGGAATGTTGGGGTTTTCTATCTGTAGCTGTATATAGAAATAACAATGTTTTTAAGGAGACTCCGTCTTTGATTTTTTTTCACTCAATAATTACAAACAGTTAAAGTTAAAGTTCTACTGATCACTGCTATTACTGATTTGAACAAAAAAAACCCTCAAAGCCTTTCCCACACATTAACAAATAACGTGTGTGATTGTGAACAAGCAACTTTCTTTGGCTTGTTCCTTTGGCAAAACCTTTGCTGTTTCTGGAAATCTTATCATGAAATCTTTGGAAGTTTCTAATAGTAAAAGAGACAGGGCTGCCGTGGCCTACTGGTTAGCGCTTCGGACTTGTAACCGGAGGGTTGCCGGTTCGAACCCTGACCAGTAGGCACGGCTGAAGTGCCCTTGAGCGCCGCTGTTGTTGCAGGCAGCTCACTGCGCTGGGATTAGTGTGTGCTTCACCTCACTGTGTGCTGAGTGTTTCACTAATTTACAGATTGGGATAAATGCAGAGACCAAATTTCCCTCATGGGATCAAAAGAGTATATATATAATAATCATAATAAGTGGTCAAAGTATTGGTCCAAAAAATGATGTTTTACAAAGCATGAATGATTTCATGGCTCTAAATTGAGCTAGGTCATTAGTACCCAACACAAAACCTAGATTATTGGCACCCCCTACTGTGTGGACGTGTACCAAAACGCCCGGATGACCAACCTGGAGTCTTCACCGACATGGTAAGAGCCGGTCTCATCATAGTCATTGACTAAGCTTCATTTGACCATTTTGCTCCAACATGCTAGCTCTACTGTCAGTCAGTGTGTTTATTGGTAATAGCTGTAGCCTATAATCTGTACTACAGTAAAGAAATTGTTTGAAGGTATTTTATGCATTTGAAAGGAAAAGGCAAAAGAAGAATTTCATATTAGTACCCAGGACACAAAACCTAGATGGCACCCCCTGCGGTTACAGTCTGTGTATAGTGTATGATATGCTATCCTATATCTATAAGAGGAACCCACAGTTGTACATGCAGTTTACATATATTTACATAGGTTTATTGGGTGACTTGGAACATAAATAACGACATCAAAGCAAGGATTAACCAGAAATTTTGAAAACAGTGTTGTTCTTGAGTCGAGGATATTTAGATTGGCCATTTCCACTGATTTGCAGGTGGTTCTTCAATGAGTGGTTCCCATGGCTTCCATTCTGCCATCTTCCTAGCCAAAGACAGCTCATGTTCGGCCTGCAGAGACAGGAGCATGATCACATTATCCAACCGTATACTGCTTTTTTCACATAATTATATTTTTTGTTGCAATATCATGAATGCAATGAATAGAACAATACCTGAGCAATAACTTCCTCTATCTGGCCACCATTGATCCTCTGCTCCAGTTTCCCAACATCGGTCTCCTACAAATATGATGGGAAACAAACAAATATGATGGGAAACAAACAAATATGATGGGAAACAAACATAAGCTCTACAGCAACACCTGGTAGCTTACAGCTAAATATGCATTCCATATTTTAACCAGAATCAAATCATTAATTAATCATTTGATTTCACCTCAAATCAGGGTCTAAAGAGGCAATTAGTTATTCTACATAAAGGAAACCATTACCGTTTTCACTGCGTCCAACCTCACGTTGACAATTTGCTCTGTGTACTTCCTGTAAGCGGCATCCTGAGGTATGGCTTGAAGAGCACCCAGGGTCTTGCTGTAGAGAATCCTCAACCGCTACAAGTTAAATTAATTAAACCAATAATTATTTAGGGTAATCAAATGTTAGTTAAAAAAAAGTAATTGGCTCACTAATGTCATATAGGAGCATTATACTACAGAAGATAAAGTAAAGACATGTCATGCAATAGTTGCACACCTTTCAGTATATTTACTTTAATCAAGCTCACACAAATAGCCTAGTAAATGTTCTATAAATGTATTGAAAACTAAGTGAATTTCCATAAAAAAATAAGTAAACATGACCAAAGGAAAACAGAGACTGCATTTAACTATTATTATACAGTCCAACATTCTCAATTGGCTTTACTGGCTGTAGTGTACCATCCTTAAATGGCTGGCACAAACAATAAAGCTATTAGGCAAATGTGTGTTTGAGCACTGGCCTACAAATCAGACTTCGCAGCTCTCAGAAGTTTAATTTGGAGTAGCCTTATCACTGCTTTTATGTATTGGAAAATAATATTAATGTTCTCAGTCTTCATGGGAGATGGAATGTTACAATACCCACTACAAGTTAGCATAAACCTAAAACATATGCTGATTATTCTGATCTACCCTCTAGGATGATTCCAAACGTTTGCAGGGTAGCGTTAGTTCATGCAACCGAGAGGCATCACAGTAAAGTACATAGGTTCACAAATAGTTATCCCAAGATCTGACTTACCTCATGAGGATTCTGGGATAACGCCAGGCCTACCAAGCCTGTAGTCTGTCAAATGAAAACAAGTAATCAACAACATATACTACACATATTGCCTCAAGCGCCATACAAATGATTACTGGCTATTCTGCTAACCTAACACTGTTACAGACAGTGAAAAACTGCCTAGCTACAGTTTTTAGTCAATATGACGTGCACAGAAAAATTTACGTCTTAAACTATCTCCAGCAACTAACTTCAGCAAGCTAAATTGCTAACGCAGCAAAGGTTAGCTAACTTTGCATCTCCACTGTGACTTTAGCAAACACACACTGCTAGCTTGTTAGCTAAGTAATTCATGCTGCTTAGCGCGTCGATGCAGAACTTAACCTTTAGCGCCATCGCAGTGTGAAGCAAATCAGTAACTGTATGAATCATATTCTTATGTTGTTTCTACATACAACTATGTTCAATTAAGATAGTATTACCATGACCTCCACACATACCTTTTTGATCAATCCAGCCATCTTGCACAGTGGCTACACGACTTCCTGTTCACTAAATAGGACGTCACGTGCGTAAACGAGCTACGTAATGACGCACGAGGTAATACTATTTCTCTTCAAGGAAATGCCTATTTTACATGCACATTTCTTCTTTCATTTTTCAAATAACAATTCCAAAATTATGTAAAAACGCCCCTAATTTTCTACTAAAACGAGATTAAAAGTTTAAATGGGTAGTGCAATGGCTGACTTGAATGAATTGAAGCAGAATTGTTACATAATATGATAAAGGCCTAAATATATAATCAACATAAAAATTCGGAAACTGCTTGATCACTATATCTCTAATAGGTGTGATAATTGCTGACACATTTACTAAGCATTTTATCTGCCAACTGGTGACTCCTGAGACATAAGCTTCCCTGCTCCTGACCCAGATACACGTGCACTGTCTGGTAGAGTGTGACTTGCATTCTCAGAATGTGTGATGAAAGCAAGCCACGACTAAATATATCCCAGCGGTGGCCTCAATAACAAACACATCAACTGTAGCCTGCAAGGGAAGAGGGTCTCAAAGACTGTTTTTGAGACATGTTTGCAGGTAAGGGAAATTATTGTTTATGAAAAAGGCAATGAATTTGTGGTGAGTTGGAAGGTGTGTAGAAAATCTACTGACATGCATATGACACACCTCTTATGTGAGGCCCCTATATCCTATTTAGTTGCCACTTAGGCTATTGTTGTTTTTGAAGTCATGGAAGCAATTGACCAAATGGACGAAGATCAACTAATCAACTATGCCATACGTCTGAGCATTCAAGACACTTGCAAATTCCCACTGCTTAGATCAATAGAGAGGTATGTATGTATAAAATACCATTTTGTTTTACATTTTAAATTCAATTAACAAGCTTAATTCAAGTGTGAACATATTAGAAACCACAATGCAAAAATAATCCCACTTGTTCAGTTTCCCCACAGCCAGTGATGAATACTTGAGGGTCCTCACGGCCATTGAGGAAGGTAGGCTACTCCAGTATTTCTCTGTTGGAGCTTCATTTCTTCCACCATAATGACAAACATGCAGTGTTAATGTATGTCAATGTAGGCCTATTGATTTATTTATACTCCCAGGTGACGCATTCTCATTGAAGGGGCTGTCACGCTTCAGCTTTGCCTTTAAGGAGAGGGACAGCAGGGGCTGGCTCCCCATGCATGTAGCCGCTGTCCAGCCACTGGCCAAGGTTCTGGACATAGTACTGATAGGTGAGCACTGGAGAATCATTTCTCTCACACACACACACACACACACACACACACACACAAAGAGAGAGAGACAGAAAGAGAGAGAGAGAGATCTCCTTATATTTATACACAGATTAGATGTACTTTGTGTATTTAGTAATTATATTCTATATTCTAGATGCAGTATAGCTCAAACTGAAAAGTTTGACACCACTAACTGCTGGAGAATGCCACTAGGGGGAGCTCCAGGTACTAGTTATGTACCAGTCAGTGCCACCTTCAACTTATGACATATGACTATACATCTACAGCAAATCACTTATCTTAAACTAGTCTATTGGTTTTGCAAAGATATCATTTGCATGTCACTGAGCATTTACCAATTCCTGGCTGTTAGACTAATGTGAAAAAACTCTCTTAGTAACATATAAAGACTACTATCAAAGAATACAAAACTTGTTTTGGTGGACAGCCTCACATGAACTGACCATGGAGGAGAAGACCGCAGACGGAGAGACTGCACTCATCCTGGCCACCCGGGCTGGATTCCTGGAGAACGTGAACATCTTGCTTCAGCATGGAGCCTCCCCCCACAACACCAACGACAAGAATGAGACTGCACTCCTGCTCGGTGAATAATAATAATACTTTTATTTTATATAGCGCCTTTCTCAAACCCAAGGTCGCTTTACATAGTAGGAAGGCAAGGAAACACAATAACAAACAAACAAAACAATACAACAAATACCGCACCATCCCATTTCCAGCAGAAGTGTTGTATAGTGTAGTGGCTAAGGAGCATTAGCCAGAAAAGTTGTGGGTTTAATTCCCGGCGTCCATCATTGTGCCCTTGAGCAAGGCACTTAACCCCAAGTTGCTCTGCGAAGAATGGCCCTTGCAATAACTGTAGGCTAAGTCGCTTTGAATAAAAGTGTCAACCAAATGAATAAGTATAAGAAATATTCATCTGTACTACGTGTGTGTAATGCAAATCTATCTATGTTGACACAAGGCTGATGGAATTATAACTGCAAGAGTAATACACTCTCAAAATGGCTTTAGAGATTACAAATCTATATTCCTGGGAAATCTTTCTTTCGTCTCGTTATTACACCATCTTGCATCAGTGGTATAAACCAACAACTGTCTTTTCCCATTGTGCTCCACAGCTGTGAGGAACAGCTCATACGACATAGTGCAGGAGCTCCTCATCGGGGGCGCCTTAGTGAACCAGGTGTGTCTGAAGAGCTGGACAGCCACTCACGAGGCGGCCAAGGTGGGCTGCTGCGACGTCCTGATGCTCCTACTGAGGCAGGGGGGCCACGTGAACGGCCGGGACGGGCACGGGGTCACGCCGCTGGGGGTCGCCGCTGAGTACGCCCATCCAGACGTCCTGCAGATACTCGTCGCTCACGGTAAGCTGGACAAAGATTCTTTAGGAGAATAAAGATGAGGGTGTCTGGTGTTAAGACACGAAACACCAGATGACCTCAGGAGACATCACTGACGATGTGTCCACGTTGCACCGTAGGTGTGTCATAGGATAGAGGTTGTACGATCTGTGATGATTATCTGTGGTCAAAGAAGCAATTGTTGTATATCACCATCCTGAACTTGTCACTGTTGTAAACCTTAAAATTATACTTTCCTCTGCTTTCCACTAGGTGGCGACGTGACTGCACAGGCTGCCAATGGGGACTCAGTGCTGTATGATGCTTCTGGCTCAGGAAATCTGGACTGTATGAACTTGCTACTGGAGCATGGTGCAAATCCCAATGTGGCCAGCATGTGTTCCCAGCTGCCTATCCACCGCGCTGCATACGAAGGACATTATCTGTGAGTGATACAGTTACAATACAATAACACACACCATGATCTTTGGACTTAAAAGCCCAAATAAGTCAGTTAAGATTCCTCATAGTAATTGAATGAATATATGTGGTTGTGTCTTTGGGTCAGTATTGTGTAGTTTCAGACACTTCTGTGCAGAGGTGGCTGACCCAGCTTCAGAAAGTTAAAAGCCAAACCACATACAGTATTAGTTCCAAACATTCACTAAACCAGTGGATTCCAATTAGCAGGAGTCTTCAGCCAGGTAGTTCAGCTAATTACTGAAATCACCTGTGTTAAATGCACCTGTAGAATCAAAACATGGTAAGACTTTGGCGGAGACATTGGCATCTATGGATTTGACGCTCAAGAGATAGAACAATTTTCTAAACTGGCGTCGACCTTTTTACTCTATGAAGCCAGAGTTACCTACCTTGGCCTCCGTGGTCATAATGATGGACATTCCTCTGTCCACTGAGTGGCCTAATACAATTCCCAATATTCCTGAATCAGGGCCTTGAAGACTCTGATCCCTATCACCACCAAACGGGCCGTCCGCATCTCGGGCATGAGCCCGGTGCACTCGGCCGCCGACGGGGGCCACGCCGACTGCCTGCAGCTGCTGATCGAGCACGGCTTCGACGTCAACCCCGTCCTGGCGAAGTTCATCTCGGAGAAGTACGGCGACATGCGCCGCAGCGCCCTCTACTTCGCCGTGTCCAACGGCGACGTCACGTGTGCCGAGACGCTGCTCCGGGCCGGCGCGCGGCCTGACCAGGACCCTCTGCGCTGCCTCATGGTGACCGTGCGCGCCCGACGCTATGAGCTGACGAGCCTGCTGCTCAAGTACGGCGCCGACATCAACTGCTACTTCACGGCGCTGTGCGACACCGTCTTCCCCACGGCGCTGCAGTATTGCCTGGGCGACGAGATGATGATGCGCCTGCTGCTCAACAACGGCTACAATGCCGAGAGCTGCTTTCGCTGTCACCACCGCGAGGGCTGGCTCGAGGCCACCGTCTGGAAGGAAGTGCATGCCATGCTTTACAGCTATTGCGCTGACCCAGAAAAACTAGCTGTGAGTATACACTGAGTGAAACGGTTTAAGTAAGTTTGGATGTTTGGATGCTGGTGGACCAGAGTATGTAGTTAAGTGACAGAACTGGTTAAGGGCTCATATATTAGGAGGTTTACCACTTACCTTGTGTTCCCTCACTCAGGTTTGTCATTAAACCATTCATCTCAGAACAGACAACTCCTGGTTTAATGACTTCTTGTCCTTGCAATCCACCCCCCCCCCCCCGTCTGTCCAGTTCTGTGATTTCATCGGCGTGCCCTCGATGGCCCACTCCGCGGGGCGAGTCGTGCAGATCTTGCTCGACTACGTACGACACGTCCCCCTGTGTCACCGGCTACAAACAATTCTGGAGCATCAGCAAGAGTGGCCAGAGATTTGTCACACGCTCGGTGAGTCATCCGTCCCTCAAGATTGTCTCCTAATTTCGAACCGCTGACTAAGTACACATGTAAATGCAGGACAGGAGAGACATAAACAACTCTGTTTTGGCTCTTAGGAAACCCACGGTCCCTGCAGCACCAGTGCCGACTGGTCATCAGGAAGCACATGACGACGAGAAGGCTATCTGACCCAGAGTTCATGGAGACCGTCCCGTTTCCCCCCACAATCAAGAACTATCTGATATACAAAGAGTATGACCTTTATGGCAACATGTAATTCAAGAATATATGTTTTTGTATAGCAGTGATTTTGCACAAGTGAGTGTGGGAGTGTATGAATTTATTTCTGTAAAAACAATATTTTTGCACCAGTTTGTATATTCAACAGCATGATGGATGTAAATGGATTGTAAATTCTACTGAATATTATATTATTTCAATTTGAAATAAAATGTTGAAATCTAGATGGAGCCCTCGACTAAGTGCTTCTCACTCAGACGTATTTTCCAAATGCTCAGTGTGTCACAGTAAGTAGCTTCTGCTGTTGTTGTGATAACAGCATTCTGTCAACCGGAGCCAGTGGTGCAGACAGAGACTGTGGACATTGTGTTCCTGACATGCCCACATAGCCAAGTACCTCTGCTCTCTACCCTGTCTCTTGTGACGGACAGCAATGCTATTCAAGAGTGACAGTGAAAGTAATGGACTGTTACTTACACACACACACACACACACACACATACACACACACACACACACACACACAGAGAGAGAGAGGTGCACTGTCACACACACATAATCTCACACACACACACAGAGAGAGAGAGAGAGAGAGAGATGCACTGTCACACACACATAATCTCACACACACACACACACATGAAAAAGAGAGGGGGGCACACACTGTGTATCTGGTCACACAAATCTGAATAAACAGACGTGGCATCCGACAGGATCAAATGAAAGTATGACGGGCCTCATTACATCATTTCTGACCATTTTCTAAACTCCCAAAAGCAGATTCACCACTCTTCCCAGACAGTTGGCGGATTAGCATGTGACAGCTCCCTCTGTTTCAGTGTGGGGGAAAAAAGACATCTAAATCCAAATGACGACATTAACTAGAGATTGGGGCCAAGGAAAGTGGCTGGGTGCCGGAGTTCAAATCCATACAATGGCCCCTAAACCTCCTGCTGCCTGCCACTGCTGATAAAAGCTCCAGTGATAACCCTCTTTTCTTTCATTAGCTCACTGACGCACTGAGCTGGGGCCTTGTGGTATTTTTGGTACCCACTTCAGAAAAAAAGAGAAAGGCTCTAAGCCAAGGCATAGCTGCACGGCTATGTTACACACACGATAGGCATGCTCTGGGTGATGATGTGTGATAGTGTACTCGAGTTAAAGATGTAAGCAAAATTGTGTTTGAAATTACCTGTAAACATAAGTTACAAAGTTTGGTGTTCCATTGAGTGATACAAACAGATTCATCAATATTTAAAACACTTTCATGTTTAGACTTAAGAGTCCTAGGAAGGGTTAGTCAAATTCAATTTATGGTCTGTATAAAGATACAGATATAATGGTTCTGTATATGGCATACAGTCAGTGGTGTAGTCTAGTTAGCTGTAGTGGGTATACTGTGATCAACCCCAAATACGTATCCTTGCCTATTTTAAGTGGGTATACTGAGAAGGTGATGCTTTTTAAGTGGGTATACTACATAGTCCTGCGTATCACACCACTGCATACAGTACAAAGTAATCATCCTAATTGTGAAGATTTTTTTGGTATGATTAAACATTCTTAATTATGGGTAAGTTACTTACACTCGTTTTAAACATAAATTAAACCTAAGAGTCCCCAATGAAAGCCATGGCATCTTCATGGAATCCACCATTAAACAGTCAAATGTATAGCTGAAACAAATCGCACAATATCCTAGCAACCAATGTTGCATCATTGGTACTGGTGGTGAATGTTCTTTGGTGCTGTGCTTGCTCCCCTATTTCTGGGGACAGCAGGCCTTGTTTTGGACACGAACAATGCCGCAGAGATCCACTGACAGGCCTCCATGGAGGTGGTGGGGGGGCGGCTGCCCACTGAGCTCACATTCTTTTTGTGGCTCTGTCCGTCCATCCCCATTGACTCCCAAAAAAGCAACGGCATCATGGGTTGGCACTTTGTTAAGCATCCCCTCTGATCCCCCTCTTAAGGCTCCTCCGGCAGCTGGTCCGATTAGAGACAGGGGCAGCAAGCGAGCGACCCCACACACAGATAGCAGAGCATTCTCCAAACCACCTCCACCCGATTGGAGCAACAGTTCCCAGAGACACTTTGAGGGGACCGAGAAGAGGACCATCGCTCAGTGACTCATTTCATTGAAGGTGAATCTGGACTAGTCTTCACACGCAGGACGGCCATCATGAGCGAGTTTGGCTACCGCCGGGAGCTCAGCAAGTATGAGGACATGGACGAGGACGAGCTGCTGGCCATGCTCAGCCCCGAGGAGCTCGAGGAGCTGGAGAAGGAGCTGGCCGACATCGACCCCGACGCCAACGTGCCCGTCGGGCTCAGGCAGAGGGACCAGACGGAGAAGACGCCCACCGGCACCTTCAGCCGTGAGGCGCTCATGAAGTACTGGGAGAGGGAGACCCAGAAGCTGCTGGAGGAGGAGATGATCGGCTCTAGCCCTTCACAGGTCAGTAACTCCCCCCCAACTTCACAGAAACGCCTTGAAGTCACTGACTACCCTTTATTCTTTTCTGCGCGCTTAAAGCAAATGTGTTAAAAAAGAACACAACTTGTGTTGTTTTTAACACACCTCTATGTCCAGATAGCACAACACATTGCCTTTATTATACTGTGTACACTCTTACAACAAATGTGTTGAAAATAACACAACTAGTGTTGTTTTTTTAACACATCTCTGTCCAGATAGGGACAACACATTGCTTTTATTATAGCCTACTGTGTACACTCTTACAACAAATGTGTTGAAAATAACACAACTAGTGTCTCTGTCCAGATAGGGACAACACAGTTTGTGTTGTTTCTAACATACAGTATTCATTTTAAAAGTGTACACAGAATGACAATGCATACTGAAATCAGTGTAGGTCTTGGCAAACATTATTGTGTTATTTGCCCATTGCCAAAATTAAATAGTTTGTATATTGTGCATATCACTACCTCAGAGGTTCATTATGAAACTTATGTTTCTTATTATTATATACGTATAATATAATGCGTTTAAAAATAAAGTGTTTATAATCGTATAATATAATGCTATATAAAATTGAAGTTAAACATGTAACATCAAGCGATGAAAATAATGCTGATTCAATTCTTAGATATTAAAATACAAGCTTGAAAATCTGAAGATCTCTGACTTGATTTCCAGGAGTTTCAGGCACATGAAGATGCGAAAAGTGATGATGAGGAGGAGTGTGTGACAGAGAGTGACACCTCTGAAGATGAGAAGGACAAACATGAGGCAGATGAGAAAGACAAAGATAAGGATGATGTCAAAGAGAAAGAGGAAGAAGAAGAGGAAGAGAGTGAGTCTGAGGAAGAGAGTGAGTCTGAGGAGGCAGTGACTGAGGAAGAGGAGGAAGAGGAGGAGGATGAACAGGAGAAACCAGAAACTAAACAGGAGGTTGTTAAACAAAACTATCTGGAGGTACCAAAGCAAAGCTTTCACCAAAACCAAGATTTCCCCTTACGAAGAAGCCCGCGTCCTCCAGTAGAAGACCCACTTAGAGCGGCTACTCCAAATCAGTCTTCCAACAGTGAGAACCCAACAGTAGTGGACGACGTCCTGGAGAAGATCCTGGCCAATGACCCGGACACCACTGAGGTCAACCTCAACAACATTGAGGACATCTCGAAGGAGAATCTTGTTCGCTTTGCCGAAGCGTTGCGTTCAAACACCCACGTCACCAACGTCAGCCTGGCCAACACTCACGCCGACGACCATGTGGCCTTTGCCATCGGCAAGATGCTGAGGGAGAACAGCTCCATCATCCGCCTCAACATCGAGTCCAATTACATCACTGGCAAAGGTGTGCTCGCAATGGTGCAGGCCCTGACGAAAAACAAAACCATGACAGAGCTCCGATTCCACAACCAGCGGCACATCTGCGGGGGCCAGGTGGAGATGGAGATGGTGAAGCTGTTGAGGGAGAACACGACCTTGCTGAAGCTGGGCTACCAGTTTGACCTGCCGGGCCCCAGGATGAGCATGACGGGCATCCTCACCCGCAACCAGGACTACCAGAGGCAGAGGCGACTGCAGGAACAGCGGCAGCAAGGCGGGGCTAATGCAGGGGCATCGGCGGTCAACCCTCGCACAAGTGCCCTGCAGAAGAACACCCCGACGCCGTCGCCTTACGGATCGCCCCGAAGCTCTCCGTGGTCTTCCCCTAAGTTTCCACGCAATGAGTTGGCCGCCAAGAACGCTCCACCTGCGCCTCCTCCTCCTCCACCTCCTCCTCCTCCACCACCACCTCCTCCACCCTCCATGCCAGCGGTGGAGAAGAAGAAAGCTCCAACCAGGATGATCGCAGAGGTCATCAAACGGCACGAGGAGTGCAGTAACAACCAGGAGCAGGCCCCTTTAAAATCCAAATCTAAAACCAAGAGTAAAAAGGGCAAGAAAACCGCGAACAAAGTGAAGACGCCCAACATTCTTAAGGAACTGAAAAACGCTCTGAGGCCTATAGACAGAAAGGCTGAAGAGCTGCCCAGGCCCTCCACTCCCCAGAGGTCAAGCCATGACGAACTAATGGCAGCCATTCGTGGAAGCAGTGTAAAATCCCTCAGAAAGGTAAGATGATCACTTCCTACATATGCTCATCACTAGCCATGTCAAACACATGACAGGCGACAGCCATTATCATCAGCTGATCTTCACTTTCCAGAGTTTAAATTAAAAATAATAGTACCAGACGGCCATTAATGCATTCTTAGTGGTGAGTTTGATTCTGCTAAAGCTCTTAGTGTTTGTAATAAAAAAAAAGTCACAGTAGACATTATGTCATACTGGCATTGCATTCAGACATCTGTTAGAGGTGCTAACAGGCTTTTTGGGCTTGTTGAAGAATGAGGCACCACTCCGCTTTGCTTTCACATGCATTCCTGAGATTGTGAAGCATGCGCCTCATTCTGCTGAACCTGTTTGAAGGCAGGGACACACAGGCACTTCTGTCCCAATCGCTTCCTTCTGAAAGGAACGAGTACAAGTGCCAAACGAGATGACAATGTGGTGGAGGAACACTTTATCAGGTCCTAAAGCACTAAGACATAGTGGCCAATCAAACGGCCCTCTACAGAGCACGTTATGCTGTGGCCTTGGAAAAATCTGTGTTACCATGGGATGACAGACAGTGACCCTGTGAAATTCCTGCCACTTAATGCAACTATAAATAGCCCCCCATTTTGCCCAGTTGCGATAAGACAAATGCCTCCCAGGCTGGGGCACTTGACAGCGAGACAAAACAAAACACTCTTCATTGGGCTCAATGAGAGGACTCTTTCTCTCAGTGGAAAGAAAACATTATTAAGAAAATTGTTTGATGGATATTTGTCAAGTTGATTACTCCATGTCCTTTCTACACATTTATGGCATATGCAGTATATAATTTATACTAGTATACTATCTATACTGTCAGATGTTATAATAATAATAGTCGGTACATTTGCTGAAGATTTATTTTATTTGATCTATCTATCTATTTAGATGATTTATTAAAGGTGTATTTTACTTACTTGTTACAGGTGGAGATACCGCATCACCTTCGATAATCCGTTTCAGAGTCTCTGGGAGTGCAGCAGGATGCATTGAAGATAGAAGGAGTTTACTTCTAAAGGGGGAGAACCTGGATATTTGCACTGTATGTGTAATACTTGGAATACTAAAACCTGTTTTTTTTCTATGCCATTGGGACTGAATTATATTTATACTGTATATGACAGTCTTTTACTGCCTTTGAAGGTTTTAAGATTTTTGAAGATTGAAAAGAAAAATATTTCACTTGTGTACAAATGTAAATACTTACTAAATATGAGAAAATAAAATGTGCAGTGTGCACACTGTATTATTCAACCAAAATATCACTGGATTTGTCATCCGTTCGGTAACAACATGAGGATAACTTTTCCACCAGTTGCCATTTACTCAAGAAAACGGAGTCTCCAGTTCAATTCCATTATACTAGAGAAGCAGCCAAACCATAAAACAATTTGGTTGCCGGCTGTGGAGCAGGCCGCTGCTTTGAACACCACAGTGCAGATGGCATGGCCTCTGGAGTCCATATCTCAGTGCCAGCCGAAAAGAATCCTATTCTCAGGGAGGGTCAGGTGGTGAGGCCGCCTGTAACCAAAGCAGGGCACAAATGAGTCAGCTGGAGCAGGAGGAGCATTAGTTATATATGTATCTGAGCTTGCCTTAATCCAGTTCCTTTGCATTTGTGTGTCTTGGAAGGGCTCCCTGTTCCTAAATCCACTCTGCAGCTGTTCCGGCCAAACAGGAAAATGTTTTTAGCAGTGGCCGAAACAGCAGCAGCGGCCAGAGCAGCTCTGCTGATTGAACCATCCCAATTCCCACAGCACGGAAAAAGACTTAGTTATTGTCCTTCGTGACCACAGATAACATGAACCCGTATCATCATTAAAAGTAGAAACCATGCTTATACATCATAACAGTCGAACAGTCTTATCATAACAGCAAAACACACACAGTCCTTGTTGCACACAGCTTTGGATAGGACATGATAACAGGTTGTTGTCCTCACAGGATGGACATTTTAAATGGATTGTATTACATCAAAGCATGCTCTATACTGACTTGCTGGACTGTTGGCATTTCATTAGATTTTTGAAAAATAAAAATATACCTGCACACTGTTTGTATCTTTTTATTTTTCAATTGTCGGCTAAGCCTTATATACATACAGTATATATGTTTAAATTTGTAGATGTGTGTGCACTGCACTCCACTCATTGATTTCATTAGATTTTATCAGACATCCATTACAGATAGTTTTCTGAACTAGAACTGCTGACTAACCCTTAATGTGACAATATAGCCATTATCTAAATCATTCAATAATAATCTCTTTGTTGTCTTTTCTGAATTGTAGTTGGTAACATCAAGCGTATGGAAGCGGTGGAAGTGGTGCAAAAAACAGTAATCAGGAAATCAGTATAGATTTATTATATCTGGATGCTAAGGAATCAAACTGAAAACTGAGGCTGTAGATTTGGTGCAAAGTTCCTGAGTGATATTACAATAGGCCACTTGATGAGAGGGATAATCAGATGGTTTATAGTGTGGTATATGGCATTCAGAGAGGGTCATGGGAATCTTTCAGCCATACTGGGTCTGACTGCCAGACCACTGTCTAGAAAACAACTGTGCTGTAATCATAACCAACTCTTCCCTCGAGACCCAATCAGTTGAGCTAAATCCAGTTAAGGTTAATCCACATATCCACGAGTTATGTCATTTTGAACTTGCCCCAACCTTTCGGCCATTTACTGATGTGTTGACTTGTTTTGAAGCCTGATTAATTCCCAAATCTGATCTCTTTGGATCAAACCATAGAGCTGGCACCGATCAGTACGAAAATGATGGCACGACATTTCGGTCAGCAATGAAGTGACAAGAAAATTATAAACAGCAAACTATGACATAACATAAAAACTTCTACCGCTGTACGACCTAGAGCATCCTCACCAACTGTGTCACAGTATGGTATGGCAACTGCTCAGCCTCCGACCGGAAAGCACAGCAGAGGGTGGTGAAAACTGCCTCGCATCACTGGTTCCTGACTCCACTCCATCGAGGCCATCCAGGGTAAGCGATGGATGCTTGCATAAGGTGCGCAGCATCATCAAAGACTGTTCTCACCCCAAGCACAGACTGTTCCCCCCACTCCCCTCCGGGAGACGTTACAGGTCTCTCCGCACCCGAACCAGCGGATTCAGAGAAAGCTTCTTCCCTTGCGGCTGTGACCCTGAACTCTAGCTCTGCACCCCTGTGACAACCAACTAAGCCCCTCCAGATGCCTCCTTGCCTGTGCCTGTTGTGGTGTCCACAACCATGGCAACCTTGACAGGGACAACAAGGAGGCGGACGTTCTGTCCCTCAACAGCCCCCTCCCCCCGGACAGTTACACTACCATATCCCATCCATATTATTCTATTTATATTTATAAAATGTAATTACACTTATACATAACCATATTCTACAGCTCTTTATACAGTTCTTACTGCACATACAGTACACTTAATTTTTACTACTTGTGCAATATTACTGTTACTACACTGCACATATCTATACATACTGTAAATATATGTCTGTACCGTTCATACTGAATATCCAAATGTATTGTTTTTTTTATAATATTACTGTTAATACACTGCATATATCTATATTATTTTTACTAAACTTGTACATGTTGTTTATACACTGTTCTTACTGCATCCATATCTATTCTGCTCTTGGCTACTGCTAATACATTGCATATATTTATATTTAATTTATATTACTCTTACCACTTTCTTAACTGTATACTACAGTCTACACGGCACTATATGTGTTATACTGTCTATACTGTGCATATCACATTGCACTTTTCTGCTACTTTGCACTTCTGGTTAGACGTAAACTGCATTAAGTTGTCTCTGTTCTTGTACTCTGGACAATGACAATAAAGTTGAATCTAATCTAATACCAAAGTATCAAAAAATCGTAAAGTAAAGTTTTAGGGATGTGGAGATCCCATTTATATTCTTTGACCATCAAGAATTTAACATTTTTCAGAAAGAAAATAAAAGTTGTTTATGTGAGGAATTTTGTAGTGGGAGTGTCACTCTTTAGCTCAGAGTGACTTTTGACTGAGCCGCTCTCTTGTCCATTGCTCTTGCTTTCTCAGCCTGGCTGGGGGCATGGCTGCAGGCCAGTGGTAGGGCTGGGTCTCAGGTGGATTTGGAGGGTGCCAATGGGCCAGTGGAAAGTGCCATACCTGCTCTAATCCCCCTCAATTCCAACAGAGCAGATGAGTTGGGAGCTGTTGTTCAGGCAACCAAACCATCGGCTGGACGAATAGAGCCCGTCACGCGAGGCTGTGGCCATGGGAGACGGCGGTGACCTTATGGGCAGCATAAGGCACATGATGTCTCAGGCTTTTTTTCCCTCTCACCTCAGCGAGAGAGCAACATGACTCATACACCCTCATCTGCACAACAAACGTATAAGTATACTATAAGTATACTCTTTTGATCCCGTGATGGAAATTTGGTCTCTGCATTTAACCCAATCCGTGAATTAGTGAAAACACACACAGCACACAGTGAACACACAGTGAGGTGAAGCACACACTAATCCCGGCGCAGTGAGCTGCCTGCTACAACAGCGGCACTCGGGGAGCAGTGAGGGGTTAGGTGCCTTGCTCAAGGGCACTTCAGCCGTGGCCCACTGGTCGGGGCTCGAACTGGCAACCCTCCGGTTACAAGTCCAGAGTGCTAACCAGTGGGCCAAAGCGCTCTGGACTTTAGTAACATGACGTGAAAGCTGTAGTCATATTAGCTAGTCACAGTGAACCACATTTTCCGATTTTCACATTTAAAGGGCAAGTGGTGATATCTGAGGTCAATCCACCCTTAGCCCAAATTATACCCTCTCACAGGGCACTCTGTTGTCATTGCATCTGTTGTCATATTAATCAAACTTGTGCACGAGTGATGAGAAATGCACAGTGGCATCCTGTGAGTGTGTTGGTGTGTGTGTGTGTGTGTGTGTGTGTTGTGATGAGGCCGTCTAGCGCCTCTGTCAGCACACCCACCAGGCTTTGGGGAAACACCTAGTGGACCATGCCTCGGAGGTCACCCAAGGCATCAAGTTAAAACACCAACCCACAGGAGGAAGTTAAATATGACAGCCGGCCACTTTGGTATGTATGCTACACACACTTCTTATGCACGAGTGCTCACTCCAGTTCACACACACATACACACCATATCACAGCTTCCAGTTCACTCACACGCCATAGCATAGGCTCTAGTTCACTCACACACCATAGCCTCTAGTTCACACTCACACACACCATACCATAGCCTTCAGTTCACAAACACACCCACACACCATATAGCCTCTAGTTCACACTCACACACACCATAATATAGCCTCTAGTTCACTCACACCAACATGCACAGACCATACTAACACATACAAAGTATCACACTCTACACAAACACACCTATAGCAAAGAACTCCCTTATGACGTTTCTCCTGTCAGACACTAGTGAATGCTACATCTTTCAGGGTTCCCACTCTGTAAAATTACATGACTTTTCCCTGACTTTCTTTGGCAAAAAACACCTGAATTTCCATGACTTACTATATAATGTGTATGTGTATAATGGTACAATATACCGACCAATGATTTTGAGCAGCCATCTAACGTTCAAGAATCTATTACTTTGGTAACTCAGATGAATAAATGGGCATTGAATAAATAAAATTGGGCTACTCAAGCAAGCAGTAAAGCTTAACCAGTCTGCGTGGAATTATATTTGTATTAATGTATTTTGGCAAGAATTTTAAAGTGCTACAACAAAATTCCCTGAAATCCAATCCAAAATTATAAAATTTCCTGACTTTCCAAAAGTCCATGATATTCCAGAAATTCCATGACCCGTGGGAACCCTGATCTTTGCTTGTGCATGAATGCATATGCACATACATTAACATACTGTACACGCACGCAAGCACGCACACACACACAAAATGGTTAGTGACAATTAAAAGCACAAAGTCTCATAAGAATCTGTAAATATTAACATTTATTTGAGTGTACGACTTAATTCTTTTTCCAACCTATGTTTGAAAGTCTGATGTCTGTGTGTTTTCTTAATGCAAAGCTATTTCCTGTTGAGGAACAACTGAAAGAGAAATTGATAAAACTCAAGACAACAACTGCTCTGCATATAAAAAACAAAACAAATCATTCTGCATTTGTCGCTACTAGTGTTCCCACGGTCTGTCAGTAGCCACGTCCCTGTATGTTACGTCAGTGAATCAAGCTATGGCCCCAAGCTAGCGCCCCATAGGGGAATGAAAGGGTTAATCTAGTGTTTGTGAGCAGTGGCCATTAGTCACGTGACTCAATTATTAAGGTAACAATGCAGCAGGTTGGCATGATTAAAAAAAAAAAAAAACAAAGAAAAAGAAATAGATCACCGAGACGTTGTTCCCTCGTTCACCGATCATTTACTTGAATGCGGCCCTGATTCGAGCATTGAAGACCCATGATTCCTCTTCCGAGTTTCGGGGGGGTGGGGGAGTAAAAGATATACATGACGACATCGACGATACGCTAGTGTTGAATTTTTAAAAACAAAACAAAAATTAAACAAAATTAAACAAAAATAGAAACAGAAAAAAAGTATGCACCTGTAAAGTTAGAGTTACGGCCTACGGGTATGCTGTAGTGTTGCATTTTTGCGTAGTGTTCAATTTCTTTTTTTTCCCCCCCATAATGGATTTTCAAGGGTTGCTCCAGAGAAGAATTCTTTGTTGTTTAAATACAGTTATGATATTGCCCTGTTCCTATGTAGTGGATATCTGCTTCTTGCTATCTTTTTTTGTTTCATTTTTTATCTTCTCAATTCGTGCAAAAATATAACAGACTCATACTCTTGAGTAAATTTACAAAAATCAATTTCATCAACAGCAATGGGCCTGGATATTCCAAAGAGTTGATTCTCGAGAAAAATAATAGTGCTAAACTAGATTTCGATAAGAAAAAGAAATTGAGTACAGAAGAATAAAGGTATGAAAATAGTGTTTTCACTTTTGACTGACATTACAACATTAAGGGTTCCATCAGTTCTGATCCATAGTTCTCCCTTTGAACTGATGGAAAAAAAAAATCAACTCTACAAATCAAGAAAAACTTGATGTAAAATTGCACGTTAATAAAGAAAAAAAAACTTTACAGAGGATGACAAACCTTTACAGATTAAATGAGGTATTGCACAGATTAATGATAAAAAAAAAGCTTAAAGGCAACAAAAATATACAGAAGAAGAAAAAAAACTGATAGAACATTTACATTATAATTTGAATAAGATTTTAGAAAGACAGGAGCAATTTAGTGTCATTATTACTTAGGAAGGGGGGGGGTCACTAGTCATCCCATTCATCATCATCATCAAAGTCTTCCTCTTCATCATCATCTTCATCTTCATCTGATTAAAACACAAGGGGAAGATGTATATTAGTTCCAGATGCATTTGACCACAAAATAACTTTAATAACTAAAGACAAACATTCACAGTGATTGATGTGTGCCATTAGGAAGGCTTTATGGACACTTCTCCAAAAAGTATAGCAGTTGAACAGAAATAATATCAACAATTTATGGTTCATTAGAAAGCCACTGAATAGCATCAAATGGAAATTCACAATCACAGTAAGGGATTTGTAACCTTTCAAAACCCACAGATCACTAAATTCAACCACCAAAAAACTGGAAAACAGGGAAAACAAAACTCGGCTTCAAACTGATTCAAATCCCAACATTAGACCCCTTAAAAAATGTAGCAGTAACACCAAGCTAAAAAGACTGAAAAAAAGGCAATGCGACTGACAAAAAAAGTGTATAATTCGCTAAAAAGCACTACATTTGGCAACCCTAATGATCTAATCTAATACATATTCTGGGCATTAGGGGTAAGAAATGAGAATAAGGATAGCCGAGAAACATTGAGATACAACTGAACACTATATTGGACTTTAAACATTATTGTTGTTAAGACATATGAGCATATGACATATGAGTCAACTCAAAAGTTACAAAGACGAAAAAACAGATTTTGAGGCTGTGAGAGTGGGTTGTTCAGCAGATATGTTGGTGTACATTTGGCAAAGTGCGTCAGTGTGGGTGGGACAATAAATAAATAAATAAATAACATAAAAATCGAGTAAGTTGATGCCTTTTCTACTGCAGGGCTTCAATATGAACTTTTAAAAGCCCATCCATCTGCTCATAATACACTGAGCATTTGGGGAACTTAAAGTATTACGGCCTGTAACAATAGGAGCTATTGGAGGTCCTAATCTCTCAGTTTTATTTTACTCCTCACTCATACTTAGGTTTGCTTCCACTTTGCAAAGACAACATCAAACTGTTCAGGTTATGTGCATACACAGGAAAAACAATTACACACAAAAACATGACTGACTCTTCTCCATTATTGTGTTGCATGCTCCAAATGTAAAGCACTTTGAGCTGCATACTGTGTATGAAGCTATACAAATAAAGCTTATTATATTACATACACATTGCCAAGGATTAAACTTAAAAACAAATTAAGACCCTCTCCTTTCTGAAATTGTTCTGGCCACTGCATAGACCCTTTCAACTGCATAAACAAACATGTCCATTCCTAAGGCATTTCCAGCAACACAGAAAACAACTTGAAGCTAATAATAACTTGGGGACATAAAAAGTATCGGCGTTGGTTTTGAGCATTTCAACCAGAAACCCTGTAGGAGCAGACTGAAAGGGTCTATAGAAGTTTCAACACAGGAGGAGACCTCAAAGGATGAAAAGCGATGAAGAGTTGATGAAAAACGATGAAAAGTTAACGAAAAGCGATGAGTTGCTCACCAGAGGAGTGGATGGCCTTGCTCCTCTTCTGCATCACCTCCATCAGGGCTCCCACGATGCCCGCAGACGGGGCCGGAGCGGACGGGGCCGAGTCCGGGCCGTCAATCACCTGGACAAGCAGTCACATGACACACCACACATCAGCCCACATCCACTCAACAGCCTCTACCCACCACTCGCCTGCAGCCCTTTACATAACTGCATACCCAGGTTCTGTTCACTTTACAGTAAACAAGCCTTAGTTTAGCCAAAACACATATTACATCACACGATCTATACAAGAATTTACTAAGAAGTAGATAGATGTTCTAGATTTATTTATACATAATGATTGGTAAATTCACCAATGGATGTACAGCATCATGGATGAATTCCTCAATCATTAAATTACATTACAAACATGTAATGAATTCCTGCATTAACTATCCTATTCCTTAGGAATACGCATAATTAAGGTCTTTAGCAAAGGTCTACACAAAGAAGAATGTTGCCATTTTCATTCGATCCTGTATTTCTACGCAATAATTAAATGTCAGTGGAAATCATAACCTTTAACATGACATTTGAATTTAACTAAGGGACGACAGAAATGACAACACAGTAACAGTCATCAGTTCAGCTGAATTAAGTGTTAGTGGCATATCATAAATGTTAAGTTAAATGATTTAAGGTTAAGTTCAACTGAGGACCAATCATGCGCATGCTGTGCAACTGATCTAATAGAGGGGCAGGCCTGGGGAGCGCTGTGGCGCAGCTGACTACAGCAGCCATCCACGGGCCAACGGGCCCACGGGAGCCCAGGTTAGAGTCCGAACCGGCTCATTTCCTGATCCAACCACATCTCTCTCTCTCCCACTTGCTTCCTGTAACTCTCTTCACTGTCCTATCAAATTAAAAGTATAAAAGCCACCACCCCACCCCCAAAAAATAAATAAATAAATATATATGAAAATATATATATATATGAGTTTGGTTCCAAAACGCTATATCCTCCATTTTAATGAATTTTCTTTTTTTTTTAAACTTTATTTTCCAAGTAATTTCTGTGAAAATTTAAGAGTATTGTAGTTTGATGTATCTTTACTCAATCAAAACAACAGAACTGCAATTTCATTGATATTACCTGAAATACACAATTAAATAACATGATTATTAATCATGTAATGACTTGTAGCGTTTTGGAACCAAACTCTTCATAAATAAACAGCGCAGGAGGCCTGCACTCACAGTCTTGAGCTGGATGCCCTGTCGTATTTGGTCAAGGAGTGCGTCGCGGCCGATAGACGTGGCGGCGGGCTTGTTGTTGGCCTCCACCTTCTTCAGCTGGGCGCCGCCGCGGATCTGCTCCAGCAGCGCCGACTTGCCCCCGGTGCCCGGTGAGTCCAGCCCCTCCCCCCCGCCGTTCTCAGGCGGCGGGGGCGGCCCCGGGGGTGGAGGTCCCGGTGGGGGTGGGGGTGGTGGTGGAGGAGGGGGCGCTCCTCCTCCTCCTCCTCCTCCTCCTCCTCCACCCATGGAGGGAGAGGAGGCAGCAGAGGAAGAGGAGGAGGAGGGAGGGGGAGGTGGGGGAGGCCCTGGTGGAGCGATGGAGGCGTGGGCAGGCTGGGGTGGGGGAGGCAGAGGCCCTCTGGAGGGTGGAGGGGGTGGAGGTGGGGCGGTCATGCCCGGTCTGGAGGGCGGAGGGGGCGGCGGGGCAGAGGAGGGGGCTCGGGAGGGTGGAGGGGGTGGCGCTCCGCGGCCGCGCGCAGGTGGAGGGGGTGGGGGTCCGCCGCTGTGGTGGGGCGGTGGAGGAGGTGGGGGGGCGCCGCCGCCACCGCCACGTGAGGGTGGGGGAGGGGGGGCTGGACATGTCAGGAGGGGGGGGGGGGGGGGGGAGAAAGAGGGGAAACGTAACATGAGATTTCACTTCAGTGAGACTGCAATGATCAGAGCAATGAAGGAGACTGCACATTCCAAAAGGAATCAAAGTTGAATTTCACAACACACACACACACACACCACACACACACACTCTTTCTAGTATCACAGTAAGCACTCAAGAGAGAAGCTCAGCACTGAAACTCAATGAGAGATTACAATAACTCTAAAAAGATATCTGACTCAAAACATTAACCAGAAACGTCAGTGGGCACACATGATGCAGTGTTGAACTTGGCCGGGGCATACGCCTCTGCTTGGTGTTCTTCCAGCACGGCCTACACTAATAAACACACACTCCCCCCTCTGCCATGAGCTTTTCAAAAGAAATTCCCAGCAGTAGCCTGGAATCTACCATCGGAAACTTTTTTCTTTTACTGGACTTTTGCAGTTGAAAACGGTCTGGCCAAGTTAAAAAATGATTGCAAGCACTCAAAATGCACACAATCTCCTCTGATACAACAACTACTGTATACCACTAGTTCTAAAAAGTGGTGACATGCTAACACTGCAGTTATCCTTTGGCACTAAACGAAAAACCACACTAGGGTGACAGAGTAATGCATGCTTGCACACTCAGAAACACAGATACAGTAGTAGCGGAGGGCAGAGCATGACTGTAGTTGGGCAGCCTTAAGCGCTAATTAGAGGTCTATAAACCCACTGCAAAATCATGCAGACAGCGAGAGCAACCTACCATACAACCTAGGCGGTTCTGAAGGACACACACACACACACACACACACACACACACACACAGACGCACGCGCACCCACACACAGAGTGTATAAAAATGTTATTGCTTTGCTGAGGAGGCATTGTGCTTACATGGATTTTAGCAACCACCACAACCATGTCTCACACACACAAACGTACACACACCCCTATGCCGCCCCCCCCACCCCCACACACACACACACACACACACACACACACACACACACCTCTCTATCTGTGAGACACACAAACACACATAGGGGAAACCCATGCACACACACCTTGTCTGCGGAGTTCATTTTTCACCGCCTCCACGCCACCCTTCTTCTCGATGAAGTCGTAGATGACCTTGGACGTCTCCTTGTCTTTGAGCTGGGCCTCCGAGATGCCGCACATGTCAAAGAGGTTCTTCAGCTCAGGGTCCAGGTTGTTCAACTGGAGACGGACGAACAGCAGACGTCACATTTAGAGGAGTTTGATAGCGCGCTAGTCAGTTAGCACCACTGTAATACTTGGCAGTAAACAACTGGCCTACACGGATTACTTGGTCTTTTCATGTTAGCCCCTCAGTAGCATTGAGCTATGCTCACCCTGTGACAAACATACACTGCATAAATAAGGTCATAAACTATGGCCATTAGTACAACTCCTCCACTACAACTGCACCACCCCCTGCTGGTGAAGAGGCTTGACTATGTGCTTGAGTCACAGCATGTTTTGAGCAGAGGGAAGTATTTAGATTGGGTTTGGAGATTAAACTGGATTATTACTGTTATTTCTGATATTCAATCCAGCAGTGAATATATCTGTGTGTAGCGACCTACATGCCCTTGCGCTACATGCTTGGAAATGATCTTCAAACAGGCAGAATTTAACCCCAGGCCTTCACCGTGGGCTATTTTGTGTTGCCTCATCCCCTGCCAACGATGTGTGGAACACAAGATCAGTCAATCATAAGGACTGGCACAGGACTGTTAACAAAGCATAATATCCTTCCCCCTTTGCAATAAAAATAGCACTTAATACCTCCTCCTCATAACTTTATGCATGAGAAGTTTTTTTTCTTCTCCTGTTCGGATAAATATTATCCTCTTTTTTTTTCAGGGGGAGCAAATGGATTATGCAAAAACAGGTTTATGATTACTGTTTTTCGCCCCAAAATCTGCTTGTGTAATGCTTCTGGTTGAGCAATAAGCGGTGGGCTTTGCGACTTCAAACCCAGAAGCGGCTGCTGACTTCTGACGTGGCTGTTGACAGCTGATGACAGGCACATGACGGGAGAAAGTCAAAGCATTGTCTTAAGCCCTCGCATCCGGCTAGAGGCAGATCAAATGCGCCACTTGATTCCGCTGTGCGATGCTGTAACGGGCTGTGCGAAATTAAAAAGCCATCCAGTGTTGTTGACATACTCACATCAAAGCCTGTGTTTGGGTCCCAGCCCACATGTCCAATGTGCCTGGAGAGAGAGAGAGAGAGGCAGAGAGAGAGAGAGAGAGATAGATAGATAGATAGATAGAGAGGAGAGAGAAAGAGAGAGAGGAGATAGATGGAAGAGAGAGAGAGAGAGAGAAAGAGAGAGAGGAGATAGATGGAAGAGAGAGAGAGAGAGAGAGAGAGAGAGAGAAAGAGAGAGAGATGGAAGAGAGAGAGAGAGAAAGAGAGAGAAAGAGAGAGAAAGAAAGAAAGAAAGAAAGAAAGAAAGAAAGAGAGAGAAAGAGAGAGAAAGAGAGAGAGAGAGAGAGAACCAGTTATCAATACATAACATTTACTTCCTCACCTCACGCACACAAGTGCCCACACACACACACATAGGTACCTAGGATGTATACTCCTTGCATGCATATTCATCAGGGCTGGAAATCTGGAGACAGTAAGACCACTGCAGCTCCTCAATAGCCTATATTCACCAGCAACCCTACTCGCCTACAAAGCACCAGCAGTGCTAAATCTCCAGCACCTGGACGTGCGCGCATCAGCATTAATCAGGCCAGCACGACTTTGAGCCTGGGTCCTTCACCCAGCGATGAACTCGACACCCTGGAGGTCTGGTGAACTCAGGCCGGGGCACTCGGGGAGCTGCGGAAGGTCGGCCAAGGTCACACTTATCCTGGATGTCGGAGAGCAGAGCCGAGATCTCTCTGACCTGCCATACGGATTCCACTTTAACCCCATTCCTGAAAATAACGCTCTACGATTTCTCACCCAGGAAGGTCACGTGAGCTAAACATTATGTAGGATTAAAGGGGATATGTCAAAGATGAATGTATGATTTCCGTCTTGGCCAGTGTACTGAGGGGACTGGCCCATTGAGGGACTAGTCCTAGTGAGTCACTGCATTAAAATGATATGGGGCACGGGACCAGGGCTTGGTTCACATTCACGTTGTGAAAAGGGCATTAAATAATACAGGATTAAAATCCATTCGAAGGAGAGAGTAGTCATGAGACACCCACGTTTATATTCCATTTATTAGCTTATGCGCTCGCAGGGATTTAAAACATTTTACTGGGCTTTCTAACGACACGCAAGAGCAACTACACACAAACGCTTTGGAAGGACAACAAATAAATAAAAACAAAATTCTTACTGGAAGTTGCTTGGCGTGCCAATGTCCGCCTTGGTCAGTTTCTTCCGTTTGCCCTTGGCTTTCTTCTCCTTTTTGTTGAAGTTGCTGTGGACAATGTTGTTCATCTGGGAATTGTTATGGAAACGCATGTTGTTGATTTCCGGGTTTTTGATGTCCACGGTGGCCATTGGCAAGGCAGGTCCTGCAAGACAGATGTCAGCATGTCAAACACAAACAAACAAACACACAAACAAACAAAAAACTCACCTCAACTACACACCTTTTCCACCCCCTCAGATCAAGGGATGGAGAGAGAGAGACGTGCAAAATGGGGAGTTCACACCGGGCCATGTGAACGAACCATTCAGGTTCAGACGCCTGCCAGCGGGAGACATGTTGCGCCCTTCTGTGCATCAGAATGGACAATCCGCAGGACACCCTGCCTGCTCTAACAACTGTCTGGCGCCCCATTTTTCGGAAAAGAGCATCGGCCACAGCAGCCTAGCCCAGCCCCAGTCACGGCACCATTTCCATTAGGCTCGGCCAGCAGTCTGGGAGAACAGCTGGGGCCGACACGAACAGCTGGGAGGGACAGCAATCACCGAGATCCTCTCAGAGCAAAACAAACACGCTCACACTCAAAACACACAAACACACACACACACACACACACCCCTTCACAGCCACAGAGTGTGACCCAGTCGCCGAATGGGGCGACACAAAGAGAGAAACACTGCTATGCCAACCCAAAAAAAACGAAGCCCCTATAAAGACCAGCCAACTAAATACCCAATCGTACTTCCTCCCTCCAGTCTTCTGGAGGCTGCTGTGCTGAATGCTAACCACAGCTGAATGCTAACCACATTCCTATAAAAGGAATCAAATGGTCTTCCGTCTCCTTTCCTATCCGCCCTGCCCTTCGTCATGGGTCTGGGGAGCCTCCCTACCTCGGCTCTCGTGCCCAGCTGGCGAGCCAGTGCTGGGGACAGGTGAAGCGGCGGGGCTGGTGCCAGCGGGACTCTGGGACCTGGAGGAGCTGGCCGGAGAGTCGCTCGCCGGGTCCAACAGCAGGTGGCCCATGTCCAGCGCGGAGCATCCGCGGCGCAGCGAGAGGCGGGCGGCCGGCTCGGACAGCGGCCCGTAGAGCTCGTCCTGCGGCAGCACCAGGCAGTGCAGCGGCGCCAGGCAACCGCTGGCCAGCGGGCCGCCCTCCACCAGCTCCTCAGAAGGAGCCGACAGGAAGGTGGTGCAGAACATCATCTTCATGGAGCTGGTAAGGACCAGGCTGGCATGGGGGTGGCAATGACCCGTTGCGGACGTCCTCCCGCAAGTCTCAAGCTACGAAGACACGTTGACACCCACAGCGATTTGGGTTCGGTAGATGCAGTCCCCTGCGACTGCCCTGCGAGCGACTGACAAACTGACTGACTCCGAGTGGCTCGGTATGGGATCATCAAGCTATGCTCAAGGGGCAGTTTTAGGTCACCGTGCTGGCGTCGGGCAACGCCTCTTCCAGCGGGTGCCCATTGAGGCCCGCCCATTTCCCCGGGAAGAGGGGGGGGGCAGTTGTGGTCTAATCCCGGCGAATTACACGCTGCCACTGGCTTTTTACATAACCAGCAAAGCCACCGCTAATCCCTCCCCAACAAATCTCTCAATTCCTCCTTCTGAAACGTGATAAATTGCTGCCGAGCCGGCTGGACGCCGCCCATCACGGAGAGAGAGAGGCCGCAGACTCAGGGGCACAGATGTGCGGTCGGGGGGTGGGGTGGGGTTAACCGCTGACATCTACTTATTAGGCATGCTTGGTACCAAGAATTTGTCTCTTGTTTTATAAGGACGTTAAAGTTGACTGATGTTTAGCCAACGCTTTTATCGAAAATGGAGTAAATCGAACCCGGACTGACCGATTGGCAGTCGGTGACGGTACCGCTGCTCAATCACGTGAAAGCAGTGTCATTCTGTGGCTGGGTATGAATAGGCCCCGTTACTGGTCCATGTCACTCAAACCTCACATTTCCCATTGTAAGCTACATATCAAGCTAGCTACCACCCAATTCACTCATATTCCTTCCTAAGAGCACGGAGGAATATGCACTGCTCCGCTCAGGTTCACAATGCACAGTCAAGTCAGAAAGAAAAGGTTCATCCTCTTAGCCACAAGGAACCCCCTCTCCCTCCCTTTTCTTTAAAGGTCAGTGGTAGAGGGCCGATTTGTATCAAGGAGCTGTAACCTTGGTGGTATTCAAATGCAGCCAGTGTTTCTAGCGGCTTGTCTGGTCACTGAGCTTGAAGCTGCAGGGACAACACACCCAGCCGTGGTGGAGGAAGCTGTCGTGCCCTGGATTTCCTCCAGGGGCTGAGCCACCTATGTATAGCTGCGGAGTTGTGGACTAGCACCAGCAACTTACCTTTTTCCACGTTTCCAATCAGAACGTGTTTGTTGGCTCACTACGCATCCACTGTAAATGCATGCTTCTTTAAGTTTAACTTTGGGTGACTTGTGTCAGGACAAATTACTCTGCTTGCGTCTTGACACACACACACACACACACACACACACATACACACTCTGGGCACAGCAGAAAAGCCTGTGGCCACCATGGGAGGCAGAGCTGTCAAAACACACCCATGCAAATCATGGACGTCAAGCTCCTATCTGTTAGGCCACACTGGAAATGTCACAGAGATTAGGGCCAGTTCTCACCATACCTCCAGGCACCATGCGGGGAGAGAGAAAGAGAGAGGGGGGGGGTGAGAGAGAGAGAGAGAGAGACGCATCAATGTTGATTGGCTATAAGACCCATTAGTGGCGGCGCCCAAAATTCTCGCTAAACGGATTAATATTTTTATTTTATTTTATTTTTTTTTATATTTTATCACAGTGTTCACACACAGAGCTCCAAGGTGGCAGTGGCACTACATCAACAATACAAACGTAACGATAGGGGAGACTTCATAGGGGAGAGGTGCACAAAATGAAACACATTATGCACAAATTGAAGCTTCAGCCTTTGCAGAAATACAAGCAGTTCCTCGACCAGTGTCTGTTAATATTGATAAACGGCAGGGTATAGGAGGGTTTTTGTTGTTTTTCGGCTTGCCCAGATTAAGAATTTGTACAACACACACACAAAAACACTTTTCTAGAACATTCAAACCATATCTGGGATGGGCCAAGCCTTGGGCAATAGAGCTGGCGTCGCCACTAGAGTGGTTCACATATGGTGGGAGGGCAACTAACCCTGAGAGGATTAATTCTTCCAAGCAAAAGTGTGTGTGTGTGTATGTGTGACTGCACACTCATTCGTGTGTGTGTGTGTGTGTGTGTGTGTGTGTGTGGAAGTGTAGGCTTTTTCAAATGGGGAGGGGAAAACATTAGACTTGACACACATCTGGGGGTAGGGGTGGGGTTGGTGCGAGTGAGTGTGTGTGTGTGAGTAATGCGTGTGCGCTGTGCATGTTTGTGTGTGTTTATGCATAAATGTGTTGGTGTTGCTGTGCGTTTATTTTCATGATTTTTTATGAACCGAAAAATTCCAGAGAACTTAATCTGTTACTCAACAGACTGTCTGAAAGTGTATTATGTTATATTAAGTTAAAAAGATTTGGCATCCCTTTTTAATTCACTTTGAAATGAGATTGGGCTTTGGCTCTGTCTAACCCTGCCTAGTGAATTCTTCAACATAAAAAAGCACTACCAAAAAATATGACATTGAATCATATGAAAAGGAGGCAAGTGATTAACAACGTACCATTTGGTGGGTCACGTCTCTTCTCTGCAAAAACAAAATTAAGATGATTAAACAAATGCTGCGTTTGGCGACGGTCAGACGAACGCGTTAGTGAACTCGGAAGAGAGTGAGTGGGTGAGTGAGTCACGGCGAATGCAAAAAGTGCATTTTAAAAGGAGTTTTAGAAGACTTGAAAGGCATGGGTCTTTCGAGTTAGTGCTTTTACTGAGGTGTTTTTAGAGCCCAAATAACAAGTGGAAAAAAAGTGGAAGAACACGTATAACACAATAAAATTGACAGATTGAGAGAAAAAGTGGTAGAAGCTAAAAGGTAGACATATAGAAAAGGAAGGGAAATTTCAAGCAAGCAAGAGAGGAAAGAAGTGCAAATATGCAATATTGCAAAGTAGCTCATCGGCCCGGAGTTCCCCTTGACTAAGACACTGCCACGCTATGGGGCCTTGGAGATAAAGAAGGAGCGAGAGAGAAAGATGGGAGGAAGTGCTTAGACCCTCGTGAAACTCCGGGAGCACCAGCCATTAAAAAGCGCTGACTCCAACGTGTACCTCACGGGTCCCAGAGACTTCAAAGCAAACAAACCAACCAACGAGTTGAGTGAACGAGTCGACAGTGGCGGGGAGGCCAACAAGGGCCCTGGAAGAACAGCGGCCATCATTACAAAGAGGGCCTAAAGTGAGACGCAAGAAAAGGAGATGGAGAGAGGGAGGGAGAGAGAGAGAGAAAGAGAGAGAGAGAGAAAGAGAGAGAGCGAGAAAGAGAGCCCAAAGAGAGAGAAAAAGAAAGAAAGAAAGAAAGAAAGAAAGAAAGAAAGAAAGAGAGAAAGAGAGAGCCCAAAGAGAGACGCAGGAGAAAGAGAGGATGGCTAGATGATGGTGGAGTTAAAAAGACTTGCTAAAATAGCATGGAGGGGGGGGGGGGTCAAATGGAGTGAGTCATCATCTCAGCTATCCGAGCAGTAAGAGAACAAAAGAGAGAAAAGGAAGAGAGGTCTAGAGTAAAAATAGGGGTAAGACTACCAACGCTTGAGCAAAATAAAGATAGAGTCAAATCCAGCAGGTTAACAGTGGAAACCGCCAGTGGAAGAGAAATGAGAGAGTGAGAAACTGAACTAGGGTGGGGTGGGGTGGGGTAATAGAAGGTGGGGGAGGAGTGAGGTGGGGTAATAGTGGAAGGGACAGATGTTAGCAGACAAGTTAGCGCTGACAGCTCACACTCACCGGTTTTCCTCTGTCGCCTTGACAGCAGGTCTGTGGTGGCGCTGCGGAAGCGCTTGGCCTCTTCCTCACTGGCAAAGTTCAGGCCAATCTGGCATGTCTGCAAGAGCAAGCAGTCACACGCATGAATCAGCTGAATTCCTTTGCCCAATATAGAAATAGCAAATAACAAACGAGAAGCCAATGTCCCATTTTACACTCAATAACATCCAATATGATAGTCACACTGTGCCGTCAAGTTTTCGAGAGAGCATGTCTATTTGTCAAATGACAAAATGCCACTAAGAAATGACATTGTCACCACTACATGATTCAGTACTAATAAACATCAATTAGACAAACAAAAAAACAACATGATTAACAACGTAAACACGTCCACACAGTCCCTTCATAATCCAAAATGAAGAGCGTTTCCATGACTCCACACAGCTGATGAGTAAGCTGGTGCAGGTAGAGAGCACATCCTTCCTGGCAGGCTGATTCCTATCAGTTCAACCTGTAGGCCTTATCGCAAGGGTCAGATGCACATACCTCATGGTCTGTTGAGGTCTTTTGCATGACCGTTGAGCCAAAGCTTTCCACATAAACACAGGATATAGAAAGATACACGAAAGAACACGAAAACACACAGGAAGAGAAGACGGGACGAGACACTTACATCTCCGGCAAACGTCAGAAAGTATGTCCTGGAGGGGGTGACGGCAAAGTTGTTGTAGAGTTCCTGCTCAAACAAGGTCTTTCCCTCCTGTGTTAAAATGAGACCGAAATACACAATAATCAGCCGAGTTGAGTTAACGGTGTGGTGGCGCCATGGACACAAACATGACATGGCGGTTGGTCGACGCCAGTGGTGGCGCATATACCTCTAAAGTCCTCCTACAAAAAGTTGCCATCTTTGCCCATATAAGGAGATCCTGGAGCTAACCGAAGCTAACTACTTATTGCAAGTTGCACTACAAGTTAGCTCCCATGTAGCAAAATTCTTCTTATATGGGCAAAGCTTTCTTTGTAGGCAATCTTTAGAGGTCTACTGGGGGCTCACCTTGATGTCGAAGATCCGGATGAAGTAGGACCTCAGGGGGTTGTCTTTGACCAGACAGGCCACGCCACAGCACCTCTTCGTCCAGCAGCCATTCCTCTCGCCCGTAAACACCTGCACCACTCCTGAGGCTAGGGTCTGGCCACCAGAGAGAGAGAGAAAGTGAGAGAGAGAAAGAAAGAAAGAGAAAGAGAAAGAGACAGAGAGAGAGAGAAAGCGAAAGAAAAAAGAAAGAAAGAAAGAAAGAAAGAGAGAGAGAGAGGGGAGCAGGAGAGAGCGAGAGAGGGAGGGAGGGATAGATAGAACTGTTAAATTCTCATTATGCATCACGGTGGCAGGGAGAACGACCATAATCTTCCTAGATTCCAAGTCAGTGACCTAGAAGACAGATCATATGCCTTCACTGTTTATGGCCTACATTTACACACACACACACACACACACACGCTGCCCCTCTATCCTCTCCTCACACACACACACACGCACGCTTATAAACACAGGCATGCACGCACACATCCATAAAAAGCAGTGATGTACACACACATACAGGGCTTACGCGCACACACACATACAAACACACTCACTCACACACAGATCGGCACACCCAAGTAACAGGATTACAGGCTTACAGACCTACACACACACACTTCTACCCTCCATGCATCATTTCCAGTGATGGGGTGTTTTGGCTGTGAACGCCGTGGTCCTGGCCATAATTATGCCCTTGGGTTTGTGCTGACACGCGCTCCCTGGGCCACAGCACAGTGGCTGGCAGGGGGCCGGAGCACCACTGCTGTCAGTCAGTCAGTCAGCCGCTCTCGCTCTCTCTCTTTCCCTCTCTCTCTTTCCCTCTCTCTCTTTCCCTCTCTCTCCGCTCCTGATGCAGTGGGCGTGGTGGGGGCACCGTGAAAGGAAGAGCGCCTCGGCCACGGACCACAGGGGGGTTCAGGAAATGATGACGGAGGTGTCAACGCCGCTGTTGACGCCGCCATGCTCCACTGCAGGAGGCTGCGGGAGCGACCTGGGTTTGGAGCTTGGTGAAGTACCGCAGAGGCATACATCACCGATGGCCGTAGAGGGAGGAAAAGAAAAAGAAACGAAAGAGGGGGGGGGGGGCGGAAAGGCGAAGACACGCCGTCCTCCATGACAGAGTGGCTCGGTTCTCTCTTGGACAGCCCTCTTTGCCAAGTGCCTCTCTCTCGCTTTATGAAAACGCACGCACGCACGCACGCACGCACACACACACACACACACTCCCCCCCCCCCTCTCTCTCACACACACACACACACACACACTCTCTTCCTCTCACGCTCACACACACAGTGTGTCTTGGCAGTCTCCTCACGCAAGTGCGCTGCCAAGCTGCCAGGGATGCAGCAAAAAGAAACGCTTGCTGGAGTCAGCTCTGCTAATAATAATAATGAGAGCTGGAGAGGGCGGTTGGGTGGGGTGGGGAGGGGCGGGAATGGAGAAGTGCTCTTCCATGATTGCGTTGGAAAAAGAACAGTCCGGTTAACAAATGCCAGAAACTCTGCGAAGTACAGAGAGGAGCCAGGGTCAGATAGAGGATGCAACCACATCACCTCGAATGACAGAGCAATGTGGAGGGAAGGAAGGATGGAGGGAGGGAGAGGGAGAGAGAAAGAGAAGTCTTATGTGAGGGACTGCATTTGCATCCATGTACAACAGTTCCTGCTCTACCACAGATAGAGGCCATCATCAGGTCCATCCTTCCATGACAGAGCTGCAGTCATACATGATGAAAACACACATCGGTATCTTTCATGAGCTCGTCGTCGACAACAGCATTACAAGTGGTCACTAATAAGAAACAGCCCACAAAGTCCTGCAGCGCTGCACAGTCTGGAGAGGAGGCCGTAAAAGGCTGACTGGAGGAGAGGGACACGGACGGCCACCTGGGGTGCTAATTGCAATCCGCAGGACAAGCTGCCATGCAGGAAATGCCACTGGAACTTTGGTGCAAAACCACCAGCTAACTAAGAGGGGGAGGGGGGCTTTGAAAGACGCTTGCTTTAAAAGAGGGTCAACTCTGATGATTCATGAAAGGAAATGGGGAGAAGCAGAGAGAGAGAGAGAGAGAGAGAGAGAGAGAGAGAAGTTTGAGAGAATAGAGAGGAGAGGAAATGGGAGGGAGAGAAAGGACAGAGCGAGAAAAAGAGAAAGAGAGAGAAAGAGAGTGAGAGGACCGCAGCAGAGAGTTGGGCAGGCCAGGCTCGTCGGACCCTGCCAGGAGCTGTGTGGCTCAGGAATGCGCCCTAAATGACGGGGTCGTGGAGGGCTTCGCCACACTGGGGGCCTGTTAGCACATTTGGGCCCTGCGAACAGGATCTGGTCAAACACAGCTCCAGCACCACCGCTGCTGCGTCCACAAGCTGCGTCTGCAACTCAACAGAGCAGTCTGAAGGAGCCAAGAGAACACACAGGCAAGAGGAAGCGCATCATCTCTTAGGGCTTCTACACGCGTTCCATTAACGCATGCCAGTGGGTGTTCCCGACGGTAGCTATGCAAATTAGTCTGTCGATTGGCTTGATTGGCCGGTGCCGTCTGTCGGTGCAGCAACAGCTGAACTTCTCAACGCGAGCGACGGGAGCAACGCGACGCAACGGACCCACAATTCAGTTCGGCAACGGATGATGTAAGCCCATGTAAAGTGAATGGGATGCATCTCCAGCACTGCAACGCACGCAACTGTGTGTAGGAGCCGTTAGAAGGCCGCTTGGAAGGCCACTCAGTAAAAAATATCATCCTGTAATAAAGAGGGAGGGGAAAAAAGAACGCTAATAAAAGATGCTAAAGGAATCAAGCAATCCATAAAGCGCAGTCATGCTAGAGTCGACTGGCAGCACCCCATCCTCCTTTCACCGCCCCCTCTATCTCCTTCCTCCCCTCCCTCCCTCCCTTTTTCTCATTGCAAAAGTATTTAAATGAGGGTGGGCGCGGGTGGATTTTTATCAGGGCTGAGCAGGAGCCGTTTGCTGAGTGGGCCTGCGGAGAGCGGAACTTTTAATCTCCATCTTTACTGGCGGCCAGAAAGTGTGCCCGCAGGGAGAGAGCACAAGGTGGGAGATGGACTGAATGCCCGCTCCCAGCACTACCGCAGCCTCAACCCACAACCCTCTATTTGTGTGTGTGTGTGTGTGTGTTGCATAGCCCATGCACATTAACATTGACTTTTATTCATTTAGCACATGCTTTTACCTAAATTGACTAACATTTTAGTCCATATAGTCTTCCTCACCATGGAGCAAAGCCCTTTCCAGTGGCGTTGTTAGCTGCAGGAACACCATGTGGCAGGAGTCTTTGTGCCCCCACACAGGCTCCCCTCTCCAGCCTCTGTGTTAGCATGCAAACGGCATCCCTTCCCTCTTTAACGGAGAATTCCGGTGTGATATTGACCTAAAGTGTGTTGAAACATGATACCGAGTGTGAACGTATGTCTCTTAGCCCATATCGGCTTGTCCCCTGCACTCCAAAATCTGGCGCTAGTTAGCCAATGCTACCAACAGCTTTTTCAATGGTGGTGCTTTGGCCAAAAATAATTCCGTGGAAATGCATGGATTCCAGTTGCTGCCATTGGAAGAAACTGGAATCCATGCATTTCCACTGAATTATTTTTGGAATCTGATCCCTTATCATACCTGTTCATTCTTACTCGTCGCTCGACTTATCGTGACTAAATTCAAGATGGCTGCAAACGCTAAACTTCGTGAAGATACTGTCTGCATAAATCGTCTTGTAAGTACTGTAAACTACCAGTGCTTTTTCAAGTTCTCAATGTCTCGTTTTAAATGTCAGGGCCCTCGGAAGTCTACCAATAAAGTGTGGAGATACATTGAGCCTCGTAAATGGTGTAAAACAGTGATTTATTTGCATGGCTAGCCCGATGCCGAAGCACCACCATTGAAAAAGCTGTTGGCAGCATCGGCTAACTAGCGCCAGATTTTGGAGTGCAGGGGACAAGCCGAGATGGGCTATGAGACATACGTTCACACTCTGTATCATGTTTCAACACACTTTAGGTCAATATCACACCGGAATTCTCCTTTAACGGAGGGGCAGCCCGTGGAGAGCGAGCCGCGGTGGAACGTGATTGCCAAGGCTAAGCCGTCGTCAATCGTGCGGAACGGAACAGAGCGGCACGGCGCGTGAAGCCATCCTCTCTTATGCAACGGCAGCGCTGCGCTGTGCACTGCACAGACGTGACCCTGACCACTGTGTGCATCTCTGATTACAGTATCAGCACAAGCCTTTATGGATGGGGATTGGCGAAGGAGGATGAGGAGGAGGAAGAAGAAGATGTCGAGCAACTGACTTCACAGCTTTACTAAATCAGCGAACATCTTTCTGACCGTCTTTCTGTTATTCAACTGAGAGGATGTGAGAGAGACAGGAAGAAAGGGGGAGAGAGAGAGAGAGAAACAGAGATAGATACTATTTCATCTGGGCAACTCATGGACCACTTCAGCCTCTACAGTGACTAAGGGAATGGACAGGAGAATGATAAAGGAGAAAGAAGGGGGGTCTCTCTCAAACAGGAGCAAAGTTTTCCCCCGAGTAGCCCATCACTCGAGCAGGAAGCGCAAAGAGAGTGGAGAGAGGAGGGGGGGGGGGGGTGGCGAGGGAGAGTGCCAAGGGAGAGTGCCCACCAGAGCGGGCGGCGGAGATCAAGAGAGGCCTGTCTCTGCCGGCCGACCGGCGCGGCACAAAGCCCCCAGTGAGACCCACCGCAGCACTTCCTGCCGAGGGGAGAGGACTGCTGATCAGGCACTCACCCCTTCTCCCCCACTCCCCGCACAGACTAGCACTCTCTACGTCTCCACTTTCCTCAATACCCTGTGTGTGTGTGTGTGTGTGTGTGTCTGAACGTGAGTGCAAATTTGTGTTGGTGTGGCTGAGTGTGTATCTCTGTATGTGAGTGAGAGTGTGTGTGTGTGTGTGTGTGTGTGTGTGTGTGTGTGTGTGTGTGTGTGTGTGTGTGTGTGTGTGTGTGTGTGTGTGTGTGTGTGTGTGTGTGGGGGGGGGGGTGTATAGTATGGGTGTGGATCTGAGTGTGTGTGCGCATGTGTACGTGTCTGCACAAAAAGAACTGGATGCCTTTCACCTTTACTCTCTTGTGACTGCGAACACTGCAGAGAGAAACAGGAGCCCCAAGAAACAGTAGACGCACGAGCAACGCCGCGCCTGAGCAATAGGTATGCGTGAGAGAGAGACAGAGAGAGAGTAAATGAATGAGGGAAAGAAAGGAGGAAGCCAGAGTGAAGGACAAGAAAGGTTGATACAGAGAAGAGAGTGAGAGAAGGCAACCGAGCGAGAGACTTGAGGAGCCACCAGAGGGGGCTTGAAGGACGACCTCCATGTCGCATCGCAGAGAAACTACACAGTGAAGGAATTCCTCTGTCGTAAGCAGAGAAATTTCTGACAATACACCCACTCCAAACATGAATGGACAGGCCTCACGTCACTAGGGAGAATCAGGCTTTGTGTTGCCATAGCTGCTCTATATCAGGGATAGGAGATGGCAGGGAGGGGTACAGTGACACAGAGGAAAATAATGTTGATAAGTTTTCTGTTACTCTTTCTGTTCCCGTTCTGTTCCCGTTCACCCAATGTTTTCTTCATAATCGGGCCATTATGTAACACGTAATTGCGATTGCACATTCGCAGCCCGTTTCAGCTTAATTTCCCCACACTCGCTCACACTGACACACACACACAATCTTCTTCATACTGTCCAACACAGAGAAAAGGACAGCATGGCTAGAATACTTCACATGCCTAAGCCGTAGGTCACATGAAGGCAATGACATCACCGTCACAAGGGCACCACCGCCACCATATAACAGCGCAGATGCTAGCCAGGAGACACCAGGTAAAGACTAGTTGGTCATGTGACCCCTTCTAGTCTGCCTCCCAAACTCGCCTCTCTGTTTCCTTCACACTGGTTCATTCTTACGGTCGAAACGGTGAATGAACAGGTATGAGGAAACGTGGTGTTGTATTGTGGAGATGTGAAAGGTCATCAGGGAAGGCTTTCTCTCCAGAGTACATAAAGGCAGGCGAGATAGCACGAAACACACACACACACACACAAATAAAATGGGTATAGAGGCCTACAGACAAACTCACTCAAGCGTTAACATTGCACAACACAGATTGCCCCTGCATTCGGAAGTAAATCTGATTAAGCTTGTTGATTAAACAAATGCAAAAAAAAAAACAAGCGATCTGAGACTTAAATTAAGGAGCAGCACCATTTCTTTCTTCTGGCTAATGACCAACATTTACTGTTTACCACTGCCAGTGGGAATGACAGGCGCCGCCAGCTCAAACCCTTTACAGAATCTTGTTAAATGCCTGTTGTTAAGATTTCTCCCAGGGGCCTACTTAGACCATCAAAGACCATCAAAATAGAACTGCAAGATGACAAGTACCTTGGTCTACTACACCACCTAGACGCATGTAAGTTAATAGGGCCAGTTCGTCGTAGTGAGGGCTGTGTCAGCAGAGCCAGCACTGAATTTAAGGACAGAAAACAGAGCTTGTGCAACGTTCATTTAAATAAGGAGCTCTTGTCATGCGATGCCCAATTAATAAAACAGTCTTGCCGACACACCGACGACCTCCCAGTTCATCGTTCAGCAGGACTGAAGAGGTAGACTTTCATCAATTTAGCGGCCGTGACCACTTTTGAGCGTCGACTGCGGATGGACAAATACAACTTATGTTGTATATTTGCAATGTACCAGGTGGTTTGTGGCTTGCTGCCTTTATTTTAAACAGTGTTATCAAGTAAGCTGCACGTACAAAAGCAAGTTGCTAAGTCAGAAACAGGAAACGTTATGTAATGACAAACCACAACGACTCGCTTCCTAGCAAATTGACTTTCCAGATCCAGGTCTATGTAAACAATTCCTAAGAAAAGTATCCTAGCTAGCTAGCAGTAGCATACAACAGTCGCTGACTGCAGGAATGTCGGTGTAGGCCTCAGGGCTTGGCTAAAACTTTTCACCGCCTTAATGACACCAGCTCCTGGGATGTTAACACACCCTGTCCCTTCTCCTGTGGTGCGTGCACTGCCATTCCCAAAATATTTGCCGATTAATAGCTTATACTATCTTCACTGACCGCACATTTCTCAAAAGCACGGACAACTGAACACACTATCATGACTAACATACAGGTGTTTTACAGGCATACATGCTTCTATAACGTTAACAATGATGCAGGTAATATGCTGATAACATTAGGTAACTGTAACGTTTGCTGAACACCGCAGTCAGGACCATAGCCTGGTAGCGTCAGCTAAAGTGGCAGCTAGCTAGACTAGCGCTAGCTAGTAAACTTACGCTGCATTTCCTGCCCAGATGATTGAAGAGACTGTCGTTTTCTTGCGGGGTAAGGAGTATGGATCCGACATTCGTTGGCCGCCGAGGCGGCGGATGACCACTCATACTTAATTGTCAATCAAAAACAGAATAATGCGAACTCCAAAAGAGAGAAAATTAGAGACAGGCAGTCATTGATCACCGTGGCCTGCAACTGGACCCTCTCATGGGTGCAGGTTTGTTGCGGACGAAGCGAGGTGAACGTAAAATCTCTAACTTGTTCAGGGAGTCTGAAATACGGTGCAGATGTTCCTTCGACTTCCAAAAAAAGCCAGTTAGCTCTGGTGTCCCACTGTCTCAAAAATCTAAACTTTCATCGTAACTCAGACAGCAACATCGACAGCTTGATCCAACATGGCAGCAGTGTAACGCAACATTGCGCATGACAGGGAGCCACGGCGATTCTGAGTTTATTTACGTACGTTTTGGAGCGCTGCGACTCTCCCAAATACCCTTGCGCTGGTCAGACGTTTGACATACACTGATAACCACGGCAAAGCTATGGAAATATTTAATCGTTGCGCTGAGAGGGAAGGGTCGAGTGGTCCTCTCCTCTGGGAGATTTAGAAACGCAAATGCACCGTGAGAATGTCATGAGCGTACAATAGGGCGGAGTCTGCAGGAGTGAGGTTGCCAAATTTATGTTATGCTAATCAAGGAGAGAGGAATGTGACGTGAGAATGTGGAGACAGATTAAACATGGTGTGATGTTGAATACTGCAGAATTATGACATACATTATCAAACAGTGGATCCATAATTTACTTTAAACACTGAAGTTTAGACAGTCAAATAAAAATAAACACATTAGAGGGATTGGACTCTGCTCCAGTTAACACATGGCCTTGAGGGGCATCTGTGAGACATGATTGGTGAAGCAGTGTGGATATATCTTACATGCAATATTAATAGAAAGATTTAATCTATCGTTGAAAATAAATAATAATGAAAAAAACACAGGTCACATTAAGTCAAACAGTCACAGTGCCAGCCTCACTACACATTGTCAATGTATGCTCTAGACTGGCTCTACTTAGTGAACAGAAGGAGAGGATGATGCATATTTCATAATTTTGCCCCAAGGGAGACAAGACGCACACATGCACACTGCTCAGTACACAGCCCTGCCTTTAACGAAATGTGACTAATACACATGCCTGGCCACGGAGATACAATGTGGGTCACAGAGCAAGCTCCAATGGAGGAGGAATCAGTGTTGCTTCACTATCGTGTATAGAGTAGGCCTATATGCTTTCGTTTCTCTGAACAACTAACAATAGCCTACGGCAGGGAACTAAAATGGGAAAAAAGAAAATGTATAGGCTACATGTTTTTCTGACAAAATCACAGATACAATAGATGACATTGCCTAATTGGGGGCGGGTGTGTGTGTGTGTGTGGGGGGGGGGGGGGGGGGGTAGATGTGTGTGTGTGTGTGTGTGTGTGTGTGTGTGTGGGGGGGGGGGGGGGGGTTAAATCACTGGCCAGCGTGTAACAGGAAATAACACACAGCCTAAATAGCCCATATTGGTCTCTGGACGTATCACCTTCTCAGAGTGAGCCACTCCTTCCCATGGTTAGGCAGTGATGTAGCAAGCGCTAAAGAGCCTGAAGAACCTGCCAGACAGGCAGGCAGCCTTCCCTAGCAGAGTCAGATACACACAACATGCCTATGCAACGGGGTGGGAGGATGGGTGGGAGGTTGCCACTTGTCCAACTGAAAAAGCAAACAATACAAGTCTCTCCTGTATCACTCTATCTGAGTCTCCATTGTGTCGTAAACTTCTTTGGCCTAAAGCTCACAGTGGGGAAAAACTAACATTTTAAACTCTTTCTTTATACTTTGTCTGGGCACCGGTGAGGAGCTTGCCTATCCCCGAAACTGATCAGTCCTGAGACCAAGTCCCACTCCTTTTTCTAGTCATTCCTGGCTGGTTGAGTAACCTGACAAACACTAGATGCACTATTTGAAACTGCATTCGCTGCTGCCTGTCTTCCCTAGTGAAGAGTCCTCCTTGGTATGCCAGGGCAAATTATGACTGTATTAAATTAGGTGGCAAGGGTTGTTTATGCGCTGCAGCTGTTATACACAGACTGTGCAGATTGGACGGCCTTTGGAATTAAATAAATAATGCCGCTGACACAGAAACATCAATGTGTGTGTGTGTGTCGCTGTGTGTGTGTGTGTGTGTGTGTGTGTGTGTGTGTGTGTGTGTGTGTGTGAGAGAGAGAGAGAGAGAGAGAGAGAAAGAGTGAGTGAGTGCTTTTTTTGTGAGTGTGTGTGAGTTTGTTTATGCATGTGTGTGTCATGTCTTGTAACCCAAAATTGCAGACACAAATTCCCCAGTATATAAGCAGTAGCGCTCATCCTTTCAGATTAAAGCCCCATTTAATGAAACACAGACAGCCATCAAGCTGTAAACAAACATCACCCGAAAAACATCTAGCCCACAAAGCAAACAGTGACTGACCATGAAGATTCAATTTAGGTCAGCACAGGGGCTAATCTCCACTCTTGTGATGAGTCAGGCCAATGTGTGACCATCCCTCAGGGTTTTGCCAAAAACCAAAACACACTCTGCCAGATACTGTACCTACCTAGCCTGTGTGATTGTATATATGTGTGTGTGTGTGTGTGTGTGTGTGTGTGTGTGTGTGTGTGTGTGTGTGTGTGTGTGTGTGTGTGTGTGTGTATTGTATGTTTGTACTATATGCCTGAAATGTTGGACATAAAAAAAGATAGACATTCATGAACTCTTATTTTTTTCACCCTTTATTTATCTTTTTGTAGCTCACTCCGGAATATATGTATATGTAAAAAGGCAGCCTGAAATGACTTTGTTAAGGTCACCTTTACAAAGGATTTGAATAATTTATTCCTATCTCTAACTATTTGATGAGATTTAATGGGATTAGTTTCTACTGCATGAATATTGATGTTTGACAAAACCTTCTTCAAGTAAAAGTACTTTGACTCGTGGGAACGCCTACCTGACCTGTATAAATGCAGTTAGCCACTACCATGCTTCTCCTTTTCAGTCAGTCTTCAGCACCTACAGTAGATAGATAGATAGATAGATTAGATAGATAGATTAGATAGATTAGATAGATTAGATAGATAGATAGATAGATAGATAGATAGATAGATAGATAGATAGATACTATATTGATCCCCAAGGGGAAATCCATCTGAACAGTGATGTAGTTAGCTGTAGTGGATATGTTAATACGTATCCTTGCCTATTCTAAGTTGGTAAACTGAGATGGTGATGTTTTTTAAGTGGGTATACTGCGTAGTCCTGCGTATAACATAGACTACAGCACTGCATCTGAATGCTTGAAGCTACAGCATACGTGGAGTAAGAAACTGACCCAGCTGGCTGTGCCACTGTAGCAGGCAGGAATGTGAGGAGACACATCATCCTCTGATGTCACTTTTGTTTCTCTCAATTACTCTCTGTCTGTCCTTCTCTCACTCACACTCACACACACACACACACACACACACACACACACACACACACACACACACACACACACACACACACACACACATAGACACACAAACATACAAGCACTCTCTCTCTCTCTCTATCTCTCTTTACTTTTATCATTCAGACAGATGTTTCTGAAGCAGTGCCCATCTTCTACAAACTTCACAACAAAAAGTCAGAGCCCTGCCCTTCAGATGCCTTTTCCTCAGCTGATGATGACCCTATATGAGCTGGCCAGTGGTTATGTCAACTTCTCTGGCTCTCATTGGAGTGGACGCCTGGACGGAGTGGACTGTCCCAGGCTCAGACTACTAATACTCTCAGAGAGAAGCAGGAACAGGCTATTCTGCTCTCTGCTCGCGCCCGGGCAGTGTGGGCAATCAATCAGCGTTATGTAACAGTTATGGCTTTGCTATCTGATGAGGGGGCTGGCTCAGGACTTGTCCTTAAACGTTTACACACTAAATCAAAACCCTGCAGTTGTGCATCTTTTGTTGTTTTGCTTCATGGCATGTGTGCAGTTCAAACAAGACTTCACCACACATGCAAGTAAAAACAGTTTAAACACAACAGCATTATAATAACTTTCATAACGATGACATTTTCATCATAATGAAAATTAACATAAAAATGGAAATTATGATAATGCTTTTATGATGACCTCATTTGGTGACATTGTTCAGTGCTGAGAGCACCTGATTCAATATTCTCTGTGGTTGTAGGGACACATATACAGAGATGGAGCATGCATGTTTGCATGTGTGTACTAGTTTTGGGAAGCAAAGGATGCATGAAGAACAGAAAGAGGAAAGAAAGAGAAAGGAAAAGAGAGATAGAGAGAGAGAGAAAGAGAGACAGACCCAGCTGGAGTACTGCCTTCAGCCCCAGGGCCTTCAGAGGTCACACACACACACACACACACACACACACACACACACACACACACACACACACAGCCAGCAGTATCACAGCCAGCACGTTCACACATCCGGGAACAGGAGAGGGGGGGGAGTAATCCTGTGACATGGTCAATTTTCTTACACGGCTAAACAACTGAGATAATTGATTATGTAACTGCAATAAATGAGTGCTAGAGAGAGTGAAATAGGCAGTGGGAGAAGGATAGAACTAAAGGGAGGGGGGCTGAAGAGAGAGAGAGAGACAGAGAGGGAGGGAGAGAGAGATAGAGAGAAAGAAAGAGAGAAATAGGGAGGGAGAGAGAGAGAGAGAGAGAGAAAGAGAGAGAAAACTAAAGCCTAAAGTTCACAGTGTACCAGAAGTCAATCCAGGATATTACAGTAGTTGAGGGGTCTCTTGCTCATCTTTCTGAGGCCCAACCCAATGTACAACTCCTCTAATGCACCTCTGCACTCGTTCGTTCTCTCAGTGGAGTTACGTCAGTACACTCAGCCTTTGACACTCCGTACGGGGCAACACAGCAGAGCAGGGGCACAGATTTCCTCCGCACACACTGAGCCGAGATCAACACAAAGCGACTGAATCTGCCCAGCATGGCAAAGAGCACAAAGACCTGGGGTGGAATACCCAGTAGGTACGTGGAAAAAAATAAGGTACAAGGAGGAAGTGACCTGAAGGTGGGCACTGGAGAATGCCAGAGTTTGTTCCTGTGCTCTGGTTGCCAGATGAGTGTGGTTGACTGGGGGATGAAGCTAAGGCTGAGCATGACTGGAAATTTACTATATTACCTCCCAAAATATTTATCCTCTCATGGTATTGCTCTTTACCTGTTTAAGAAACACATCAACCTATGATACATTTATAAAGGAAACCAAGATGATAATGTTAAAAGGCAAATTAACATTTGAAATAGAAATGAAATCATGCCAATATCAATACATAGGTCAACCAATTAAATATTGATTATTTTAACAAGGAATAACAGGAAGGCTAATTAATAACAGAAAATTGCTGTTTTCAGTAACTGCTTTCATAAGACAGTATGACGTAATGGATGTGATACCTGTTTTCATAGGTGTGGGAATTCGACATTGGTTTAGTTTACAGTACGTGCAGCAGTCTCATGACCTCTATCCACAATGTTTTGCGCAAGCTTGTAAAGTTATAAACTGGCGTGTTCCGATAGCGCCCTCTTGTGAATGGAAAATTAATTACATGTTATTCTATTACAGGAATTGCAGACCTTGCAATGACACAGCAGTCCAAGTTTGCTCTTCTCAACGAAAGAAAAGAAGGGTGTCACCACACAGACAAACAGGAAGCACTGCTCACTTTCGACCAAAATTGCTTGCAAAATAAAAAGTAATTTCATTTAAAAAAGAGGAAAAAAGCCAATTTCAGTGTCTCCAAACATCAGACGTGGAAACAATCCGCTGGTGTAAAAATACATGACCAGCCATATTTGCCAAGTGTACAACAGAACACCATCTTTTCTAAAAAACACACACACACACACACACACACACACACACACACCTCCCTGTCCATGTCTCTGAATGATATTTGCTTGTAACTATGGTTTCTTGCACCTGGGTGCCACTGAGTCAGGCCTAGAGTAGGAGGGTAAATCATAAGTGGCGATGAATGTGCGTGGAAGGCAGCCTGTTCTGATTCCACACCTCTCCTCTCCTCTGCTCTCCTCTCCTCTCCTCTCCTCTCCTCTCCTCTGCTCTCCTCTCCTCTCCTCTCCTCTCCTCTCCTCTCCTCTGCTCTCCTCTCCTCTGCTCTCCTCTCCTCTCCTCTCCTCTGCTCTCCTCTCCTCTCCACTCCTCTCCTCTGCTCTCCTCTGCTCTCCTCTCCTCTCCTCTGCTCTCCTCTCCCCTGTTGTCTGGCGCCATCTCTCTATGGCATGCTGACAGTAAGCGTCAACAGCACAAACCTACACTATGGCACTCCTGGTATAATATGTCTGTGGTTCCTGTCAGAAAATGAGTTTGACCCTAATGCCCTCCGTAGTGCACACAGATATACGTAAACAGAAACAGTGTGTACTGTACCGAGTATTAGGTGTATGTCTCTGTGTGTGTGTGTGTGTGTGTGGGTGGGTGTGTGTTTGTTTTTGTGTCTGTGCATGCCTCTGTGAAAGACTGAGCGAGACAGACAGAGAGAGACAGAGAACTGTGTCACTTATAACATACACAGATACTGTATACAGAAACAGTGTGTACTGTACAGGGTATTAGGTGTAGGTCTTTGTGTGTGTGTGTGTGCGTGTGTGTGTGTGTGTGTGTGTGTGTGTGTGTGTGTGTGTGTGTGTGTGTGTGTGTGTAGGTGTGTGTGTGTGTGTGTGTGCGCGTACATGTGTTTGTGTGTCTTTGTGTGTGTACATCTGTGATGACAAAGAGAGACAGAGAGAGAGAGAGAAAGAGATGGAGAGAGAGTGGGAGCTGCCCTGCCCAGCTACATAGCTGAGGTTAAACCAGTGCACAACATAACACCCAGGTGCCCCTTCCTGTGTTGCTCCAAGACAAACTTGGCACGCCGTGGCCATAACAAGGCATTCTCCATGGACAAATACAACATGGGCGCGCATCTTCCTCATGCACAGCTCCGCCTGGCACCTCCGTCCTGGGACGGGGGAATATGTTCATGCACTCTTCCTCCCTACCCTCACTGCTGGTGTATGAGGTAGACGACACTCTACCAATCTAGTTTTTGTGGAGTTCCTGTGTGTGTGTGTGTGTGTGTTTTCATTTCTTTTCAAGATAGCCATCATCAAAACAGGGAACACACATGCAGAGTGGCTGGGAGGGATGTCCAGGTACAGTGTAGCTTTGCTTGTCTCTGTGTTTGCATATGACACGTTTGAGGTCAGTTCTCGGTGTTGCGCTTGGAGTGGCGGTTGTGGGCATCTCCGTGACAACAGGGGATATGTCCCCCGTTTGACCAGCTGGCTCAACCACACTGCCCAGGGAGCTCTGGTGCCTTACTGGGACTCCAGTACAAGATTTGATAATTTGATTTATTGACATGTGGACTACTTTCCAAACAACCGATGATTAAGGTAATTTCAAACTTTCTCCTTTTCTGTCTATTTCTCCTTTCTCTGTGAGGGTTGTGTTGTGTAAATTTGAATCTAGCTAGAATATTAATTAATATAATTAACTAGACTATTAATTAATCTAGTTATTACAGTTCTTATTCACAATGGTGTGACTGATGATCTGTATTCAGTATGGTGTGACTGATCTGTATTCAGTATGATGTGACTGATGATCTATATTCAGTATGATGTGACTGATGATCCATATTCAGTAGGCTATGGTGTGACGGATAATCTGTATTCAGTTTGGTGTGATTGATGATCTGTATTCAATATAATGTGACTGATGATCTGTATTCAGTATGGTGTTACTGATGATCCGTATTCAGTATGGTGTGACTGATCTGTATGGGGTTACTGATGCTCCATATTTAGTATGGTGTGACTGATGATCTGTATTCAGTATTGTGTGACTGATGCTCCATATTCAGTATGGTGTGACTGATGATCTGTATTCAGTATGGAGTGACTGATGCTCCATATTCAGTATGGTGTGACTGATGATCCGTATTCAGTATTGTGTGACTGATGATCCGTATTGCTCATCTAAGGGAAAGCATGGGTTTGTCTGGCCTGATGATCAGGAGCTGTGTGTTGCTGCTGCCCGTTCTGTGCATCTCTCTCCTGGACTCCTTCAGTCCTGAACCCCACCGCCCTCACACAGCCCTTCCGTTCTTCGAGGGGGAGCCGTTCATCGTCACATGGAACATTCCCAACCTCACCTGCAACAGGTACAACATCACCCTGAACACCTCGCCCTACCGGGGTGTGAGCAACCCGGCCAAGGTGCCCGGTCAGTTCCTCTCGCTGTTCTACGTGGACCGCCTGGGCCTGTACCCGTACGTGGACGAGGCCACCGGGAAGCAGTTCAACGGCGGCGTTCCGCAGCGAGGGAACCTGAGAGCCAGCCTGGCCAAAGCCGAGGACGATGTCGAGTACTACATCCCCTCGCGGTCGTCCGCCGGACTCGCCGTAATCGACTGGGAGGACTGGCGTCCCCTGTGGGAGAGAAACTGGGGCTCCAAACGCATCTACCGCTCCCTCTCGGTCACCTACGCCCGGCGGAGGGACCCCGCGCTGACCGCCAGGAAGGCCGTCACTCAGGCCAAGCAGCGCTTCCAGTCCGCCGCTAAGAGCTACATGCTGGAGACCCTCTCCCTGGGCGCCCGTCGGCGGCCCAACTACCTGTGGGGCTTCTACCTGTTCCCCAACTGCTACAACTACGGCTGGACGGAGCCGGGCTACACTGGCGAGTGCCCCAGGGAGGTGCGGCGGCAGAACAACCGGCTGCTGTGGCTCTGGGAGGCCAGCACCGCCCTCTACCCGTCCGTCTACCTGCAGGCCTCGCTGGCCGACAACCCCGCCGCGGCGCTCATGGTGCGCAACCGCGTCCACGAGGCCCTACGGGTGGCCGCGCTGCCCAAGCGGAGGAGTTACGCGGCGCCGGTCTACGTGTACACGCGGCCGGTGTTTGTGGATCAGACCAAGCGACTGCTTAGCCTGGTATGCAACAGAAGGAACCTACAGTGTGGCTAGTGTGGGAAACAGTGCACACTGATAATAAGTCCCCACACATAAAAATGTGTGGAGACAGATATAAACAACCTTCCAGATATACTGAGGCACATAGTACATACAATCAAGTAGGGTGCAGCCACATAGTCACATCCAGACATAAACTCACACATTCACACACACACTTTCAAGTGGGTGCATGGTGCATGAAAACACACGCACACACATACACATACACACTCAAACAGACACGCACAGACACGCACACACACACACACACATGCACACACACGCACACACACGCACACACACACACACACACACACACACACACACACACACACACACACCCCTGCATGCATATCCCAGACTCACACAACCACACTGACACACTGACGGAAGCACATACAGATGTAGAAACGTCCTTGACAGCAGAGGCAACCACAAGCTGTGAGACGGAAGTGTCTGGGGTTACAGTTTCATTGTGCTGAAGTGTATTGTGCATGGCGGCATTTGGTTTCTACCTGTAAAACCTGTGTGTGTGTGTGTGTGTGTGTGTGTGTGTGTGTGTGTTTGTGTGTCTGTGTCTGTGTGTATGTGTGTATATGTGTGTGTGTGTGTGTGTGTGTGTGTGTGTGTGTGTGTGTGTGTGTGTGTGTGTGTGTGTGTGTGTGTGTGTGTGTGAGAGAGTGTGTATATATGTGTATATGTGTGTATGTGCGTGCGTGTGTGTGTGTGTGTTTCTGTGTCTCCAGGGAGACCTGGTCCACACCATCGGGGAGAGCGCAGCCATGGGGGCCTCAGGAGCCGTACTGTGGGGGGCAAGTGCTGACTACGATGACAAGGTACCCTAACCCTAAACTGAAACTCAAGAACTCCCAAGCACACACACACACACTCTGCTGATTGAAACACATTCGCCGGCAATCAGTCACCAGTGACCGGGAGTGGGTTTCGTGACGGGGACAAAGGACTGTTTTATCTAATCTCGATGATGTGTAGGCAGAGGGTTGCTAAATAGAGAACTCACAGAGAGAAGAAAGAGAGAGAGAGAGAGGGAGAGAGAGAGAGAAAGAGAAAGAGAGAGAGAGAAAGAGAAAGAGAGAGAAAAACAGAAAGAGATATAGTACAAAGGGGGTTATGAAATTGGAGTGCTGTAAATATGACAATATGGCAATTTACCGTGTGCCGCTGACCCAATTTGGAATGAATGAGCGTTTGATAGATGGTAGCCTATCTTACCAGTGACTCCCATCTCTCGTTTTTTTCCTGCCCCCTCTCTTTGTCTTTCACTTTCCATCTCTCTCTCTCTTTACTCATTCCTCTTTTATCACACTCTCTAGTTCTCTTGTGAGGCCCTATCTGCGTATCTCGACGACACCATCAACCCGTACGTGGCGAACGTCACTGCAGCTGCCAAGCTGTGCGGCGACTTCCTGTGCAAGGGGAAGGGTCGCTGCGTGAGGAGGAACTACACCTCCCATGAGTACTTGCACCTGAACCCTGACAGCTTCAGCATCCAGAGGTCAGAGCTGGGAGAATTTACAATTGTCGGAGCGCCAAGCCTCCAGGACCTGATGGCATTTGCCAGAGGATTCACTTGCCAATGCTACGCTGGACGGAACTGTGATACTCACATCCCAACCCCAGCTCCTACTGAGACTACTACAGCTACTACCACCACCACCACCAGCACCACCATCTCCACAAACCCATCCTTAAGCTACGTCACTAGCCCAATTTCAACACTGACTCCAGGTCAGACTTCAACAGAACGCCTCAGCCAAATCCCAATGTGGACAACATCCAATCTTCATACTCAGACACCTGAAGTGTTTTCTTCCTTCAGCCCCACATCTGATTATTATATATGATGCCCTTTCATGGACAACTCAGCATCTATGTTTTCTCAAAGGGCTTTCAGACATACGTGTAAGACCGGAGGTTCTGCGGATGTTAAACGGTTGGGCCATATATCTTAACAACATAACGGTCATATGGAAGTCCGAACTTAGCTGGTTGTTCAGCATCATATCTGAATCACCCGAAGGGTCGGACCTCCGTTTGACAAACCTCCGCATATACTCCGGAGGTTATGTGTGAAAGCCCTTATAGAAATTACCTGAGGTGCATTGAAGCAGTGCATTGAAGCATTGAATATGAGCCCTATGACAGACAATAATTCTGGATCCCATTGAAAATAAAATATTTGCATAGTTTAGAACTGCAGTATGTAGGAAGAAGAATGCTTATATTTGTATAGAGGAGCAATTATGTTTCAGGGTGGTGTGGTTGTACTGGTAATACTTTGAATGTCATTTGAATGCATGTAAATGAGGGTAAGGTTTTGAATGTGGGTAAGGGTGTCTCTGTGGCTGTCTGTGTGACTGTCTGTTTGTGTGATTGTTTTTAGACAGTATGCTGTGTTTTGGTCTCACACACACCAAAATTTGCTTCTTTGAATAAAATACATTTGGTCGAGCTCATTGTCATATCAATAAAGATAGCAAACGTTACAGTATTTCGTTTACACTGTCTCTGTAAATCCATATCAATAGACTATGTTTAAAATGTGAGGTCTCTTAGAAGATGCTTACTTTTTTCACAGGCAGTGTGGGATAATCTCCCCCACCCTCCACCAAAACATGAGGGGAGGTCTTTGTAAGGCCATAAAGCTCTATTAAGTACAAAAGCAGATTACTGTTGACAAATAGCATTTGAGAGTTATCCTGCTTAGTGCAAGAAAATGTCCTTAAACCAACCTTGAAGTGTTGCCATTCTTTGTGATTCTCAGGACCACGTCACATGGGGTTTGTGCCAAAGAGGCGACACACACTGGAGGTGTTATAACTCAGTTGAGTAATAATAATAAATAGGGCTGTCAATCGATTAAAAAAATTGATCTAATTAATTACATACTCTGTGAATAATTAATCTAAATTAATCGCATATATAATTTTTTCTGTGAAAGTATTTTAAATATTTAAATTCAAATGAATCATTGAATAATCAGCATTAGTGACATTAAAGTTCAAAGACTCTTATTATTATTTTCACTGTTCAAATAATTGCCATAATAATCTATGATATGACCTAATATGCTGAGGAAATAAATTCAAAAGTGCTTCGGGAAGAAGTTTTTTTTTCACATACAAGGCATTTCAGGCCACAGATATAACCTAGGGGACACAATGAAAATAAATTAACACTCCCCTCAATGTCAACACTTATTTCTTTGCATTGATGTGCGACTATAGAGTTCATGAACTCCGGTGATATGCAAATTCCTTGCTGCAGACATTGTAGAGGACTTTATTTTCAACACTTTATTTTTTATCAACACTTTTTTAAAAGTAAATGTTCCAATCAATGATCCAGGCAGCACGTTTTCTTCTCTCTCCTTCATTTTACAGTCTAATTTTTACTGACTAGAACGGCTCGGGGCCAAAGGTCATACGGAATCGATTAATCTGCACAATTTTTTTTAATCAGTTATTTTTTCTCAAATTAATTAATCGAAATTAATCAGTTATTTTGACAGCCCTAATAATAATACAAAATAATAATAATAAAATGTATTTATAAAGCACTTTTCAAGCACAAAGCACAAAGTGCTCTACAGACAAACAAACAAACAAACAAAGCAATAGTAATGATAACAATAATAATAATAATAATTGTAACAATAGTTGAGTACATGTAACATCAGTTCAAACTGGTGATGGGATATTTTTGCCAGGCTTTGAACAAAACTGTTGGCTATTGCCGTGTCAATAGAGCATTGTCTGACAATTCCATCTGTCACGCTGTGCTGACGTTCCCACTTAACACCAACAGACCATGACCACATGGGTGAAACTATACGCTAACATGGAAGATGGGGGATGTTTTCTGTTTCCCAAGGTGTCCGGATATATAAACAAAACCGGTCCCTGCTGCAGCCTCCCAGACTTCCTAGTCATTAGCGTGTGATGGAACATCACTTGGGCTAGTCTCCTTGGCAACCTAACACTGACAGACCTTAAGAGAAGCACTTAAGGGATACTTTCATCAACGTCACAAAACACAAATGCACACACACACACACACATACACACACACACACTCACACTAATATACGTCATGTGTGAGTTTTGGGATACTTGAATAGGGTTATACCAGGAGCACATGCATCATTAGATAAATGCATTTCCTTGAGGGAGGCTGTGCAACTCTTGCCAGTAATCACTCATAGCACAGCAGTAGGCCTACAACATAGAGGATGATGCAGCAAGACCAAGTAAACATACTACTCTAATACCGGTATTAACAAACAAACAAATGATTAAAAATGGTGTAGATTTTCATATTTTAAATTTCTCTACATATAAACAGGAAATATTTAAAAGGGTGTGTTGCGTATGCTCACATGTAAATATAAACTATGTCCTGTTTAGTGGATTCCTCACTCTTTCAAAAATGAGATGGGAAGAAGACTCAAGAGCAGTTTTTTTAATGGAGCATTAATCACTACACCTTTTTCAGGTCAGAGAGTCACTTCCTAGTTCTCTTAATCATGCAATATAATTTCCAATCACAGTAATGAATTTCCAACATTTAGAACATTATTATTATTTATCAATTCTAATCTAACAAGATTTTCAGGACCACAGTAAATGCTAAAGCTTACACAATCTTTAAAACAAATATGTTAAAGTGGCCACAAATCAATCTAGTGATATCATGTCATCTTTTATTCATATTATTTCATAACAGTTCCATGTTCCAATCAACATATCCCAATGCACTTTTCTTATAGCTTCACAGTGAACAGCTTCATGTCAAATAGATTTATGGCATTGAGAAATATACACAGGCAATTTACAACCCTTCATTCAACAAGTCAATGATACTTTCTAGAGGGATACGAGAAAGTACAAAACATACCAACATGCAGTATATTTATATCAAAAATAAGAAAGATTAAAAACAAGCCATCACTCAAAGAGGAGTTCATTTCATTACACACTGAGTGAAGAGTGGGCCCACTCTTCTTGATCACTAGTTGACAGTTCACAGTGGAAGGTATTTTGAATAAGAATCCACACATTTCTCCCTGTTACAGGGAAAGTGAGTTGACTGTATGGATTGTTTAATGTATCAAATGAGTTAATTTCAGGCAGTATCAGTGAACCTGTTCCCTCATATGCTTATCCGGAGAGGCAAGACACTCAGGAAGTCTTTTGTGAATCCTAGTATAAGTAGACACTAATCAGAGCATTACAGTATACAACATATTGTGTTAACAGCATCTAACAAGCTAGCCTGTCCAGTAAAGCTGTTGTCACTACTGTATGTAGCTAACTAGCCAGTTTGGCGTACCTATAGACTAGATACAACGCTCTACGGAATTATATCTCTGTTAGAACTGGTCTGAAGAACTCAATTCTACTCTATCCATCTAAAAATAGATACTATTCTGAATTGGCTATGATTGCCATGATGGCTAACTTAGCTCGACGCTGTATGGCAGTGTGACAGTTTCTGATTAACACCATATTAAATGTGTCACAAGCCTCAAAGTCCAGTCGTGGGCAGGCATATGCCAGTTCATTTGATCCCAGGAAATGAGCTGCCAATGCACAATGTACTGTAACATTGGACTGTCCCCTGGCACAGTATTGTGGAAGCTACAGCATAGACTATGTGGGATAGGCTTTGTAAACATCATAAAAATAGTTCCTGCTTGAGATAAGACTAACTGGGGAAATATTCTCTTTGCTGGCCCTTTCCCACACCGTCAGATGTCTAATCTTAGTCTTTTAGATGTGGTCAGATGCACAATGTTGTTCTGTATGTGTTTTCTTGAGTCCAGCTGCCTTAGACTGTTAAGAAAGGCACTCAATTAACTCAAAGTGTTTAAAGCTTTAAGGATTGGTTGGTACAGTGCATTCACAGCAAATTCACCAATCTAATTCCCTGTTAGGTTGACCAGTCTAATCACCATTATCTACTCAACACTCACTGGATTGCCATGCAAGACAAGTTAAAGGTCATGCAAAAAAGCAGTTACTGAGTGCATGCTTACATAAGCTCTGGGGACCGTAATTAATAAAAAACACTTAGTTACAGTGATGAGAGTACAGTACAGGTGCATGGACAGACGGAAAACACCTCTTAGAAACCGGTTCTTTAAAAGATTATTGTGTTGTTGTTCAGATTTTTCTTACTACAAAGTAATAAGACGTAGATCAGAATGATAATAAAGCTGTTGATACAGCTACGTCCATTTTCTCTGAGGAAATACATTAGTGTGCCGCGTGTGTAGGCCTACACCACTGGATGGCATGTATAGCCCCGGGTAGTAGTTTAGTAAACCTATTCAATGTATCGTTTAAAACCAGCTTTTCTGGACGAGGGGCGCCCATTGACACCTGTTCCAAGTAAGCTCTCCTCTTCGGTACAGACGACACGCAGTAGAACATTTGACAGGATGTCCTGATAAAGACTCAGGCATATCCAACCGGGGAGATAGAGCAAGGTCACCAGACCCATCAAATTTAGCGGATAGTGCGAGTAGTCCCACGAACAGGCGTCGTACTGGCGCAGTGCAAGACCCCACGAGAACTCCCAAGTGTAGATGAACACGATATAGATGGGGAGCCGCATCCATGTGTTCCATCCCCTCGCAAAGTGCAAATGCATGTACAGTTTCTCCACGACGAAGCTGCAGCTGCCGTACATCAGGAAGGACCACAGGGACGTGTGTCCGCTCAATGTCCGGTCTGACTTCTCAAACAGGTTAAAGACCGAGGTGAAGACGATCTCGTCTAAGAAACCGTGCATGCCAAAGAACAGAAATCGCAAAATGCCGGGAAGCCCAGGAAGATGTCTCTTCTTCTCCGCCAGTTTTGCCTGGTTCCGTTTGTCGGGGCTGTGATACTGCAGGTGCAATAACCCTTTATGAAATACATTGGTGAAGTACAACGCGAGGATATAATGAATTACAAGCTGTGTCGCTGAAACCACCCTGATGTTGTCCGTTATTGTGAATATGTTTCCAATTAAGATTTGCAGGCCAATGTAGAGAGACGGATAGAAAATAAAGTGAAAAATAACAGGGCGTCCTTGGAAACACTTTTTCTGCATATATACCTTTTCCAATACAAAGTGGGTCAGTGAGTGCACTATGCAGAGGTAGGGTGAGGAAAACCCCAGCAGCTTGAAATCGTTGCCATCCAGGAACCTGCGTACCGATGACAGGACGATGTCCAACGTGACTCCGTGCATCCCGTAGAAATACAGGCGCATCCATTGTGGCAGGGCAGTCATCGATTCGCTTGTGTATCCCGCGCTGAGGTTGCTGCTGCTGCTGCTTGTCAAATCTCGTTGCCGAGGCTTTTTCGGGGACCTCAAGCCTGCGTTGTCCGCCGGTCGTATTCGCAGGCTATCCCTGCGCCGAGCGGTCATGGTCACGTTTGAGTGAGTCAGATGCCAAGTCCTCTTTAGACAGCATTCATAATATGCGTTCTTCCTCAGGGACCTTGCGAAAATCCTCACTGTGCCGGGTTGAAGCCCTGCACTTGACTATGCGTTGTTTCTCAGCCCAGGAACTCAACTGAAGAGGGGCGTAACGACTGGTAGGATGGTGGAAAATGCGGATGACGTCCTACCAGTGGGTCCATCGACGTCTAGCAGTTGTAATGAACATAAATTGCATTGCAAACGTATACAATGTCTTTCTTGGGCGCTTACACTTGCAGTCTGCAAAATGATTGGCTGATAGCTAGCTTGCACGACCTGCAACGCAAGAGATATTTTCGTAAACTAACCATAAATGCAATACTGCCGTCTCAGATGTAAGAAAGTATTGCACAATTTGACAAGAAAAACAAACTTACCATTACCGGAGCAACGGCCTTGGGTTCCGTGCGCAAATAGATGAGGTGATAATTTATCCCTTAGGGCTCGACCGACTATTAACTTGGGAACATAAGCTGGTGTATGAGCGGTAGATTGCTACAATGGAGCTTTCAATGGGCCTTTGAGGACACGTCATATGCTGGGCTACTTTCTTTGCTTTCATTGCTCCCATCCTCATAACAGGCATGCGAACTGAAAATAAGCAAGCACACGAAGAAAAAAAATGGCATATGGATGAAATGAATAGAGTATGAATGCTTAGTGATTCAATGGGGAAATCAATCACGAAATCTACATGTAAACATACTGGTGGTGGTATGGTTGTGTAGTCCATTAGACTACAGGATATTCTCACCTCCTGTGTCAACTCTGAAGTTTCGCTTTCTTTCTCTTCCTCTTTCATTTGTCTAACCCCGTCAGACCTTCCGCTTTTCTGTCAGCTCTTCACTTCAGTGTAATTCCATTTAGGGTATTTCATTTTTTCATGTTCATGGTTTGTTTTGCAGTTTATCTTTATATATATATATTTTTACCAAATCAGGTATGTAGTCATGAGCTGAGGTAGCCTAGAAATCTAGACGCGCCCCTAGCGGCAGGCAGGGCTAGTCTAGCAACTCTCCGTTGACTTGTGAGCTCTAGAAATCGAAACTAAATCTGGCATTGAAATCATGTATTGTTTGTTGGGCTTAACATAATGATTGATGGCAGAGTTGCAACGGTTTGGCTTGAATTCCCTGCTACTTGAAAACAAATATCCTATTGCGTCCTATTGCGTGCAGAGGGAATTTGAAAGACAACTGATTATCCCGACCCTCGGACTGAGCACTGCGAACGGTGAGTGCCCAGACCCTACATTTTAATGTGGGTCTGGCTCGCCAGGCTAGAGCTGAGGCAGTTTTGAGAGTTTTGATAGGTTTTATATATATATATATTTTAAGTACAGCCTTGCATAACCTACAGAAGTTCAATGAAATATGGTGCCAAGCTTGCAATGAATCACAAAGCCATCTTTTGTGTGCATTTATGTATCAAGTGTGCCTGAAATGAAAGAAAGAAACGAAATTGCATATACATAGTTCACTTTAGTTCACTATGAGTGTCTCATTGATAAGTCACCAAACACTAAAGAAGAACTTACAAGCTTTCATTTGGAGTTTGTGCAACGTTCTGCTTATGTATATGATAAAAAGAAACCCCTGTAAGACTTGATAAGATCACTTTCTAGCTAATTATACATCATGTTAGTGGGTCTGTCTAGATGATTGTATGCTACGTAGGTCCCTGTTAAAACTGTATGTCAAGTATATATATATATTTATAGCTATATATTTTTCTACAGATATATTTTTCTACAGAGACTTGATATACAGGATGTTTTTATATATTGCTGTTATACAAATGTAATTTTCTAAAGGTGTTCACTATTGGGGGTGGACGATGTATGTATGTATTGTGCTCTCCGGTACATACGGGTCTGGTGACCTATGACCTATTTAAAATGGTGATGGTCTGTTGTCTGTTCAAGTCTGATGAAGAGCCGAAGGGCTCGAAACGTCATGTGTATGGGGATTGAAATCAAATAAAAGAAAATAAACAGAGAGCAAGTGTGCGGACCTTCTTTCTTACTGGATCTTGGACTTTTGGCTCCTGCACCTTAATTTGGATGTGCGCATGCGTTCCCAAACGGAAAAACATAAAACTATACAGCCACACTTTTATGGCTGTCGGGGTTTATATGTGACAGCACCAGTTTGATAACAGTCTCAATGAGGCACTACACCACCAGCTGCTGTCGTTTCCTCTTACTAAAAATGTTTTTATAGCCTAGTGCAGCAAGAGATTTTTATCATTGTTTCAATAAAGATGTCTTTGAGGATGGACAATCGTTTCTGATTAAGCACAGGTTCAAGTGACACATGAGCAGGTGTTCTTTCTGACTCTTCCATTTCACCTTAGAATAGAATATGGTGTTGGATTATGGGAGTGCACAAACAGGTGACTTCTTTCGAGTGTGTGCACCTCATCACAAAGAAAACTATTTCCACCTCTGATTAGCTGCAAAGGAACAAATGGGCCTAGGAAAATTCCAAGGGTTCACAAATTGATGAGTCAAGCACAAAACAACAGCAAGAATGAAGAACAGAGGCCAGAACTCAAGAGAATGAATAAGAAAAAACAGGATTTTGTTTTGCATGTGTTTGCACATTTCTGCTTTCCGACCATAGGATGGCAGCACCCAGTTTGGTGGTAGCATCACTGGATCATGACCACAAACATGTGAAATGGTCAGCACTGTCTGCTATCATTTCCTTATTATAAAATGAATGGGTGTTTATATTTGTTGTGCTGTGCTTTGTTCTTTTTTCAACAAAGATGTCTTTGTACTAGATGGCCAAACTCAAAATACATTAGTTTCTGACTATGCACAGGTACAAGTGACACATGAAAAGGTGTTCTTTCTTGGTCTTCCATTTTATCTTATCTTTATCTTTGCTCTTGGGTGGATTATGGGTAGTCTATACTGCACACATTCAAAAACAGGGCATTGTGCACCTCATCACTAAGAACAATATTTCCACCCTGAGCTGTAGCCTAAAGGAACTTACCTGCATGAAAATGATCAGGTTGTCAGTGTTGGGGGTGAATCTCACTGGAAAATCTTTATTGCTGATTACTTTCTACTCAGGTGCCTGATAGATATGTTTGGCCTGGCTGACACCAAACCAATTTTCAGTTGAATGATGGTCTGGGCCCTCTCAGTTCACTTTCAAGTTTCAAGGGGTGTAACAGCTATGACATTAAACACCAGTGATTACAGATATAGGGCAACCAGTGCTGGCATGACAAGGTTTTACGGTGTAGTCTACTTAGAGAAAAGACTGTAGAGAAACCCCCTGCACAAAGCACAATTGGATGCAAGTGAATATCAGGACCTTTAGTAGGCTAACACTACAGCTGTTTGTTCAACATGATGCGAACTTCTGGGTACTCAAATTACGCTACAGCAGACATTCAGTTAGAACATTTATTCACGTTCATCAGGAGCATTGTTCGGTTGGTATTAATGTTGGTTTTCCTCCACATTGCTGTGCTGTCGAGTCGAAACTCAACTACAGAATGCATTTGCTGTTTACCATTTTTAAACATATTTCATTTGAATGGTTTTGCAATTTATGAGTCGAAGGTAAACACACTAATGAAGAGATAAAACTCTGTAGGTGTTTGTTACTGTTTGTAGAAATTAAATTATTGTTTGAAAAAAATAAAAAATGTGCCACAAGACCAACTTTTTAGAGAGAGAGAGAGCATCTCTTAACCTGTATAAGATATCTAAGATTTGTTGATTACAGAAGTAGAACACTTTAAAATGTTGTTTGGTGTGAAGATTACAAAACAAAACAAAAGTCAGAATGATGAAGAATGTAAATAAAAGGCTCATCTTACCCCGTTCTCCCCTATGTGAGGACTCAGCATACAGAACATGCATAATTCAGAATTCATTTGAAGGTTGGATCAACATTTTTTTTGTAAGTGTAAGTAGGCCTAATGTAAAATGAATGAAAACTATAGAGGATGGCAAAGAATGAACTATATAGTAGTAGGCTAGCCTATACAATGTATATATGTTGTAGACCTAACCCACAAAAATATATTTGTTTAGGGGGAAATTATGGAAAAATCGCCTTGAGCACTGGACGGTCATCATATCCCGATCAGGGAAGTTTTATTTACCGTCATTGTACGGGTGCGGGTGAACAACAGGATGTCTTGCATTCCATCCAGATTCTAAATGTCTCTGCACTCTCGTTCAGTATCACTCGCTCTGCTGCTTCAGCTAGGACCAGCTGGCTACTGAAATGTCTTTAGGGTGCTGCTCAGTCGAATCTGCGGGAACAGCCACCAGCCTCTGCAATAGCCATCAGCGGTCGTTGACTGTCTTCTGCCAGGAGTGTGGAGTAGCCTTGTGCGACAGCTGCTTGTCCAACGGCGATCATCGCAATCACCAATTCTCAAGTCTTCTAGACGCATGCATGAAACGATTAGTGAGATCACCTCTTTTTTGCTTCAAAAACAAACTTAATGGATTGTATTAGCATAGAAAGCCTACTTATTATTTGTTGATGTTTATCTTCTTCCAGGATGAACTAATGAAAAACAACAAAGAACTGGCAAGAAGTATCAAGAAGCAAGGCAATTTCACTTCAGATGCATCAATCACTAATAGAATCAAATATATAGAGGTAAGAAATTTGGTTTTCACACTTACCAGAATGCCTACATTATTTAAACGATTCTACCCATATCAGCTATTCAATTCAGATTCTCGTCTGTCTTGTTATAGGCCAACTTTCTAAAAACTAAAGAGAACCTAGATGCTATGTTCAATGAGCTCAGAGACCTGCTGGAGGTGAACAAAATCCAGGCCTTCAAACTGTTAGCCGCCCAACAGAAGCACATGGAGGCACAACTCACTGAGCTGAAGACAAAGGCAGAAATCCATGAGGAACTAGAATGGCTTCAGATCCAGACAGGACAAACCCCAGACAATGCTTCTTCTGTGCAGGTAAAGTTTTCATTACTACTAGTCGACTCAGAGGTATAAAGTGAAGTCAGCATTGTAAGCATTTTGTTACTCTGTGTTGGGGAATCTACAGTACAGCTCATAACACTGGAAAAAGTTGAAGTACAGCAAAGCTATATGGAGGTTCGAGTAAGAGTGAATAGGTTGCATAACTATCAGTACAGCAGTCTATACATAACAGAGTAAACATAACACATTTCCACCCATGCTGTCTACTGAATACATTTGGTCATACCTTCATAATAATGTTCTCATATTATGTATTTGGATGCTTAAAAAGGCAATGGTCAACACCATATTTCAGTCCCGCTGCTCCTAATGCTTTTTTCTTCTTCATAGACTCAATGTGTGGAACTGGAGAAAAGGTCAGCATAACTTTATATTTAGACAGCACTAACTTACATTGAATGAAAAATATAAATCTATGGAAATTATCAGGTTTTTGAAATTAATTTGAATAATGTTTGCCTGTTCAATATCTGTTCATTGATTCATTATAGAATTGACAATAACTTTGTTGACTGGGAAAAAGATGATCATCTCAGACGGAAATCACTGGAGAACTCTGTCAGTATGATCCTTGAGAAGAGCAAATCATGTCTGACACACCCATTGAAGTGTAAGCATAATTAAAAATACAGCAATTAAAACATATTTGTCAACAAGCAAAACTGAAATAACTTGTTGGAGACTATTTTAAAATAAATGGGGCTATTATATTAAAACCACTAAAGTGAAATTGCTGCCTTTACACTCTTAAAAGAAATGTGTTGAAAACAACACAACTTGCATTGTTTTTAACACATCTCTGTGTCCAGATACAGACAACACAGTTTGTGTTGTTTCCAACGCATTGCTTTTGTTATTTGTTACACTATATGTGTTGAAAATAACACATCTTAAGTTGAATACAACACAAATTCCATTGTTTTTAACACATCTCTGTGTACAGATAGGGACAACAAAGTTTGTGTTGTTTCCAACACATTCGTTTTAAGAGTGTACTGAAATGACCTTATAGCCTTTATAAAGATTTTACCTTTAATGGAATAGCTGCCTTATGACCATAACAAATTTTAAAAACTGATCACGAGTTTATCACCATCTCTTTTTGAATAGTTGCTGACTTCATCACATTTGACAAAAACACGGCCCATGAGAAGCTGAGCGTGTCGGAGGATAATAGACAGGTGACTCTCTTCGCTAAGGACATGCAGAGTAACCAAGGTCAACCAGACAAAGCTCAGGATGCCCGACTACTGCATGTGCAGGCAGAGCAGACCTTCACCGCTGGCCAGCACTACTGGGAGGTGGACGTGCGAGGGTGTCGGAGCTGGGAGATAGGCGTGGTGGGAGAAGAGGGGACAGAGAAGCTCTCCTGGACGCTGAGGCTGGACGACGGCGTGCTGACAGCGCTGCATAACCATGGCGACTTCAGAGTGAGAGAGCAGGACCTCTCGTTCCTCGGCGTGTTCCTCGACTGCGACAAGGGGCGCCTGTGGTTCTACAACGTCGACACTGATGCCACCATACACACGTTTCCGGTCCGCCGTGGCAGCGGCAGGACGATGCGGCCGGTGTTCAGCATCGCCCCTGAGGAGGAGGACGAGTTTTCCTGTCTGGTCCTGTGTAACATTTGTGAGAATGACCCGAGGCCTGCAAGCATCGCTGACTCGCCAAACGCCCACTGATCCTCCAAGGCCCGTCCAGCCCTGCCTGCCATGTTTTCTTCTAACTACCACAGTTGTTTGTTTGTCTTTTAAATTATTTATTTATAACTTAAGTATATTCGTAAATTTGAGTAAAACACCAAGTTAATTATCTATAAAAATGTTTGTGTATTACATCTAAATAAATGTGCATACCCTGACAATCATGAAAGGAGTCTCTTTTTGATTCAGCTGATGAACACAGAAAAAAAGCCAACCAACAACTAAGCTACTCTACAGGTTAATTTGAATATGATAAGATGGTATTATGAAAATCATACATGCATTTCAAAAATAAAGTTCCTCTTCACCAACATTGGAACTGAAATCATTTCCTGGTGATGGGTACATTACACTTCTGCCTGAAGTCACATGAAGTTACACGAAGTCACATGTTACACATACATGTAATACAGGGCCACGGAGTAGTACATTTGTGCATCTGATAATTACATTACACGGTTTACAAAACAAATGTAACCAGGTTTACTATTTTTCACTATCTTTAGGTTTTTTTTTTTACAATTTTACTATTTTGTCATGATATACAGTAGCCTATTCCATGACCTTTACTCTGATTTATGATCTGACTTATTAAGCAAGATCATGATTATTTATTTTCTGACAAACATGTGGTCATCACTGCTCAATCTCTGATTTGAACCACTTGTGGAGTTCTCCAAACACATGTCATTATTCACAACTTTAGTTGCTGGGCCACAGACATGATGAACTCATGAGCAATTAACCTCAAATGTATGTAATCATGATGATTATGCTTAAGAAATCATAAATCATAATGATATACTTAATGCTTTAGTTGATGTGTTGTTTATGCATGAATGTCAGTTCCTGATGATGATTCAAGAGATAAGGAATGAAGTAATGCATAAATCATGAATAATGCATGAATTCATGATAATTCATTAACACAGATGTGTTCAAAAGATTAAATTTTTTAGACGGAATGATTAACAAAGTGGAAGTGAAGTATATTTTCATTTGAAGACATCAGTGTACCGCACATGAGGAAGTGTATGCGCTCCCTAATTAATGAAGGGGAATTTCTGCTCTTACACAGAATGCCAACTTGGTAACATTCCATGGATGCAAAAGCGTTTGAGGCAAAAGGTGTGACAACTATTACTATTTTTTGTTAATGTTAGACATGAACTGACATGTAAACAGGTCAT
>NW_027468664.1:30411962-30416962 GCF_046254945.1 Alosa pseudoharengus | reverse complement strand
CCTGCTCCATGACATGCCTTTGAACACCACGGCAATGCTGAATACTTAGCAGAATACAGAATGCCGAATACATTACAGCTCGCACTGTGCGTCAGACTTGGAAATGGTAAAGCGTAGAAAACAGCAGGTCACATTGGTGTATGTTTTGTACTGTAATTTGTCTATAGTAAGCAGAAAAACAGATAAAGAAAAAGAGGGACAGAGAGATGGATGAAGGGAGAGAAAAATAGGGAGAAAGGGAGGCAGAAAAGAGAAATATAGAGGGAAAACAGACAAACAGACGAAAAGCCGACACCGACATGAGGACACTAACATACTTAGACAGGAAGGGAGTGACACAGGAAGAGTGACACATTACCGACAGATCAGCGCATAAGGGACTGATAGGTCCTCTCTTGACAATTGTATTGCTGACTTCACAAGGTCAAAAGGACACACATAGACCCTTTGACCAGCTCGGAATGGTCCATCGCCATCAATGGTTGGTCTTAGCTTACACACAAGGGGGTAAGATGTGATTTGGTCAGCAATTGGATGCCTTGCAGGATATTGGCATTTAAGTGGGACTAGAGAAGCTGAAAACTGGACTTGCTCAGCAGAAGAACAAACGTGTCAATGGCATCAGCCCGTATCCCTGGACTCTGCCACACGGTAGGGAGGGCGAGGGAATATCACAGCATCTTACATCTGAAATGTTTTCCACACCACCATGTTGTTGTTTATGCACATATTTAGCATGAAGTTGTGGGTAAACAAGTCTGGGATATGCTCAACGGGTCAGCGCACTGCCTTTGACATATTGCTGACGTATTGCCGAGCCTGGAGAAAAAGGCGGTTCACATTAGTATTACTGCATCCTAAAAATCTGACATGTCAGTAAATGGGAAGTTAAAAATGGGATGTAAATTGTATGCATGAATATGTACTTCACCACACTACACACTCAGACACATTAACACATTAACATAGAGTCCATAGTGTTTCAGTTTGCCAGATAGCAGTCCAGCCAGTGCATTAGGTGTAGGCAGAGGTTCTGGCCTCTATGAAGGTCAAGTTACTGGGGAGGTGAAAATCACTCTCTACGAGTTACTGGGGAGGTGAAAATCACTCTCTCACTCTGTACCCATCATCATTAGAGTGCAATTGTGCTTCACATGCCACACCCCCCCCCCCAAAAAAAAGTTCCTCTTGAAATGCCAGTGGAATGTCAGCCTAATGCCATCAATTAGAACCGATACGCCATCGCATCAATCCTTTCAAGCGGCACATGTCCATCACAGAGAGGAAAACAGATGTAGACGAGAGTGGTGGGGTGGTGGGGGGGGGGCTTTTCAGGGATCCAATCTCTGCTCTCTCTCTCACTATTCTGCTCTTTCTCTCTCTCTCTCTCTCTGTTGATTCCCAAGTCTTTTTTCACTCATTTTCGAAGCTAATCAACAACAAACAGGTACTTCCTCATGCAAATGGTGGATTTGGTAATTGCATCGTGGAAACCTGTCGAGGGAGAGGGAAGCGGCCCTGCGCCTGTAAATTGTGTTTTGGAAATTTGGCTCCAAAATGACAGCCTGAGTAATTGCCAGTGTGTGGATGCGGCCTTGCAGATGCATCTGCTTCCTGGCAGGTCAAGGCACATGAATGCCTAATAGAATCAAACTCCTGAGCCATTTGCCTTTCTAATATTCTTTCTTCTTTTTTTTTTCTTTCCCATTCTTTCCCTTTCTTCATTACTTACTTTCTCTCTCTCTCCCGCTCTTTTTCTTTCTGATGTTTTTTTCTCTCCCCTTTTTATTCTATTTTATGTGTTTTTCCCTCTCCCTCCCTCTTTCTTTCTTTCTTTCTTTCTTTTTTGTGGGGTTCCCTGCAAGGCACACAGGCTTGTGAGGAGAAATCTGAAGTTCCTTTAATCTATGCTTCCTGCTGTCTCCCAACTCTCCACAGCCCTCTCTCTCCCCCTCCACCCGCACCTCCACACCCCCCACCCAACACCACTGTCACCGACCCCCCTCCTCTGCCGCCCCCCCCTCGCCTCAAACTCATCTGCAAACATTGATCAGCCCTCTCGCCTTCAAAGAAAAAACTCGTCCATCTCGGCACAAAGCGGAATATTGGCATACTGCTAATCGCTAGCCAAGTCCAAAGGCTTGTCTCACTCACGTCTGGGTACTAAATTATTTAGATTTCAGACTCCCCAAAAAAAACACCCTCACACACACACACATATACAACCACACACATAAATCCTCCCCAAAAGATGAAGATAAACAGGCCACTGCTTTGCAGACACACGAGCAGGCTGGGACATGGAACAGGAGGACGGGCCGTGGGGCGCTCTCCTAATAGCGTCATTTCCATGCAGGTCACACAGCCCAACATCAGGCAGATGGGGGGGCCTGCCAGCTAATGCCTGTGCCGGTCGCCACAGTGACCAAAGGGGGGGTTGGGGGTGGGGTGGGTTTGGGGGGGGTGCTGCCGCCTCCCGTCGCCCTCCGGGGCTCGGCCGCTGCGACGAGGTCAGAGGGGCGAGGCGGTGGCATGAAGGCCAATTAGGATTTGCATAATCCAGGCTCAGGGCTGACAGTCAGCCAGTGTCCTGCAGCCTGCAGGTGAAGAAGAAGGCCATTTTTCATATGAATCATGTCATAACATTTGACATACCGTACAACCAATTCAAATATAAAAAAAGAGAAAAGAATATGATAAAAAAAAAAACATAACTGAAATGCACTACAAAAATCCAATGTCCATGCAGTGTGTACCGTCCCTGTACAGGCAGGGAAGAAATGAAGCACACTGAGCTGAATAAATGGCTATTTTGTCGGGCACACAAAAGACTCTTCACTGTGATGTGCTAACAGCCTTTATGTGTTGTATTATTTAGGGGGTAAAGGAGGTTACGTGTGAGAGCACTTCAGCAATACTCCAGAGTGAAATTGCCCATCCCCTGATGAAGGGTTAACTAGGGGTTAGTCTCCTCCCTCTCCCTACCTCTCCTTCGCCTCTCTCACCGTTCTTTCTCTCGCTTTGCCTTTCTCTCACTCTCTCCTTTCCTCCCCCCAGCTGAAGTGGATGGGTAATGACTGACCCAGTGACACACTTCTTCTTTTCTCTCTCTTTCTTTCTCTCACCCCCCCCCCCCCCACCCCCACCCCGCCCCATCAGCATGCCAGACGTGCAAGGAGATGTTGATTTAGCCGTACTGAGACTGTCTTCAATGCACACGGGGACAGACATGAAACATGATGCACTCACTGTGCCCAGGCACACACATGGGTCCATACCCATGTGCCCCATTTGCATATGTGTGTGTACATGCATGTGTCCTCTATTTGTGTGTGTCTGTGTGTTTGTATGTGTGTGTGTGTGTGTGTGTGTCCTAAATGTGTGTGACTGTGTACATGCATGTGTCCTCTATGTGTGTGTGTCTGTGTGTTTGTATGTGTGTGTGTGTGTGTGTTTGTCTGTGTGTTTGTATGTTTGTGTGTGTGTCCTTTATGTGTATGCATGGGCCTGTGTGTGTGTGTTTGTATGTGTGTGTGTCATATGTGTGTGCATGGGCCTGTGTGTGTGCGTGTGTGTGTGTGTGTGTGTGCGTGCATGAGGACACATCCCTCCACTGGCTTATTAATGTTTACGCATGCAGACCCAGCCAGTGTGTGTGAATTATTCAGCCTCACACACACACACACATACACACACACACACATACACACACACACACACACACACACTGTCTACTTTGGAGCATCTCTGCAGCAGTGCCTGGCAAAACCCCACTCTCCCCACTGTCAGTAGACATCAGCAGCTACAGTAGCCGCTGAAATGAAATTACTACACTTCCCCCTCATGACACTTTCGCATCCCCCTTTCTTCCTCTCTCATACATAAGTAACTTCCCACTGTGCACCTCTGTTCTTACTCTAGCCTACAACTTCCTCTGCTACTGCAGCCTTGGATTTAATATTTAAAAATTGGCTTGGGAGATTTCAGGGATAAAGCGCCATTTTGATCTTTTCGTGAGATTTGCTAAAGGAAAATCAATTGTAATGAAAGGTCGTGGAAAGGGATCGAGGGAGTTAGGTTGTGTGGAAAGAAAGAGAGAGAGAAAGAGAGAGAGAGAGAAAGAGAGAGAGGAGTACGGTTCTGACTCGGAGAAAAGAGTCAAGAGACATGAAAGGGTGTAACATCACAGAGAATCGCTCAAGTACAATGCATTCTGGGGTAGCGCTGGTTGCCTCGGCGCTAAAGGTCACTTCGAGATCACAGCGTCAAACATCCTGGGGATCGTACGATGGACCAAATCAATGCGTCTCCTGTCAACGAACGACCACCCGGGAAGAATCTGTCAGATCTGGCCATTACAATACCATCAGTTTTCTGCACTGTTCAGTCCCAATGCATCCATCTCCCACAACCCCTCCATATCCAAATAACCCTCACGAAATCAGCAAGCCCTTTATCTCTGCTTAGCTGAAAAGCTAAATTAGCCACATTTATGGCCTACGCATGCATGCACTCTAGCATGGGGTTTACCACACTGATGAATGCTGAGTGATGAGTGTGTGCTGTGTTTCGGTCATTGAAACACTGTGGTGGTTAACGAAGGGGCACTGCTGCTTTATAGGATGAATCAGCTGGACATGTGCTGAAAAGCTAACATCATGTTAGCATGTTTATTTTATAATCAACATCATGTTTGCATGCGTTTTTAATCAGCATCATGTTAGCATACATTTTCATCAACATTATGTTCGCACACGTTTTTATCAACATTATGTTAGTAGGCATTTCTTATCAACATCAGCATGCATTTGTATTAACATCATATTAGCATGCATTTATATCAACACTATATTAACATGCCTTTATTTCAACATCATGTTAGCGCACGTTTTAGCACACAGACAGACGCAGACTGATGAAGCGTCGGTAAAGTAACACAGCACTTGTGTAGAGCAGGGCGCTGCTGCTGCTGCCTCAAAGGATGGCGTCCGCAGTCAGCT
>NW_027468664.1:30389462-30401962 GCF_046254945.1 Alosa pseudoharengus | reverse complement strand
TGTGTGTGTGTGTGTGTGCGTGTGTGTGTGTGTGTGTGGTGTAATGCGTTTGTGCATTCCTAACTTATTTCTCTGGAAAAATATACAAAGAGCCTTGACAGATCAGCTTGGAGACCACTGACTGTTCAGAGATGAGGTCTCGACTCGGTGCATTCCCAGCCTGGCTCGCTGCTTTATACATAAACATGGAATGGAACAGCATGGTGGAGGGTGATTCGAACAGCCGAACCCTCCTGTTCATATTAAATATTTAGTCTCTTTTAGACTCCCAAATGGCAGCTCAATCACATTATTATGAAGTGTTTCCCAGAATATATAGAATAGGAAATTATATATTTTCCTTTTTTGAAATGTCTTCCTTTGTGGCTCGGTCAAATCATAACTATCTCATTAAAATGTATGAGCAACTCCTCTGAACAAAGCTTTGGGAGAGAATCTTCAAGTCATGCGAAACAATGGCCTTCAAAATGTAACACTTCGAGTCACCGCCACACTTTCACAGTGAGACAGAAGGGGGCATGAATGTAATATTTTAGAATAAAATGCGTGGGGGGGAATAGTTGTTTGCTTTTCGCACTCTGAATGGAGACGATGGAGAGATATATCCATGGAAACTGAGGAAGAGAATCGGAGTCTTGATGAAACACAAAAAGAAATGAAGAGCTTTCTTTTAATCAGGCAATCATTTTTGAGACGTTATTCTTGATACAGATGGAGGGTTTGAGGCTGGTGTCTGGCCGGGTTGCACGTGACAGACTGATTCTGCTAAAGTGAGAAATATCTTCCTGTCCAGAGTGCGTGGCCATAACCCTCGATCTTATCAAGCCTGTGTAATGTGACCGTGACAGAAACACACTCGCATGTTTATCCAAAACCGTCCGCCAGAAAAACCCATTAAGGCTGAGATGAGACACTCCAGCTCCCTGCAGACCGGAAGGGAAGTGCAGGACGAGAACCAAATGGGCCGTGTGACCTTGCTGTGCACACAACACCAGACAGATGTGCTGTATGGCCTTCTTTAACAGCAGGGTTCAGGCCATCTTCTTCTAACGAGACTGCCAAGTCTGGAGGACAAAAAAAAAAAAAAACACAGGTGGAGATACAACACGGACAAAAGCCCAGTGTGGCAGAGCCACCGATTCCAACTGTGTCTGATTGAGCTGCATTGATGATGGGAAGTCCCACAATGCCGGGACAATTACTGCTCAAAATGGCAGATCAATCTTCGGCTTAAACAGCACATAATGGCAGCACACGGATGCTCAAAAATCAACAATGAGGAAAGAGTGAAAGTTTTGGGGGGAAAAAAGAGTCATTTTGAGCCAGTCTTCAAAGAGACCCTGATCTTAGCATTTAATTAAAGGGAAATGATTAAAGGCTTTCAGCACAAAATTATTATTTTTTTCTTTCTTTGGAACGATGGAAAGGTATGTAAGTAGCACGTTGGCTGAACTTGATTACAGCCTGAGCCAAATCAAAAGAGGAAGACAGTCTTCTTCATGTCACCATGAAGGAACTAGGGTGTGTGTGTGTGTGTGTGTGAGAGTGTGTGTGGTGTGTGTGGGGCGGGATGGGTTGACTGCCTATCATAATCTAGGTTCCTTTCCCCGCGAGTCGACAAAAATAGCATAACTCTGTTCCAGACACATCAAATGTGGCAACACGCATCTGAAAATATGAAAGACCACCTCCTTGGAAGCATGGAAGTGGAGCATTCGGTACACTGAAAGAGAAAGAAAAAGAAAAAGAGAGAGAGAAAGAGCGATAGAAATAAATTTCGCCCCGGAAACGCGCGTCTCTACTGTACGTCTGTTCAGTGTGTGCAGCCTGACAGTTAATTCGGTTACGAGGAGGAAGATTCAGCCCCTGCTGATCGTCACAGCAACAGACATTTGGGCACCACGACATTGAAACGCGCCACAGAATCAGAAGAACGCAAATGGTAGAGAACCGAGATGTGTTGTGATGGTTCCTGTGTCTTAAAGCCAGAGAATGATTAAGAGTGACAGACTAGAGAACTACGGATGTAAGTCAGGAGACAGAACACAACAAAAAAAGACACAACACGACATGATGCCTTCAAATTATTTTTGTTGAGACATTTTAAAGTACAGGTTTGTTGCTTACAAGACTTGTGGGTTTCAGTTTAATAAAGATATTTTGGTTATATAAAAATCAGTTTAGAAACCAGAAACTAGACTGAACAGTGTATGTGTGTGTGTGTGTGTGTGTGTGTGTGTGCATACAGATTGTTTTCCATCAAATACAGACAAAGATTTCTTTAGAATGTTTAAGATACTAACATGATAGCTTGACACTTATACTGATTCACAAGAATCACCTTCATCAATAGAAATGGTTCAATCACAGCACACAACATTCAGTCATTTACAATATATTACTTTGAGTACAATGCAGTCATTTTTTTTAAAAATTGGTATGAGAACAAAAGAGGGGCGGGGCAGCAAACAGAGTAAACAATTAAAGCGCAGATCTAAATATGACTGGCAGTGCAAGAACACCTGTACACCTGAAGAAGACCACAAAGTGAAAACATTGTGTGTCACTGAAACCTGTTTAGGGTTTTTTAGTAGAACGATACAGTGCGGGAGCATCTTATCTTTCTAAACCAGTGAAATGGAACTGAATCACAATCACAAATTCTCAGTATATTAAAGACGGTACAAAAGCAACATAGTTTGTTTTTTAAAAAAAGACGAAAAATGAATTTACATGTATTTACAAATCTGTCGGCAATATCCTTCACAGTCACATTTCTATGTATGTGTGAGTATATGTGTGAGTGTTGTGTGTTGGCACAGTATGTACAGGACAAGAGCTTTACTTGTGTGCGGTATGGTATGGCGTTTGGACTATGTGTACGGTTTGGTCTAGCTGGCTTTTGCTGTATGTGATTCCCTCCACACATCCCCAACACCACCCCCCACCTACACCTACACCCCCACCAACACCCCACTCCCACCCCACCCACCCCGATCGACCCCCTCAGCAGTGCGAGCCCACGGCGGTGTAGTTGGACATCTCCCTGCGGATGGTGCTGAAGGGCGACAGCTCCAGCTCGGTGGTGCACTCGTGCTCGTTGTCGTCGCTGGTGGTGGCCGAGGAGCGCGCCTGTCCGCACGCCTCTCCGCCGCCGCAGCAGCAGCAGCAGCAGTCCAGGAAGGCGCGTCCGAACGGCCGGCACAGGCAGAGCAGCAGGGCCGGCGTGACGGCCGCCCGGCAGAAGAGCAGCAGCTGGCTGAGCAGGTGGAGCAGCTCCATGGTGCTCTCGGGCACGGCGGCCGCCATGTACGCCGACACGATGTTGCAGATGTTCTCGGGCACCACGCACGCGCCGTAGACGATGGCCAGCGCCACCACCGTGCAGTTCATCTGGCTCTCCAGCCGGATCTGCTTCTTGTTGCCGCGCGCGCACGCCGCCTCGGCCCGACGGATCTTGCGCGCGGTCACCAGCGAGCAGCCGATGGTGAAGAGCGTGGGCAGGCAGAAGTAGCAGCCGAAGCACCACCACAGCCGCGCGCTGTTGTACGTCAGGCCCAGCACGTAGAGCATGTCCGGCAGCGAGGTGGAGATGCGCACCACGCAACGCTCGACCGTCGCCGGCGCCTCAGACACGCCCGCGTCCTCCGTCACCAGCTGGCGGATCAGCAGCTCGGGCAGAGCCAGCAGGAGGGCGCCAATCCAGATGACGGCCAGCTTGGCAGCGGTGGACGTGCAGTTCTCGATCATCTCGTAGTACATCTGCACGTTGGTGGCGGCGCGGAAGCGGTCGATGCACAGCGCGCACAGGGTGAAGGTGGTGACGCCCAGGGAGGCGACCTGTAAATAACAACAGACAAAAAGAGGATTTACTCGTCTAATCCCCGGTGGATAATGGAAAACATCCAACACATCTTGGGGGGGGCGGGGGGGTTGCAATTTTGATTAAATCATAAATGAGATTACACGATTTTATCTATCGGAAGATTATTTAAAGGTGCTGCTAATGTATTCAGCATTTGTGTACAATGCAGTGGGGCGAACACTCTCCTGGCTCAGTCAGAACTTCTCTCTCCTTGTTAAATAAAATTACCCACTGAGAGAGCAACTGTGATCCACAGCTGGACTCAGTCCCTCAGGTCCAATTGGAAACTGGGTGCCAACAGCTTTAAAGAACGACACAACAAACTGTTCACAGCCCACAACTCGGCTTGATAAAGTTTTTTTTTTTCCTTTCTTGGTCTTTTTCACCGGGATCAGCAAAACCTTTACAGGGGCCCCCAGCCTTAATTATAAATGGCTAACAGATGGCCCGCCGTGGATGGGCGAAAGCACACTAAACAGCGACTTCCTGCCGAGAGAGAGGGAGACGGGGGATTTGCCATGAATTATGAACAAACGGCAGACCTGCATGGCACTAATGAAAAGAAGGACAACAGGAGAAAATGTTTGGCCACCGCTTAGCTCCGTCCCAACGGGGCCTCATTTGGGCCCCAATTGATTCTAATGCCCGCGCACCCAACAAAATGAGACGACGGCGGCGACGTCTGGCTTACTCAATTTAATTGCGCGTGAATCAAAGCCATCAGCATCAAGGGCGACGCAATTAAGGGAAATATGTTTTCCATGCGAGCCTCAGAAGGGCTGTATGCACGCTAAAAGGATGCCGAGCTTTCTGTTTTTAGCGCTCTTAATGGAGATAATAAGGCCAGCACACTTAATAACCACTCACCATAGAGAATGGGCACAAAAGATATGCAGAAAAGACCATCACTGGGAATAAACAGCTATTATTCAATTAGCTGGAAAAGACATAGCCTCTCTCTCAGACTACGTCCTTGAGAGGGTAAACAGAAATAACCTTCACCTCCCTGGCTCAGGAGAAGAGAGCAGCAAGCTGCCCGCATCCGACTGGGGCACTGCCCTATGCGCCAAGGTTGCTCGGTACGGCTGCACTGTGATCCATATTGCCACCTTGGCACAGGCAAAGGTGTAAACAGTGTGAATATTTCATCGTCTGAGCTTTGGAACGAGGCTGCACTAAACACTGTCAAACGTGCAGGGGAGGACCACTTTGATCCGCGTTCCAAGAGAGGCAGAAAGAGAGCGAGGGAGGGGTAAACAACAACAGCTAAACAAGCTGTGCGTTCTGCAGCACAGAGGATTACAGTTGGACTGAAATAGCAAGGTGCTGCATAAAGGTGTACTCACATGGTTAGTACTACATCGTGCCATACAGTATATAATACATTCCATGTATAACAACACAATACTATGTATAATAATATAATAAGAGGTTGTGTCCACAAAACTATGGCCCTGTGGCTCCTGTCCCTGGCTCAAGATTCATGTTCATGTTGTCATGACACTCTGAGTGACCCAACTGGCCCAAACCTTCGTGTCTGTGCTGTGTCTGGCAGCACAGACACTTGGGTTGATTTCTTTCAGGTTGTATAGCAGCAGGTGTCTCGTGAAAGGCTTCTTGAGTTTTCTTTTTGTCTCATCTTTAATAATGGGCCATTCATTTTTGGACGACTCCTTCCTGTGGCAAAATGGCGGGCAGTTGTTATTAATACGCATTTAATGGCCACTTGGAAATGTAACTGAAAACGAGGGGGCAGCGCGCTTGGCACCGACGCCGTCGGCTAGAGCAATAATTCTTATCTATCGACAAATGGGATTATGGAGACGAGTTGCCTGCCCAGGCTGCAGACAAAGGCTATTATGGTTATGGCCTCTGAAAGGGTCCAAAAAGAAATCAGGCTGTGTCATAAATCCAGAGCACTGGTCTGAGTGGCGAGAGTAATGGGCCTGCCACCATGACATGAAATATGGACTCTAATCAATACTTTTTCGGCCAAAGACTCTGTGACTTTAAATTGGATCATTCTCTATTGTGTTACATGGTTAGCTTGGTGATAAATTACTGAGTGATTAATAAACGAGTGATTAATACCCATTCTGCATGTGTGATTTCCCCCCCTCTTTCTGTTTTTGTAATTCATTCCAGATTGTATCTCATCTGGTCACACTCTCTCTCTCTCTCTCTCTTTCTTCAGTCTTGATCTTGTTTGATGACGAGCTATCTCTAAACAACGCGTATTTGCGTCCGCAAACAAAAGACGGCCACGAAAAAAAAGTCATGATTGTGAGTTAATCCATTATTTACTAACGCTAATTACATACGCTGAATAATTAACATATCTCACAATTAGGTGTCATGAGCTGATGAGATATGCTAAGCGGTACGCAGAGCAACACCCAGTCGCCTGTGAGCCCATCTTCCTATCAGTGACTCTTTTGTGTTCAGTCTCCTATCAAAGGGAAAGCTTGCAGAAAGCAGTGGTGCCGGCGGCACAGGGGCAACCATTCCACCCCATCTCCAATTTAGAATATAAGCATGCTGACTTGTGTGTGTGTGTGTATGTGTGTGTTTGTGTATGTGAGTATGTGTTGTATTTGTTGTATGTGTGTGTTTGTGTGTGTGTGTGTGTTGTGTGTTTAGATGTACTGTATGTGTGTATGTGTGTATGTGTGTGTGTGTGTGTGTGTGTGTATATGTGTTGTATTTGTTGTATGTGTGTGTTTGTGTGTGTGTGTGCCGTACGGATACTGTATCTCTGTGAGTCAGTGACAGGGACCTTACTGTGCAACTCTGTTTCTGTTAGAGCACACAGAGCAGCAGGCTAAAGAAAGCCACTGTGCTTCAAAGAGGTTTAAAAATATTGCCTGTGTTTTTTTTGTTTTGTTTTTTTAAACAGAATATATGAAATGAGAAAATACTTGGAGATGAAATATACAGGGACATGCGTCTTAACACTGAAAAAAAGAAAATACACACACAAGCACACATACGCATACACACACACACATAGAGGGGAGCTGCACTCTGCTGTTATTCCGGTGGAAGGCCTGTGGGCATAAGCTTGCCCCAAAAACCTCAGTCAAAAGACGAGCACGGCACGAGAGAGGATGCTCTTCTGGAGGGGGTGGGGGGTGAGAAGGGGGCTGTGGAAGGATACTGGTTTAGGGGTGGTGGCGGGAGCTGTGAAAGGATATTGGTCTGGGAGTGGGTTTGGGGTGGGGGGATTGTGGAGCGCTAGTCGGAGTGCCACCAAGCCACCAACTTCCAGTGTGTGCATGAGAGCCTCTCTCTATCCCTGCCACCGGAAAGGAGGCATCGGTGTATGACCCGACCCCGTGTGCTTCGCCTGAAGCAGTGCAATAGTTATGATGGCTGCACTGCACTTCCCTATGGCACTTCTGGGGCGCCATGAGTGTGTGTGTTCATGCGTGTTTTTGTTTTATGTCTGTGCGGGGAAAACAGTCTTTGTGTGTTCTAGTATACACTTGAAACACTTACATATGTATGTTTACATGTTTTCATGGATATATGCTTGTGTATATTCAGTAATTTTCTCTCATAGATTGCAAGAAGAGTGACTCATGATAATAGCACAGCACAGCTCCTCTGAATGTGTCAGTGTGTCTGTATCTGTGTGCGAATGAGTGTTTTAATGTGTGAACATGCCCGCACGTCCAAGTGATGATGTCTTTTTATGCATGAATATGTGTGTGTGTGTGTGTGTGTAGAGAGAGCATGCATGTATCTGAACACGCATGACTGTATATGTAGGCCTGTGCATGTGTGTGTGTGTGTGTGAGAGAGAGAGAGAGTGTGTGTGTGCTCACTGCTCACTCTGAGTTACAACAGGCAGTGAGTAATGCAGCTTGGGGCTACCTCTCCCTCTATGTGCACGTCCTCTCTGCAGACTGACTCCACTCATCACTTAACCCAGATTCAATCACAGTCCATCTGGCCTAAGATCCAACCAACTCACACATGGCACTGCCAGAAAGACTCCCAATACAAACAAACCCTGTCAGTACACTTGCATAAACAGCCATATTGAAACACACACACACACACTTATTATGAAACAAAAATGTATGTATGTTCACATACTTAATACAAACTGCATGTGTTGACAGGCCTGTACATATGCTACCTCCACATACACATACACACACACACACACACACGCACACGCATATACTCAATCACACATACGGCCTCTTTCAAAAGATTTTGCTACAGTGCAGGAAATCTAATTTAGCCCCGCCATTGTCACATAGGGTCCCTTGGCAGCCGAGTGGCCATACATCAAGTACTATTCACACTGCCACCATCCCACCTCACAGAGCCGCTGTGTCTTAGGTCCGGCATTCAAACTCCTCTCCATCTCTCTGACTCTGCCCCAGAGAATGCCCCAGAAATCCGTAACACAATGGCAACCTGACACTCACTCAAACACACACACACACACACACACACACACACACACACACACAAGCACACACAAAGTTGGCATAAAGACAGGACGGGACAGAAAAGCTTTTGTTTCCAGTTTCAAACAGATGCATAGGGCGAGGACGGTATACGCTTCCCAGCATCGCAGCAAAATGCAAGTGACACCCGAATTGTGTTATATGAGAGCTGGGCTGAGACTGGGTGTGGTGCACTGCCACTGATCGAGTTGCTGCTGGCTCGCGGAGTGAGAGAAAAGGCAGATCTGCCAAGATTATGAACTAATGAGAGAGAGATGAGAGAGAGAGAGAGAGAGAGAGAGAGAGAGACAGACAGAGAGAGAGTGGGCTTGGGTTATTGGGTTGTAGGGTTGTCCTGAGGGCAGGGTAGCAACACATCTCCATGTACAGGCCATGTGTGACATTGGGACATCCAAGTTGTCATGGTGACATGATGAAATCTCACATATCACTCATCAATTTTTTTGGAGTAGGGAGACAGTGGACCAGAGCTGTCTTTTCCAAAACACCCTCCAGCAATGATGGTGTACACAGATAATAACATTGAAGGGGGCGAAATAATACCCCTCTACTGTTGGTTTAAATTGTCTAATGATAATAATGACGATGATATAAAATAAATAGCTACATGTGATAATTACCTCAATGTATGGTATCACTCTACAAGTGAATTGGCCCAAGAGCCACGTCTTTGTCAGCTCATGGAACACCACAAGAGGCAGGCAGAAGAAGAGCATGACAAAATCCCATATGGCCAAGTTGGCCAATAGAGAGTTAGAGATACTCCTCATGTAGTAGTTGTGGCACACAATGCACATTATTGCAATGTTCCCGACTATTCCGACCAGGAAAATGATGACGGACACACACATGATGGCGTATGCCCCGAAAGTTTCGCTGGTGACTGGGTAGAAGGGATTTGGGAAATATTCCTCCTCGTTATCCAGCTCGTATGGAGGAGTCATCGGGGTCATATCCCACGGGTCTTCTTCTTCCTCATCTTGTTTAGTGTGATACTCGACACTCCTTGTCAGGTCAAACGGGAAATGGGTGGACGTAAGGGCCATGAGTTTTGTCGAAGGTTCCCATATAGTGAAAGGGGCACTCAACACGTTGACAGAAGTTTCAGGGCGCGTGAAAGCGGCGGCACCGCCGACGCTGTTTATCCCTTTTCGGCCGTTCTTGTGTGCTTTCTTTTGGTTTTCTTTTGTCCCTCTTTTCCTCCGATGGTTCCTCTTGTGCAGTCCTCGCTTGCTCATTGAGGGAGGCTTAGTGTCATTATGTCCACCTGGCGTTCCCATGGTAGCAGGCATCTCGCTATTCAACTTTTTCCTCTTGTGTCGCCGCGAGTGCTTGTTTTTGGTTTCGACTGAGCCTTCTCCTCTTTCCGTCCGGTTTCTTGAGAGATGTGCATGTCGGGTGTGCTTACTTTCTCTAACTGTGCCATGATTTTTAAGGGATGATGCATCAACACCCTTCACTGGTGACCCAGTGGCTTCCAAAAAGGCTACACCTGTGGCGTGGCGCCTAGTAGTGTCAATGGCATTAGCTTTGTTTTGAGTGATACTTTCTCCGTTGGAGCCAAAGGCTCCTCTGCATGTACTGTTGCAAAAATCTCTCCCAGTGTCTTTGGTTCCTATGTCCCCATCATTCCTTAACGATGCCACATACACGTTTCCCAGCAGCACCGCTTTTACTAGCAACATCTGCATTGTCTGAGCCATTGAATCCGGGTATTATCTTAGTAGTTGGGTAAAAAATCTGTCAGATTCAACCCCACAAACGGCAGCGACATACAGACTAAATCTCGAGTCATTACTTGCGCCACCTGTAAACAAACTTCGTGTATATTCTTGTGAAACAAGCACGCTTTGTTGTTTTAATCCAGTCATAGGCGATGGGTCAGATCTGTGTGTGGTCCTACTTTGTAATCCAGTTGTAGGCAATATCCTCCTTTGACTTTTCTCCCTCAGCGAAGTAGCTCCAGGTGCTATTTCTTGTAAAGCGAGGTATCCTTGAACACAGAGGTGCTCCAGCTCACGGATGGCAGTGGCAAACCCATCGCAATACAACAAAATGGTTGCATTTTGTATTCCTTGGGTGCGGCAACCTGAAGTTTTCCTGGATGGTGGTGATGCGGCGCAGCGGCTTGCTGTGTTTTCCCCTCCACCGTGCTCGGCAACGCGGCGGGGTCTGTGGGATACACGGTCTGTGTGTCACGCGCAGCCGGGGAGGTGCAGAGCGTAGCCTAACAAGAGTGGCTCCGCCAGTGAGCGCCTCGGTGAGGACTCGGCAAGAAAATGGACTCCCCCGGCGGCTAACCCTGATCTGTCAAACCAAATCCATCAGCATCACCCCTCCAGACCACAGCAGCTGGCAGGCAACCACGCCCGCTCCTGTGCGTAATAAATGTATTATCGTTGGCAATTATGCATGTCAGCGCGAACATATCACACCAAATTGATAGTGATGCAAAGAGAGCCTACAACATGATCTGTCTGGAAAAATAAATGTACTGCATTGATGGGATGATTATCAGAGAACTTGTCTCGTATGGCTCCATATGAAAGCATTGGACAATGTGGATATTACAACATGATCGGTTTGCAGCATTATGATATCTATTAGATTAACATTTCCTCATATGTCATAAATGCAGGAAAATTAGCGTAGTGCATGATTCCAAATCTAGATCTCTGTGTTTCATCTAGATCTCTGTGTCTCATCTCTGACAAGAAACAGACTACAGTATTTTGGCACTTGTAGCAAGTTTCCACTCACTGTCAGCAATGCAAAACATGCCTCTAGACATGATTGAACTTGTCTTTATGGGTTACAAACTACCGTAGGCTACTACCTGTTCAGGGAACCACTCCCAGAAAGTCCCAATTTGCAGGGTCCAAAACATGTTTTAAACTATTATGTTTTGAAATATTACTGACCAATTAATTGGCTAGCTGCAGATGTGGACACATTGTATCAGGATGGTGGTATGTCCTTTAACACTGCACCAAGCCCTGCATGGATTCAGGCTATTTATGTATCAGCTTACTCTGATTCTTGCCCCTCATGCCAGCCAGGGCAGGGGAGCTGGCATGACACGTGGGTGTTACAGAATGGGTGTACTGCAGGTGCTGAGGGCTGGCTGGCTGGCTGTTGGACTTGGCAGCAACTGGATCCTCAGTACTTTTTTTTTTTCTTTCTGCCCACAGTCACAGAAGAAGAGTCTGAGCCAAATACTGCTGGGGGACCAACTGGAATGTGATTGATTGAGTCAACATTGCATCCAAAATGATAATGTAAATAAATAAATAAATAAGTACCTAAGATGAATGAATAAATACAAAATACAGTATAATAACTCAAGGGAATTTCCACTTATTATCTATAGTTGTTATTATTTATATGTGATGTTTACTTCCTTTGGGTAGAACATGTGTTTGGGTGAGGACATCAAGATTTTATGCATTGTCGTATAAATGTATTAAATTAATTAATTATGTATTTGCGAACATTGATTGGTGTTAACAGTACATTCATAGTTTAGGAACACTTAATCATTTATCAAAAATCCTCCTTTCAGAACATCATTTGCTGCAACGTTTGCTGTTGAGCGATGTTGTATAGATATATGTTCTCTGTGCACAAGAATACAGTCAACAAGACAAATGCATTTAGAAGATGCAGTTTGGATGCTGATTCATACATTTGGGAAGCAGTTGCTGGAGCTGCAATGAACAGACAGAAATACTGTATCATCCCTTATGAGGAAAACAGAGTTGTGTGTGTTTGAAGCTCAATTGCGCACCCTGGTGGCAAAAACGTGAAAGAAGCCAGCCAAGTGAGAGCTGAAATAACCTTGGGACAATATGAAGTCAATAAGTCAATGATGTCACCATAAACCAAGCAAAGACCATAAGGCATGACCTCCCTTTAATCTGACATGACCCATTACTGATCTGGAAACAGTACGCAGTGGCAGTATCAGCAACATTACTTCTGTTTCCTTGACACTAGGCTATATCTCAAGTTAATGTTTTTAGAGAGATTGGATTTTGAAGTCATATTTATCAAATATAATAGACACTGATACACCAAGATTTGTTTTTTTTATGGCAGACCGCTCTCTACCTCACAGACTGTTGAATTATGTCAATGTTGTTGTGAAACCA
>NW_027468664.1:30379462-30384462 GCF_046254945.1 Alosa pseudoharengus | reverse complement strand
TAACGCTTTTCTAGACACTCAAAGCGCTTCACAGTGAAGGGGCAACCTCACTAACACTAATGTGTATAAGTAATCTCTCAACCAGAAGTTTCTCTTCATGTTATATACGTATCTTGTGAAACATTGAAGCACTAAACAAGCAAACACACACACACACACACACACACACACACACACACACACACACAGGCACGCATGCATGCACGCACACACACACACACACACACGTGCAGCAGAGCTTAGCAGGGTCTGTATAATTTGCACCCTAGTGATTCAGAACTGCACTGCGTACAGTACTATTAACCAAGTCGACTCTTATGTTACAGTCCATTAAATTACCAGCTGTAATATTATAGATCCTCACAAGGCTCCAACATCTAACAGTGTCAGAACTATAAATGCATATCTTGCAATTTGAACCAGTCAACATGTACTGTAATCTAATGCTGTGTCAGTTATCAGCTGATGATATAACATTTCACACCTTCTCCTTAAGTCCAGCTCCTTTAATAGAATGTTTGGCCATACTTTTGAAAAAGTGCAGATTCACCTGATAACTAATACTTCCATTCTTTGCTGTGGCAGTGGCAATGCTGCTCTTCGCTGTGGAAGGAATGAATCCTTGCGGTCAATACTCCTCTTTTAGTTGGATAGTGCAGCTGTTGATATTGTGTTTACATTGGTAATGCATTAGATTATGATCTTTAGTACACATTATGGTGTGTACAACAGGAAATTAGGGCTATTTGTAAGGTAGATACTAAGCTAGTAGGGGAGAAGTAGTTTTAACATGTATGTTTAATGTTAAGGCCTAAATGTAAAAATGTTTATGTAACATTTACTTAAATATTGCTTGTCCAGATGTATTACCTTTCTGTAATTTTAGGAGCACTATGTAGTCTATTTCCCCCATAAAATAATGTCTCTCTGATGCACACTGACTTATAATGTGGAGAATTGCTTCTTGCATAGGGTGTGCCCGGAATGCCTGTATTGCACTTTGTAACTCTGACGCACCCTACCGCAACATGGCCGTTTTCAGTGCTTTCTGAGGTGCTGGGTGAGTACCCCTTGTGCAGGGCAGTCCATTGACAAATACCACTGTATAATGCACCCAGTACACTGCATGCTGCAACGCTTCAGTTAAGTTAACCTGGTAACCTGGAGTTGCAGACATCAAAGCCTCTCTGAAAAACACTGTGCACCCTGCTAACCCCTTTTGAGCATACCCCAGGGCTCTTTAGGTAGATAGATAGATAGATAGATAGATAGATATGTAGGTAGGTAGGTAGCTACATGTAGATGGATACAGTACATACATACATACATACATACATACATACATTAGGGTAGCAGGGTGTACAGCATTTTTGGCTTTGATGTCTGCAACTCCAGGTAACCAGGTAAACTTATAAGTATAAGTATATATACTCTTTTGATCCTGTGAGGGGAAATTTGGTCTCTGCATTTATCCCAATCCATGAATTAGTGAAACACACACAGCACACAGTGAGGTGAAGCACACACTAATCCCGACGCAGTGAGCTGCCTGCAACAACAGCGGTGCTCGGGGAGCAGTGAGGGGTTAGGTGCCTTGCTCAAGGGCACTTCAGCCGTACCTACTGGTCGTTCGGGTTCGAACTGGCAACCCTCTGGTTACAAGTCCGAAGCGCTAACCAGTAGGTCACGGCTGCACCACTTAACTGAAGCTTTGAAGCATGCAGTGTACTGGGTGCATTATACAGTGGTATTTATAGATATATTTGATATTCCATAGCCTGCCCATAAACCTGTGCAATACACTGTACATATTTATTACATATTAATGCTTCTTTGCGCTTCTGGTTGGATGTCAACTGCATTTCATTGGCTCTGTACCTGTACTCTGCTAAATGACAATAAAGTTGAATCTAATCAAATCTAATACATACATTCAAACATACAGTACAGTACATCTATACACACAGGGTTGGACCAGATTACTTGATGTAATCCATTACTGACTACAGATTACATATCATTTTTTGTAATCAGTAACGTAATCAATAGGATTACCCAAAACATGTAACGTAATCTGATTACTTTAGAATTACTTTTTACACAAATTGCACACGACATCCACATTCCAGTAATCCATTACTACCCGTTCCTGCATACACACATGTATGTAGAAAAGCAGAAGGAAGGAATAGTTCCATAGGAAAAGAGTGTGAGTGAGAGAGCATTCTGCTGAGCAGAGGCACTTTAGAGCTCCCTCCCGGAGCTTGACCTCCGTTCTGCTGGAGTCAGATGTCTGCGTCTTACCCCTCTCAGGATCCTCAAGAACTAATAAAATGGCCAATTAAGCTAATTAGGCTGCCCAGTGGGACGTGCTCCGGCGGTGTGGGCAGATATATCGAGACAGCCGGGGCCAGCTCCTCTGCAGCCAGCTCCTGCATTTGGGGGTGAAAGGACACGATCCACCGGGCCATTATCTGGCTCATTAAAGAATATTTTGGCTGCAAATCTTTCAAGAGACACCCAACACATTTCTATTTCGGTCAGTAGTGTGTTGTATATATATAGCAGTGCATGCCGTGCTTGACGGCATCTTATGAAGCTTCACATACGCCGGGCCCCAGTAATAAGACTCGTCCCATTTATCTTGGGATTGAAATTGAATGTGTGAGTGTGACTCGTTGCTGTGGATCGGTAATCACATTTACGGTGGCGTTCACTCTTGGGTTATTTATGTGTCTTCAGTGTGACGCCGAGGTGTTACTGACTCAGTAATCCAAAACGTAGGCAGACGAGGGCGAGCGGTGCCGCATCAGCAAGACTAGACAGCGATGACACAAGCCACCTTTTTTGTCAGCAATTATGTCTGTTTTGTGTGGGCCTTGAGAGCGTATGGTGCTAATTTCCTAAAATGGTTTATTATAACAGGAGTTTATTGAAATATCCTCTAGAAGCTTCTCCCAAAAAACAGGTTTATGTAATGGCAAAGAGATAGGACTGTCATCAAAAACCAGTTCAGCCGATAACAGGGAGGCTACTAGATAATTTGGGCCCTATGACTGACAATAATTCTGGGCTCCCCGATAATAGTATTATTGGGGGCGGGGGGGGTGCTCTCTGTGCCCCCCCCCCCCCAGTGGCGCCCTTGTTCTTGTTCTTCTGGAGAATTCTGGAGAATACAGGATGATTTTCCAGGGGAACAGTGTAGTGGCTACAGCCCTTGGTCCACTGAATTGTGCCACTTTGCTAAGAGCTGATTTAATCACTTGTTATTTTGGGTTATGCTTCTTGATGGCACGACTAATGAAGTCCTGATGAGTCTGCCTAGACCAGAGTAAATGTAATGAAAATGTATCAGATGGCAATGCTAGGCCATAAGACCCTTACAAACGGCAATAGGATCACCTTAACAGAGTACTGCTTCACTGTTTGAGTCTATTATATCCTGAATGGTCTACTGGTAAGTTGAAATTTACATAATAGCAATTTTCCTGGTCCATAAATTCCTGGTTATCTCTTTACTGTAATGTGCATTATCCCCTCAATGTGACCATTGGTCCATACCACAAGCCATCGAGGTAATCTGGTACACAGAAACCTGTGTGTGACAATCTGCTTTAAAATATTTTTTGTAAGCGGTAATTATATCATAGTTATTATCCTAATTCATTTTCAAAATGAATTCAGGCTCCTTCTGACCTTATTAAAGTGGATAGTTTCAGGTCATGGCTTGCCGCTGTATTAAGTATCCTGTGACGTTAGCTCCTGAAACAAAAACATAAAGTTGAAGAGTGTGCCTCTCAAAAAATAGAAACAGATGTCCTGACATCACAGTCATTTGGCTACACCAGGATGACACTCAGTTGCATCACTGATCCTCACAGCCGTAGTGCTGAAGCAATGTCTTCATGATAATACATCCTCCAGATTTCATTCCACTCCAAGCTTGCCTCTCGTTCCCTTTCTGTTTCTCTCCCTTTCTCTCTCTCTCTCTCTCTCTCTCTCTCTTTCTCTCTCTCTCTCTCTCTCTCTCTCTCTCTCTCTCTCTCTCTTTCTCTCTCTCTCTCTCTCTCTCTCTCTCTCTCTCTATTCGCTGAGTATATTGAATAAGATTGCAGTGGACAGAGGCTTGTTCCTCGGCCCCTGTGCCTGAAGCAAAGGAATTTTATTTTTCACTATGTCCATTTCATTCATACAGTGATCCAGCAGAATGGTAGAGATGCTCAGTTCCTGATTCAATCTTGCACCGATGGATTGAATTTGCGCCTCTGTTTATTAATATTATGGAGACTCCATTTATAATTCAGAGGAATGGCTTCGGAGTCAAAAACATCATCAGCACTTTCAAGGTGGTGACTCCATGCATTCTTAATAGAATTATGCCATCACTGAGTGTTGGGGAGGGAAAGATTTGTTATGATTGATTGTACCATTTTGTGGATGATCGGTTGATTAAAAGTTTGTGTTCGAATATGCTTGCATTTGTTTATGCATTTGTTTGTTAAGTGCTCTGCTTAGTTCTTTGAAATTCTTTTATCTGACCACCAGGTGGCAGTGTGAGATAGAAACAGAGACATCACATCTTTGTTGAAAGGTAAGAATTACTGGAGGACAAAAAGCGACTGCAATGGTGGACACCTGAAGGCAGCAAAACTTTGGAGGTTTGGGAAATTAGAAAGGTTGAGAGATGTAGAAGGTGAGGAAAAGACAAAGTGGTAGTGTGAGAGAAAGATATATAGAGGGCAGAGGGAAAAAGAAGGAGAGAAAAATGAAGGGAGAAAGAGAGAAAGAGGGAGAGAGAGAACAAGTGAGCAGTCTGGGGTGATTTGCTGTGTCATTAGTCCTGCCTCTGAGGGACTCGGTGTTCCCAACTGCTGACTCCACAGTCACACACTAAGGGGGGCAGAACGCAAACAGGGACACACACACACACACATACACACACACACACACACATATACACACAGAGTGAGTGGGACAGAATAGTAAGGGAAAGAGAGGGA
>NW_027468664.1:30371962-30374462 GCF_046254945.1 Alosa pseudoharengus | reverse complement strand
GTGTGTGTGTGTGTGAGTTGTCGTACAGGTGTGTGTGGGTGTGTATACGTGTGGGAGAGAGGAAGGAGAGAGCAAAGGGGACAGATGGTGAGGTGTTGGCACAATCAGCTGATTCAGGGAGCATGTATTTTCATGGGAACAGCTGCACGACCAAACACCACACACACACACACACACACACGCACACGCACACACACGCCTCCTTGGACATCTTCTTGAGGAGCCTTTCATCTCTTTGATATGGAGTTGTGACAAGGACTGGGCAAGCTCAATTATACCTCAATTCATAATGCAGCATCCTCTCAACTCTCTCTTTCACACTCGGACACACACACACACACACACACACACACACACACACACACACACACACACACACACACACACTCTGTCTCTCCATCTCTGTCTCAAAAAATATGCAGCCAGCCAGCAGCGAACACCTCAGCTCTTCAGACAATAAGAGGGAAGCTGCGTGAGCAGGAGATTAAAGACGTGAAATATTCATAACGCCGCATCGCTCCCAAACAGAACTTTGCCATGAGACAAAAATCCCCCTCCACCTCGAAGTGGAACGTGCGCGCATGCAAACCCAGAACAACTCAACTTTACACTGAGGCATTCTCTCTCTCTCTCTCTCTCTCTCTCTCTCTCTCTCTTCCTCTCTCTCTCTTCTATCTCTCTCTCTCTCTCTTTCTCTCTCTCTCTCTTCCTCTCTCTCTCTTCTCTCTCTCCTCTCTCTCTTCCTCTCTCTCTCTCTCTTCCCTCTCTCTCTCTCTCTCTCTGAGGTACAATGAGAGTCGGTGGGAGGGGGCGAAATAAAAAAATAAAAAAAACTACAGTGAGCACAGTAAATAATTCACCAAACAACAAGGACTGTATACAGAACCCACCGCAGGTTGTTTCCAAACAACATCAGAGGAACAAAATCTCACACACCAAAAGTCCTGACGAGGGTTGCCTCTCTTCCTGACCCCCCAACTCTTATCCCCCCATCCCCCCACCCCCTCCTACTCTCTTCCCCCAGGAGGAGCAGGTGCTCTGGGGGTGTCAGGTGGGCGAGACAGGTCCGGTGGTGGAGACTCTGGCGTGTGTCCCATGCAGCCAGGGCCTGGGCCGGGGTCAGGGGAGAGAGCTCAGGTGAATAGAGGAGCGTGGGGCTATCTTACATCCTGTCACTGGGCTAATGGCTTATGTATGGGCCAGAGTGAAGGCAGGCACTGGAGCACAGTGATGGCTGACGCGCTGATAAATGACCTGCCAGTTTGGGGACTGATGTGATGTGAGAGTGTGAGCAAAGTGCGTGTGTGGGCGCGCACACACACACACACACACACACACACACACACACAAATACGCATGCACACACACACACACACACACACACACACACACACACACACACACACACACACACACAGACACACACACAAATACGCACGCACACACACACACACACAGAAATATGCACACACACACACACACACACACACACACACACACATACACACACACACACACACACACACACACACGTTCACTCTCTCACTGACAGACGTTGGCGCAGATGCAAAAGACCACACACACTCTCCAAAAGAAGCACACATACACAAAAGACTGTAAAAGTGCACACACTTTCAGAGAGAACTTTCTGCAAAGAAAGCAAAGACAGGACAATACAACAATGCATACACACCTGCACACATTTACTATATCTCCCTCTCTCTCTCTCTCTCTCTCACACACACACACACACACCTTTCTTTTGCATGCCACCAGGCAAAACCTCTCTCTCTGTCGCCGTCTCTGTGGTGTGTAGAATTCTGGAGAGTTTCTTTCCTTTTCAGCAGATCCGTTTGCCTTTGCCACACACACACACACACACACACACACACACACACACACACACACACACACACACACACACACACACACACAGCTCTGCTCAGTGCAGCGCAGCGTTGTGCTTGAGAACATCAAATCATTTCATACATGGAGGCACTTCAGCCCCCCTTTTTCTCACAAACACTGCTAAAACCACAAAGCCTCTGTTCAAATATTTACAAAACACACATACTCAAAAGAAAAGAAAAAGAAACACACACACACACCAAGTCAAGAAGAATGTCTGCTGGATGGGCTGAGCAGGGGAGGCCACGTAAGAAATCTGCTGGGTAAAGACATTTACTGAGCAGGTTTTGAAGCATGTTGATGCAGAGGCGCTCAGTAATCCCAGGTAGCTGTCAGCAATAAGGAAGAAAAATACCTTCACAGAGAGCAACATGGAGGATGGGAGATTGGAGGTGGTTGTGTGGTGGGGGTTGGGGGGGGGGGCAATCAATGCACTGGTCAAAAAAGGCAGGGTGATGCAAGGCAGCAGGCTTTCCCTGGATTGAACAGAAAGATGGATAGAAGGATAGATAGAGAGAGAGAGGGAGGGAAAAGATCAAAAAATGGATAGAGTTGTCCTAGGATACCTCCATTTAGTCATACAACAGAGAGA
>NW_027468664.1:30181962-30354462 GCF_046254945.1 Alosa pseudoharengus | reverse complement strand
GTGTGTGTGTGTGATGGGTGTGTGTTCTCAGAGAGAGAGAAAGAGAGAGAGATGCGGTATGTGTGTTGTGTGATGGGTGTGTGTGTGTGTGTGAGAGAGATGGGGTGTGTCTGCATGTGTGTGTGTGAGAGAGAGTGTGTGTGTATGCACACACTCAGATGTGTGCATACACATCTTTTCTCATGCTTTTCTCTCCATCAGCCTGACAGCTTTCTACCTGTCACTCACGACAAGGACATCCGTTCTCCGGGCTGGGTGGGCACCCTCTCTCACTCCCGTGTCACATAGCCTGCTGGGTTTCATTAATAGTCGGTGCCAAGGGGGCCTGTATTCACGCTCTCTCCCAAGGAAAAATAAGAAGAGCCACCCCCCCCCCCCCCAAAAAAAAAGCATGGCTGTCACTCAGAGGTTTGGGTGACGAGTGACGACACCCTTTTTCTTATCATTCGCATAGAGAGGTTGGAGAAGGATTGTCAGTGATATGCTTTTCATGGGGATGCTTCAGAATAGCATTAGTTAGAATAATGGTTATGGAGTCAAAGAGAATTTCAATGCAGGAGACAGAGATGCACACACACTCAACCTTCTCGCAAGTGGTAAAGTTCTGTGTGTGTGTGTGTGTGTGTTCATTTTCTGTGTGTCGCAACAGGTGGTTAAACCTCGGTGCGACTGTGTGTCTGTCAGCGTTGGTTAGTGTGGACTGTGTGTGAAACAGTGCAGCCAAGCTCCTGTGGGCTGATTGGCAGGCCTACAGAGGGTCTGGTGCCAAGGGCCTCACACAGGGCACCTATAATTGGGTCTGACTCTCGCTCTGATGTATATGGGCGGGTGGAAATGCCAAGTAAGAGGAAATGGTACAGTGTCTGTATGGATGTGTGAGGGTCTGTGTCTGTGTGTGTGGGAGAGAGAGAGAGAGAGAGAGAGAAAAAAAGTGTGTGTGTGTGTGTGTGTGTGTGTGTGAGTGAGAGAGAAAGTGTGTTTGTGTGTGTTTGTGTGTGTGTGAGTGTGAGTGAGACAAAAAGAAAACGAGAGAAAGAGGAGAGAGAGAGACAGAGCTTGCAAACCAGCAAAGCTTCATGCTGACCATGCCCAACAACACTACCACAACTCCACATGCCCAGTGCTAAGAGCCAAAGCACCAAAGCACCTCCCCTCTGTGAGCTGGCACTAGTCGCGCCGCTTTACTTATTTCTCTCATTTCCTGATGTCCCAGCACATGGACACCACATTGTTGCCCGCGACAACAGACAGAATTATGGGATTCCATCCAGCTATCAGTCATAAACCATGACAACAATTATCACCGGGGGCTTGTACAGATTCACCAGACCAGCGCTAAGGTGTTTTTGAGGTACTGCAGAGATTTGTCATTACCCTCTGTTTCGCCCTCCAGTCAAATATCTTATTAGGAACGTCGAGGTGACACCAACTGTGCGAGGGGCTGCGCTGCCTTCCTTTTACTACCGGAATTACAGGCGCGCACGTACACTCGCGTGTAATTACCAAACTCCGAGGTTGCGGCAATTTGTGAAGGACTTCTGAAAGATATCGCAATCAGAACACCTTTAAACTCTCCAAGTGCACTCGCACTCCTGGCAAGTTATAATCAAGCCGAACGTCCCCGAGATCTCTGCTCTCTCCAGGCTCCCCCACCCACCCTCCCCCACCCTGTTATTACTCCCACTGAGCAATCTCCCAGAGAGGTCGGAGCATGGTCTCGACACTCGCGGGAGCCACAGGAAAGAAATACTCGGTCTCCGTACACACCACTGTTATCTTCTACGCTGCTGAGTATTTATTTCTGTGCCTGGAATACAACGAGACAACACCCATTCAGTGTTAATCCTGGGATAATAAATCCATGTTATCTTGACAGATATGGAGGCTTCCGGAACAACAACAAAATAAAATATTTTAAAAAAAGGAGAGAGAAAAGAAAACACTCGAAGCAGGTCAGCAGCTCTCATTGATGGTAGTGGTGAGAAGTCGGACGGCTGCTTTCAGGCGGCTTTTGGGATGCTGCATCATCACCGGGCTCCTCTCGAGCCCGAAGCGCACGGTGGCTCTCAGAGGGGGAGATTTGCGTTGCCAGGACATTGCAATAATAAAGAGAAAATAGCCTCCGCAAATCCCATTAAGAGTGCTACCACAAACAGATTACAATAAGAGGGAGAGAGAGAGAGGGAGAGAGAGAGGGAAAGAGAGAGAGAGAGGGAGAAAGTGATAGAGAGAAAAAGGGGCAGGATGGGTAAAGAAACAGTAGCAGCAACCTGAAACATGACGTCTGGCCAGAGAAAGCTGAAGACTGGCTTTACTGTACTGTACATCATCGGCTTTCCCCAGACAGAGCAGGAAACAGCTAGATGACAAATGTGCAGCTTAAAATAAAGTGTCTCACATTCAGCAGAATTAAAATGCAAAACGCTGAGCTCAGGTCATTCTCCCCCTGTGTCCGAGTGCTGTGGCCATGTCGCTCTGCGCAGAACTCTGTCATGTGTTTTACATGGACAACACTAGACTCCACGTGCCATTCCACAGCTGAACATGGACAACCATTGCGCTGCAGAAATTCCAAGAAAGTTGCTCTGTGTTACTTTTCTGCTTTCTCTGTCTCTTTCTCTCTCTTTCTTGTTCTCTCTCTCTTTCTGTTTGTGGTGTCCATGAGAGAAGAACATAAATAAATAAAACATAGCAGCCGGTTCAGCGTCAGTGTAAGAGCCAGCTTACTAGGAATCTATGTTTGCTGCTAGCGCTGTGGTTATGCTGGTGTTGAAAACTGTGTTGTGTGTCTCTCTCCTGTGTCTTCTCTATCTTGCCTCACCACTCTTTTGATCAGTTTTACACAAGTCTGTTCCTTCTCCAGGCCACCCCAAAGAAGGCATGGATGGTTGACAGGGACGTTTGGAGGAAAGAGATGTCACCCCGGCTCAACCCATAAACCGGTGCTGCCTCCTCTTCACCCGGTACCTTTCTCTCTTCTCTCTCTCTCTATCTCCCTCTCTTTTTCATTCTCTCTCTCTCTCCTCTCTGAGCTAGGAGCCTGCAGGGACCCACTCTGGCTTTCCAGGGCAACTTTTGGAGTCAGCAGGAAAACAAGAAAGAAACCCTTTCTCTTTGCACTATATATGCATGCACACACACACACACACGCGCACGCACGCATGCACGTACGAACGCATGCAAATACACACAGGCATACACACAGGCATATACACACACACACACGTACGCATGCATGCACGAACGCATGCACACACACACATACAGACACGGACACAGACGAACACAGACACACACACATACAAATTAAATGTCAGGGAGAGATGGAAAGAGAGACAAATTATTGTCTACATATCCAGGGAGAAATGGAGCACAGAATAGGTAAAGAGAGTGTACAAGTAGTTCCAATCCCCATATGTCTTTAATATCTTCTAAAATATATCTTCTAAAATATACAGTGTAGCCTTGCTCACTTTTTTTGTGCTTGCACTTTTTAGAGCTTAGACCATGTCTGGTCTAGGCAGATTACGGATGCAGTTGGAATGATTAAATAAATGGACTAAACTCCGACATGGGAGAAAATTCCTCTGACTCGCGTTCCCACTCGCCCCCCCCCCCCCCTCTCTCTCTCTGTCTCTTTCTCTCTCTCTGTCTCTCTCTCTGCACTGAGTAGTTCTGCATGGGCCTTGAGAGCCATTATTTCATAACAGACATTTGCAAGATGAATGGCTTTACACAAAATGTCAAGCTCAATGTTGTAGATAATTTGCATCCCTCCCCCATTTCGCCGCGCTATTAACAGGTGACTCATGTTGTCCGGTACAGGAGTTCAGATTGTCGGGCTGTTTAATATTCAGGAAGCCAGGCTGAAGCCGCCCGCATTGCTAAAAGTTCCTCCAGCCTGAGCTCAGCTGAAGAGCAGATGCCCAGATGGTGCAAAAGCGAGGGGGGTTTCTCTACCATCAAAGTGGAAGCGGTGAGAAATTGTATTTCTCTCAGCAGAGAGGCGAGATGGGGAAGAGCAAGTCTAATTAGCGATGCGGCAAGCATCCTTATGGCTTTGGGAATATGCTAGTCAACCCGGTAACTTCTCCACCCTGCTTGAGCAAACATCAGCCAGGCATGTCCTCAAGCGAGGATTGACACTTTTCATACCCTCAGAGTGAACATATGACTCGCTATCTCTCTTTCTCTCTCTCTATCTCTATATCTCTCTTTCTTTCTCTGGTTTTTCTTCCCTTTCTTTTCTCTGTCACTCTCACTTTTATCTCACTCCCTTTGCTTCACACGTCAATGCAACATCTGTTGATAAAGCTCTTACACACATGCTAAAGATAGTTGATAAAGCTCTTGCACAAATGCTAAAGATAGTCAGCTGTAAGAGTCATTGGAGGTTCCCATTGGAGGTTGAAGAAGGTGTCAGGCCATGAGGTACATGGGGATGAATTGGTAAGTGTGTGTGTACTTCAACAAGAGGGGCAATCCTTATCATGTTCTCTCCCGAAGACAATCAATACAGTATACTCTCTCACCAACAAGCTGTTAGTATGGAGAAAGATCACAGCCTCAGTAATGAATACCTCCAGATCCACTCCATGTCAGCTGCAAGGTCAAATCATAGAAATGACCCACAATTGGTCTTCTCAGCAGGAAAGCAAAGAGAGAGGTAGAGAGAGAAAGAGAGAGAGAGAGAGAGAGAGAGAGAGAGAGAAGAAAAGAGGACAGTTTAGATTTCAGCATGTGGTGTAATTTTCCCTAAACTCTCATTGCTCCGAGTGTCATCGCTCCGAGGCAGAAGGAGCAATAGCTGCCCATATGCCGTGATGCTCAAACACCGCGCAATGTGTCGCCAAGCGACAAGATTGTGTCGCCGCCAATGAGCCGTGTCGTCGCTCTTGAGCGGCCAAGCGCTCCTGACTGGCAGCGGGCACACGCTTGATAAGAAGACCACAACGGGGTGCTTTTCACCGCCTCAATCTCTCTCTCTTTCTCTGTCCTCACCTCTCTGCTTTCTGTCTCTTATCCCCTCTTTCCTTACCTCTCTCTCTCTCTCTCTCTGGTTCTCTCTTTTTCTTGCTTTTTATTCTGACCACTACAGTGGCCTGCCTCCTCCCTCTCTCCTATTTACCTGCCAAAACACAGCCGCTCATAGCTGCTGCTCAGGCATTCATGAATGGTGTGCTGTGTATCCCACACCACACACACACACACACACCACACACACCACACACACATACACACAACCCCCACACACCACACACACATACACACACACACACACACACACACACACACACACACACTCCTCTGCTTTCATAGCAGGCTGATGCTGTCAGCTTGTTTACCGATCGCTAATTAAAGAATTCAAGAGGGTAAATAGCATTCAGGCTGCTGCAGCTGACAAACGGGAAGAAATGCTTGGACACTCACACATACACACATACAGACACACACACACACATACACGCATGCAACATTCACACATGGTCATGCCGACACACACCTTATGCTAGTAATCACATTTTCACACAAACAGAGACAAACATGGATATGCAGCAAACGCCCAAACACTCTTTCCATCTTTCAGTCACTTCCCCTCTCTCTCTCTCTCTGGCTATCTCTATCCCTTTGACACACTCATACACACAACACATGCATAGACACACACACACACACAGACACAGGCACACACACAGACACACATTCACACACATTCACAAAAGAATTGAGTCTCTCCGCTGTTTATTTGCCAGCCGCCCTCGGGATGGAGTTGTGGCGTGGCAGAAGCAGTGTGAATCAAACTAATTAATCCTGGGGAGAAATACCGGTGCTCACAGACTGGAGAAAACATCGGCTGTGAAAAGAAAGAGAGAGATAGAGAAAGAGAGAATGAGTGAGTGAGAGAGAGAGAGCGACCATAGGATGGGTCATTATCTCTTTGCTCTGCCTCCAAAATAAATTCAATTCTGAAGCCGACAGGAAAACATCGGGGCTCAAATCAAAAAGTGAGTTGGCTTCTGCTATCATAATCAGATGCAAACACAAATGTGAGAACTGAAAAGAAAATGAATCAGCATCAGAGATGTAACACTACACCTCTCTCTTTATCTCTCTCTCTCCTCCCCTCTCTCCTTCTCTCCTCTCTCTCCTCCCCTTGCTCTCTCTCCCCTCTTCTCTTTCTCTCTTTCCCTCGCTCTCACTCCTCCCTTCTCCCTCTCTCTCTGTGCCAATGCTTCTGTCATTAGCTTCCAGGCTAAAGCGCGCGCTCCAGGTCACCATTCCTCTATGGGCTGAATTAGTGCAAAGCTGCCATATTAATCCGAAGCTAATTAATTTCAGTGTTGCGCAGCCAAGCAAAAGTGTGTGTGTCTATGTGTGAGTGTGTGAGTTTGTGTGTATGTGTGTGTGTGTGTGTGTGTGTGAATGTGTGTGAGTGTGTTTGTGAGACTATGTGTGTGTGTGTGTGTGCATGTGTGTGTGTGTGTGTGAATGTGTGTGAGTGTTTGTCTGTGAATGTGTGTCTGTGCCTGTTTCTGTGCCCCAGTGCCAGTTTTGGGGACTGTGCCTCTATGGGCCCCCACTAGATGAGTGTAATAATGTAAGTGGACTAATGGCTAACAGCAACCGGGAGGCCCATGCACCTGCATTCCACAACATGATAAGAGAAAAAGAATGTGGAGAAGGGTGGAATAAATTGAAAGTGAACAGGGGAGACATATAGAGAAAAGGAAAGTTGGAGAGAGAGAGAGAGAGACAGAGAGAGAGAGAGAAAAAGAGAGAGAGAGACAGGAAGAGGAAGGGACTACCTCACAGGGGGGAAAGCCATAGAGCAGGGGATCCGTCATGGCGGCTCAAAGCTACTTTTCTAAATTAGGGGACAATTAATTTCACTTAGCTGCTGTTTTTTTCTTCTTTTTTTTGCTGTGTTCCCAGCCGTCTCTTCTGAAGCAGAGGGGAGCAGTGGTGACCTTCACTGTGGCAGCAGGGGAGACACAGAGGAGGCTCCAGAACACTGGAGTTGTCAGGCTCCCTAACGAGAATGACTGGAGGCTGCTGGGGCTTGGGGTGTGTGTGTGCGTGCGTGTGTGAAAGTGTTTGTATATACACAGCTGTGTGTGTGTATGTTTGTGTATATCCACACAAAGGTGTGTAAAAGGGAATATTTGGGATATTTACATGCATGTAAGTGTGTGTGTGTGTGTGTGTGTGTGTGTGTATGTGTTTGTGTGTGTGTTTGTGTGCACCTACACATTATATTTGTTTGTCTGTGTATGTGGGGTACGTGGGGCCCGCAGTGCCCTGCCTCCATGAGTGCGTGCTGGAGAGCTGAGGGACTTCCAGGGAGAGGGCAGGAGGCCCAGGGAGAGTCCCCCTCCGTACCTGCTCATTCACTGGGCGCGGGATAAGGCCCGGGGCCCTCCTGGCGTTCTCCTGGAGCCCGCAGCCACTTTATGTCAAAGGATTAAACTTGGGCGTCATGGCCAGGAGCGGGACCCTTGAGACCCCGGGATTAGAGTCAGCGGGAGACTTCTCATGCTCTCCCCTAATATGGAGATGACAGAGAAGTGGCATCAAAGTGCCACGTTGTGACTGCGTCGCGTCGTGCTGGGGGCGGCTTCTCCTCCTGCAAGATAACTCACCACGGAGGAAGTGATTCACAGGGTCCCGCTACGACACTTAAAGGGAGTGCAGACAGAAATGTTTGATGCGTACTCGCTTCCTTTGATCTACACGCATGACTGATGAAGAGTGCATGTGTGTGTGTGTGTTTGTGTATGGTGTGTATGCATGTATATGTTTTTATATGTATGTGTGCATGTGAGTTTGTGTGTGCAGGTGTGTGCACATGTGTGTGTGTATTTGTGTTTTAGTGTGTGTGTGTGTATAAATGTGAATATGTATGTGTGTGCTGTGTGTGTGTGTATGTGTGTATTAATGTGTGTGTGTGTATGCGCATGCGAGTGTGTGTATGTGTTTGTGAGTCATTCCCTCGCCCCATAAGATTAGCACAAAGTGTCACATTGTTCTAGCACAATGTAAGCCCAGATGGCAGCTCCTTTTTGTCTCCAGGGGTGATGGATCACTTATAATGAACCAAAACATTATGTGCATGTACTACACACCACTAATGCTTTTGCAGCAAACGTGACAGACACTCGCGTGGGTTCATTTCACTGGGATTAGGCTTTGAGAAAGCGTTGTTGCCTGTGTGCAAAACAGCTACCGCTGTTTTCATCCATTATTAAAATGCCTTCCGCTTCGCGTGAGCCTTTTTGCTCGATTAGGTGTTTTAAAAACACACCCAGAGGTTTTTACCCTGTGTTTATATGACACCTCTGAACGTGTTTGTGTGAAATCGACCTTTAGCAAAAGCTCTGTATCGGCACTGCGAAAAGGCAAGAGAGAGTTCAAGCTCACACATGTGTGTTTGCCTGGCTTGGAGATCTATCTGTGGTCTGGGGAGGTGACTCAGGAAAGGCCGTGGCGTGGGAGGAGGAGAGGAGGGCAGAAGGGTATGACTAACGGTCTTCGTTAAGAGCTACCTCGCCCGACCCCTGAGCATGGTCAGGCTCTTCAAGGAGGAGGAGGAGGAGGAGGAGGACAAAGGAAACCATGTGACTCGGGGCGGCGAGGATGTTGTTGTTGTTGTCGTCAACCTCTGATGGTCAGACTGCCACGCGCCCACCACGTCACGCGCCAGGGATGCCACGGCAAACTGTCGCCTGCCACTGATAAAAACGTCCACTTTCATTTTGATCACTTACCCGGAGGGGCCAGGAAGCGAGAGAGAGAGAGGGAGGAAAAGAGAGAGAGAGAGAGAGAAAGAGGGAAAGAGAGAGAGAGGGATGGAGAGATGGAGGGAAAGAGAGAGAGAAAGAGAGAGGGAGGGGAAGAGAGAGGAGGGTTGCAAGTGGAGGGGGGGGGGGGGTTGGTGGTGGTGAAGCTGGGAAGGGAGCCTAACTCGGAGTGCGGAGAGCATTTGAAAGGTGAGCAAATTAGGATGCATTGCCTCTTGCCTCCACTCCTTACAGGTGACACGCCCGCGCTGGTTCACCCGTGTGAGCAAAGGGGAACAGATTGAGATAGGAAGCGAGAGGAACTCAGAGTCAGAGATGTGGATCTATAACCAGAGAGAAGAGAGAGAAAGAGAGAGAGAGAGAGCTGGTAGGGTAACACATATCAGATAAGATGCTGTCGCTCCTTCTGCCAGGGGTTTTGAGGTGGTTGCGGAATGTTCTGTTTAATGTACTTTGCATTAGTCATTTAAGATTCCGTTAGGGAAGTCACCCAGAAATGGGAGTCTGAAAGGTTGCTCCTCATTTCTCTTGCCTGTAATTACAGTGTCAAATATTCAGCTTCTTTTCCAAGGGTAATTCTCCGGAAACGAAAGACAGGATTTCTTCCACTCTGCAAATGATAGATTAAGGCTAGCTGGTGATGAATACATTCTCTTTAGGGCGCCAGGAAGAGTACCAAAACTAATCTTCTGTTTGGAGAAAAAAACATAACCTCTCATGTAAACAAACTAAATTAACAGAGGTGGGAAGGGAAAATAATAATCTATCTGTGGCCCCTGGGAGTGAAAAATGGACATGTTTCCAGCACAATTTCATTGATTGATTTTGTTGTCCGTAAAGGAGAACTCCGACCATTTTTAACACTGAGCTCCCTTGATCTAGCCTGGCTTCCGCCGTCTATGCACTTCCACTCAATTCCGTTTCCCTTCGGTACTGAGACTGGCACAAAGGAGTTCTCTTTTTGCGATTAGGAGGCACAAAGGCACAGTTTAGTACATGCCCCCATACTTAGCTTGTAAGCGCTTTGGCTGCTATAGCCGCTAGCCGGCTAGCTCCGTGATAAAAATGGCCGGAGTTCTCCTTTAACAATCATTGATTGCAAAGATGGTGGCAAATCACTTTTCTGCAGATGATGACGTTCATTAAAATATAATACTATGTAATAGCAACACATCATGCTATTTCCTATGCCAGACCTAGACTAAACCTTAATGGAGAGTAAGTCGATAAAGGTGTACTATTCTGGTTCAGGTATTTTTGGTGACTTCTTGTGGCTTGTCCCACCTGTACACAATGAAAAACAGGCAAAAGCTATCTCCAAAAAGCTATATCTACTGACAAAGTAATGTTTCTCGATTTTTTTGCTGTATGGTTATGCTAGGTGATCGATTCCCCTATTACAAGTTCATTTACGATCAAATTGGCTTCATGAAGATTATATTCCTTGTACTTCCAAGTGTTAACATCATGTGATGTATGTAACTTGTGGAGTAAAACTGGCCTGGTTTCCACATACTTCAGAGGCTATTTCCAGCCAAACATGTTGCACACAGGACCATCACAGCTGCATAGCAACCGGCATCCTCTGAATGGCCTCGATTTCCCCACCAGGTTCATTTCTCCACCTTCTCTCATGTGCACACACACACAGCTTTGCCTCAACTAGTGCCTGGCACCAGCTGCAGCCGAGGTAGGTGGCCACCCAACCTCTTTCTCTCCCTTCCTCTGTTTTTACCTCTCTCCCTCCCTCTGTTTCTCTATCTCTCTCTGTCTCCCTCCCTTCCTGTTTTTCTCTTTCCCTCCCTCTCTGTTTCTCTCTCTCCCTCTCTTTCTCTCTCTCCCTCTCTCTGTTTCTCCCACTCTGTCTAACAACCTCCCTCTCTCTGTTTCTCTCTCTCCCTCCCTCCCTCTGTTTCTGTTTCTCTCACTCTATCTTGCACCCTCCCTCTCTCTCCCTCCCTGCGCGTTTTAGCCGCATGACTAAGTCTGATGAGCCGCTCCTGTGGGGCGTATGGCAAGACGGAGGGCTCAAATAAAGCGGCGGTGCCCGGCGCTCACCACAGGGCACAGACTGGGGTGTGAGTGGGAGGTGGCCCTCCTGTCATCCATGACCCCCGTCCCCTGCTCCAAGTCCTCCAACACACTAAGTGAACACATTTATACTAACCCTTGTGATGTAAATGATGCTCTCTCTCTTCTCCTCTCTGCACACTACACCCTCCAGGCCCTCATCATTTCAAAAGAAATGTGTCTCTCTTCTTTTTTTTGGCCTCTCTCTTAGGCTCCAGAGAGGTGCCACGCTGGGGTAGAGGCTGGTAGGCTGTGTGTTTCAGCGGAGGGGATACACACACACACATATGCGCACACACACGCGCACACACACACACACACACAACACAACACACACACGCACAACACACACACACGCACAACGCACACACATACATACACACACACACACACACATATGCGCACACACACGCGCACACACACACACACACACACACACAACACAACACACACACGCACAACAACACACACACACGCACAACGCACACACATACATACACACACACACACACACATATGCGCGCACACACACACACACACACACACACACACATATGCGCGCACAGACACACACACACACACACACACACATATGCGCGCACACACACACAACACAACACAACACACACACGCACAACACACACACACACGCACAACACACACACATACATATACACACACACACACACGCACACCTCGGTTAGGCCCCCTGCGGATGGAGCCAGGGGTTGGGGTCAGCGGGTGGTGGGTTGTAGATGGTGGCAGTTTTCTCGAGCGTCTGTGAGGCCGCCCCCCTCACTCATCCTGCCAGCGAGGAGGCTCCAGGACACGGCTGGAATGATGCACGAGGCGCCTGAGGGGAACCGTACACACTGCGGCTTCACAAGCTCTCACTCATGCTTGGCAGCTTTTAACTTTGTAGTGTGTACGTGTGTGTGTGTGCGTGCGTGTGTGTGTGTGTCTGTGCGTTTGCGTGTGTGCTTGTCTGTGTGTATGTGTGTGCGCGCGTATGTGTGTGTTTCTGTGTGAGAGTGTGTGTGTGTGCGTGTCTGTGTGTATGTATGTGTGCGCATGTGTGTGTGTGTGTGTATGTATGTGTGTGTGCATGTGTGTGTGCTTGTCTGTGTGTGTGTGTGTGTGTGTATGTGACTGTGTGAGCTCTTTCGCATATTTGTTTTCCATTTGTTTTCCTTCCCTCGATTCGTCTTGTCCCCCCATGTGAGGGATGAGAGGGCCAGAGGGGCCGTGCCAAGACACGGTTATGAGAACAAAAAAAACAACACAACGCAAGGATCCTCACGTCGGCCAAGTCCAGGGGTACGAGAGCGATGGAGTGCGGGAGAAGCGAAACAAACAGAGAGTTGGGGGAACGATTAGTGGGAGACTGATGGGCTCTTCCTCTTCTTTCATATCCCCATCAAACAGAGAGATCCAGCTGAGATGCCAGATTGTGGGGGTTTTTGCATATTATAAATAGACACGTCTGCCGCTGTACCCAAACAAATCCCCCCTTCATCATTGTAGAGCAAATCCCAGCACGACATGCAATGACAAACCAAATAATGTTTCACCTACTCTTCAAAACGGGGGCATCCGGTGCCCAAGAGGTTCACCCAACACCCAAAGCTTGAGAACCACTTCCCTAGATTCTGGAACATAGTCAAGGTCTTTCTAGAACATTCCGCTCGTGTCATCCCTGCCTCCCACTGCACCACCCACCCACTCTGGAGGAGGTCTGCAACTGCTCGTTTTCCCACAATGCAAAGTCCACATGTGACCTCCGCTGATGGGTTTTGGGTTGCACAACATGCATGAGGAGCCCCGGCTGGGTGGCTTCATGATGGGGGCACGGGCTGTGCCTTTATGTCATCTTTTAAGATAACACTTTAGTGGTGCTTTTAGACGGTCGTTGTGTGACACGGATACCTAGCGAGAGATATATGGAGAGACAGTGAGAAATATACCTACAAAGAGAGTGAGAGAAAGAGAGAGTGATAGAATGAGAGGGGGAAAGAGAGATGGATTGAGAGAGACAGAGATAGAAAGAGAAAGAGTAATGCAGAGAGTGCTATAGCTCTGAGATGTGAGATCCACTCTTCTATTAATGCATTCGGCGTCCCAAGAGGAGAGTTTGCCTGTGAGCCCCACCTGCCTCTGTGTGCGTCTCTGCCACAAAGGCTGACTATCACACACACACACACACATGCGCACACACACACATGCACACACACACACACGCGCGCATGCACACGCACGCACGCACACACACACACACAGAGATGCTCTCCAAGTGTGTATACATATAGCCATCAAAGCCTCCTTGACAATGGCCGCTCTCTCATTCCTGTAGGCTCCATCACCTGCCGAACATCACTTATCACTAAAACACACATTGCACTGGAATTTTTTCCAAGTGTGAGAAATCAATTTGAAACTGTGATGCCTTGGAGAATGCTTGTAAACAAGAGCCTTTATAAAACGTAGACTGTCTATCTTGGACGGCATTATAGACAGCCCTGTAATACTGCAATAACACTAGCAGGCTGTACGATGCCCGAACACCAGGGTTGTTTCATAAACGCAAGCACATCTAATGTAACATGTAATCAGTCTGTGGAGAAACCGTGGCAGGAAATCTTTATGCGCCCTGTGATGTGCAGTGTGCATGCTCTCAGTGTGGATTTGAAATAGTTTGAGCCAGGACAGCTGAATGAAGACGAGGAGGACAAAAAAAAAGGAAAGACAATCTTCCAGCGCTATCAAAAGAGCGAAGAGCAAAGGCTATTATCTCCCAAACACTTGCTTGTTTGTTTTTTCAGAGGAAGGGGCCCAAGGGCGGAAGCGGCCTCCGATAGCCATGCATAAACATGGTACAGGGGCACTTGGTCACTGCAGGATACTCATACTCATACACATACACACGCACACACACACACACACACAAACGCGCGCGCACACACACACACACACACTGTAGAAATTCTCCCTATCAGCCTCTGTCAACACCGGGGAGCCAACCTCTCACACAGAGAGGACAAACAGAGAGTCTAAATGAAATGGGAATTTTCCAGTGGTCGCTACATCTGATCTCGGAACAGACGACAGGATTAGATTTGAAAGTTTGGCCTCCCCTCCCCTTCTCAAAAAAAAAAGTTCAGAAAGTTTTGAGGGGATGACCTATTTTCCTTCTCATATTGTGTCAATGCATTTTGCTCATTTCAGCTCCAGTCGATAAATAAGTGATAAGACATCATCTTTGACAGATTTGTCCAAAGTGTAAAATCTAGTACAGATATCATTATTTGAGCTGGTAAAATAACAAAGAAAGATTATCTTCGACTACAATACTCTACTATCAAGGTTTTGACAGACATAAAAAAATGAGCCATCCATAACAAGTAACCAAAACAAATCTTTCTTGTATAGTTCACGCTTGTCATTTACATCTGCTGCGGAACAAAATGTACATAAATCCCTTGATGCACAGATCTCCTTCTGAACAACTTCACTGCGAATGAGCAGCATCACAATTATGAGATGGACAAGTTCTCTCCATGGAGATAAGAAATGAACCCTGCAAATTTACCCATAATGCTCCTCTCTCACACTTTTTTGCCCTAGCCCTTGTCAGGGATAGCCTGTAGATTCCAGACCCTGGTAATCTAGAAAGATTAAGGGTTTGGCCACCTATAATGTAATGGGCCAACGCGAGGGGGCGGCACCAAGCGTGCATTTGAAAATCTCACTGCACGCAATTGGATAACACAATACAACCAAGGTTTACTGACTGAGTCTGATAGTCTGTTATGATCAAGCACACAATAATCACTTTTTTGAAAGTTTCCTATCCATTAAAAGAAACACATTAAAAGATTATCCAAAAGGAATAACAGTGATCTGAAACTCAACACAAACTGACATGTGTGAGACTTGTGGTTAAAGACAAAATGCTTCATATGCAGTGTCATACCCTCTCTTCTGAGTCTGAGCCGTCAAAAACACAACTGATTAATTGAATACATCTTAAATTCAGTGTCACATGGGTGTCGAGACTGAAAGCAACATCAGAGTTGAGAATTAGCATAATGGGACAGCTCACAATGAAATCTCGTTACAATGATTTAGTCCTTCCCACTATTCAATCAGGCAGTAATTGTTTTGCTAAGGGCAGACGGTGTACGGCAGTTTCCTCAGTGGCGTGCATCGCACAACCCAACCAATTGCTTTTAGTATACACACTTTGGTGCAATTTAAGGCCCCCTATGTTACAACAATACCCTTGTGAGCAGTCAACTCCTGCCAAGGGATCTAGATTACACAACGCCGCAATTCGCATCTTCTTCTTCCTCAGTCTAGCATTCCGGGCCAAACTACCACGGCGCAATGAATATTGCAACAAGTTTGCCTTCGGCTACACTTAGCTACAGTCTCCTGTTTGAAAGGCTGAATGCTTTGTCGGTGATGGGCTCTGAGCCAGCAGCGTTTCAGAGGCTGGACACCTCAAGTGCAAGAGCATTTTGTTGCCATACAGCAGAAACAAGGAACTCTGTATCACCAGTGACCTAGAGAGGAAGTGTAAGCGGCAGTTTATCCACACCTCGCGGCCGGGATCTGGACCCAGAGGGCATCGGGTTGGCATTGGCATTGGCACGCTCTTTTGTTGATGAACTTACAGCAGATGGGAGAGTGGTGCATTTGCCATGAGGAGATGACAGGTCTCTAGCCTTTGAAGTGAGAAAATCAAAAGCACTATAATGCAATGGAACAGCGGAGAAAAGAAAAAAAAAACACGTCATAGAACCTGTCGTGGCAAGAGACAGTGTGGGAGAGGAAGAGACAGCACACAATCTGTCAAAAGTTAAATTCCAAGTGACTATCTGAAATCTGAGCTTATTATCAATTTCTGCCTAAATCATGTCCTCCAAAAAAAATCTAATTGTCTGTCTCACAACGGCTCATGGATCCTACACTCAAAAAAATTTTTGGACTAATTGCAGTTATTGACAGAGGTGTAAAAGTCCAGATTCAGAAAGTAAAAGTCCTGCCACATTTTGGTTCCAACCATTCAATGAATCAGCTAATTGTAATTAGCACAACTCTTAATTGCCAGGTACTGAAATTAACTAGTCAGCTAATTAGTCAAATCACATATGTGTTGGGCACAGGTTAATCAATATATGGCAGGATTTTTACTTTCTAAAGCCAGACTTTTACATCTGTGGTTATTATTGGTATCAGTTAATAACTGGAATACCAGCAGTGGTGGACAAATTACACAAATCCTGTACTTGAGTGAAAGTAGAGATACACATTGTTAACTCATTGAATGCCAAGCTGTTTTCGGGAGCTTTGTCCTAGAGTGCCAGCAATCTAGACCATTGTTGATGATATTTGTACAGCCACAGCATATTCTGTGTTATAGCTATGAACACATACAATGGCTCGATTAAAAGGTGAGACTTTAAGCTCTCGGTGGGTGCAAACCGTGTATTTCTACACGCCTCTGTTCCTGAGAAATCCCAAGCTAAACAGTGGCTAGTTTTCATCAAAATCGCTGTTTTTTTTTTAGAAATGGAAATATAACGTCTTTCATGAAATATGAAGTGTTGCCTGTTACTTACTTGTGTAAACTTTCCGGGAAGTGATCAGCGAGACCTGGCTAGACTGCCACCTAATGATAGATCCACGAAAATGGCCTGGTTTTGACCTGACGTGCATGCGTCACTGATTCGACCCAAAGCGGCAACTGATAGCAATAAATTTATGGTTAAAATGGATAATAATTATAGTGGATGGAATCCACTATCTTGAAATCTCCTGGCTTCTTCTTATTATTATTATAGTGGATGGAATCCACTATCTTGAAATCTCCTGGCTTCTTCTTATTATTATTATTATAACCATTTTTTCTTTTTACCTTTTCAAGAATTAATGCGACTCTAGCCGCTTAACGTACTGACATGTTAAAATAACCGTTTTGTAGGTCTGGAGTTGGACAACAGAGTAACTTTTTCAGATTTTCTTAAAAGTTTATACTTTTTGAGAAATAGGGGATTAAAAATGGTAAAAAGCTAATTTTTCCCCCATAGACTTGAATGGCTGTGACGTCATAATGGCCTAAAGCCAGCTGCGCTCGTTAAGCTCCCAGAGTAGTTCCCGGGCAAATTAGAACACTGGCACAGGTGTCACCTGTGAATTCAACCGTCTCAGCTTCTAATGCATACAATCTGGTGCTCCCTAAAACTACACATCCTGTTTAAGTGTTTCCCGTTTGTCAAAATAAAAGTCACAGCCATATATCATGCTTTGAGCATTATATCTCCAGAACGGTTTGACGCATATACTTCAAATTTGGTACAAGTGTTTGTATGGACTCAAAGATGAAGTGAGTTGATGTTGGAGGTCAAAGGTCAAAGGTCAAGTCAATGAACACTCTGAGTGCGATATCTCAAGAATGCCTTGACATACATGCCTGCAATTTGGTATGAGTGTTTGTATAGACTCAAAGATGAAGTGAATTGATGTTGGAGGTCAAAGGTCAAAGGTCAAGGTCAAAAACACCTTGAGTGTTATATCTCAAGATAGCCTTGACACACAAGGTCTTTTGGTATGAGAGTTTGTATGAACTCAAAGATTAAGTGATTTAATGTTTTTTTTCAAGGAATTTCCCAACCAACATTAAGCCAGCAGCTTTCCATCCACTATTGTAATTCCTCTGGCATTACATTCTAGTTTAACTTCAAGACCATGTAACCCTTCTTGGTTTTAAACAAAGACACCATCCCCTCCCCCAATGGAATGCTAATGTGCTGGTTCAAGGCCTATCAGTTACACAGGACAAAGGATGTTACCTTGATATAATGTATCCATGTGTCATGAAATGTAAATGTATTCATGTTTGGTGTCATTCTGATAGTCTCAGTACAAGGATTGTAATTTGATTGTGAGAATGTTTGGAACATTCTATAAGTGATATTTCTGATATATATGATGTCTCTCCTCATGCTATTCTGATAAGAATGAATAGGTGTGAAGTGGGTGTGAGTAGGTGTGTCTGATGCCAAGTGGAGAGCCAACCAAGTGGGCTTGTTTTTGGCGCCATTTTCTTCTTTGTTTAAAGCATTTAAAAGTAACTAAACTGCAATGTTTGTCAGATTTTGGATTTTTAGAACATGGAGAACTGAGAGAGAGAGGGTGATCCAACAGAGACTAGGCCTACATAGACCATAGACCATTTTTTTGTACCCTCTCTGCCTGTAACAGAATAAACTTGATTCCTGAGTTTTTCCTGAAGTTTGCCAGTCTAAGATTAATATTAAGTAATTATTCCCCACAATTACTTTCACAACCGAGTTATGATAAAATGTCCAGATAAAATGTCCAGACTCCTAGCTAAAATCTTTTAGTGCGATTTAGGAGTACTCCTAGTGGTAAGATAAAAGGCTTTGTGAATACGGCCCCAGGACATTAAGATATGCCATTGCAAAAAACCAAACATGGTTGAATGGTTGTGACCTGCCACGGGTCTGCCTGTTGTAAAAACAATGGCAAAAAGAATGAGAATATGCCTTTAAAAAGACGCAAGTCAGAGATATGACATGATGTTCATGGTATCTGCAGCCTTGGGATCCTCTATATACATATTGACGGGTAAAGTAAGTCATCACGACAAACAGCAATTGGCATTTTGAACTCCGAGCCTAGCATTCCTTGTCTTGTAAGCTGTAGACTTTGCCTCGTCCCTTTTTTCAAAAAGAAAATTCAGCTCAGACCTTGAGTCTGTTCAGCTTTTCATAAGTGGTTTTAGTGTTGGTCATGCTGTGGCCATTTTTTTTTTCTAGCTAGCTCTCAATAGCCAACCCAGGAGAAAATTGCTTAAGAAATGAAAAGCAGAGAGAGATAAATGAAAAACATCCACTCTTTCTGTTTTTACAGTGAAAAGAGCTGGTGTGGGTGTGAAAGAAGGAAAAAAATGTGGCGCACATAAACATGTTGGACAGAGAACAAGGGCTGTATTGAGAGGGTGTCACTAACAACATCTCCCCTCCGCCTTCAACCCCCCCCCCCCCCCAATATGCCCTCAGACACCCCCAACTCCCCTCAAAATCAGCCCTCAGGGAATGACGTTGGTGCGGCATGCGCCTGTCAAATGCATAAGCCGGCTCCGTACCATGTTTACACCACCGCGGAACGTTCCAGATTGTGTGGCGCCACCTGATTTGCATAATCTGTGATGAGCCGTACAAAAGGGCCCCCGAAAATAGGCCCTGAAAAGGGCTCATCCAATGTGAGGAGAAAAAGCCGCGCTCTTTTGTGCTCCACTGGTGCCTCAGAGAGAGAGAGAGGGAGATGGAGAGAGGCAGAAAGCGAGAGTCAGAGAGACAGGGAGATGGAGAGAGACAGAGAGAGTAAGGCAGAGAGAGAAAGAGAGAGAGAGATCAAGGTCTCTGCTGCGAGTGAGGTTTATGTAACCATGCTCCTGAGCTAACACTTTACAAAGACGCCCAGTCAAAAGGCCAATTAGTCCTACTTCCTCTCTGTGTCTGACCCCTCTCCTCCCCTGAGACGGTCCTCCCAGTCTCTGTGGAGCATCGGCAGGAGAGGATGTGGAGCAGGGGTAGATCTGAATGAGCCTCTGGGGAACCCCACAGACCTGCAAAGAGAGCCCTCTGAGAACCGATGCTAACGCTAATGCTAGCCCTTTCTAGCCACTGCCTGACAAAAACAGGGTCCCTTACAGATAAACGTGCCATCAGAAACGGCTCCCCCGCAGTTATCTTCAGAACCAACCCCAGAGCACGCCATGTGGATGATCTACAGATGCAATCCTAGCTGTGCTGAGAGACATTAAAGAGACTTTTTAAAAACAGAGCTAGATGTAGCAGCATCTTTTTACTCAGGCATATTAAAAAATACCATTGGTCTCCTTATCTGAGCTATCTCTGCAGCAAAGCCCACAGGAAAGAAAGCTCAGTAGTCATTTATTATTGATCACATTGCAAAAAGGAGTTTTAAAGGGGTGGGCGTAAAACAATGGGGCAATAGTGACTTTTATACAGTTAATTAAAAATTCTGCTACTTCGCTTACAAATTCATTTGGTAGAAGACAGCATTCAGAACCTCTAACTGTGATATGTGATAATATTGACAATTAAACCTTATTACCAGTAAAACCATGAAAAAAAAATATGTGAATGATGGCAATTTGTTTTTTTTGTGAGCAACCCCCAATTAAAAATGTTTTTACTTGCAGCTTTAAAATATTCACAAAGGTGGAGGAAAAAGAGGCAAATCACAGCACGCTTGTGAAAGATTGTATTGTACAAATCCTCACAACCTCTTTATGCGCCCAGCCTCGCTGGTCACTCTGAAAGCCTGCCAGTCAGCCTCTGAGTCACTTTGGTCCTGGTCTCCCCGGAGGTCGACAGCATGATGCCGGCCTGTCATTGTGGAGCGCAGGGGAAGTGGCCAGGTGAATGCAACCCAAACAGAAGGCCGAGCGAGGAGCAAGGGGGCGACCGCTGGCACAGAAACAAAGCGTCTCCATTCTTTATTTGGAGTTTTACTTGTGTTCCCTTCTCTCTGTGCACAGGTCACCCGGGGTGAATGAAAAGAGAACTGACCACACGCCGGAGTGGCCGGAAACGACGGGACTCGTTCTTGAAGAAGCAGATGGCAGGGAGAGTGAGAGAGAGAGAGAGAGAGAGAGGGAGGGTAAAATTTGGCCGCAGGAGCAAGCAGCTTCCAGGGAGGATATAATCCACTCTGAAATCTGTGTTTTACTAAACGACTCCGCCATGGCTGGAGCTCTGACAACCCCTGAACTTGTTCCACTAAGAGCTGAAACGACGAAAAAACCTTTGGAAGAAACAGAAAAAAACTTTGAGAACGCAACTGTGACTTATTTTCACACATATTTTGGCAAGTTTGAGAGTGTCATTTCTGAGTCTTAGTAAAGCAGATTTGTGATGGTGAGTGCAGCAACATTTCGCCATGGATTGGCATGGGGTCATCAGGCCCCCTGCTTCTTCTTGGCACGAAATACGTACTGCAGACAAGAGCCAACTGATTTCAAATCAAAGCACAAAAGGCCCTGATGAGCTGCCGGTTGGCGTAATTACCTTGGGTCAGTGCATGGCTTTTTGTTGTGCCTTCTGGCTGCTCCGAGCTGAATTATGGACACTGTGGCTGCACCCAAATGCACCAGGGTGCTGACCCCATCCCCACAGTTGTTATAACAACAGGGGGGCCCAGATGAGCAAACCCAACAAAACAGACAGAACAAGTTTTTCCGCAGGAGCCGGGGCAGAGTGGAGTGGAGTGGAGCGGAGTTGGCAGATACTTGCTACCGTCTATCACACGACGTGAACTGAGACAGATGGCTTACTGCAGGAGCTGAAATATTCATGCATACTGCGCGTTGGGGCTACACTTTTCCAGTCTGAGTCAGCCCATAGGAAAATGAGAGCGATTTCCACTAAGGTTGGTTTTGGCGGTGTAAATTGCATGCACATTGAGCATGGAAATTAAGAGGGTGTCTTAATAAAGATTTATAATCTTTCCCGGGACACCAAATGTCCCGTTTTTGGTGCAAATGCACTTCTATTTTTTTTAAGTATCCCCTAGTTTCACTTTCAATAAAACATATACGTTCCGCTCCTGCAATCCTACTATTTTTCTTTCTGTTATATTGATTGTATCCAGCTGTCGGAGGCAGGGATGCGCTTATTTGATTGGTTGTAATGCAGACCTACGAAACGAAAGTTTACCTTAACCATCAACATCACCTAGCAACTACCGGCCCCGCGCAGCATGTCCAAGAGAGTGAGTGCGTGCGGGTAGGCAACAGATTGGAGACAGTAGCCTAGTAAGAAATTACGGTTCGATTTGGTTTGATAAAATGGGGGGCGAGACGGAGGAGAATATAGGCCTACAATCAAAGTCAGGGCCAGCGGCGAAAAAAAAGAGATACACAGTAGGCTATACAGCTTAATATTATGCATAGTAGCCTATTGTTAATGTTTTATGGATTAGCATTATTTAAAAGAACAGGTGAAAGAACATTATAAGAACGGTTTAGACTCAGCAACCTTAAAATGACAATGAATGCACCATTTAGTTAAACAGTAGGCTACTGTATAACATTTGCAGCATTTGTTAATAAGTTATTATTTAAAACAGGTAATAGGCCTAGTATACAGTAACTATGAATTATAGGCATTTAACATTAATCAAAATCATAACTTTTTTTGTGTGTGTGTGTGTGGGGGGGGGGGGATGTCGGCAATGAAATCAAATGTGGCAACCCTAGTAACCAGTAAAAGTAGTGGTTAAGGAGCTGGACTAGCATGCAGTAACCGGTAAAAGTGGGTTGTGGGTTCCATTCCCAACTTCGCCCTTGTGCCCTTTACCCCAAGTTGCTCCAGGGAGACTGGTCCTTGTAATAATTGATCTGTGTAGGTCGCTTTGTGTAAAAGCATCAGCCAAATGAATATTTTTCTCTTCTTTTCAAGCAGGGCTGTGCACATGTGTGTGTAAGTTTAGGGTGGGAGGACAGAGTGGTTGTTGGAAGTTTGGCCTCTGAGCGAAATTGAATATACTCAGTGCAGTGATTTCAGGCACCAAGAGGACATCCTTCACCTTCCTGCTGGGCCTTTAAGGGATCAACAACCCCACATCAACCCCACATTCATGCATGACAGACCTGGCACAGGGTGTCCGGTGAGGACTGGTGCCATAGCACATGGACAGCTCACTCTACCCGGGGCAGAGGGCCACATTTGGCTAAAAAAAAAGAAAAAGGAAAAAAAAAATGATAGAACTGCACACGGTTTACTTGGTAGCAAACTGGAGCGGGGGTGGGGGTTCTTCTGTTTCAATCATCGTCAACCATTCCCATAAAACTTTGTGTTTATGTTCTAGAAAGTTCTAGGGGACCCTGCTGCGTCACCGTGTGGTTTATTTACTCCACAAACACAGAAGGGAAGTATGGCGCAGCGCGTCTTTCATCTCCAGTGGGAGGCAGCTGCCCAAGCTCTATCTTCCCTTATCCTATCCCATAATAATTAGCGGACTCACTTGGTCGTGATATGAATGTAGGCTTTGTCATCAAAGGCAGCCATTCAAAAGACAACTGGGTAAATGTGTGTCACCAGCTCTGATTAACCTCAAAGCCGTATGTGGCGTATGATATGAGTGCTCTCCATGATGGCACATTATCATCGTTGCACTAGCCACAAGAGGAGCGTAAAAAGCTGTGGAATTAATACATCTTATTTGTTCTTCTACCAAGCGGCGATGTTCCATTCCGGACTCACCGGCCGCCTTTGATGTTAGCAGTGAGCGTTTTTTTGTTTTTTTTGTGCGTGTGTGACTGTGTGAAAGGTAGAGGTGGGGGGCTAGGGTTGGGGTTGGGGGGAAGTTGAAGGGGCCTGGGGAATGGGTGCAGGGAGTTTTCTCTTTTCTTTTGTTTAGAGAGAAATGTAATTTTAAAAAACTGCTGTTATTTTCCCTCTGCAAGTATTTAGTTTGAATGGTATCTTCAGTTGTAAGGTGCTGACCCTAATAACTTCATACAATAAAAAATAATTAAAAAAAAATAATTTAAAAAAAAGATGTTGGCAGTGAGCGTGTGTAGCGCATATAGCATGTGTACCAAATCTGCAGCCGTCTGTCTGATGCTGATCTGCAGCAACATGGCTGAGCGCTCGACAATTATGAGATAATATGAGGTTTTATACGGCCAGTCAGTTCCTCACTCCATCACCCGTGAACCATAGGCCTGGGCCCATTTAATGATTAAAAATGTATAAAGGGAGGGAGAGAGTGAGAGAGACTGGAAGGGAAAACCATGGTACTGATGGAAAATGTTTTTTTTTTTTTAAAGTTTGGCCTGGAACCAAAGCAGCTGTGCTCTCACTCCAGTGCTTTCACTCAAGCTCTGTGTTTGATGTGGACTGCTGTTCATTTGAAAGCCAGGTGTGTGAGACAGAGAGAGAGAGAGAGAGAGAGAGAGAGAGAGAGAGAAAGAGTGTGTGAGTGTGTGTATATGCGTTTGTGAGAAAGAGAGAGAGCAAGAGTGTGTGTGAGTGTGTGTACAGTATGTGTGTGTGTGAGAGAGAGAGAGAGACAGAGAGGAAGAGTGTGTGAGTGTGTGTATGCGTTTGTGAGAAAGAGAGAGAGCAAGAGTGTGTGTGAGTGTGTGTACAGTATGTGTGTGTGTGAGAGACAGAGAGAGAGACAGAGAGAAAGAGTGTGTGTGAGTGTGTGTATGCGTTTGTGAGAAAGAGAGAGAGCAAGAGTGTGTGTGAGTGTGTGTGTGTGATAGAGAGAGAGAGAGTGCACACATATACTGTATGCAGGGGGCTCCAGCTTGGCAGGGGGCAGCGCCGGCCTGTCAGCTGGGAAATGGAAAGCGACGGCTGGCAGACCCGTGTGAGGCGTGCCGCATATTGGCTTTCAGGCAGCGTGCACACCGCTGCGCGATCAAACCGCCCATAGAAACCGGGTTGGGGGACACCCTTCAGAATGTTCTCTCCCTTCTACCTCTCCCTCTCTCCCCTCTACCTCAAAGGATAGGACTACCATCAGCCGCTGGTTTTTATTGTGTGTGTGTGTGTGTGTGTGTGTGTGTGTGAATGTTTATATATTTGTGTGTGTGTGTGGAAATCCTCCTTCTGAATCACAGATCTAGGCATCCACAAGAGATGAGATATGGCAGCTTCCATTTCCGGTCTCCTGGGGGTATCATTTGCCATGTCCTCGCCCTAAATCCCAGTTTGGGACCCCCTCACCACACACACACACACACACACATATGCACCATCTGGTCTAATCAAAGCAACATAGCCACCATGTTTACAGACGCCCACAGGTCACCCACTGGTGCTGTCCTTGTAAAAAAAAGCTGTTCTCTGATGGAATGGCTTCCAGAGGGGCTTAAAGCCTTTACTGCTTACCGCCCTGCCCCCCTCCCCTTTTGAACGGAGTGGCCATATTTTCACAAGGCCGTAAATGGTAGAGGAGCCGCACGGACATCATCACAGCAGCTAACGGCCGCCCTGATAAAGCCTCGATGATTGTTTCCCTCCAGCACACGAGCCTGCAGCTGTAAAAAGAGAAAGGAGAAAAAAAAAAAGGGAGCGGGAAATGTTGAAGCAGATCCAGTGGCAGACGTTTGGCACTCGCCGGCATTACTCCCGTGAAAACAATCCCCACCATTTTGTCAACAGAGGCGCTCTCAACAACTCCCGTCTGCTTGGCCCTCGATGAAACAAACGGAGGCAGGAAGTCACTGAGGGGTGGGACCAAATTGAGGATACAAGCGCTGCAACATGGCTTAATTCCTGCACAAAGGGCTATATAATTAAGATTAATTGCTCTTTAACAAAAGCTACATGGCAGTTTAAGACAGCCATTTGATTATTGCGGGCCGACATGGCGCACTGTCTCGTCCTCAAAACACATCGCTAGTTAATATTCGCGCACCTTCGCAAGTTTCTCCCCCCACTCGTTTCAGAAACCCTGCCAACCAGCCACAAGAGGCTAATTAGTGAAAGCAATTATCTAGCCTGCCTTGCTCTTATTATGCCCTCAGATTAGGCTCAAGGTACACAGAAATTACATGGCTGCCGTGACTTTGAAAACTCTTTGGTGCGCTGGCGTTCCGGCACAACTCCGCCAACCAGGGATCACAGGTCTCTACGGCCCTGTTCAAAGTGTACACATGAAAAGACAATCCACACGGCACAGTTTGGTGTCATCATTTAATTATTGTACATAAAAAAAGATGTCTCTTATTGTGAGGGTCTTTCTCAAATGTGTAGTCTCGTAGTCCCTGTACTGTATGTGTTTATAGCTCTAGGTGTCTCTAGATGTCTAGGTTCAGGTTGCTGTTGGTGTGAATAATTCTGCAATTGTTTCACTCCAACTAGATTCATGGAGAGAACTTAATGGAACCTGTGCTCGTGACCCCTTTAGTGCGTAGTGCCTCACACTTCAATAAATTAAGTGAACTGATTGTGGAGTCTTAATACTTTCCACAAACCAGGCATGTGATTTTCGGCTGATTAATTTGTAAATTGAGTTATGTTTGGTGGCGTACCCCTGCCACCATTAACAATGTTGAGTGGGTGGAGAGAGGAAGTCATCACAGCAGCATTACGCAAAAATCTAAATCAATTCATAGCACACTCAAATCCATCAGTTGGTGATAAAATAAAAAAACACGGCACCTGTGGAAATTCAAGAAATCCTCTCATCAAGCCTCTCTTCATCTGATAATCCACACATTCATTTGCGATCCCTCCGTCGTAGGAGAGCGAAAAATAATTGTATTTGATATCTGATGAGACCTGCGCTTTGCAACTGTGCTGACTGAGCGCTCCGAAAAAGGGTCTGTTAACTCAAGCGCCCGAGTTTTGGCACAGCGCCTTTAAAGTCAACGACCTAAACCAGGCAATATTGATTCAATAAGAGGATGAAATGAGGTACCATAAAAGGATCAATGTAACTAACATTTTCATAACTTGAAGTGGATAATAGGTTTTTCACAAGCACGCTTGTATTGCCTGATATCCGGAGCGGAATTGACTGTCTTTTGGGTCTGTGAATGAGAGGTTATGAAGTTAACTCAAAGAAATATGAAAAGCAAAAAATAAAAAAAGCTAATCTGTTCTTTCTTTGGAGGATGAGGGAGTTCCATCCATATTTGGGGCCTCTGTTCTGCCTCTCCTTTGAGAAAAACCCAGTGTGTGTTTTTTTTGTTCTTGCGCATTAATAGTCCCGAGGCAGACAGCATTACTGAGCATGCTCCGGTCACCCTGTCTCTGGCTGTTTTCCTGATTCCTTGTGGCGGAGGATTGGAAAACCTCTCTGCAGTCTGTCCATAGAGATATTTTAGCAGCTATGGAAGCCTTCCCTCCTCATTAAAAAAGAAAAAAGAAAAGAGCGGGGGGGAAAAAACTGGTTGCAGCTGTAAAATTGTACACAACACACACACACACAACTCTTCCTTGTCTCTGCAGATAGCATCATCCAGAGAGGTTGAAGAGCTGCTGGTTGATTTCGTTTACAACCGGCTTCTTTTTTTTGTCATGATGAAGGTGATTCGGGCCAACGTTGGGATATAACTACACAACTCCCCTAGCTTCCAGTGGGGTAAACAAGACCATCTCTCAGGCTGGCACATACCACAAGCCCTACTGGAAAAGCCCATAATGAACATCTCTGCTGCCAGAGACAGCGCCCACCAACAAAAAGATCTGTCTACAAGGAAACTGGAACCGTGAACTCCCCTCTGTGATCCAGAGTGCTGAAACAACTAAATTTTGCCAGCACACTCCCCGATACAGAAAGAGAAAGAGATAGAGAGAAAGGGAGAGAGATTGCTACTACCCCAGCAAGTGTGGTGGGTTGTATGGATTTCACGGCCGGCTGCACCAACAACACAGCACAAGCCTTTCATTTTCCATCCACTCTCGTTCTTAATTGGGTTCGGTCCCTGGAGGATCGTCTCCTCTCCTTGTCATGACGTCTGCATCTACTATAGCCATCTCTGAATTCCAAATCTGTACACAAAACGGAAGGACTGCTGAATTACACTGTCGTTCCCCTGACAGTGCCTCGGAGCAGAGAGCGCACACATTAACGTGAGAAAAAGGTGCCATTTGTGAGTGGTTGGAATGTGACAAGTGTGAAATGTATCGCAGAGGAACAGCTGCTTAAAATGCAAGACCAAAGAAAACCTGCTCTGAGCTCTAGTTTGCCCTAAGTGTTGATTGTTTTTCTTTTTCTGTTGTTGTTTATTTGTTTGGTTGCTGAGTATATAAGCGGAGTACTAAAAGTAAACTTCATTATAACCAATGGGCATGTGGATCGAGCTCACTTCTTAATTTGCCACCACAGCAAACATTGGCAAATATCTGCGGCACACAGCCAGCTAGATGCTTGCCATCCATTTGCAAATATCACATGGAGACTTTGACATGAAGGAGATGGTGTGTATTGCCCTTTCACTCTATGGGCTCTATCTTCCATCCCGGCGCAATTGACTTTGTATACTCGCGCGTTTGTCTTTCCTATTTTGCAGTCAGCGCATATTGGAATTTTCCCTCCACAGGTACATGCCTGTAAATTAGGGAATTCGATTGCGCCCACGGGGGCGGTTCAGCGAAAAGACGGGGCGTGTTCCGGCGCAAACGTTCACTGTTGATATTTTGCAGTTTCAGAAAACAATTCCGCCACAGACCAGGAACTCCCTGGTCTAAAGTCTGTGGCGAAAATGCAGATGCTATTTTAAGGGCGCATGCATGACCACAGGCCTGCATGAATGAATGCGTTGCACACCAATCTACAGACACCCCCGTGCACAGACGGAAACATTCAAAGCCTTGATAATATTTGTCCATTTCCCGGTTTTGTTCGTGCATTGGTGACCTAAATATTTAGTATCCTATAAAGTACAACATCTACATGCAATATCTTTACAACAACGCCTAATTACGACCTATTAATCTGGACAACTTTATAGGCTACAGCCCTATAAAGGCTAAAGTTACTTTTAGTTTTGTTCCAATTTACCGTTGTGTAAGGTTTTAAGCACCATAATTTTGCCTACCTTGTTGTAGCCCATCTGAAATAACTCCAAGCTTTGCTATGTTCCCTCCATCCTTTCGTTATTTTCAAAAAACGTTTTATATCCATGATGGCCTTGAAGTCTTGAGTTAGTGAATTAGCTTAAATCAGCTTTTCATGTGCTGTTAACCAGCAACAGATAGTACAACAAAGCAGCAAGTATGGTTACAATTTCTGTACAATTTCTGTAGTTGCTGCATCCATTCATTGTTATTCTCTCTCCTGATCAAATAAATGTTGTGCGTGAATTAAGTTGATGATAATGTGTTTACAAACTCTGCTTTACAGAAAATATTGTAAATAGTCTACTGTCACGCAGTTAATGGGATACTGTGCAGAGTTGAAAGTTAGGTCAACTTAAACGTTGCTGCGCAACGCACACTTAGCTCCTCTCATCTATTCAATGTAGTTCCCATTTCTGTAAACCGTACATAATTTCAAAGAAAAATATTACCACTCGAGGGAAATCAGTGTGGTGTCCATGTGAAAAAATAGGCATAAATCTAGCGTACACATTTTCACGAATCACTGATGTGTTGATGACATAAATTAGGAAATGTTAGAGGACTTAAGGAGACGTGATGTTGAACTGCATGCCGATGCCATTTAACCCAAATGCCCCAGCGGCAGCACGGGAGAAGAGATTAACTGACGGAAGATATGCATTGTCTATAGAGAGGTAATGTTAGATTACATTGTACATTGCAAATATATCACCATGCATTCATAACCTCGTGATTCAGTGAGAATGATACCAAAACATCGGAAAGTATGTCTTTGTGACAATTCTGTATTACATTTTGTCAAGATGAAAAATCAATAGCTAACCCAACTGAACAGTGATTATAGCGCTGTGAACGCTCCGGGCTGCGCCTGGCAAATACGCCACCATAATAGCAATCAGCTATGGAACAAGTGTGCCTGTTGTTAAAGGGAATGTGAGATGATGCTCTGATTGGTTTATTGCACGTCACGCCCAAACCACACCCATGATTAATGTAGCTACTTCAGACCACCCCATTTTAGATTTGCGTCGGGCGCAACAGTCAATATCCCGCCGGTAAAATAGCATCAGCGCCCAAGATCCGCCCACAAAGTCACTTGCGTTTTGCGCGAAGGCACTTCCGTTTCAGACCATTAAAATAGGGCCCTATATGCATTAGGTTTCCCAGAGATTCTGTTCGTTATCAGATTTTGTCCGACATACTGCACAGAGAAATTGAGTTTTCAGGGCCGTTTTTTTTTAAATTTGTTACCGAAGAGGGCCAGGTCTCATAGGGAGAAGAAAAAAAAACTTGACACTGCAGACTGGAAGGTCTGTGTTAAAAGAAACAAAAAATCTCGGTGCTCAGCAAATCAACTTGTCATAGTCATTTTGCCTCCCTTATTCGCAGGCTAGGGAATCTTCAGCACGCTGTCCAATATTGTACGACGCTGTCAAGAAAATACCCCAGCGGAACATACACTATCAGAATCGTTCACATATGTGAAAAGATGAAATATTCATTGGCAGTGACCATCACAGTAAATCCATTCTAACTCCCTTACCCTGCATAAAAGACTCACTATATTCAGTGTCAAATTCATTTCTACCCATTCATTTTTATGGATAATAATAAGCCATCTGCAGAGAAAAATAATGATGACCAGTAATGACCAGTAATAATATAACCTCTAGCCGCCATATAATAACAACGTCAATGCAGTAATAGGCATAATTTACAGTAGAACATTATATGAGAGTGGACACTGATGTAGGATCTATGATTGTGGCCTCTGCATTTGAACCTCCGCACATGTTCATTAACTGTCTTGTCCACTCTTTTATCTCTCTGCTCCGATTCCTTTTCTGACAGTTCCAGGTCTTTGAAGCGTGGTGAGAGACAGATCTTCTGGTCCGGAATTGCTTCTGACAGCACTCACGTCGTGGTCTCTCAATTGTCAACCTGGTACACGATGTCTGTGATTCTTCTTCAGACAGACAGATGTGCATATCATGGGGAGCGCAATTATACAGCAAAAGAGAAAAGACGAGAAAGCGGGAAAAGGTGCGAGTGAGAGAGAGAGAGAGAGAGAAAGAGAGAGGGGGAGGGCAGAGGAAGGAAGAAATAAAGGAAGAAAGAACATCTAACAAAACAGAAAAGAGACAAAGCAGCACTTGTTAAACTGCTATAGTCCTTTAGAAGTGGCATTTATTTCTTTAATTAATCAGTCCTTCTTCTCTGTTTGGAGAGGCGCGGGCAGGAAGGCTGTCATTAGAGTATGGCAACACAGGCGAGTGGCGGATGGGTCATCTGTTCCCCGAAGGCTAGTGATTACCCTCCTTTACTTCCCGCCCACACACTCTTATTGTTCCCTGAGCAGGGTTTGCAGCCATTACAAAAAAACGTGCACTTCTGGGTATGTGTGTGACACTTTCTGTGCGTACTTTCAGAATATTCTATTCCAGTTTTCTGCTGTTGACGGTCCACAGACATGTTCATAATTTATACATTTTATGAACTATGTGATGTTAACAGGGGATAGATAAATGTGTGAATGGTAAATTATGTTTTAGTTTGATGTGAAAAATGTTTGTTACACATTTGTGAGTCTTTATAATTAGTAATCTATCAGCCAATCACAAGGAGGGGTGAAAGGTCACGCAGGACATTGAGAATTTATTATCAACTGTCTTATCAGCTGAATACAAAAAACTGATGAATTGAAATCTACATTGTGAAAGTCTGAAAGAGTGTACAGAAATGTCCAACTGATGTTATTTACAGTAAATATATCTCATTGGCCAGATAGTTAGCCATGCTAACAGTTGATGACCAAGTAGCATGCTTCAACAAGAAAGTAGAAGATGAACCACCAGTTCTTCCTGAGCAATGTGGCTACATCTAGCCTGGAACAATTCAAACTCATTCATTAAGTGAATAGAGTCTGGTCACTCTGAATTGGGAAATGTTTGCAACACTTGTATCGCAATGGGCACTAACTTTGAAATCATTGGTCTAGCCCAGAGCCATAGAGAGAAAGAGTTGCGACACTCCCATTGGACTCCGTTGTACGCTTTTTGCCGCCTACTTCCTGGGTATGCAGCCTCACGTAGTTCCAAAAAGCCATTCTATGGCGTTGGACATCATTCACTTCCATTGCTGACTGTCGAGTAACTTCTGAGGTAAGTTGATTAAATAGCTACCTGTTTTGAATTGTCAAGTGTCTATATTTTAGCATAGGCCCTGTATGATGCATATACTGATCTTTTGTTGTATGTACACAACGTAATTATATATATTTGTTTTTATCTTGGTAGACGACTGATTGCCTGCTAGTTTGTTAGCTTGACTTGCCTTCTGTGAAGGTAACGTTATATCCAGGGGTAAATTGATTAAATAGCTACCTCTTTTGAACTGTCAACTGTTTATATTTTATCAGAGGCCCTTTATGATGCATATACTAATCTTTATTTGTATGTACACAGCGTAATTATATATATGTTTTATCTTGGTAGACCACCGATTGCCTGCTAGTTTGTTAGCTTGACTTCGCCCTCTGTAAACGTTAACGTTATATCCAGGCGTAAATTCATTAAATAGCTACCTCTTTTGAATTGTCAACTCTGTATATTATATAAATAGGCCCTTTATGGTGCATATGCTTATATTTATTTGTATGTGCACAGTGCAATTTATATATATTTTCTTAACTTGGTAGACAACCGATTTTCAGTCATTGCCTGCTACTTAGTTATCTCGATTTTGCGAGCTGTGAAGAAGGTATCGCTACACCAAAAATTACGAAGTTCAGTAGTGAATCTCTGACATATTTTCTTTAGTAAATTATTGATGTTAGATTACTAGGATCATTAAGGTTGATTAAGGACGTTCTTTTTTAGGTTGTATCTGCTGAACCTGGCGGTGTTAGCTAGTCAGCTGAGTACTGTGTATCTAGTAGAAATAAGGTTTGTTTAATTACACCCTTGAAAGGGCTGTTGGATTGCATGTAGGAATACAAATTATTTTACACAAAAAATTATCATAAGCCATAATGAGCTTTAAAATGTTTATTACTCAGACAGTAGTGTGACTAATTTGTTTCCCAAACACTGCTGCTGCAGGCGGCTGCTGCTGGAGGCGATGACTGCTTGAGCTGGCTGGTGTTGGCGAAGGATGGTGATGGCGGCTGCTGCTGGTAATGGTGGCGGCTGCAGGTAATGGTGGCGGCTACTGGTAATGGTGGCGGCTACTGCAGGTGGCGGCTGCTGCTGGTAGCTGCTACTGCTGGTGGCGGCTGCTGCTGCTGGTGGCTGCTGCTGGTGGCGGCTACTGCTGGCGGCTGCTGCTGGTGGTGCCGGCTGCTGGTAATGGTGGCTGGTGGTGTCTGCAGGTAGTGGCTGCTGGTGGCGACTGCTGACAGTGTGCCGGGAATGGAGAGGCCGAATACATCCAAGGATCCTCCCTCCCACTCTCTCCTCAACCACTTTTGAATTTGCTCAGGGCTATTATAAGTGTGGTAAAGTATAGTATATTTGCGACGTTATAATATGTTGTGAATGGTTTGCCCTATATATAGTGTTACCTGCTGTGTCCATTGTTGAATCTATTGTCGCCCTATTTCGCTTCATCTGCTTTTTAGTGTCCAGGACACAGATGAAGAGGATGTTAGTATGCGTTGTCGAGAGGAACTGCCCTACAGTGACTGGCCAAAGTGCATAGTGGAACTCCACAGGTGTGAGTCTGATGTATGCAAGAGAAAGTATTTTCTAGGCAGTCCTGAGTGAACTGGCTTGTTAGAATATATTTGTGCCCCTGTCTCAACAGATCTTGCTGGACCACCAGTATCGTTGTTGTGGCCACTGTACGTATGTTTGTTGATATTATTCATGCTTGTTCCTTGTTCATGCTTGTTCCCATTTTTTTTGGTTCCACACTGTTTATTTTTATTTAATGTATTAATCACTTATAATATTCCTCCCTGTTCCTTCACTTTGTTCTTGTTTTTCCAGTTAGATACACACATTTACACACACACACACATCTTGTTGTCTCACTCAGTATTTTTTATTAAACAATATTTGATTCATTCATCCAAGCTTAATGAGTTGTTATTCTTTAATATATTTGATTCTTTGTGCATGGCTTAGTATTAAAATTATCATGGTTGTGTGGTCAACTCCTGCCTCATCAGAAGAAGTGGGTGTAAATGCTGAATGGACTGTTCTTTCTCAAAAAAGCAAAAAGGTACAACGGAGTCCAATGGGAGTGTCACCTGTCACTGTTCTCTATCACTCTCTCTGCAGCTAACCTTACTCTTACTCTGCATTAACCCAGAGCCGTAGAGAAAAATCTTAATAGCTCTGCACTTACCTATAGACCCAAACATATAAGCATAATGCTTTTGATAATATGTGAATGGCTTAATCTTAAAATTATATTCTTAGTCTTAACATGATCATGTTTCACGTTGTGGTCTGGGGGTGACCACTTATCAGAAGTGAGCTAGCTGCTAGGCGAATGCTGAATGGACCACGGCAGACCTAACGCTACCACGAAGGTAAGCTAATGGCTGAATCGGAATTTATAAGCAAAATCACGGTAATCAATAATACAGCCCAGTTGCGATAAAATGAAAATCATGAGACATCTGTCATCACATGAATGATATGGAAAAGAAAACTTAAGTTAGAGCCATTCTAGCCTGTACTTCTGTCCATGCGAACATGAACATAAGCTTTTCCCTCCAAAAATGTAAAACGTATCTAAGTAATATACAGCTTTTTCGTTGTCACCCTGCCTCTCAAAATGCAAAACTGACATTAACAAATATGTAATCATGCAATAACAGCTGAAAAAGTAGTAGGGTGTATGTTTATATATATATATATTTACCGTTAAATAACGCAATCGCTGCTGTCTGTCCCATAGAAGAACATGACAGCCAGCGTATGTTTTGGAACTATAGCGGTTTACACGAACCACGTGACTGCACTGGCGGTGACATCAAAGAGTGTCGCAACTCTTTCTCTCTATGGCTCTGGTCTAGCCTTAATAATCACATTGATCAGAGATTCCTAACGTTATTTCCTACTTTGCCTAAACTTTACTGACAATAATCAGTATTAGGAAACAATGTATGTAGGTCTACATTTGCTGTAAAGACATTTCTACATGTTTTCAACTGCATTTTTTGTCACAGTAAGTTTCGGTTTTGTCTTCCCCTCTCGTCGCTGATTGGCCTGACATTTTTCTTGTCTGAGGTAAACGGTTATGAACTATGGTGCTCCAGAGACTAGATCTCCCTGAAAGAAGATCTAGGTGGACAGGGCAAGACTAGGCTATGTCTGCCTTTTATCATAAAATCCAGATATTGCACAAATTCGCCTGCCACTGGCAATACAGAATGTGTGACCCATCCGCTACTCAATAGCACGCACACCGTTGGTGTGTATGAGGTGGACCTCCCTTTTTCTCACAACTGAATGAGGTAGGCTAACGCTAACTATTTTCTCGGGTGCATTCGTAAATACACCCTATGTGAAGGAAATTACTTTTTAGGCTAGCAGCTAGCTTTCAGGCTAACAACATTGCAGTCACGCTTGGGAATAGCCTACCATAAGAAATTAAACAAGACAGTTCATTCAAAGTGAAAAATATGTTTTGATTATCATTTAATGTGAAGATTGCCGCATATTGCTTTATTACGCAGCTTATTACCTCAGAGTCCTACTGGTGCCATGAAGGGCACATACCATCAGGGTTCCTACGCAGTATGGAAAACCTGGAAAAGTATGGAATTTGATTTTAGTAATTTCCAGGTCTGGATAAGTATGAAAAAAAGGAACAAGGGTATGGAGAAATATTTGTGTTTCCAGACTATTGCATCTACAGTACTAATCACATCACTCAGGTCATAATAAACCATTCCTACTGTTGTGTAGCTTAAGATGTCAGTCCACATCATCAAGATACAATTGAATGGGGGTCCTCAGAAAAAAATCTCTCCCGCAAGGGGACCCTGGTACCAAAACCAAATCGATCTATGCACGTGCCCTATACCTAGCTCTGCTATTGTCGGCTAAAACACTGGTAGACTTTTTTTGATTTTGTAAAAGTTACCAAGACGTGGATACTGCATTATCTGATAAACTGTTATTGCAAACAAATAATACTGTTTACGGTGATTTCTGAGTTTTAGCCTGGAAACCAGACTCTCTGACTTCGCAGAGAGTCTGGCCTAGATCCATAAGCGTTCGTTTATTTCCGGGTGGGAGGGCACAGTTTGAGGTTTAAAATCATTGCAGTTCCTTTGAACCGCTTTGAACCAATCACTAACAACCGGCGTTGCGTCATACAGAGAAGTTTCTCTGCAGCACGCCCATAACAAGCACGGGTGCATCTTATCAGCAAACAATCACACGTTTCATCTGCGTAACTCTCGCCAAAATGCATCATATAGTGTTTTGTGAATGTACCCAAGTCAAACTTTCATATAAATGCATAAGTACGTCCAAAGCGCCACTTTTAAGCTTGTACTACTACTTTTTTGATACAATCGCGTCAAAATCGCTATTTTTCAAATACTATGAAGGCTCGACACAACATGAAACTTTGATCGAAGTATCATCAGTGTCTGTACACATGAACTCGATCATTGAGAACATTGTTGGTGTACACAGAGTTTACTAAAAGAGAGGTTTTGAACAACTCACTTGTTTTTTCTGCTCGCTGCCATCTTGCCATCTTGCAAGGAGTGAGTTGTATCTTTTTAGTAAACTATGTGTACACGAACAATGTTCTTAATGCTCGAGTTCATATGTAGAGACACTGATGATGCTTCGATCAAAGTTTCAAGTTATGTCGAGCCTTCTTAGTGTTTGAAAAATAGTGATTTTGACGCGACCATGTAGCCTACTAAACTACAGTTTGACTCAGGTACGTTCGTAGCCTATTTCAAGTGACAAAATCTATGACTAAAGTTTAGCTGACGATATAACATCCTACTCCACTGTGACTTCGTTCGTGACACTCCTGTTAATAGACTAAACTATTATTCACATTTGCTCAAAGATTTCATAAATATAAGCCCTTTTCGCCCCCAATATGTTTGTATTCCAAGCGATCTGCTTCAGGGGCGGGGACGTAGCCTAGTAATTGAAACACCATGCCTGAGTACGTAATCGCTCTCAGGGACGCCCTCTGTTAGTTGGTTGGTCGGCTGCCTATCTATCTATCTATCTATCTATCTAGCAGTGCACTAGTCTCCAACATATGTAGTATGCTGTATCAAATGTGAGTGCACCTTCCAACACAGCACTTCCCCATCAAAAAGTATCCAACAATGGGCAAGTGTTATCTGAGGGCAAACAAGTTAATAATAAACATTATTATACAGCTCTTCACAATGCTAGTAGAACACTCCATTGACAATATCTAGAATACGGTCAGAAAAATCTACCGAGAAGTTTGAACATTTGAGTATGGAAAAAGTATGGAATTTTGAAATGGAAAATGTGTAGGAACCCTGTACCATAGAAATTATTGGGTAATATAATGCTACACAGTCTTTGTAATTTGTCATTCTTCCATGAAACAAATACGAGAAGAGGTCTTATTAGCTTAGTCCGGTAGGCATTCACGCAGTCGTGTGCTGTTGTATGCGTTTCCATCTAATTAATTTAAAATGGAAAAAAGAAAGACAGGGAGCCTAATTTAACTGCTGGACCTCTTTATCTACCATGTGCTATCTGTAACAAATTCATTATAGCATGCTAATGAGGTGGTATAAGGGATTTCTTTTTTGTTCATTGTAATTTGTGGAAAACAATACCCTTTTAGGCAGCAAAGAGCAGTATTGTGTATCTATCTCATTCAGTGGTCCTTTGTGATGGTCGCTCTGATTGTGGAGAAAAAAACACACAAATCCACATACAAAAAGATAAAAGCACACCTGTGTGTTGTGTTCCACCCCTCCCACCCTCCTTAGCACTCTACTGTTTGTATGTGTGTGTGTAGTCGGGGGACAGTCGCGGGCGTGTAAGGAGGCACACAGCATTAGCATTGCCTGAAAATGTCCGTGAATGGAAAGGAACAAATAAACTGAGCGCATCCAATTGACAGACGGCCAGACTCGTGTCTGAAATCAATGACTAATGAAGCTGCTCTCTTACCTGTTCGTTATTCATCACGTTGCACACTAACGCTGGGAGAGAGCCACATAACATAGTGGTCCTAGCAGCGGCAGCACTCTTCGTGCTGGGCTTTCTGCATTATAAAGGAGCCTTTTTTAATGGAACCTCTGAATGAATGGTCATTCAATCATTCATTCATTCCCAGTGTCCATCTGATCGAAAAGGGGAATATGGAGGATGGAAGGGAAAAAAGGGCAAGACAAGTCAATTTGCAACTAAGCATGTGTATTTCTGTGCAGGAGCTGTTGGTTTAACAGACCCTCAGGTATCCAGCACACTTCCCCATTGTTCTGAGGCCTCTGCCATTTGTTACCTTGACAGGTCTGTTGTCATTAAATGACTCCAGAGGCCCTGGCTCCATTTAAATCACGGCTTTGTTGGAGTCAGCAGTCTATTAGACTCATCAGGGAGAGAAGTTTTCACTTGAGATGGTGCACCCTTGTGCACTTCGCCTGGCACCATTTTTTTTTTTTGTCGTGACTCAGAAGGGCCTATTTATTTCCCGGGAGCTGGACAAACTGGGTAGAGCCGCGGCCTCCTTCCCGTCCCTTTGAGCGGAGCACGTTCTCCTCTTGGGAGGCACGGCTTGAATTTTCCTCAGCCTCTGGCGGATTTCATACTGTGGAGACACAACATATCCCTGCACCTTTGCTGTCAGAGATTGTTTTTGTGTTGTGTGGAGAGAGATGAAGCACAGGAAGTATAAGGTATGATGACGAATGGTAGAGAGAGAGAGAGATGGTACCAGTGGACTGGCCATTGTTTTTGTTGTTTGAAAGAAATACAGTCTCTAAAAGTTTGGTTATGTGTGAGGATGCAGTACAAGAGTTTTAAAAATTAGTATTCAGTATGTCAGTTAGAATACATCTCCAACATACCTCCTACCTCCAGCCAAAAATGTGTGCTATGCACAGAAGCATCCTACAGAGGTAGCCCAAGTTGTATTTTTTGTAGATTACACAACAAACTTTACCACAAGCTTTCAGTAGCTGCTGTTTCTATCAGTTGTTGTAGGCCCGTTCTGTTAAGAGCATATGGCTGGAGGCTTTGAGTACTAATCCTTTTCATACAACGACCGAAAGAGCTCCACATTTATGAGTCCTTGTGATAATTGGACTGGGTGAGAACAGAAATGACTTATGCATTTTGTCTGCAGTCACTCCAGCCCTGAAGTGAATGAATAAAGAGGGGGCTTGTGAGGGAACGGGACCGCACAACCTCTCAGTGCGAAGAGTTCGACAGATAACAGTGGCGATGAACTTTGCCTTTGTTCTTCCAAAAGCCCTCAAATGATGGGGGTTCCCATTGTTCATGGAAGACGAGCAAGGGCAAGCTGATGAGCAGCTCTCTCTCTCACTCTCTCTTCACATCAACCCTTGGTGTCATAAAGCAAAATGGAGAGAGCACCGCGAGGCAAAAGTGTTATTATATGCCTATTTCCTGATATACGAGACTGACTCCTTTATTGGGTGGTCTAGGTGGGTAGGGAGGGGAAGAGGGGAGTAGATTTAATGCTGTTTTTAATTTGTAAAGGCTGACCTTAAACTGCTTCTTTTGATGGTGGTTAAAAAATATCGGAGAGCTAACAGAAAATGAGATTTCAGAGAGCTGGCTCTATCGGGCCTTCAAGGCTAAGGTGAACGGTATTTTCTGTGCAGGCAACAGGGATTAATAATCAGACAAAACTGTGTTTTATTGACTTTTAAGACACAAAGGCTCTGCACAGATGAGAAAGATTTCATTGAAATGATAGAGGGATTGGAGTTCAAAGAGAAATTAATTGGCTACCGGCATCTTAAATAGCATGTTGGAGAGCTTTTGTACTGTTGGTAATTGTGCGCTGTAATGGATTGCTAGTGTCCATATCTTCTAAGAAAAAAGATCTAAAGCATGTCACTCAGAGTATAAACAAGACAAACAAAGAAAGTCTACATAATAGTGTTGTGGAGTCCTGCAGCAGGATCTTAATTTGTTATACCATCCAATATGCAAATGCTATAATTTTGCAAGATATCGCAACACTTTACAGTACCTCAGTTTTACCAGAGGACACAATCACAGATCATTTTCTTTCTGTGTACATTTCCTTTGATGCGTTTTTCAAACTAAAGCATGAGTTGAAGGTCTGTTTACCGTATATGCAACCTCTTTCCAGTACTAGCAGAGTTGGAAATGTTCTTTAGCACTTCTCTTGAATATTCAGTTGCAGCTATTTCTTTGGTATTTACCCCATAGATGAAGGATATATTTGTATTTGAACTTAGCTTGGACCAGTGGCAAGACCTTGTATCTGCCAATAGTCTCTCTTGATACAGGGGAATCTAAATCTGAAATGGGCTAAACAAGAATAGAGAACACATTGCAAAGATGGTGCACTGTATTGTGCTTTGATTCTTGAGCATAAATCATAATATCTTTGTCATTGTTTATGGATCACCTTAATTAATAGAGTATCAATTTTCAGGTCTTGCAGCATACGCAGAAAGAAATAAACCACCTGTTCAGAAAATCAACGCGAAAGAAGGGGATGAATTAGCACATGATGCTCAATGAAGACACTGGCATTTCTTTGGCATTGGCGCTGGAGCGAACAGACTGTGGCAATCTTGAACGTCGGCCCTCATTCCAGCACCCATTCATCACTCTCCCTCTCTCTCTCTCCTCAATTCTATCTCTGGCTCAGAGAGATTCAGCCCCAAGGCTGAGGTTGGACCATCCATCTGCGTAGAGCCAGACTTGAGAGACACAGAGATTGGCAGAACGCTGGCACGTTTGAGGTCATCATCACCATCTTTGGCCTCCTACAGAGATCCTTCCACTTTCCCCCCATGCTTGTTCGAGTTGATGCTGGTGATTGATAGGTGGACCGTATAACCAAGACCCTCTCCACATACCAAACCCGCTTCTCAAACAGCTAGCGTGTTAGCCTAAATGTGATGCATGTGTTCTGTCATGCTGTTTTGTCCCAGAGGTATGGGCGAAGGCTTTTAAGTGTTGAAGAGATTTATTGCATTTCTCATTTCTCTCACATGACAATGCATTTTCAATGAGATAAACAACATGGTATACCCTGCTATCTTCATTGACAACATTTCAAAACTTTTCCATGATATTTCAAGAACCCTTAATGAAACTCCCATGATCGTTTACATCCTACAACATTAAACAACAGGGCTGGACTGGGATACAAATTGGCCCAGGCATATTTGGCCCAAGTGGCCAATACCAATCGGTCAGGCACTCCCACTAATACAGTACACAATCCTGGCAGTAGACTTAAATATGCAAGTAGGTAAGCGTACTCCCTCGTTCACTCTATTTGTTGTTGTATATAAGTATATATACTCTTTTGATCCCGTGAGGGAAATTTGGTCTCTGCATTTATCCCAATCCGTGAATTAGTGAAACAAACTGCACACAGTGAACAGAAGCACACACTAATCCCGGCGCAGTGAGCTGCCTGCAACAACAGCGGCGCTCGGGGAGCAGTGAGGTTAGGTGCCTTGCTCAAGGGCACTTCAGCCATGGACTACTGGTCGGGGTTCGAACCGGCAACCCTCCGCCGAAGCGCTAACCAGTAGGCCGTGGCTGCCCCCAGGGGTGTGAGTTGTTCTCTACTTTCTTTGTTTACTACAGTACAGTAATAAAGGTGGGTAGTTTGGTTACCGTTGATTCCACTGTAGCAAAGCCTGCTTACTAGTTCAACTGTCATTTCCTGTTGTTATAATAGATACCATTCAAAACAGCATTAAATATGAAATGATTAAACTTTTTTCACCAGATCTTCTTAGACAGGTTTCCGATATACAGAATTAATAGCCCCCCTACCAGCCAATCAGTAAATTGTATTACTTGTCTCCGGGGTAGGAATGGTGGGTATGAGGAGGCTCCTTCATTGAGGAAAGGGAGGAACACCCTCCCTAAAATTTCAGAGAAAAATAAAAAATATATAAAGTGAATTACTAATCTGATAAATTACTGTTAATATTACTATTTTTAACACTTTGAATGAACAAAATCGTTCCCCTAGGTCAAAATGCCAACAGCACCCCCTATCGCAATTGAAAATTACTGTATGGAGGAGCTTCCTCCTCAAGCCCCTCATTGAAGTCCATTATAAACGGCTCTGACCCCAGCGGCTCGTGAATCACGTCGTTTTCAATGGCCAAGGGAGGAAGCTCCTCTGTACAGTAATTATGACCGCCGCGCAGCGAAGCGGCGGTCATAAAGGTTTAGTCAGATTTATTTATTTTTTTTATTTTTTTTGTCTTAAGGGGGCATGTCAACCCATCCCATTACCACTTATTTTATGTATAGCGCCACCTAGTTAAAAATGAAAAAGCAAAAAATTAGGTGTTTTCATCACAATATCTCTGGCTGACAAGGTCAAAACTGCATGCCAAGTTTTGTGTACTTTCGTTCATGGGGGGGCCTTACAATAAAATAATTTATGTGTACATTTAGTGACGTACACCAACAAGGATTCCCGGGACACTGAAAGACCGGGGTACACAAAACTTGGTGGGCATGTACCCCCACATGGATAGCATGGAACCGTAATTTTTCGTTTTGATCTGTAGCCCCCCCGCTGGACTGGACCCCCCCGAAAGAAGGGTAGGGCAGACACAGTTCTCTGTGAATATCTTGAGAACTGTAGGGCCTAGGATGACCATTTTTTTCCGTATCTTTGCCTCCAGGGGTCATGTTAACCCATTTCATGTGCACACATGTGCACAAACAGATACACACACACATACATTCACAGTAATCATACGTATGACACATACTCACACAGTAGACATATGTACGCTTGCATGCACAGGCACATACGCAGGCACACACACAAGCACGCACACACACACACACACACACACGCATAACATAAACATGTACACAATTCAAGAATTTCTCAGAATTATGAACAGGCAAGATGGAGGTGGGGTTGTATAAAATTTATTTTACATGTGAAATCTATGAACTAATCATGTTTTGTTACTTGTTGTCTAGCAGATATCAGTGAGAATTGAGTGTGGATAATGCAATTTAGTGAGACAGTTAGAATCATATAAGCCTTTCAGCGTGATTTATTTTTGTGGAAAAAATGTGCTGGACTGGGCGGCGGTCATATTTTGTACCGCTCTGCGGTACATCTAGTTTTCAATTGCGATAGGGGGTGCTGTTTTTAGCGGCAACGGTGCAAGAACGTTATCTGCAGTCATACAGCTAAGAATCTTGTGTTGAACGGAAAGCTTGTTTTTTGCTCGTGAAATAAACAGTACAATGGAATCAGAGGACAATATCCATCTTTTATACTTTCAGATACAGTGCGAAGGTTAGGATCAAAGCAGGAAGACCAGTTCCAAAAATTCCTATTCCAAAAAAAGATGGTAAGGCTAGTGTAGGCTGCTGAATGCTAATGGCTAACTGGTAACGTTAGCACAGAACACAATCAGCTATAGCCTACAGCTGCTGGCCTGTCACAAACGTGGACAGTTCATTTGGTGATAGGAGGCTAAAACATTTTTGGATAGTTATGCGTTGCTATAATCATCCAAGTTATGCCTTAACTAAACAATTGTTAAATAATGTTCTTGTTGTTAATATGTTATTGTTACTAACTGTATCTTTCTATGGTAACATTGTTAATGAATGTTTCAGACCATGATGCATTCCTGTAATGACGTCTTCAGTAACATTTGCCTTTTGAGTATAAATTCTCACCTAGCTTACAACCTGTCTTTAAATTATAGCGATTTGGCTTTAAAAACAATAGCATGTTACAAATAACCACATTTAAGGTCTATTTTTTAATGGTAAATAGTTACATGGTTTTATAAAACAAGTGTCTATTTTTAGTGTTAAAGACTTTTCTGCAAATGTATTACATTGAGCAAAACCTCCAGACTTTTCATAATTTTGCACATCTGGAAAACAGTATTTCATAACTAGACCTACATAACTTCCCTGACTTCCCAGACCTAAATTTACATTTATTTACATTTACATTTATTAATTTAGCACTATTATCCAAAGTGACTTATTGCACAACATTGCCAGTTAAAATGCTACATAGTACTGCTGCTATAAATGTGCCGGGGTAGGTGGCCTATATCTATTCACATATTGCCACTAACACCAATCAAGCAGACATTCCTTCCTCCGTTATTTTTTTAACCACCGGCCGCCACTGGTATAGCTGTGCTCCCATAATGGCATAATTTAATTTTCACTTATAGGCTGCAAATAAGACAAAGCAATACTAAATAGTGTAACTTATGCTGCGCTATTTGTTATTGACTGTGATCACAGCAATAGGTCTCTTTCTGAAAAATGCCCGGTATGCCAGATGGCCTGTTCAGCACTGTGAAACATCATTTCCCATTCATTTTCTAATGAGCTAGTTAAGCTTTATGTTATTGACGAGGAAACTGTATCACACTGCAGGTATTCACACAAGGAAACCAAGGAAGGGTACATAACATAACTATTTTCTATACATTTACTGAATTTCATACATTTTCCAGGCTTGAAAAATGAGATGTGACTTTCCCTGGAACAAGGCCTTTTGTGCATACAGCTTGCAGTTGGGCACATGCGCTGTCTTTCAGTACTGCTGCTAGACAGAGTTCAAACATGAGGTGAAATTGGTGGCTGGAGTTTGAGCCGTCGAGACTCACGCGCATGGCCTAAAGAGCTCAACGGGAGCTTGCCGTTCTTTTTATTACCCTTCAAATGATTCTGTCGCCGGTGAGTGACACTGCTGTCTAAGTTTATTCAGCTTCAGTACGCAGGGATGGGTATTTTCTCTGATCAACGTGACAGAGAGCCTTTTTTTTCCGTGCATGTTCATGATAACAGCTAACGAGGAAACATTGTCAATCTGTCCTCGGCTGCTCCAAAATTGAATTGGCTCCGTAATAGAATTTCCACTGCATTCAGGAGGTGGCAGGGAGTACTGCTCTTTACAGTCGTCTTATTATTGGGTTTTTTGTTTGTTTGTTTGTGTGTTTGTCTCTTTGCCAAGGTGTCTGTGTGCCTGTAACTATGTGCCAAAAAAGCCTTGTATTCTATCAAGCTGTTCTATCTATGACATGGAATCAAATGGAATGGAACAGTGAAATCTTTTGGTGTGTTTCAGGGTGTTGTGATAAAATATTTATTATTATGACCACCGCGCAGCGAAGCGGCGGTCATATAGGTTTAGTCAGATTTTTTTATTTATTTATTTATTTATTTATTTTTTCGCATGCCCAAATTTCCGTCAATGATTCCCGGGACACTGAAAGACCGGGGTACAAGAAACTTGGTGGGCATGTAACCCCACATGGATAGCATGGAACCATTGTTTTGATCTGTAGCCCCCCCGCTGGACTGGACCCCCCGAAAGGAGGGTAGGGCAGACACAGTTTTCTGTGAATATCTCAAGAACCTTAGGGTTTAGGAGGACCTTTTTTTTTTTGTATGTTAATCTCAAGGGGCCATGTCAACCCATTCCATAACCACTCATTTCATGTATAGCGCCACCTAGTTAAACACAAAAAAGTAAAAATGAGGTGTTGTAATCGCAGGTATTTGTGACCTAACATAGTCAAAACTGCACGAAATTGGAAGTATAGGATCATTATGACACCCTCTGTATGCACGCCAAGTTTCGTGGAATTCCGTTCATGGGGGGCCACACAATAAATTAATTTATGTTACTATACACCAACTGGCCTGTAGGTGGCCGGAGACAGTTTTCTGTGAATATCTCTAGAACCGTAGGGCCTAGGAGGTCCACCTTTTTTATGTATGTTGGTCTTAAGGGGGCATGTCAACCCATCTCATTACCACTTATTTCATCTATAGCGCCACCTAGTTAAAAATTAAAAAGCAAAAACTTAGGTGTTTTCATCACAATATCTCTGGCTGACAAGGTCAAAACTGCACAAAATTAAAAGTGTAGGATCATTATGACACCCTCCGAATGCATGCCAAGTTTTGTGTACTTTCGTTCATGGGGGGCCTTACAATAAAATAATGTATGTGTACATTTAGTGACGTACACCAACAAGGATTCCCGGGACACTGAAAGACCGGGGTACACAAAACTTGGTGGGCATGTAACCCCACATGGATAGCATGGAACCGTCATTTTTTGTTTTGATCTGTAGCCCCCCCGCTGGACTGGACCCCCCGAAAGGAGGGTAGGGCAGACACAGTTCTCTGTGAATATCTTGAGAACCATAGGGACCATTTTTTTCCATATGTTTGCCTCCAGGTGTCATGTTAACCCATTTCATGTGCACACATGTGCACAAACAGATACACACACACACATACATTCACAGTAATCATACGTATGACACATACTCACACAGTAGACATATGTACGCTTGCATGCACAGGCACATACGCAGGCACACACACAAGCACGCGCGCACACACACACACACACACACACATAACATAAACATGTACATGCACACAATTCAAGAATTTCTCAGAATTATGAACAGGCAAGGTGGAGGTGGGGTTGTATAAAATGAATTTTACATGTGAAATCTATGAACTAATCATGTTTTGGTACTTGTTGTCTAGCAGATATCAGTGAGAATTGAGTGTGGATAATGCAATTTAGTGAGACAGCTAGAATCATACAGGCCTTTCAGCGTGATTTATTTTTGTGGAAAAAATGTGCTGGACTGGGCGGCGGTCATATTTTGTACCGCTCTGCGGTACATCTAGTTTTGTTAATTATCATAAACAGAGACAAGTTGTCCTTTTTCCTTTATGTGTGTGTGTGTGTGTAACAAAATGTCTTTTGTTGAAAACTTGTTAATATTGTGTTTCACCCTAACCACACGAAGTGCTACTGTATGTGTTGGCAGCCTTTGACATCCGCTACTACAAGACAACTTCCAAGCTTCTAAATAAAAAGCCAACTTCTTTGAGCAGGAACGTGCTAGAAGTCGCTGACTATCTGTCAGAAAACCCTGGCTGAAAATGGTGGATGGTGTATTTAGATCCCACGGCGGCACTTGACTCTTTGTGTGAAGGTGCGCCAGATGTCTCCCGAAGACAAGAGACATTAGCATGTCTGACAAAGTTCCGCGCGCGAAGCCGCCACCGCCGCAGCGCCGACCACAGTCTCGCAGATGGAAGGAGAGATGCGCCGGTTGGTTTTTGTTTTGCAGCTGGCGCCGCCATCCATCTGGCGTTGGCTGACGTGCGATAACATATTCTCAGCATGAGGAGGCAATCGCCCTCATAATGACTATGGGTCTCTTTGAAGGTGTGACAATAAGTCATCGCTTCAAAGAGACGGCGGCGGCTGTGACGGCGACGAGAGAAAGAGAACTGTTCAGAGAATGAGCGGCGCCAATGACAAAGAGTTCTAAATTATGCAAAGTGCAAGGTGCAGAAAAGTTAATAAACATTGAATGTGATCTCCAGAAAAGGTGAAGCTCACTCTCACCCTCAGAGGTTTTTAGTTAGCTTGTTGGAGGTCATACTTGCAGAACTATGCTCCTGTAATGGCATAATTTAATTTTCACTTATCGGCTGCAATTACAAAACAAAGCCATGCCTGGATTTAGCTCCCTTATGTATGTAAAGAGCAGTGCAATAAGATTGTATCTTAAAAAGTGCATTGTGTAAATGTGTGTGTGAATGTATGCAATACATGCATGCATACATGCATGAAAATGATGCATACATGCATGAGAATCTCAAGGAGACACATTAAATTACAGACATATCCATGGCGTATGCAGGCCTGCTTCATACTGTATGTGCATACTATATACATGTAACTGCAATGACAAATGAAGTGAGAATATCCCCCGTCTCTTTATTTGGCCTCATTTACCATGCACCGCAAAAAAATCCAAAGTGAGAAAGGCTGAGCCAGAATAGCAATGAGATCTGACACGTTCTGACCAAGAGGAATTGATTTCTGCCTCCGACAAATCCCGCAGCCGTTTAGCGCTGCGTTGCCGACGTTCACACGGGCATCTGCCGCCTGCCCGATTCTAACGAGCCTTCCTGCCCGGTCTGCTGGGAAAGGGGTAGGAGGAAGGGAGGGCAGCGCTGATTCAAGTGATCCAACGGTGGAAAGGGGTATATAAAGTAAAGCCTTCAGCCCCGCAGATTTCCAAATGCCCAAGCAAGGTGTGTGTGTGTGTTTTGCATGCATGAGAATGCAGTTCAGTGTGAGAGTTTTTTTGTGTGTGTGTGTTTGTGTGTGTAGGGAGGGGGTATAAGCTTGGTGTGGGAAAAAATACAAGGGATCCCCCCCCCTCCCTTTCTTCACCTCATGAAACACCTCTGAAGGGCTTTCAAGGAGGAAGCCTGGGGTTGGTTCACTTTGAGGGGATGTGCTTCCTCAAGAGACGCCACTCTTGTCATCCCCACATTCCTGCCAGCACCAATTAGGGGTCTCCTGCTCCCCTCTGGTTGGGTGAGGGGATAGCGACGCAGGCAATGAGTCATCCTGACAGAGAATAAACGAGGCGCCTCAAAAATGTTTTTCACATCTTTTTCAAAAGTTTCTAGACTTTGATGCGAATTACGGTAACACTTTAAATGGCATCGAGAGATGAGGTGAGAGAAAAAATCTTTGTGGTCTGTGGAATTGTCAACAAGTGTTTGTGCATTTGTGTGTGCCACCAAGCATGTCAGTTTTTTCAAGTTGAAGCCTCTGCGGAGACCGTGGTTGATAAAGGAGGAGAGATAATTGGAAAACAGTGGGTTTCTCCCCCATCCGCATGATAACAGGCTCGGAGCACCGTCTGGTCGAGCAACGCTTGCTTCCAACACCCACCCCCCCCCCACCCCCCCCCACAGATGAAAGCCCCCCCTACCTCCCTCCCCTTAGCTTAACAACAGAGCCCCATGAAGTTGCCCACAGATCTTTCAACTTGGCCTCGATTTAAAGTTTGCCTATTCTGAAAGCCCCTCCTTCAAGTCGGTGACAGGCTTTACCCACAAGCTGAGGTACTCTGTGCTAATCTGCACCCCGCAGAAGGAGCCCCTCGAGTCATTTCCATAGCTTAGGCAGTGCGTTTAATTATGATGGATATGGGTTTCTGGCACCCAGAGCCCCAGAAAAGGAGGGGAGCACTAAAAAAGCAGCCAGTTCTCACCTGTGAAAAGGATGCTGGCACCTGTTTTTTTTTTTTTTTTTTTTGCCTGAAAGCACCACCGGGATCCCACTTTAGACGGACCCGACGCAGCGCCGCTGATGACGACGTCGCGGAGGTGGGGGAGAAGAGATGTTTCCGAGCTTTTCTGGAAATTGGTAATTGGCTTCGAAGCCTGGAATTTGTTGTGGTGGTTGGAGGATGTCAGCAGACTGTGGGGGGGGGGGGGGGGGGGGTTGATGGAGAAAATTTGCCCGAATTTATTGGCTTGCCAGTTTGGGCAATTACTGAGGCGTCAGCGGGAGAGGATATAGGAGTGTGTGTGTGAGAGAGAGAGAGAGAGAGAGAGTGTGTGTGTGTGCGAGAGAGAGTGTGTGTGTGACAGAGAGAGTGTGTGTGTGTGCGAGAGAGAGTGTGTGTGTGTGTGCGAGAGAGAGTGTGTGTGTGTGCGAGAGAGAGTGTGTGTGTATGTGTGGGCTGGAGGGGCTGGACTGGATGTTTTCCACTAACCTGAGTTGGCAACACCTCTGGGCAGGATTCAAATTAAAGACATATGCCAGCATACACAGCTCAAATCAAGAGGTTTACTTCACCCCACATTTGGTATACGGGGAGGCTGGAATAAAAGGATTAGAGGGTGAATTTACCGGAGCCCGCTGAGCCTTTGAACATCGCTGACACTTTCCCTTTTAAATGCTAAAATATAACCGTAGACTATTCTCATTGGACAGGAAGTGAAAGGTCTGGGTAATTTCTCAGTAACTGTCTCACTTCGACACTCTCTGGCCTTATTTACTTGCCATTCCACTTTAAAAGCGTGACTTAAGTTTGGGCTTGGGCCATTGTGTGCAGGATTTTCCCTCTAAAAAGGCCTAAATAAACAGAATTGATAGGGAGGATGTTGATGAGGCACAATAGTGAGAGAAACCGAGAAAAGAGAATTGTGATCCACTTCAGATGCAAAGGACATTACGGTGATAGGGTCTTGTATCACCCCCAACAATAGATCTCACATTTAGTCACAGCTTTGCACTCCACAAAGTGTTTAGACGCAAGCAGGGGAGTGCGAAAGAAAATGCTTAGCAGTTAAAGCTCTGACTGTTCATAACGAAAAGAAACTTCAAATAGAATGTTGTCAAAGGGTGGCTTGCGGGTAAATAGTCCGTTTCTGGCATGAACACTGAAAATGTGGAACTCCATACCATCGGGCTGTCAAAGAAGGGGGAATAGTTCAAGCACCCAGTAATTGCAGAAAATTAAATAAGCATGTCTCAGAACGTTTCACTAGTTATTTGTTTATTTAAATTCAATTTAATTCGAGTATTAATTTAAGTATAGTAGGCTATTGTGTGTGTGAAGTCCAGAATGAGGATGTATTGCTGTAATGGAGAAATGCAGTATGGTTAATAATACAATTAGAGTCAGACATCATATTACAATGTGATTACAGCGGGTAGACATAGCTCTGTAATGCTTTGCCATTTTCATCGTTCATCTGAAACGCAGGCGGCGTCCAAACTGAATAGTTTCCAACAATCTGGATGCAATTTACAGAAGAAGACATTAGCGAGAAAGGTGGATTTAACGATACCTTTGACTCATCTATGAAGACGATACATATATTTGGGACAAGTTTTTTAGAGGAGAAACCGGGCGGGATATAATTAAATAAGCGACAGTGAAGAGCCAGCGTAGTTCTATCATTCAGGCTTCTTAAATGCTTTTCCGCACAGGCCTAATCGCATTGCTGAGCAGAGAAATTAAAACCGAAATGACTCTATTCATTCATTTAAGTACCCAATTTCAGTATCATTTTGCTGAGACCACTTGAGGAGGTTGAAGCAGGGCGAACGAGGGCTGCGGCTATTGACTGGTGACGTGTGGCATCTCTCTCTATCTGCTTGGTTTCAGCGCATCCCCAACCTCTCACGGTGGAGAGGGCCAGGCGAGGAACGCAGAAGTGCCTGTTGATTGTCTGGCAGCGCTACCCATCTCCCAGCTGAATATAAATGTCCACCTCGATCGATCGGGAATTTCTATCAATAGCAACCTTAACCTTCTCCATGCCCCCCCCCCCAGAGGGAATTTCTATATCAATAGCAACCTTAACCTTCTATGCATTTTTCTCCATGAACTTGTACAGCTGCGAAAATGGTACCCTTTTCCACTCTTTTTGTTAGTCGGTGGGAAACGATAGTCATCACTAATCCATTAGCAAGATCTGTCCAATCTGCATGCACCTTCTGGAAAAGAGTCTTAGAAAGAAACCTTCGACACACCTTTCTAACGACTGCAGAAATATATCAACGCTTTGGATCTCAGCGTTGCCTGAGTATCGAACCCGGTAGACTTCAATCACAGAGATTATAATGATAAGAAGAATTCTTAGCCGAAGGAAAAGCAGCAGTTTGTTGAGGAACTGGGTGTGTTACCTAAGAAGCTGCCATTGATTAATCTATTTGATCAATACACAACTTTCTGAAAAGAGAAAGCATTTCTCCTGGGAGGGACTGTGTTCTGCTCAGCTGAACTTCAACTCATTCTACACACTGTAATTAATACAATGTCTTCTCTTTCACCCTGTGGATGCTGAGCTGCATCAAGTGTCTTCAGAAATACTTCCAGAAGTTTTCAATTGTGGAACTGTTTTGGGGACTGGTGTTGTGTAATTTTTACCGATTTTTTCACACTCACAGACACACACACTGTTAAACTAACCACCATATATGTGATATATTTTGAGTGCTATTCCTAATACAGACTACCGGTAGCCTATTTTGTGAGCCAAAATGCAATGTTGCTAAGATACTACTAAAGCCAACAGATGATTAATCGTGGTTAACTATTAGCTGTTTATCAGTTATTTAGCCAGCTTATCCATAAACTTGATTTGCATTCTTTCGGTCAAACTGTCACATCACAAAAGCAGAGCTCTAAATTGTTAGCTGTCTGCACCTTAGCTGTTTATCTTATCTGGGTTTTTAACATGCACTTTGCATGGGGAAAGTCACAGACAGCTGCCTATGTAAATGCAGAAGTCATAAATGGCACGCTTAGTGCAATGGAGAGTTATAAACTTCTGGATTGCAGTGTGTCTGAGGGATCAAGATGTACCCTATGCAGATATTATTGTTTTCCATTGCTAATAATTGTGGAACATTTTATAGTGCTGTTTGGAAATTTTGTTTGAATATTTTATTTATATATTAGTCGCATCTTGTGGGCACAGGCCCACGCTGAGTCAAAAGGCATGACGGCAGTGCTTTATAGTAGTATTACACACTTTTAAAAGTTAAGGGAAATGTGCACTTTGTCCATAATACCATTGTAATCTTTCAGCACTCTTCGGGCTTACTGTAGTCTTAATAACAATTAGCTTTGATCTTAAGGCACAGTGTTGAGATACAGCCTGTATCAGTGGAGGAAAGTGTCCTTCCATATAAATAAAGCCCTATTCTCAGACATATTCCTAATACATAACAGAGTTCAGCAGCTGAGGTTATATACACCCAGTCCCTGGTTTCATGTCCCATTGCTGACTGGTGCTGGTAGGCCACAGCCATGTTTTTTTGTGCTCTTCATTTTGCCTTTTCTCTCCCTACTGGGAAAAGAGTGGCATTTCCTGAAGCTGACAAAAAAGGCAGCTCAACTTTGGATGTTTGGGATCTCCTTGTGTCACTGTCTGTAGCTCACCCGCTGCTTTTGACACCTAACATGGCAGGGTTACTGAGGTTTGATGCTCACTCGCCTCCCTCAAGCTCCTGGGACCCTGGTCATGGACCAAATGCATACTGTGTAAGCTATGGACAGCTCTCTCTCTCTCTCCTTCTCTCTCCCTCCCTCTCGCTCTCTCTCTCTTTCTCTCTCTCTCTCCCTCTCTCATTGCCTCTTTTCCTGCCGGCACACATGATCAACAGGGCTTTGAAGCACTGGATGGTCTGTCCATACATCAGATAAGGAATATCCGTTGCCTTCCCTAAAGGCATACATTTCTGTCATGCCCAAATGCACTTGATTTAGCTAACTGGCAGAGGCCCTGGACCCAGCGTTGGTAAATAAGTGCTCGTGCCACAAACAGCATATGGCCAAAGTTGCCTCGGAGGCTTTTCAATCCCTTCTGCAGACAATGATATAGATTGGAGTGCTTAACATACGCACAATGCACACAGTGACAAATACACAGGCACAAAGCTACACACACACACCACACCACACACACACACGGAAGCAGCCCAGTACAATTAAATGTAGACACGGGTGCAACGGAGCATAGTGGGCACACACAGAGGTGAGGTGAGGCTCATACGCCGGGCATCCTGCCAAGGCACCACTAATGAGCTCTGTGCACCGCGCCATGCCACGCCAGCCTTTTCTCTGATAGCGCCACGCTATTAATTTGGCCAATATGCCTCCCTGTTCGAGGGCAGCCTTGCCTCAGGCTCGGTGCTGCAACACGGGCCAGCAGTGAGAGACAGCAGTGAGAGCTGTAATAGATTTCTTTTATACACCCCCGAAGACACACACACATAACACACCACGGGACCCTCCGCGTACTCAGCAACCGGTCTAACGCTGACTTGAACGCAGCCAGAGAAAAAAAAAGTGAAACAATAACAAACCACACACGAATGGAAATTCCAGAAGAGGTTTAGTGACAGACATCATAAACAAAGTAATTGCTAATTAATTTATAGAATTAATAAGGGAGATAATATGCAAATCCTGCCGCGGCCCATGCAGAGATGTTGATTGCTAATAATGGACTTTGAGCAAATATTATGTTTTAATTGCCTGGCTGAAGAGTGATGTTGAAATGCAATAATGAATAATAACTGCAACATGCAATTACTGAAATCCTCTCCACAACAAAAATATTTTGGGGGGGGGGGGTTGCTGCTGGGGCTATTTGGGCTTTGCATAAGCATGTACTGAACTCTAACTGGGTATAATTAGAGGCTAAACTTATTCAGCACTCTGAAAATTAATTGAGAGACTCGTCAAAACCCAGTGTGGGGGCAGCTACGCAGTCAACTTCCTAACTAATACTTCATTAGCTCATGGTCCACATCGTGGCCAAATCCTCATTTTGTGTGTGTGTGTGATTCCGAGCAGTGTAGGGGGGTTTTGTGGTGAAGCATCTTGTTTTGTCGGCTTTTGTTGATAATTCACCCAGTGGTTGACACATACTACTGTCGGACTCCCCCCACCCCGCCACCGTCCCGGGCTGCAGTCTTATCGGGAGAGCGCAGTGACACGGCCAGCCCCGGGCAGCACGTCAGGAAACACGGGGAGTCTTAAAAGGACGCCCTCGGGAGGGCCTTTTGTCATCGCCATGGCAACGCACCTCAGGTTGGAGGCAGTGAGAATAGCGATAGCGAGAGCCCCGCACAAACTCTGTTTCACCCTGTTGTTGTTTTCTGTTGTTTTTCCCCCTCGAAAAGGCTGATAGGATGCAAAGAACCAAGGGATGGAGATAAGAAAGCAAAAGTGGGGAGACAAAAACAAGTGCAAAATCACACAGACACTCAGACACACACACACACACATACACATACACACAAATTCATTTCCGAGACATATGCAAGCCTGTGTGGGCCTCCTCCACTTGTGCCTGGGAGGGAGCTGCCAGATTTGTCAGTGGCGAGGCTCCTGGTAGCGCTGACTGGCATAACGGGGCGGAACCGAACTGAGCCGCGTCCGCAGCCCCTCTCTCCCGAGACGCCGGCGCCCCTGCCACCGCACCGGCACCGTGCACCAGCCTGCCGCTGTCAATCACCGGCTCCCCTCCCTGGCCCGGGTCCCTCCCAGCGGCAGGGCGCAGGCTGATGCCAAGCCAACCGTGGCGAGTCCCACCGGGCAGCGCCGGCTCTTCTCCTCCCCTCCGGCAGCAGCCAGGACGCTCGGCGGCAGACCGGCACGGCGCATATGGAGCGAGCTGCTGGGATCTGGAGTTGACCTTCTCACTTGGCACTCACAAACTCGTGTCAGTGTTTCCAGGCTCTCCGTCAGTGTTTTTTTCCCTTCCTTACAATTGTGCGTGTGTGTGTATATACCGTATGTGTGTGTGTGTGTTAGTGAAAGTGTGTGTTTGTGTGTGTGTGTGTGTTTGACATGCAGCACGGCGTTCAGTGGAGAGCTGTTTAAGTTACAGCTCTAAAGAAACCCTTGGGCTATGTCTCTGTTGTTAGTATGTGTGAGCTATTATTGTTTATGTACATCACTGGCAGCAAAGAGAGAAGGGAGATCTGGGTACTCATGAATAAATACATTTCAGTAAATATGACAGTGATTTTTGCTGCAGCATAGTTGTCCATCTGTTTGCTGTGGCTTTGAGCCTTCACAGATTCACATCCACAGAGAACAAAAAAAAAACGGCCTCAAATATTGAGCCAGTCTGTATCAAAATAGTTAATATTCACCTGATTGTTGGCACAGCTACCATGGATCCATAATTATTTCTTTTTACTGTGAGGGACATGACTGTCTCTCTGAGGCTGTGGTCTCAGAGTGACGAGTGATTCATTCATATGACCTTTCAGCACCTGATTACTGAACCTGTACATGAGCAGATATGCACATGTAACCTCATTAGAAATGAAATGTCAGTTAACGCGTCGGTTGTTACGCTAACTGTCAAACAAACCAACTGTCAGCCAAAACCTTTCTGATTTGTTCTCGGGCACAACAGAGGGAGTTCTTCTGAATTCGAGCAAAAGAGAGTCCTGCAACTCAAACAGAATATAAATGGTTTTTAACGACGCCATGGGTAGGGAAAACAAATACATCATAAATATTTCAAGTTGCATAATGATGTTTGCTTATTGATAGTTTTGAGTCATGCTGGTACCAAACCTCTTCTAATTGTCTGTTTCAAAAACATTAAAAGGCTTCTCCTTAAATGAGACAAAATAATGTGTAACAATTTCTTGCAGCACACAATTTCAGCATTCACTTTGATATCAAGATCACCCTAAGACCTGGTCAGTGATCGTATTCACATTCAGGGATGTAGTGGAGAATAAACGCAAGTAAACACATTTATCCTCCTCTGAAATTTCGGAAATAGAGTTTATCCACCTCTTATTAGAGTGTATCCACCTCTCAAGTGTTTATTCACCAATTGCAACTTTTAACATTACAAAATCACACTGTATTATCCACATTCATAATACACTCATCAACACTCTCGGAACCATTTAATACCACTGGTAATGTTATTAACATCGGGCCATAACCTCCACCATCATAAAACATGTTCTGAATCCCTTTTTTAAAAATGCGGTACCACATGGCGCAGTCTACCTTACCGTGATCACAGTATTCATGGTTTACCCACCTCTTATTTTACCACTACACCCCTGTTCACATTAGCAACACATTTATCCTATGGGCTCACTTGCTACTCTTATTATGCTTTTGGTTCAGAGAGTCTGGCTTCTGAGCCTTTTCTGTGAATTTGTGTGCATTCAAATGTGCAAAACCAGACACTAATAGCAGTGGAAGGGGCTGAAAACAAGCAAACGTGACATTTGCTTCGTGAGTGATGCAGCTGGCCCAGTTCCATATTAATAAAATAAAATGCTAATGAGGGGTTTTGAGGCAACTAATTAGATATAAAAGTGTAATGGTGAAAATATAATTTATACCACTGCGCTGCTTAGTTTCATGGTGTGGCAGATCTTTTCCCTTTATTTTTTTCTAACCCCCCCACCCCCCTCCCCCCACACACACACACATACATACACACCGCAACCCACACATGCACACTCTCTTAAATGATGCTAAAGGTGTGCCAACTGACCATGTGCTCAGTGACAAGAACAAAAAAACAATAGAATTAATAATAAGTAGTGACAGAAATGAGTAAAGTTGGATGTAGTTTATTGCTGAGCTATTTGGATGCTGGCAGTTTTTCCCTCTATAATTATCCTAGATAATTATCATATTTGGTACTCCCTGTGGCTAAAAGGTTGAAATATAAAATTAGTCTTATGATTATGATGTAGATTTTGTACATTGTTGACTGAAACCACATTGCAACACTGTAGTGCAATCCATTAGTGCTGTCTTTGGTTTACACTCACTGAGCCAAGTGTGTTTTCAATTTACATTGATCGTAAACAGTTTACATTAAATCACACAGATTTTATGATGCTCCACTTCCATTAAATACCAGATGCTAAAGTAGTCAGACTGCAGTTGATAAAAAAAAAATAAGTCAGTCAATATTCCCGAGTGCTGTTGCTCATGCTCATAGGCCAAATCTCCAGTTTAAACATTTTGAATTATACATGTATATTTAAAATAAGTACCACTCTGATACCACAGAGACAGCCAACCTCAGCCTAGTGAATACTAAGTGTAGATTTTAAAAACCTTCATAAGATAAGTTCATATTCACCGTTAGTTGATATACAATACAGTCTGAAAAAAAAAAGTGGTGTTCACTTTTTTGGTTTTGTCTATTAAGTTTTGTGATCCTGTGGCCAGGGGCGTTACTGTGTCTTCAATATTGGGGGGGACAAGGACAGGTACTGCACCCCCCCCACCCCCCAAGGGAAATTTTGTAAATACTGTTAAGTATTTCTGCACATTTCTCCGTCAGAGAATAGGGCCTATACTATGCCTAAAACACATGATCTGTTACCTCACCTATTATATAGACATCTGCATGAAAACATTTAACTCAAGGGAAACAGACAGGGCCATGGGTTACTCAAAACACGTACTGTAGCTATGTTTTTATCAACAGAAATTACATTTTATGTGGACATCAAAAAACTGAGATTTAGGCCTATTCGACCAGATTTCCAGCTTAGTGCATTAGCTTAGTGTGTGGAGACAGTGCTTCTACAAATGTCATGATCGAGAGATGATGAGAGCCAGGTGTGTTTGATGTTAGTATTATATATGATGATTTACATAGCGGTCATATTTTGTAAAAGGTCTGCCAGGGAAATTGTTTGCCTTCTGAAATGGCGCGCTTTCTCACAAAATCATAGAATCACTGCTCAACTAGCGGGCTACGATTAAGCATTCTCCTTCACCAACCTATGAGCCTAGCCAGTCACATCACTGGCACGCTGAGGCCCTTCTCATCTGCTGATACAGCAACAGGAGAGTCCTCCACTACTATCCTGCTCCTCATTTCCTTGATCAATAGCTGAGTGATAATCGGGATAGTCGGGAGAATTCACAAATTCCCAGTGGGCCGGTGGTGTTTTGAGGCTGGGCTGATTACTCTGAGCTAAAAAGCGCATGATATTGCTGTTTGAATATTTTCCTTTGCTGTAACTGCACTGTGTTACTGCGTTTCCCTTCGTTTTTAGAATGTTAATCATATCCATGGGGTCAGCCCTATGTTCCCATAGCCCAATGGTGCCACAGCCTTATGTTCCCACATTTCTTAGTTAGGGTTAGGTTAGGGTTAGGGTCTGAAACATAGGGCTGTGGGCAGGGGTTTAAGTAAGTAAAGTATACTCTTTTGATCCCGTGAGGGAAATTTGGTCTCTGCATTTATCCCAATCCGTGAATTAGTGAAACACACTCAGCACACAGTGAACACACAGTGAGGTGAAGCACACTAATCCCGGCGCAGTGAGATGCCTGCAACAACAGCGGCACTCGGGGAACAGTGAGTCATTGCCTACTGGCCGGGGTTTGAACCATTAACCCTTCGGTTACAAGTCCGAAGCGCTAACAAGTAGGCCACGGCTGCCCCAAGTGGGGGGAACGGGGAAGAACGTAGTTCCGCCACCTCAGATAAATTAATAATAAATATATTTTTTCATACTAAACACCACCGTTTTGAAAGTTGAGGGTGACACGACCCCCCTGTCCACCCCCTAATATCGCCCCTGCCAGTGGCATTCATTGTCCTCATGCGGATCTTCTGGTCCTCAGTATGCAGAATGAGACGTCCCCATGCCTACCGATCAGAGAGGAGCTTGAAAAGCGGATCTCACGCTGCGTTTCCAGAGCAAAAGAAGAATTTGCGGTCCTCGCTTTGAGGAAGCATCTGTGTCCAAATGCCATGGTGGTGTGACAGGGAGATGATCAGATTGTTCTGCAGTTTATTTCCTCCTCTCTGAGTCTCGTTGCAGTGATTGTTGAGCATGAAGAAGATGAGTAGACCGTTTTTTTATTTAATTAATTTATTTATTTATCTATATTTTTACCCCACCCCCAGCCCTTAAATGAGAATCAAAGGTTTCCGTTTCTGGGAGGCGGAAGTGAACAGATTGCCTCGGTTGAGAATGAAACAAAGCGCAAGCAAGCTGGGAGCTTAGTCTCCATGTCGAGTTTAGTCTCCATGTCGAGTTTAGTCTCCATGTCGAGCTTGGTCTCCATGTCGAGCTTAGTCTCCATGTCGAGCTTGGTGGAGGATTTAAGGAGTCTAGCTGTTTTAAGTGTTATGGGCTTTGGACTTAAGGACACAGCCTGTTCCGCCTTCTTACCCTTGGTCTTAATCTGTCATTATCTGTTCTGTTTCAAAAGGGTAATGCTGTGTCCACTGCCTCTGAGTGTAACAACTGACATTAAAAATGAGTGAGTGTGACCTGCTTTGATAGCATTTGTGTTTGACATGAATGTAACTCAGGGGCTAATAGTAATTGGCTTGTGCCTTTGCCGAGAGATAGTACTGTCAAATCTGCCACGCCGCAGTGTCATTTTGGGGCCTCCGCGTCGCATTCAAACGGCTGGCTACTGAAGCAGCATGCCAAATGAGGAGTCCGCTGCGCCGCGGGCACCTGCCTTTGTCGGTCCAGACGAGCCAGGGGGTACTAAGAATAAGAGAATCGTTCCACGTCTAGGGCAATCAATATTCACCGCGAAAGAGCCGAAGTTGGCCAACAAAGAAAAGAGTCCTCATCACTCCGCCGGGGGATTTATCGCCCGATACATAAATACAGTGCAGAGATGACGGAGTCAATAAAACAGCAGAGGGCTTAGCTGTCGATGGCACCAACTTATTTTTGAGAACGCCCCGCTCCCTCCAAACCCCCTTAGCCTCCCCGGCAGAAAGAATGACTCAGCAGTTGTGTGGCATAATGCACTCGCGGCCTTTGTTCTCCCGGACCGGCGGGGGTTTGCGCTGCGCGTCGAAGCCGACTCGGAACGCTTTTAATTCCTCCGCCTGTGACATAAGCAGACTCTGGAAGGAGACAGAGAACGGGAGTGTTCGGGGAGAGACTGGAGAGGATGCCAGACTCTGAAGCATAGAGCCCCGGAGAGTCATTCACTGCAGTATTTCCAGATTGATCCGCCATATAAAACAAATAAGGAAACAGCTTGCGCTTACACAGCATTTGTCTACCGGGAGTATTTGTCCACCAAAAGGCTACATCAGAATTAAATAGAGGTGATCCTAGATGGCCATGCATCATGTTGACCCAGTGCACTATGACAACTAATACTCCTCTTCTCCCACCAGTTTGTTTAAATATGTCAGTTTGTAATGAAGCAAAATGGTCTTACATGAGTCAATTTATCTCCCATTGAACAATTGGTGTGGGAGACATAACAATTTGTACTGGAAATGTCATACATTGTATGGATTTGCCATGATTCAGGAGAGAAACTGCATCTGAAACTCCAATCAACATTGCTGTAACCTCTCCAGAATTAATGCACCTTCTCCATCCATCTTGTATAGTGTTGTTTGATTTTTGAGCCTCTCTACCTCTGGCTCCTCCCTCATCTGTTTCTCTCTTAAGGTCTGAAAAGCAACATCAAAACTCAAGGTCGCCCGATGTCAACACTGAAGCCACTGAGCCAAGACGGCCGTCTGCAGCCCCAGACAGGCCCCTTCTGCTGACCGCCCCATCAGTAAACTAGCCTGGACCTTTTCTCATCGAAAGGCGTGGTCCCTACCCCCAGCTAAAGTTTGCACAGAGAAGTTGAGCTAAGTGTCACTGCGGGTAAAAAATATGTCAGCGAAAATAAACGAGTCTCCCTCTTGGTCCCAGTGTGCTTTGCAGGAACACTCTGCGAACCCAGGGCACACTCATTTATTCCCCCCCTCCCTCCATCCCTCGCTCCGTTCCCAGTACTGCCTTACTGTGAGAGGCTGGGCTCTGGCAGGCTGCAGGGCTCTCTTAACATTCTTATGAGAGACATCCATTAAATGTCATCCATCTAGACAAAGGACCACAGGCCTAGTTACATACACATGAGAGCACAGAGAAGAGTGACAGGGAGGGAGGGAGTGCGGATCTCTTTGAGTGTAATATTCTACAGTATGTGTGTGTGTGTGTGTGTGTGTGTGTGTGTGTGTGTGTGTGTGTGTGTGTGAGGTTGTGTGTGTGTGTATGTGGTTGTGTGTGTGTGGTTGTGTGTATGTGTGTGCGTGTGTGTGGTTGTGTGTGTGCGGTTGTGTGTGTGTGTGTGTGTGTGTGTGTGTGTGTGTGCGCGCGCGCGTGCGTGAATGCACCTTTTGTGTCTTCAACAAAAAAACACTCAAGAGCAGTAAGACTCGTGAAAAAAGTTTCCCTGGTGACAGGACCGAGGGTGACTTGAGCTGGGGCTGAAATCAGCCTGGCTCCACCTCAACATAACAGGACACAGGGGTTTCCAGAGACAGACTAGACAGCCTGTTAGAAAACAAGTGTTGTAACAAAACAACACAACCGACCAGCCAGAAAACACGGAATCCAAATGCCTCTGAAAAGGCACCCGTGGAATTAGCTTTGGGAAATGAAACGCTAACATTCAGACAGGTTAGGAAATAAAAAAAAAAATGTGGCCTTTCTTTGAAATGCAGTTTGTATCGATTTGCCATTCCCTCCTCACGTCACTCTATTGATATTTGCGCAAATGATATTTGTAAGCAATTTTATGGTTTAATGTAATGTTTACAGACCAAAAGTTTGTCGTTCAAGGTTTGTGTGACCTCATTTACGATGGATGATGCATCGATGCGGAGCAAAAGAGAGAGGCACCCTGACCTTTTGGCAAATCAAATTATGCACTGTAATCAGACCAAAAGTGTGTGAGACACCCAAGCAGTAGTTTTTTTTTCCTGTGTTGCTTTGCCTTGGCATTTACACACTAGCTGTTGGAGTGCACAGCTAACATACCAATTAGCCCATTTCAAAACCCAGGGCCTTGTGAAGAGGCTGCAGCATGAGATCCATGAGTGTGTGTGTGTGTGTGTGAGAGAGAGAGAGATTGTGTGTGTGTGTGAGTTGTGTTGTGCTCTAAGGCCCTCCCATGTAAGTTGGGGAAACCCTGAATGCAGTAGATATTTGGAACATGTCCATGACCCCCCATCTTACGATGTGATATTTCACTAAGCACCAAGCAATTGATCTTATTAATCACCACTTAGTGTCCCTTTGTCCCCTTTAATGTCTTTCAATTAGTGTCTTTTAGTGTCTGTCCATTTGAAAACGAGCTACCGTGCCCACAACAAAATGCTACTGCAAAAGCAGTAAATTACCCTCACTCAACACCCATGTGCTAACGGGACTCCCTGACTTGGACCACCACACTCGTCTGCTCCATCTCTGCCGCACCTCTCCTCTCGGCCAAAAGCTGTGAGCTCACTGAGCACTTCATCAGACCCATGGCAAGTGACTGCCACCACACCACATATTCGGTGACCTACTCCATCACCGCTGTTGCTTATACACGAGGGAGGGGGGGGGGGGGTTTGGCATTCAGTGGGCAAACAGCACAAGGTGCAGGCTATTAGTGGGTCTGAGTTTGTCTGACACCTCCTCATGAACTGTCACCACCGCCTGGCCGGCATCAGCTCTTCAGAGAGGTAGTAGAGAGTCCTGGCGCTCCTTTTGACGCGTGCATGTGAACTGGGTGGGCAGGCTGGCTGGCATACTGGCTCCCCCCACGTTGCCACGGCAACAAGCGGCGCAGCCCATTAGAAGTGCTGGCTGGCGCGCACATCGTCGGGGCACCTCGGGGACTGCGGATGCGCTGCGGGTTCACTGTTCCTCCACTTCCCATTCATTAGCTTTACGCTCGCCCACCGCGTCATCAAGGTATCAAAGAGTTAAGTTCTTCTACCCTTATATTTCTTCCATGTGCTCAAACGCCCCCACATCCACCCCACCCCTCTCTCTTGCCCCATCTTCCTCCGTTTTCATGAATATTTCATCCCAATTCATGGAGGATAGAGCAGCAGCACAGTTTTGTTGTTGTGGCTTTTTTCCCCCCTCTCCGGACTTGAAGGGGAAAGGTATTAATAATAAACCCACGGGCCTGCGAGGCATTCGGAATAATTAGCATTCGAGAGTGCGATGTGTGGAGAGGGGAGGCGAGCCGAACGCGGAGAATGTGACAGTTGTGTCCTTAATGCACGTAGTCAAGCAGAACTGTGCATTCACGTCGCTCCCCGTTTCCCGCTCTGTTTTGCTGCCAATTGCCGCACGCCTCGTTGCCATGCCACCTCTGGGGATGGATGGCGCGCTCCCTTGACCCCCCCCCCCCCCCCCCCCACGCACCCTCACCCTGTCTTTCACACTGACTGTTCGGGTGGTTTCTGACAGTTTGGTTCTTAAACGCCACCCATTTCGGTGGAACATTCCAGAGTACCAACTCACCGAGGTTATCTGACTTGGCATGCCACAGCAGGAGCCATCACGTGCACTTGATGCCGTCTTGCGTGAAGGGGCGCGTTGTTGTTGTTATTTTTTTATTTTTTCCAAGGATGAAGTTGTCAGCGTTGGCGCAATGGAACAATGCTAAATATTGTGGCCCTTGTCCCCTCTGGTCTGGAACCATCTGCATAATCGGATCTCGGTGGCCCGATAATATGACAGCGGATCCGGCGCTAATCACACACGTCAGGATTCTCTGCCGTTTTTCTGAGCCCCCCCTCCAGCGTCTCCCATTTTAATAAACTGGAGCATGAAAATAAGCCTCCACAATGCGGTGCGAATGTTAAATAAGCTCCCTTTCTTCTTCTGAGACTTTAATCAACTCCACACCCCACCTTATCAGAAGCCTACATCCTTCCCCTCTGTAAATGTAATGGAGAAATCTGCAAACTGGCATCGCCTTTTCAAATCTCTCTCTCTCTATCTCTCCTTCTCTCTCTATCTATCTCCTTCTCTTTACCCCTATCTTTCTGCCCCCCTCCTCTCAGAGTGTGTCCCCCAGCCCTCCCCTTTCCTTCCCCACTTCACCTCAGCACTCACAGGAGATGATGTGTTTGGAGGAAACTGGAGAGGAGTGTGTGTGTGGGGGGGGGGGGCTATACATTTTGTTTCGGGATGCCTCACACCCAGGCTATGTTGCCTGGGCTTGATCTGTGAATGAAAGAGAGAGAAAAACTGAGGGAGTGGGGGAGGAGGCGAGGGGCAAAGGGAGGAGAGGAGAGGAATGAGGAGAGGAGTGGGAGTTTATGGGGCCTTGACATGATATCAGAAATATCATAATTATGAGTTCCAAGCACATGAATGGTCAAACAAAGTTGTAATTGCTAGTGGGAAACTCAAAATGTTCTATGATACTTGAATTGGCAAGATGTGACATTGAGAGTGTCCATCATTGCCCCCCACCCCCCCCCCCCCCCCCAAATACTTTGAAATGCATCCTTATTTGTGCTAGATTTCTATCCAGGGACTGGATGCAAGGCAAGATTTCTGAACTGGGATGTGGGATAGCATTTCAAGGCAATACTACCTCTGGATGTTTCTCTGAAACAGAAACGCAAACTTCCTTATCTATGCACTGCACCTCCATCAAAACTTTCTTGCGGGGACACAAGTGATGTTTGTTTGGTCCGTCAGACATCCACTGTGGGGGGATTGTATTATGAGGGGCAGCAATACACAAAAATCAGTACACAAAGACTCGAAAATAAACACCACCTGACAGGTGCACTCAAATGCAAACGAATGTGTTGAAAACAATACAACTTGCGTTGTTGTTAACACATCTCTTTGCCAGATAGGGACAACACAGTTTGTGTTGTATTTGTTACAGAGTATGTGTTGAAAATAACACAATTTGCGTTGAAAACAACACAACTTGTGATGTTTTTTAACACATCTCTGTGTCCAGATACGGACAACACATTCATTTTAAGAGTGTGAATTCAGCCGAAATGATACGAAAGTCGTAACTCATCTGCAGCAAAAAAGGGAGGTTATGTAGAAGAAAAGCGAGGATTCCTGTGGCCTGATATATATGCAGCCAACTCTCCTTGTCGTTATTAACACAGTCTGTCTTAACCGGTCTCCAGTTGTTCCCTGACGCACACTCCGATCAGCGGATCAGATGTCTTAACTCTGATTTACATTAGTCATTACACAACTGTGCTCTCGTCTCGGTGAGGGGAAACAGCTTTGTTCATTTTGCGGGCGCTGCCACAACGCACCATAAAAAAAAGGACAATCTGAGCGACAACAGATCAATGTCGGCGAGATACATAATTCATCCACGCGGGGTGGAAGAATAACACTTAGCAGCTGGCTGCCGAAGAATATTTATGTGCCATCATTAAGGATGCAAGTCACGTGGCCATGTTTCTGTTCCGGCGGGTTGGGGGAATGGGGGGGGCAGGGGTATTTGTAAATGTTATACATTACGACGGCTCCACTGAGACCGTGGAGAACTAGGCGTCCCAACCGAAGGGTGAAAAGAGAGGCGTTTGCGAGGGAATGTATGCCCATGTTTTATGCTCATGAAAGACACAGACTGTTAGTTTTATGTGTGTGTGTGTGCGTGTGTGTTTTGTTCCATTTTCTCTCTGGCTGCAAATGCATCAGAGATGATGGGGTGGGCATGCACTGTGGCAGACGAGGGCGATGGGGGGATGATTCCAGGGAGACAGACAACATCTCAGAGTTGGAAAGTTCTGGGACGGGTATTGGTATTCTAGATGGTTCTGGAAAACGCCCAAAGGGTTGGTGGAGATGGGTGACGTGTGTGTTTGGGGGGAGCGGGGGTGGGGGGGGGTGCCTTTTGTGTCAGAACAGAAAGCCAGAGCAATCACTCAGAGCAGAGGCTTTGGGGGTTGTGTGTGTGTCCGTGTGTATGTATGTGTGTGTGTGTGTGTGTATGTGATGGCACAGAGGTGGTTGTATCCCCAAGGGACACCTCAGGGCCTGGCCGCTGCAGCAGGAGGAGGCAGACCCCTCTTTTCGGCTGCACCAACACGCACATCAACACTCTCTCCTCCGCCTCCAGCGAGAGCCAATGTGTCTGCTGTATTACCACAAAGGAAAATATGGACTCAATTACCCTTTGCGTTTTGCAAGGATGGAGGAAAACAAAATCACCTGTGAGCTTGAGGTCAACAGTCCATTTACTCTCAATGAATAAACCAGTGACAAACCTCTACATTATTTATTTATGTGATAAGGAAAATAGTACTGGACTGGTATAACTTGTTTTATTGGAATCCCTTTTTGTCCATCATCATAGATATTGTTAATTAGTATTTGATTATTCCATAACAACATTCCTTCTGTTTTTATTATTGGATTGGTCTGTTTAGGGTATTAAACCACATGTTGCAGAGTCAAAATTCAGTGAATAGAAATATTAAATAAGTAAATCATGTCATTGTATCTTCCAAAGAAGCCAACTGTTTTGAGGGTTAACAAAGGATCCGTGATTAGATTTTTGTTTCAAAAAAGGTTGTTGTGGTCAACAGTCAATCAGATTACACCCCACCCCCCTTCTGGGCTCCTCAGCCCCATATCGATTGGCTAGAATTATTAATGGCAATCTATAGCAAGACAGTTTATGACCGCTTGAGTTTTTGACTTGAGTCAACACTGAATGGACTACTAGTGGACCAGGAGGAAAGTAGCTGAATTTGACAAAAAGTCAATGGGGTTAGCGTGGCAAACTACACCTTTAAGGATGGAACTGAATGTGTATTTAGCTGAACGTGTTGGTTCAGGTGCCGGTGTGTGTGTGTGTGTGTGTGTGTGTGTAAAGGTAAAGATCTTCAGCGGCTCCCATTGACTGATGTCAAGTAGAGGGAAAATTGCTTGCCTGAACTCAGACTTGACAGCGATGCTAAGAAAACTACAACTGGCATAAGCACTGCTTTTAGCATCTTTCACAGCAATATGCAGTAGGACTGCTAATCACTGATGATGACCTACGGCCGACCTCTCTGGCTGAAACGGGGGAATACTTTTATCACAAAGAGACATTGACATCCGTCTGACCTAGAGAGAGACAGCCAATTGCTCAGCCCTGGAGTGAATCCCCTGTGCGTTGGACATGGTTTAGCTAGCTGATGTGGGCAAACATGCATATACACACACTCTCTTTCTTTCTCTCTTTCACACACACACACACACACACACACACACACTCTGTCATACTCACCCACACATACAGCCTTGATGCTTCAGTAGCCTTCCCCCGTTCCTGAACCCAATACAGTAATTAAAAACCATTAATAGAAGAAATGTAAGTTTTTCATTTGGCTGAAGCTAAATTAGGCATTAAACACATACCTTCCATCTCGACTCTCTTGACAGCGTGCAGAAATGTACAACTGCCCTGATCCATGCCTTCCTCTCAACTCTACTCAGCCCGGCATTTACATTTACTGTGGACTTCCCTTGCAGGTTAAAATGAATTCCCCTGCGGAATTTAGCACTTCAGACGGCTAAGGGCTTTTTGACGGAAGAGACTCATTCCTCACGCCGCTGCGAAAGGTCGGGGAGTCACCGGGGCCTGCGTGGAAAACAAACGCGCTCATTTGCAATTCACCTAGCAGCAAGGTGAGAGAGGGAGAGAGAGAGAGAGAGAGAGAGGCGTTGCGCAAGAGGCAATAAGTCCTCAGCATGGAGCCGCACTCCATATTGATCTCGGTGTGCTGTCACGCGCCTGCCTCCCATTCCTCCATACGCCCTGTGGCCCTCTCCGACTCACGTACACCATCTTCAGAGACGTCACAGACAAGGAGCAGAGGAAATATACTTCCACAACCACAACCATCCCTCTCCTCCTTCCTCTTCTCTCCTCCCTTTTCTTTCTTTCTCAGTCTCTTTCTCTTCCTCCCCCCGTACTTGCCACACAGTGAATGTTTGCGGTGCTACATGAATTTATTATTGAGGGAAGATGATGAGCTCTTTGGCACAAAATAATTCCTCAGCACATGCATTACCCTGGAGAGCCTGTGCTGTGCTGTGCTGTGATGGGAGAGACAACAGCGCTGGAGGAGTGAATCGAAGATCACAGGATGTGGGATACAAGTGGCAGCATAAAACTAATGAGGCCGAGCTGGCGCTATGTCCATATTTTCTATATGTGTTTAAATTGTGTGACAGCTCATTATGGAGTCTATTGTTTTAACTGTGCAGTCCAGCGCACACAGTTAGTCCACATTAGCTACTCAGTATGTCACTGTAAAGTGCCATGGTTTATACTTGTGTACCATACAAGAGCAGCACCAATGTTTTAATATCAGTTAGAGAATTAAGCACAACCTCAAATTCAAACATTATGGCGATATAGTACCCTAACAAGTTTGTCCAGTTCATTTTACCAGGGTCAGTGGTTCCCAAAGATTACAAAGAGACACAAGAGAACATTCTAGCATGAAAACATCCAAGAAGGAACGCAGTACGTCATACGATCAATGATGTCACAGTTTTTTATATGTGAGGAATTCATTGACAGTTCCATACTGATTGCCCTAACATAGGAAATGATACACATCACTAATATGTACAATGGAAGTGCAGACTAGGGCTGAACATTGTCATGTTAATGAATCTATTTATTTCGCCAGAAGATTCTGCACAGACAGGGGAGAATGCTGAACACTTCCAAGGCATGCATTGCATAGGCACAGATGTGTGTGGCAGTGAATGGGCAGCCACCACAGGGCTCTGAAATGAGATTTATTCATCCCTTTTTTCCTCCCTGGAAGAGGTCTGGGAAATGGCGATTTATACTCTGTCAGGAAGCGATGGGATTTCATTTGTCCCCTTGAAATGGTATGTGACACTGCTGCAGAATAACCACAGGAAAGAGACGCGAGCCAGTTATCTTCTCCGTGCGTACCAACGCACCGTCCTCACTCTCCATCGACCGACCGACTGAGCAAGCGAGTGAGTGAGTGAGTGAGCGAGCAAGCGAGGGAGGGAGGGAGGGAGGGAAGGAGGCGGAATAAGGAGGTGAAGTAAACATCCAGGGGACATGTGGCGCAGCCGACGGCATCTGGTCTATCCCATCAGGCCATTGGCCTCTAATGGAAAAGAACAGTTTTGATATGGTGCTAAAATGCTAGGCGCTCCCCATGTCCCACTCGTCCCCGAGACTCGACAAGTCACGTCTGAGCTCCCCCTCGGCTCAAGACGAGCAAATAAAGACTGAAGTACGTAAAGCACACATGCCCGTCCGGGATTGTAGTGTGACTTTTCTGGCTTTGTTTTGCCGGCAGAGTGGTGGTAACACAAATGCAAATTGGCAGAGTTCGGTCTGTTCTTTCTGTCCACCACTTCTAGTGAGCATTGATCTGCGGTTCAAAAGACGGGCCGAGAAAGAGTTCAAAGGACAGCCGTTTGGGGCCTACAGTACATCTGATCACGGAGGTTCTACCAGAAAGACTCAGTAGACAGAATAGAATCAGTTAACAATTTAATTAGTAAAGGAACGGCTTGGATACAAGCATGATAGAGTCCTGAATAGGTAACAGTCTTTGGCGTAGGCCCCGTCTCGGATCCGTCCAGCGATGAGCGGATCTCGTCTCCTGCCAATGGATGAAGGCAGGGGCGGGGAGCCTACCCCTCACGACGAGACGGGGACCAACTGGTGGCGGTGGCTGAAGGAAGATGATGTGGTAGGCAGACCGTGCCCGATGGACGTGGACTGCTGGCAGAGGTGGCTGGAGGGGAGGTGGAGGGGACGTCAAAGTCAGCGTACTGAGAAGCAGAAGCAGTGTTAGGTGGTACATATTTAAAGAGCCCACTGAATTCCTATAGGCTAGCGCTGATTGAATGAGTGAATGATCAGATTGCAGGGCTTTCCCGAAAGTAGGCAAAGCTAAGATTGGCTCCGTGTAAGCATGGGAGGAGTAAGCTACACTACGAGTCTTCCTAGTAGAACTTTCGCTGAAGCTATCATTTCCAGTGGGAATTTTACCAGAGAATTGAAGCTGAGTTTGAGTGAGATTTAACTGCACCATCATTACTCCAAACCCCTATAGACTACAATTTATCAAGATACAAAGAGGTGTTGTGTATTGTTCTCTTCACATTACACCCCCAAGGGATCTGCACTTCTAAAAAGGGGTACTGTGATATGTACATGTTTGTTTTGTTTGTCTGTTTATCACCAGGATCAGAAAAACTACCTAATTGATTTTTTTTATAAATCTTGTGGAGGGGTGTAGTGTGGACCAAGGTAGAGCCCACCTAATTTTGGTGCATATCTGAATCATAGGACTTATTTGTCACTTTCGTTACCATTGCAGGATAGGTCTTGGTGAGCTGCAATCTATATGAGTTTTCATATAGTTACTTTTTTAGTCACTCATCTACTGTTGTGAAAGTTGTAGTTATACAAGTTATGTAAGTAAAACACATGAGTCTAGGAGAATGGAACCTTTTAGTGGGATGTTAAAAATGTTTTAATTATCATGCTACTGTATACTACTATATTTACCGTTTTATACCTTGCTTACTACTCTGTAGGAACAGGAACATGAAGCGTAAAGCAAAATATGAAACTTCATCACAGTCACGACTGATGACAAGGGACGCCACAGGCACCTCCTAGTGAGAAAGATCAGTGTTCTTTTGAAATTAAAATGAACAGCTGCAAATTCTCTAACGAACGTTTATTGGGGAAAACACATTATTTCCACCGAGGTTGTTTTTTTTATTACCATTTCAAACAGCGAGCTCCACCATTAAGTTGAGAAGCTTGTCATCCCTGTTGGTGTCTTCTCCCCTGAGTCTCCCCGAAGCTCACTTCTGTACCGAAACAGGAGCGCGAGTTAATTCAACAGATTGATCAAACGCATGCATTAAACCAAGAGGCAAATATGTGTATAAACCAATTAACATTATCATGAGTCAAGGGAAGGGGGGGGGGGGGGGGTGCGACAGAAACAGTGAGTTGCCGTCTGACATGACAACGGTGATAATTTTAGGCAAATGACATATCTGGCATCCTTAGTGTCGGATGTCTCCAGCATGTCCACTGGATTTTATTAATTACATGTAAATCACATCTGCTCATTTCCATGACAAAAGGAGCGGGTTCTGAGCCGACAGAGGGAGATAAGCCTGGGCAGGAGAAGGCCTTGTCACTCGTGAGCAAGGCTAATGATGTTTGTCATGTCCAGAGAAACCTCCGACAGCTGACGGAGGAAGACTTGAGAATGCGGGGAGTGGAGAGGTCGGCGGAGGTGAATGGATTAGGAGAGTGTTTACGTAGTGTGTGTCAAGGCCGTAGTCATGATGTCAACATTGGGGGGGACCAAATCTGTGGTGGGGTCTGAGGGATCCCCAAACAGAATGTTAATACATTTCCTACCATGCAAAAATATTATTAAAAATCACAAACAAGTCGTTAGGTCAGTCAATTACGTTATTCCAAACTTTTGACGGACATAGGCATGGCATGGATGGATTATGAACCCCTGGACACAGATGCCCCCCCCCCCCCCCCTTTTGTGTTTTGTGAAAAGAGAGGGGTGGAGAAGAAGCAACTTCACTGGTCCATCCCTGGACCCGTGACTCCATTTGTGTTCAAAATGTATACTTTAAAAGAAATTACAAACTAGAGTATCTTATGATAACCTCTTTATTACACAGAATGTGGTTCTTTGACTTATTACTTACACCTGAAGATTTTTTTAAACTAAGGCTTAGACTCATAGGTTTGGAGCCTAATAAGATTTTGTCTTTTAATTTAGATTTTATTATGCTGGCGGCTAATCACACAATTTTAACATAGTTTGAAAGGGACAGGATTCAGGAATAGGCGACAGGCCCCTCTTCTGTCTGACCCACCTCATGTTACCCCTGTATGCATTATAGACTGGCTTCTGACAGAAATTACGTTTTGTGCCTGATCGGCTCCAAACATGTATGGGATTTCCTTCCAAGAAGTTTTGTGAAAATTGTACCAGTAGCTTTTGCGATATTGTTGACAGCCCTACCTCACCGCAGTAGGGTGCAGTAAATGGAAGCTTTTGATAGCGCACGCCACTAAGGAAAAAAGGAAAATCACCAGGACAAACCACTCAGGAGTGTAGGCTACTCTGGAACCATAGGTCACTAATTTGTGCGTTATTTACGTTTGATTACATTTCAGATACAGTACGTGTTGGTTTCCTGTAGGCCTAGTATAGCGCTTTATTCTTTATTTATTTTTCTATGTCCGAATATTGGGGGGGACATTTTGGTCATATTTGAATATTGGGGGGGACCCGTCCCCCTCAATGTCTATGGTGACTACATCCCTGGTGTGTGTGTGTGTGTTTATGAGTCTGTATGCATGTGAGTGGGGGAGGGTGTATGGGGGCGTAGGAGGTAGCAACACTGGAAACTCGCAAATGAAAAAATCATACTCCCAGAGGTCAAACAGGCAGGGGCACATTAAACAGTAGCAGCAACAACTGGCTGGTTAGCCCTGATTGCGGAGTAGGCACGCAACTCCCCGGTAATTGGCAATCTACCAACCTGGCACAGATTTGTTGCCATTTTCCCTCCTTTTTACCGTAGCAATTTTCATTTTAATTGGCGCTGATTAGGTTTGGGCCTGATGTAATTTTAAGTTAGTGCACCCTGCTACCTCTTCTTTTGTCATTTCACTTTTCCCTGGCCACACCTTCACCTGATTAAAATGAATTCCATCAGCAAACATAAGGATAGTAGTGTTTGTTATATGAAAAGATAGACAGCAAGTCTGCCTGATAGATTTACGGATAGACAAAACTGAATTACAATAAGGATCCAAACAACTAATCTGCAAAACAAAGTAGATTTGTGTCTGTGTGGGTGTGTGTGTATGTGTTGGGGGGGGGGGGTTGGTGAGGGAAGGGACAGATGTAGTAATCGCAGAAATTGGGTAATCACTCGAGGGGGACAGAAGTGTGGCAACGAAGGGGAGAAGAAGCAATACAATCTGTCTGGTGTCGAGAGTGAGCGCTGATCAGAGAACAGTGGTGGGGCTTTTCTAACCACCGCAGACAGACGCGGTTGGCTGATCATCAGAGAAACTTGAGTGGATGCTGCAAAGAAAGGGAATGCTGGGAATGTTGCCGCTGACATCAAATACTGGAGACTGGAAAGTGTTTTCACTGCAGCGCGGACCGAAATGAATCGGGCAGCCTTTCCAAGAATGAAGGCATGCATCCTGTACCATTGTACAACACGGGTGTTTATTTCGATGAATGGGCCACACCTCTGCCAGCTGTGCTGACTAGCAGGAAAGATGCCTCCGACAGAACCACGGAACGAAGAAGAAACAGTCCATTTTACCATCTGAGTTAATTTAGCCAAGTGAATGAAGCCACAGGTTGCAGAGCAGGACAGTGCTCTGGCCATGAATTGCTGTGTAGCCCCAGAAGAGGACCTTCCAGCCCAACAGATGACCCAAGATGACAGCACACACACACACACACATACCCCTCATCACACTTCTTCACCCGATTTACAATCACCCCCTACAGGACCAGACAGCCACAGCGAGGGCATAAAACACAAATAGGGAAGCAAAGACCATGAAGATATTTTCAGCTCCCGACCCCTTGCTTACCCCATCCACCACCACCACCCCCAACTCCCCATCGCTAATGAATCATCTTTTAGATTTAAGCGGGGTGTCCCCAGTTGCTTGGCGGTCCTTGTAAATTTTTCACATGAAAATTAATATGTGGGGGGAAAAGATGAATGCGCTTACAACGCTAACCCCGCTTGCACTCATGAGCCCTGGCATTTATATTCATGAATCACCGTAATAAACGGCCAAGAGCACAAGAGTAGTAATCCGTGTCCATAGCGTGTAAGTGTGTGAGTGTGTGTTTGTGTGTGTGTGTGTGTATGTATGTGTGTTGGGAGATGGTCGCCTGTTGGGGATGCCGGCAGTCTACATGGTGGAGAAAAACAGTAAATGGAATGAAATAATTCAAAGTTGAAATGAGTGTTTAACTTTGGTTTAGCCATCTTTACATTCTAATGGCTAAAGAGAGGAAGGCAGTTTGTCTGATGAAAATTAAAGGTAGCCTCTGTGATTACAATTACAGCAGCCACGTCCATGAGAACAGCCCCATCTTGACAGGCTGGCCCAGCCAATCAGCGAGCCAAGAGTGAGGACTCACCTACGTTTCAATCAGTCATTTAGCTGCTAGACATGTGTGTATATGGATGAGAAAGTAGATGATTTAGACAGAGGTCTGAGGGATCAATGTTTTGGGGTTTTCTAAGCTGCTACTAATGTCCTCTAGAATCGCGCTCTGTGACTTTAACTCTCATTATTATTTCTGAATTTCCCACTCTCTCCGAATAAAATGCACATGTGCAAGGAAATGTCACTGGTAATGGGCTTTTTCAATTTTTAAAGAACGTCTGTGACGGTGACATTTAGAGGGATGGCAAATTCAAACTCAATAGCCCTGGGCTATGGCAGAGAAGACACAGGCTTGACAACAGACATGTTTGGTGTTCTAATCGCATATTTCACCTGTGAGGAACAAGAGTGGATTTTAGAGAGCGAGATGCAGATCACTAAAGCAATAACTAAGCTCTGTAGTGATTAATGTACATGTGTCATGCACAGTATCGGTGGAAAAGAAAAACATCACACAGAGTAATGTGTATACCAAGGTTAAATCCATCGCATCCCAAGCGATGCCATTTACAAGGACCCACATGGAATTTGATCCCGGCGAGCATTTACCAGATAAAAGCCAGTTGAAAGGAATCTTGCCTTAGGCACCAACTCCATGCATGACTCATCATCACAAGGCGCTTCGCAATACTGCAGCAGGCTGTGTTATGTAAATGCAGCCCCCTCGACCTAAATGAACGGATGATAACATATCAATAGAGCAAAGGCTGATCACGAGTGGAGGAGGTACACCTCTGGAGATTTGTCTCATATCTCTGTAGGATTCAATTATAATCTGAATCAAGATCCAGGCATTGGGTGTGTGAGCGAGTTGCCTCAGTACAGAAATTGTCATATTATAATCTTTTCTATGTATGTCAAACTGTTTCTTTGTTTTATTTTTTTATTTTTTATTTATGAAATGCAGTTTCAGGTCAGTTTGTTTTCTTTATTCTTGAATAATGTGAGGTTCATTTGGAAAAAAATAATAATAATTTGTTGTTCACTTTAGCAACCTGACCAAAAGGCTTCTTTCAGGATTGTTTTGAAGCTGCCATTTTATTAGTTTATCATCTCTGCTCTGCTGCTTTGGACGTCACATCGTTTATTAGTTTATCATCTGTGCTCTGCAAGCTTCGTGGATGTCATATTGTTTTGCATGTTCTTTTGAATATGTACACATGCGTTCAGCCCTCGTGGACAAAACCAACAAACTCTGTCAATGATTGCTGAGGAATTCAAATGAACACAGCAGAGCTGTTCCAGGAAAGAGGAAGTCACTGACTCACAGACAGCGTCCATCTGCCCTGAGCTGCTCTCAGGAGGTGGCTGCCATGACTCTGATGGCCAGAGGAGGGCGCTGAGAGGCACTGACTGCCTGGAGTGACATCAGCTCTGTTTTTGGTGGGGTTTTAGGGGGGCGGGGGTGCTCTCTCTTACTCTGTGAAGTGAGAAGGTCAAGTCAAGGTCAAGTTGATGTGGTCCTTGCCTGTCTCAGTGGTATAGTCTACGTGATAACGCAGGGCTACTGGGAACTGTATACTGTACCAACTTAAAAAGCATCACCCACTTAAAATAGACAAGGATAGGTTTTAACATTTGGGGTTGATCACAGTATACCCACTACAGCTAGCTACTACATCACAGTATACCCACTACAGCTAACTAGACTACACCACTGGCCTGTCTCATGACAGCCTGACAGTATTCAAAGACACAGACAAAGCAGTAAACACATAAACAGAAGAAAAGGAAAGAAAAATAATAATACAAAATCTGCTTAGGATTCCTCAGAAGGAGAAGCTTTGCACTCTGGATCACTGAGATGGGTAGTACAACACAGAGGACCCATGGCAACTCGAACCACAGAGTGGCATACAGAGCTGCTACCCACCTGCCAACCTCTCATCAGCCAACACTTCAAATAAATAAATAAATACATAAATAAATACATACAGTTAGCCAGCTCTACTGGAAATGGCAGACCATTCACACATGCAACAGTTGGATGTTCTTACTTCCTTTGCGCTCTGCAGCTTTTTAACTGGAGCCTGCGCTGACCCACTCTGTGGGGACCTGGCAGGCAGGGCAGGCTGCATTAAGCTAGCAGCAGACACTTTCAATAATTCTAGCAGCTTCGATCAGAGAGACACCCTGAGACGGCTTGTTCAATACAGAGCACCGCGGGAGATAGCTGACAGTATCTGCCTAGCAAAACAATTAAAAGACAAAAATCAAAGTCCATTTAATTTGTATTTTTTTGCTTCCCTTGGGTTATGCATCCATAATTGAATATGAATTCACAGCATGAGAGTGAGTGAGGGAATGGTATGCAAGCTACACTATATTGCCAAAAGTATTGGGTCACCTGCCTTGACTCGCATACTGTATGAACTTCAGTGACATCCCATTCTTAATCCATAGGGTTTAATATGACGTTGGTCCACCCTTTGCAGCTACAGCAGCTTCAACTCTTCTGGAAAGGCTTTCCACAAGGTTTAGGAGTGTGTTTATTGGAATTTTTGACAATTCTTCCAGAAGCTCATTTTTGAGGTCACTGATGTTGGACGAGAAGGCCTGGCTCTCAGTCTCCATATTCATCCCAAAAGTGTTCTAGGCAGTTTGATGTTGATGAACTTGACTGGCCTGTTCAGAATCCTGACCTCAACCCTATAGAACATCATTGGGATGAGACTGAGAGCCAGGCCTTCTCGCCCAACATCAGTGTGTGACCTCACAAATGCACTTCTGAAAGAATGGTCAAAAATGTAAAATGTAGTAAATCTGATTATTGATTGGCCACGTATACTTGCATATACAGTACGGAGGAATTAGTGGAATTAAAGGAATTAGTGCTCTGCATTTTACCCATCCGGGGGTAATGTACAACACACACATGTGTACACCCATTTTCAAACACACACACCCTCAGAGAGCAGTGAGCACAATAGGAGCACACATACACAGCCGGAGCAGTGAGCAGCCTTAATCCTGGCGCCCGGGGAGCAGTTGGGGGTTAGGCGCCTTGCTCAAAGGCACCTCATCCGTGGATGTGGGAGAGCGCTGTTCAATCACTCCCCCCTACCCACATTTTTCCTACCAGTCAGGGATCGAACCGGCCACACTTCGGTCACAAGTACGATTCAGTTCATATGCGAGTCAAGGCAGGTGACCCAATACTTTTGGCAATATAGCCTACCATTAATGCATTCCGCAGTGTGACCATATCAATTAATTTGGAATATTACATAAGTTATGAATTAACTGCCAACATGTTAACCTGTGAACCACGCTGAAAATCACATACATGAGCGACACACATTCATTTGTTAGTATGTTTGTAAACAAATGCAAACATTTAAACATGCTGGTGCGTGTCCTCTCATGACTGTGAATAAATACTCTTAACACTCCAGTATCCCTGCACTGGTATTTAATTAAGCGACGTTGGGTGTCTTGAATGATTTATTATGATTATTATTATTATTTAACAGAGATCTTTTCAACTCGCCTTTAAAGCAACTGCTTCATCCTTCACATAAGGGGTCAAGAATCGGGAAGCATCTTGTAAACAACATCTGATGGCTGTTTCCCAGTACAATCATAAGCAACATTAACCAAGCCATTTCCCTTACCAGCTAACAGTAGGCTAATCCTTTTATATTTGCCTCCTTTGATTTCTGAGCCCTCCGTTGAATAGATAATGTATGCATTATTCTCCTGAGGCAGGAAGAAAAATTGATTTCAACATGATCTGGTCTTTTTGATTTAGTGTGGCAACACGGCACTGGACTTGACTACAAATGGCGATGCCCTTTCAAGAACGAGGCCCCCGCTTACAGGAGCAAAAGGCATCATTTAGCTGGGGAAATGCTGGTTTTGGAAGCTGGAATGAATTAACTCTGTAAAGAGAGGGAATGCAGATGACCCTTACTGCACAGACCGGGTGTTGTCAAAAGCAGCACATTTTCTCTCGACTGTTTTCCTTAAGTCAAAAGCATGTGTGCCTCACTGCCTCATAAACTTCAGTCACTTAACCAGCACATCCGCAGACGGAAGGTGTTTCTGAGAGCTCTTCACGGTGTGCCGGAGGGGGCAGTGCTGGAAACAAACAGCACTGGGCGAAAAAAAAGAAGAACTTTCTGGAAAAGTTGTGAGGTCAGAGGTGAGGACCACCTCCTCTTTATCGTCACTGATAATTTGTCATCTTTCACTCACCAAGCAGAAGACCAAGTTATGCATATGACACGCATTTAGTGATCATCTTGTACTGTCGGTACGGAACAAATGAAAACAATCAGATTGACCTAGCTTGAGTTGCTGCAGCCAGAGGCGTATACAGATCTATATCTACATACAGTACAGCTCTGGCTGCAGCTAGCAGCTAAAGCTTCCAGGCCGCTACAGTACTACACTTTGAGGGTATGTTTGTGAGCCCCCATGTTCATACCACCAGAGTGTAGCACTGTAGCTGCTTGGACACTTTGAGGGTATGTTTGGTGGTATGTATGCTCATACCACCAGAGTGTAGCGCTGTAGCTGCTTGTTGTATATGGTCGATATGCAACACGCAGTCCTATGGTACTTTAAGTCCTGTGACTTTCATTTGAAAAATCCTGTGAGCCACTGACCATATGGAAAGTGCTTCAGTTGAGCAAACGTTCAGTGCATCATATTCAGTTTGTCAACTGGGTATTTGGGAGATAAACAAACACTCATAATCGTGAGAATACATTTACATACTTTGGATCTCAGCTCATTGGCCACAGTAACAGAAAAACACACACACAGTTTAACACACAGCCTGACACCTTGATGTGCTTTTGCTTCAACATTTGAACTCTTTGGTGTGGTGACTATTATGTATTGAAGTTAGTGCTCTGAGTACAGGCCTACAGCAAAAACTAAGATTAATATTATTTTTGCCCGTGTACTCCTTTCAAACCAGATGACCTTCCAGTTTGGTCTTCAGGTGCTTTGATGATGTAAGTTTGAACCATAACCCCCCCCCCCCCCCACTCTCTCTCACACGTTCATTAGTCCGAACTTTCCATGGCAAAATCCTCCACCCTTAACTAGCCACATCAACATACTCCATACATCGTCCAAGAGCAGAGGCGCTGGAGAGGCACCGGAGTCTCCTTGTGCCACTCTAATCCGATATTTGATTTCAGCCCCTTTTACAGGGGATGTGTCCTATTGATCGCAGGGCGCCCCCCCCCCCCCTCCTCGTATCCCCCAACTCAGCCTCTGGAGTCTGACTGTCTCGCCCTCTGCTCTCCGCACAGAACGCTTAGACCCATTGGCCTGCTGGGAAGTCAGGTTGGTGTACACTCAGGTACTGCCACAGTTTATCCAACCAGTTTGTCCAAAGATACGTACTACTTGGCACGCTATGGATGGATGGATGGATAGATGGATAGATAGATGGATGGATAGACAGATAGATAGATATTTGTGAATAAGCTCTGTTGAAAATGATTGCCGTTGAATCTGTGTGTCTTGAGACATAAAGACAAAATGAAAAATACTGCAATGCAGAATTGGCAATTTCATCAAAGCAATACTATCCCTCATTTTTCAAAGGGTTGGTTTGTTTCACACATTGATCTTAAAAGCAATTATGCAGAACATACAGTAAATAGTTTATACAGAGATAGTGTACAGCTGCCGAAAGGACAGAGAGGTGGTGTGGCCTCAGAATGTCTGCATGCCCTGTACACAGCTAGAGTTTGCATCAGTTCGCCCTTCCTTGCATCATTCTCAATGCTTGGCTCAGTTTGCAGGTCCCAGGACAGCCCATCCCCCTCTCTGGCCCACAGGGCACTGGTCAGCTTGTGAAGTTCTGTGTCTCTGGATGTATACTACAGTAACAACAACTCTGGCTGCTGGTTTGAATAATCAACAAAAATATGTTATGGTCAATATGGTATGAGTCTGCAACATGCAACGTTGATGGCATGTAACAACTTGCAAGGCCGGTGTCATCAAGGACGTGTTTGGAACTTATTTAATGTCTGAGATCATTTTTATCCACTCTATATTTCATTAAAAATGAAAGGTGTGTTGTAAGGTTGATTCAGGGCAAAAGGGCAAAGCCAAAGTCAAACCGGTCAAACACAAACAGGGAAAAACTAGAGCAGAAGTTCTCTAATGGCAGACATCCCATCTGGAAAGGGAGTACCAGTCATTACAAACAAGAACAGTTACGGCGACTGCAGACCCTCAACCTCATTTTTGATCAAGGAAAAAGCCTTGTTAGAAAACAGGGAGGGGGGGGGGGATTAGGGGGTGCTCCTGTGTCTGTACTGTCATCGGTCCATGTCAGGCACTGAGGTTCAGAATCCGTTTGTGACCGGTCCATACCGCCAGCTGAGTGCCACTAGGTCGAGCACTAAGGGTAATAAACTTCCACCTAAAAGCATCAAACATAGCAGCAGAGCCCCTGTCCCCACACCAGCTCAATAACTTATAAAAGTATACTCTTTTGATCCTGTGAGGGAAATTTGGTCTGCATTTATCCCAATCCGTGAATTAGTGAAACACACTCAGCACACAGTGAGGTGAAGCACACACTAATCCCGACACAGTGATCTGCCTGCTACAGTGGCGCTCGGGGAGCAGTGAGGGGTTGTGCTTTGCACTTCAGCCGTTCCTACTGGTCGGGGTTCGAACCAGCAACCCTCCGGTTACAAGTCCGAAGCGCTAACCAGTAGGCCACGGCTGCCCCCAAATGAGCAATAATCATTAGGATTTGAATGCAACAACAGTCATTAATGTATTTGACTAACTTTATATGCTTTTTCAGGAAAATGAATATAAATATCTGAATGTGCAAATTATGAAAACACATGGTCTACCTCCATCACTGGACTGAAAAAACACTTGTCTATCTAAACTAAATTATGATATTTCTACCAGAGATTCTGACTTACCTTTATAATGATTACATGTAAGTATTCTGTATGTTGCAAGTCCCTATTGATAAAGCAAAACACAACTATGACCAAAAGTAAAAAAAATAAGTTTTGTGGAAATCCCTTATACATTAGCTACTATCACTTCTGAGTACAAACCATAAACAGCAGTCATTTGCATAATGAGACAAAGATAGAGAAAGAGGAAGAGAGAGAGAGGACAGAGAGAGACTAGAGTTCTAGTGATACTATATTCACATAGAACAATGGAAACTCCTCCTATCTGACATATAAGCTTCTCAAACTCAGTAGTTCTCTACAGAAGGACGAGGAGATCCCAACACACTGAGCCACAGAGACTGGTTCCAGTTCTAACCCTCATCCATCATCAACCATTCTGACTATTGACATATTTACTAGTGAAATCTTCTTGGAACGAAGGAGAGCACATACAAGTATTAAGGTAAGATTGGTACTTCAACCATATTATAATACTGTGTTGGAAAACAGTTTGTGATTGGCTACTGTACAAGTTGTTCTGATACAACAGAAACAGTTACAAGTAGTGGCAACAGTAAGATAACAATTATATTTTTTCTGTCGCTTTGGTGTATTTCTCGAATCATAATTTGCACTACAGTCAGTGCATTTCTCAAAGCACTACTGCAAAAATAAAAATGACTGCAAACTGCATTGCATAGTGGATTACCTGCAAAAGCACATATCTTGTGGGTGTTCCCATGCTGCCTTGCACACGATTTGATTCACGCTGCTAAGGCAGCCTGGAGACCATGGAGCAAATTTTCACCTGAGATAGGGGATGAGCTATGCACAGACGCATTTGATAGACATCCGTGGCACCCAATAAACGGATCTGGGCATTTTTTTTTTCAAATACGAGAAAATTAACGTTTGGTTCCCAGACCACGTCTCATTGAGAAGTGGTGGCGCTAGCCAGGCTACATATCTTGCTCAAAATGCTTTGATTATCTTAAAAGCAAGTATTTATACCAATGAAATTGTCAGTGCAATCAAAATGGCAAGTCCTTACGCCATTGTTTATGTCAGGATAGTCAAACTGTTTTGTCTTGTTACTCTGCATGTATTTTCTAATGAACAATGGTGCAAATCATCACAATTTTCTCTGTGTGGCATAGCTATTTCAAAACTACAAAGTTAAAAGCAGTGAAAGCAGTGGCTACCATTAACAACTTTGTGCGAGTACACATTTATTTTTGTTTCAAGTATAAGAATATTTACTCTTTTGATCCCGTGAGGGAAATTTGGTCTCTGCATTTATCCCAATCTGTGAATTAGTAAAACACACACAGCACACAGTGTACAGTGTGTGAGGTGAAGCACACACCAATTCTGGTGCAGTGAGCTGCCTGCATCAACAGCGGCGCTCAGGGAGCAGTGGTTGGGGTTCGAACCGGTAACCCTCCGGTTACAGGTCTGAAGTGCTAACCAGTAGGCCACAGCTGTCTCATTTGTCTATACAAATATAGATACAGACTCAACATTCTTCATACCAAACATATCAGTCAATGGAATGTTGAGTCATGTCTCATGAAACAGTCATGAATGCTTTATGTGCAGCTTATGACAGCTGCTATGGATGTGTTATGAACTCACCCGTCAAGTAAAGTGTTACCGATATTGTCAAATACTCTACACACATGTGGGAACTGGCGTAGGCACACTAAACCTGGACATGTATTCATACAGAATCTGAAGATTGGAATAGGGTCTATTCATTGATGATAATAAACACAAGTAAAGCCAGGTTTATTTATATAGAACATTTCATACACGAGTCATTCACTTGTGCACATCATATAAGCCATTCTTATTGCTTCGAACAAACAGTAAATGCTTTAGTACAACAATGCACTTGATGGTGCAATCTGCTGTTTTTTTTACCTTTTCAATTGTTAAAGTCATGTTGGTCAAAATTCACTGTACTGGTTCAATGCTGAATCGTCCTACCCAAAAAACAAATAGGCCTTATTTCATCGCTTGAGTCATTATGCAAAAGTGGTGAACTAGCTGTCATAACTAGTTGTCATAGTCTGTTTAGCATATATGTGACCTGACAGACAAGAATGTCAGGATGTTTAGAAAGATTGACTTGCACAGTAAATCTAGCGTCATGCACAGCTCTGAGGGTCAAAGAGTATTTTACTGTATTTTTCATTTTTCCTTTGCACATTGCTGTAAGCCTTTCGGTACGTGTCCATTATCGCAGCAAAGCCCACCGCGCCGCACATAGCCCATTGATTTCCTATGGAGAGCGGCAAGGCGTGGTTTACGCTTCCGCAATGCACCTTGGGAAGGTGGCGCGGCCATTCAAACAGAGGCGGCGCGTCAAGAAGTTGGACTATGCTGAACTTTATGCAAATGAGAGCGGTTAACGCGAGGCGGTTAGCCAATGAAAATACATCTTCGGTAAACAAGTTCTGTCCTTTGCTCTAGTCTTCCAGTCCGGAACAATAGCCTGCCAGAAATATTTGTTACGCCTGATAATAGTGTTGGTTTCATCAGTGATATTTGTGAGTGTTTCAATAAAATATGTTAACAGTAGTAGGCTACCTCCACTTTAGTAGCCTATGTTAGATGGCATTGTGTAATTAGATAAAATAAAACGCTACACCATACACTTTAGCCTTAAACGCCCACAAGCAGCGACGGGAGAGAGGGCTAGGCGTCAGATAGCGGCTAGGCGTCAGATAGCGTCTACGCGCCGCAATAATGGACACGTACCGTAAGTCTACTATCACAATGTCTGGTAATCAGCCCCCTCCAAACACAACTAGATGTACCGCATAGCGGTACAAAATATGACCGCCGCTCAGTCCTGTACATCCGTTCCGCGAAAATAAAGCACACTTTAATTTGTCTCCATCTTTTACTCCATCCCCCACTCTTGAAACTTTTGTGTTTGGCATGCCTGAGTGTGTGTGTGTGGCTGCACAGAAAGTAGCCTACTGGTGCTGAAAAGGTGAATAGATTGTAGAATAGCCAAAGAAGATGTAGCATTGTTATAAAACCTTTAAAATCTCTAAACAATCACAAGTAGGGCAGTTCATCACAGTTCATCCATTGCAACTGGATTGATGAAAGGTCACTTACACCTGTAGGCTACATTGTATTTGGGAAAAGCAAAACGTATCAGCATAATGTTATTTATTTATTTATTTATTTATAAACAAAAACATCCATGCAGTTCCATGCCGTTTTCAACAGCTATCAAAAACAAAGGTCATTTTTGGATGGATGGATTTTTTGTGAATGTTTCTTCTTCTAGGCCTACAAAAGATTTTAGTCATCTTTAGTTCATGTGATACTTTATTGTCAATGCACAAATTAAGTAACAGTAGTCTGAAACGAAATGCTGTTTTACATCTAACCAGTGGTGCAAATAACTGACATGTCCAAATGGGCCTTGATGAAATGCGTCGCTAGACCATACATTTTAACGGGCCAAAGTTGAACAGCTGTTGTCCGTTATTGTTCGTGCAAATATAGGCTGATTCATGTTCCCTTGCATTGTGTAGGCTAACTGAGGTCCATGGCTAGTCTGGCTTTCACCAGACCAAGCTCAATCTTTTAAGAAATCAAAAAATAAATAGCGGGCAGATCAGGCTGGGTTCACCCAGCCTAGTCCATAGGCACCCGATATTGTTTAATTTTCCGATTGAGGTATCCACGCTCTGGCTATTCTAAATGCAAAAATGCATCAGGGAGTTATGACAAAACTGTAACTAACAAACTAGATCCTAATAGAAAGCTGTTAGCTTCCCTAAGCTACAGGTAGGCTTATAAGGTAGGCCTACAAAATTGTCAATAGGCTATGCTGGCGACACAAATAAAATCACCTTTGGAAACCAATGGCTTACGCCTTACAGTATCAAGCGGATTTAAACTGCCATATCGTGGCGAAAAGTTGTAATAAAATTCACGCAGCTCCATGAGTCAAGGAAAGCGCGAATGAAGTAGCCACTTCTAAATGGGACCCACTACACAGTAGCTTAAGGTGTGTTGTAAAGCAGCCATAATGAAAAGAAGGTGTCATTGTTTGGATACTTCACACACACGTGCTTTTTAATTTCACAGACTACAACTACCAAGCTGGAATCAGAGCACATCGATTCCCCTTTCACACCCTGCACGCACTTAAAACAAAAATAAACAGGCGTCTCAGTCTCACGCATGTATAGGCAAAACTGTATCAGACCGATGTAACGTTGGTAAATCTTCCATTGCACAGAATGATTTTTGTAGCACGTGCAACAAATGACAGTCGAAAGATACAATTACAGTGCTGCTATCAATTTGCTTGGTATAACCGCATTTATAGTTTTCTACAAATGCAATCAATCAAATTGGCCTCCATCACTCAACCAACGCTAACGGTAACATTAGGTCCTTATTGATATTATAAGATTAACGTACCTGCAGTAAAAACCAAGCATGTCCGATAAACATCCTCAGATTTATTTTGGCTTCAAGAAGAAATGGGAATTACATTTTATGTGAACATCGTCCTATCCTTATTAGACGTTCTCTGCGGTAAACTACAGTCCTTGTATGAAGCGTCCATTGTTTTTCCAACCCACTTTTAACTTCCAACAAAATTACGTCTCACTGCAATGATGCGCCATCTAGTGGACAAACGACTACTTATCGCCAATGCTGGAAATGCTGCCATGATGATGATGATGAATATTTGGCTTTCTTTTAATCCTACTGAATTTGTAATTATGTATCGGCCGTTCTCATACCGATAGTATGTGGGTGGCTGTGTGTGTGTGCATGTGTATATGTGTGCACCGCCATCTACAGGCCAATGAGTGTACAGTCACTAAATGTACACATAACCTATTTTTTTTTAGACCCCCCCCCCCCATGGATGAAATTCTACGAAACTTGGCATACCCCCAGAGAATGTCAATCATACACATAAAATTTGGTGCAGTTCTGAACATCGTAACTGAAGATAGGGGCGATTAAAGCAGAATAATATTGCATTTTCATTTTTTACCGGGGGGGGGGTGCAAATCACAAATGAGTGATTATGTGCCAGGTTGATGTGGGCCCTTGAGGCCAACATACCATACAAGATTCTTCATCCTCAGTGCCACGGTTCAGGTAGTTATTTAGGAAAAACTGCTTTTTTTGCGGTTCGGGGGGCCCAGCACGGGGGAGGGGGAGTGGCCCCCAGGGACAAAAAACGAAATTTTTCTGTAAAAGTCTAGTGGGGCTACATACCCACCAAATTTCATGTGCACCGGTGTTTCGGTGTCCCGGGTATCGTTGACCAAAAATTCAGGAAGTAGATGACGGGGAAAAAATCCCTATATGACCGCTTCGCTAGCTTTGCTAGCGGCGGTCATAATAATGTGCAACTTTGTAGCTTTGAAATAGCTATGCCACACAGAAAATACTACTGTCTTGCACATTTTTCATTAGAAAATACTTACAGACTGAAGATCCCACTGATGCCCGTTTCTAAACTTCCTGTTTTATGACTTCCAGGGTGTAACCAGCAGTTAAATTTAACTGAAACTGGTGCATTAAACTCTTACCAAATCATTTCAGATGTGCAACAAACACATTTGTCTTGTAAACAAGTTTTTAAAATTAGTTGTTTACTCAATTCCAAAGAAAATGCACATCCATATCTGTTTAATCGTGTTGCTATCAGTGCAGCCATTGGTTGCATCAAAGGAGAGACAGTATGGGCCCTATTTTGGCGACCAGAAATGAATGGTCAGAGGTGCAAAGTTTATAGACAGTAAAGGCGTGATCAGTCCACAATTTAATGGTGTAATGTTGAGATCAAATGCTGGACGCCGGGCGCAAAAGGGTTGCCCCCCCCCCCCCCTCCACAATGGCTGCATAGGTGCACTAGAGCAATCCTTCCTAAAACGCATTAAACAAAGTTTCGTTTACAAAGACGTGAAACTCACCAAGTGGTCAGGGGTGTTCACTGATATGCTCACACAAAAATCACTGCAAAAGACACTTTCCAGCAGGTTTTATCGTTGTTTTTGTCCAACTCCATTGACTTGTAATGGATGTGCTGTGAGGTACGGTAATACTCCGCCACCGGAAACGGATATGGGGTTGTATTCTTTCTGTAGTCTTATGCAGTCGCGGTTGTAGCATGGTGCCAGAAGTGGCTGTCTTCAACAAACGGAAGCATAGCAAAGGCGAGAGATCGTTAAATACAGATAGTCCTACTAGCGTAACGCAAGACCATGGAGTTGTTCACGCAGCCGACACCACTGTCCTTCACCGGCAACCTGGCTGAGAATTGGCGAAAATTTTGTCAAAACCTATAGGTAAGGCCCCCGCACGATTACAGGATGCTTCTTCAAATTCAAAGATACGACATCTCTCTCATGTACACACCTGGAAAAGACATGTTAATCGCTGACACTCTATCCAGGGCGTACCCTGATGACTTAGAGACAACTGACGAATGTGACCTTGGTGATGAAAGAGTGTACCACTTCAGGGTAGCATAATGCAGCTCCTGAAAACAGCCACTGCAAGTGATGCTGAAATGCAGCTACTCTTGACTCTTCACAGGTCAGGGTGGCCTGATCATAAGAAGTCTGTCCCGCTGCAGGCTCAACCATATTGGCCTGTAAGGCATACTCTCTGTGTCAATGAAGGATTACTCATGGTTGACAAACGTGTGATTGTGCCGTGCACACTCAGAACAGACGTACTCAAACGACTGCATACAGCTCACCAAGGCATGCAGCGCTCACTGGCACAGGCACGTTCCATAATGTACTGGCCTGGCCAGTATGCAAAATGGTTGAATCATGTGTACCCTGTCAAGAACAGCAACCGGCTAACCACAAGGAACCTCTGCTTCCCCATCCTGTCCCAGACCGTCCTTGGGAAAAGCTTGCAGCTGACATATTTCATCTCAAGGGGAAGCCGTTCCTTCTGATGGTGGACTACTACTCCAAATATCCGGAAGTCCTACAGCTCCATGACATGACAGCACGGACAGTCATTCAGAAGTTCAAAGCTGTGTTTGCCAGACATGGCATCCCAGACACCCTGGTTGCTGATCATGTACCATTTGCATGCAATGAAATGGCCCAGTTTGCAGCACAATGGGGCTTCACCATAGTTCACTCTAGCCCCCATTTTCCCCAGTCGAATGGCATGGCAGAGCGCACCATCCGCACTGTAAAATCCATGATGAAGTCTGCCTTACAGTCAGGTGATGACCCTCACCTTGCCCTCCTCCACCTGAGAAATACTCCTATCACAGGTCTACGGTACTCACCAGCTCAACTTCTCATGGGCCGCGTGCTACGGTCCACCTTGCCGGTCAGCAACGCTGTACTGATACCATCAACACCTGTAGGAGTGTACACAGCCCTCCGCCAACGTCAACAGAAGCAGAAGGTGCAGTATGACAAGGCTGCAGCGCCATTGTCATCCTTTCAGGTGGGGGAGAGGGTGCGCATGAGGATAAATGACAAGTGGACTCCAGCAACAGTGGTGAACATCAGAAAGGAACCACGGTCTTATGATGTCATCACATCCTCTGGCGCTTGCTATCGCAGGAACAGGAGACACCTTCGGCCAGACAGAGCTCCCTGCCCTGATCATGATCAAGATGACTCCAGCCTTCATGATGGTGATGAGAGTGAAGCTAGGGAGGACATCACAGAATCTCCGCTAGAAGGTCTGAGAGAGGGTCCTCAAGTACAGTCTAGCAATGCACAAAATGCCACCTACACCAGACCAGGTCGGAGCATCAAACCACCTGCTCATCTCCAAGACTATGTGCTTTCATAAGGGTCTTGCATTAGTCACTGGATGGTGTGAATCATTTAGTAATTACTTATAATGTTGAGTTACACTAAGTATTAGGTTTGTCATTCATGAGTGCCTGTGTTCAACTATTTGTTATGGTACTGTTGTACTGAACTGGTTATGCAGTTATTGGTTACTCAATAGGTGCTATTCTAAGGGGGGGGGGGGTGTAGCATGAGCAGTTACCTGTTCAAGTTATAGTCTAATGGTGAATGCTTCTGATTGGCTGGAATGGTTATACGTGTGATGTATAAGGATGTAAAAGTGTAGTGTATTGTTGAACGTGAAGTAAAGAAGCAGGCTGTCGCCTTGTTCTTGAATAGCGTGCTTGTCTCTGATATTTCCACCACGCCAATAACACTACAACGGTATCGTAGGCTACGCTATCAAAATTATTGTCACATCCAGGCTTGGAATTTCACCATTCTGGGGGCAAGGCCACTTGGCCTTCAGTTGGGCATATTTGGTGGGGGGCACAAAGGCCACATGTCAGGGCACCAAGGCCAAAGTTAACTATACAGTAGTAGGCTATAAAAATGATCAAAGTTGTATTTAGCCTATTCACTGCAGTAGACCTGCATCACTGTATGAAACATTACAAAAACATGAAACATGACATATTACATAGAACTGTAAATCATCTGATCATCTAATATTTACAGATATCTAGGCTATAACATTTATTTTATATTTGGCCTGTTATGAAATCATGTATTGAACAATTTAAGCACAGCTCAGCTTTAAGAAACTCAACTAGCCTAGATGCTTAGCATTTTGTGATCATTAAGGCTACTTTCACAAACTCTTAGTCAGCTGTCCTCTGATTTACCAATAGCTAATTGGTAATATGGCGATATTTGTAACATTTATTTTGTATTTGGCCCGTTATGAAATCATGTGGAACAATTTAAACACATTGTAAAACTTAAAGCCCAAATTTGGAGACACCCATGCATGTCGAAATTTACTGCAAATTCAAAACTGGATTACTCTGGAATGGCTAACTGTACATGGGACTGCTTTACAGCTTTGTGTTCGGTAAGGTCTGCTGTTTATTCTGATATATGGTTTGTCACGTGTTAAAAGAAGGGTTTGTGAAGTATTCCACCGAGATGAATGGGTAGGGAGATCATGGGACGCAAAACCTTCAGTAGAATGATTAAATTAAATTATATTATTTACTTTTCTCGCGAACCGTTCAACGCAGCAATTATCGGCTAACATTGTTTAAAAGATGAGAAAAAGCTTGTTCATGTGATACTTGTGATGTCTGTGTGATGAATAGGCTACTTCGCGAGTAGTTCAACTGAGAAGAGTGAATGGTGAATTTGGACGCACTTTCTTTCTTGCACTGTCACTTTTCTCCACTGCGTAAAAAGACTAAATTAATTTGCGCTGTGAATGCTAAGATTATTTTGACAGGCCACAGGCTAAATAAAAATCGCTATTAGTAGGACGCAAAGCAGAATATTGAAAGAAGGGGGCACCAAGGCCACCGTGGCCTGTAAACCTCTGATTTTCAAAGGGGCCTCACGGCCAACGCAAGGGGCAGTGACGGCAATGGCCGTCGGGAAATTCCTACCCTGTTCACATCCATGGCTAATGCTTAAATGTCTTGGAACTTGCACAATGTGAATGACAGCAGAGCCCGTCTACGGAGAGCTGGCCACTCCGTATTAAGTCCCATTGTACCATGCTCACATCCAACCCCAGAAATTCCAGCCACAACTTTAGCCTTTCTGGATCGTTGAAAGGAAGTCTGTGACAACTTTTTTCCCCCCGCATTTCGGAACTGCACAAAATCGCCCCATTTTTAGCTGTCTGTTGCAAAATACTTCAAATGCTTTCAATTAAGACAGCGATCTTCTGGTTCTTCTGTGTATTCAATGAAATGCCAGTGGTTTGCTTGTAATTGGCAAGTGTAAAGGGCGTTTGGAAAAATAGCTCCACAGTTTTACAACGAATGGTAAAACACCTGTTGGAAAGCATCTTTTGCTGCGATTTTTGCGTGAGCATATCAGTGAACACCCCTGACCACTCGGTGAGTTTCACGTCTTTGTAAACAAAAGTTTAATGCATTTTAGGAAGGATTGTTCCAGTGCACCTATGCAGCCATTGTGGAGGTGGGGAGGTATTACCACAGTAACCGAAAATTTAATTTAATTTACCTTAACTTCACAGCTTTTGAGTCATTGGAATGGTTATTTTATTTTTTTCTGGGGCAAAGGGTGGCAACTTTGGGCCGGCGGCCCGCGCAGCCTTGCGATGTAACAAATTGCTTTACTGCACTACACACATACGTGTACGCCAGTCACCGACTAGAACAAGGTAGTGTTTTGGGCGTAACATCCTAAAATGACATCTGTCATTCCCTTTAACAGCAAGCAGCGCAACTTCAAACAGTGCATCGGTATTTTGATAGTCAGTTAGCCTGACGAGCCAGACCCACATTAAAATGTAGGGTCTGGGCACTCACCGTTCGCAGTGCTCAGTCCAAGGGGCGGGATAATCGGTTGTCTTTCAAATTCCCTCTGCACGTAATAGGACAGCGCTGAGTCCCATGCGTTTCCCACCAGCAGAGCTAGTTGGCTAGTTCAAACTTTTGCCAACTTAATAAAGGCTTAACTCGTGTCACACTGTTCGCTAACAGCAACATCCATCTTGTTTGTTTTCAAGTAGCAGGGAACCCAGGTAAAAAAGTAGTATACTTTAGTGTGTTAGAAATATGATTAAAGTACATGAAGTATAAAGCAAGTATGCTTACACTTTTTGTACTTTATGTAAAGTATGTTTAATGTGTACTTTTAGAAAGTATGCTTCAAAGTAGATGTTATTAAGTTCAACTTCAGTGTACTAAAATTAGTGTATTAAATTGCTAATACTTAGAGTTGTAATATAGTGTACTTATGGAAAGTATATTTTTTGGTAGGCCTAATACATAGTTTGTATAGTTTCATAGTCATAGTATTAAGTTCAACTTCAGTGTACTAAAATTAAATATACTTATTGTGCAATATTCAAAGTGTTTTTGTAATGTACTTTTTAAAATTTTACTTTGTTGTTAGTGTATTTTAAATGGTGAAGAAGTGTATTTAGTTTAAGTGTATTAAATTGCTAATACTTAGAGTTGTAATATAGTGTACTTATGGAAAGTATTTTTTTTTTTTGGTAGGCCTAATACATTGTTTGTATAGTTTCATAGTCATCTCACCTTTAATAAAATACTAATGTGTGTAGCTTTTAGGCCTGATATGTCAGCCGCATGGATGGCAATGTGCAATAACCTAGCCTAGACACACTGATCTATCAGTTTTGGTCATCAAATAATATTTTTTCTTTTGTTGATTTTGTGTCTTAGTAAGGTAGTAGTCTATACGTTTGTGATGTAGTAGAGGTTGTGAGAGGATGAATGTGGCATTTTGTTAAATTTATAAGCAACACAGTTAAATGTATAGGCAGTCCAGTTGACCAATAACATGGCTTTTTGAATTTGAAATGGAGTGGGCGGATCTGTGTGCAGCTTTCGAGCAAAACATGGTGTGAGCAAACATTAACCTTATTTTATACAGTCTATGCTTGTAACTTTATTTGCAAGACAGATGGACTGTAGAGACCAGAAAATGCATACGTTTACGGTCCATATAAGGTTACAGGTTTGTCCAAATTAAAGATAGCCTACCATAAATTCTAGTCATGCCAGAGACGTTGGTCCTACAGAGCCAGAAGGACTCATCATATGAGATAACAAGGACTGAAGCCAGTTGGATCTAAAGTGCCAAGTTATTCCTTATCAGGTGAGTCCCAAAGCATATTGTTAAATGATTCTGATGTAGCTTACTCTTAATGACCTTCGGTAGTCTTTGGAGAAGTTAAATTGATGGCTTAGCAATCTTTCAAGAGTTTGTTTTTATCCTTGCTAGTACAAGCTAGCAATGCCAGATCACGTTAGCTAATTTAGCTACGTCATAAGTCGACCAGATCCCTATCAAGAAGAAAACTACATTAGCCTGCTTTGTGTTTGTGGGATTATTGACAAGCGTTGGCTAGCACTAACGTTAGACTAACTATGATGGAAGAAAGTGTGTTCTTTATTAAGCAACGTTTGCCTAAAGTTCACCAATGTTCTTTAATATTATGTGTGGTGTAGGCTAAGTTCACTCACAGAAAGGAGGATGGTGCTAGGCTAGTCACACTTCACATTCATTAGGCATTGACATTAATGACATTGTAGCTGGTTTTTTCTTAAATCGTGGAGACATCTTTTAAAATGAGTCTACAGGACAAATTCCATGCATTTTATGAAGTAGAACGTTTTTTTCCACCATTGATATTAGAGGGGGAATTAAACCTGGTGTTCTACTAAGTTAGTGCTATGAAGCTTAGGCTACATGATTGATATTATGCCTTGGTTTATGCGATAGATTTAGATTTTTTTTTAATTATTTGTGTTTGACAGAGCATTCAAGTTCATTTCATGGTAGTGTTTGTAATTTACCTAGTTTAAACTATGTTTTTACAGGTGTTCCTGGACAGTTTTGAAACCGAGATGTCTGAACGCCTCAAATAATCAGCAGTAAAGGTAAATATTCTTCATCCAGGACCTTGTCCCATTACTCTTAAAGCATAACTCAAGCCAAAATGCAACCTAGGGTCTTTTTGTGAATGTACCTGAGTCAAACTTTCGTTTGAGAGCATAATTAAGTCAGAAGCGCCACCATTAAGCTTGACTGTATTGTCGTTTCTGGGTCAAATGCCATTTTGAATGGGAGTCGTAGGGGCAGAACTATTTTCATACATGATGATTTTGATTCATGCATCAAAATAGTAGGCTAGTGCCCCTACGACTCCCATTTAAAATGCCATTTGACCCGAAAACGATAATACGGTTGTATTGAAAACAAAGGAATCTAAGGTAATCAAATGCAGAAAACAGGGTGGTTGCACTCATATCGGTGCCAAGGTGCACAACGCTTTAAGGAAAGACTACCTGGCCAGGTCTACCCATACCAGGATGGCAAACAGATGGTGTCAATACCAAATTGACCCATAAAAAGTAAATGTCAAATAGGTACAGATAATCTGTATTAATCTCATCATTGCCAATGGATTTCTGTGTAAAATATTGTTTATCTTGTAAAATGTTGTCCATCTTCTTTCTGTTCACAGACAACAGAGACAAATTCTCTAATACCAAGGTCAATGCATTTGACTGCTGTCCAGCCCCGGGTTGCCACCGAAAATATGCATCTTGGACTGGAAGATGGTGTGCTAGTAAGGAAGCTAGCTACCACAGCTTTTGCCACCACATCTCAGTGTTGGGAGGGAAGTTCACTCACTGCACAACTCTACCAGCTGTACCTTTCCTCCTCAGCCATGATCCGTAATCACCATGGTTTTCTTTCTGGGCCAGAAGACTTTGCAAAAAAAAAAGCAATAAATGATCATGCATTACAAATTTAGCCATGTTAGACTGTTAAGTTGTTGGCTTGTAGGCTGGGTGTCCAGTAAACAATTTCAAGCTTAGAGGGCAAATTCTCTCACCTAGGAGGGTAAACAACTTTTGTTTTTCATGAAATCTGCATTTTGAATTGATGGTCTACCAATGAGGCTGTAGAGTTATCGCGACACAATAGTGGCAAAAAGCACTTGCGCGATGAAACATGCATTCGGGTGTATTATATTATATATTATTTCACACACGTAGATATTAAATGTGTGCGCGCAAATTCTCTCTGCGCGTGCGCACTCAGAGGAAACTGCTCCCCAAGTCAAGTCGAGTCAAGTCAGATTTATTTTTAAAGCGCATTTAACATGCACATAGTGCAATCCAAAGCGCTCCAACAAACAAGACACATAACAAGACAAACGATGCCGGATGGAGCGGCGTAGTCGCCAGCGTGCCCATGACATCAAGACATACATTTAAAAAATAACAAATACAAAAAATGCAGGACGGAGCGGCGTAGTCGCCAGCGTACCCGTGACCAGAGCCATATAAAGGTAGAGTTGCGACAATGGGTGTTCAAAATTCCGTTGGTCACGTGGTTTGTGTAAACCTCAACTAGTTCCCGGAAGTGATTGACAATGGATTAGAATGCATTAAATAGTACTGTACAATGATAGACAGAGCCACGATTTTGGGTAATTGACGGTCAATAAGTGCATTGATATACAATATTTATAACACAGTGTAATTATTGTGTAAACTATGTAGCTATCCTACCATTACAACAATATTAAATTAAATTCCAGACCTTATATCTTAGCCTGCTATATAAGGTGACCTTTTTTTCCGCCCTTTTACGTGTCACTTAATATTAATTTCTGTACAAAATCAAGACGGGAGATTCTTTAGAAAACGCAATTGCACCCACCCCATAAGTGTATCTAAATTATCGCTATATAAAATAAATGACCTCGTACAGTGACTCGAAAAGCTGTCAACAGTGTTTTTGAGACTGCGTGTAGCCTACAAAAGCGCATGGAGCTCCTGTGAAATTTTGATTTTGCAACGAGAAACTGTAACACAGCTAGTCTAACATTACTTGTTTGAGTGTTCTACCCCGCGTTTCCTCTGGTAGTCACTGATCTGAGCTAATGAGCGAATTACCTAGCCAAGCCTAGCCTATCGTCGCGGGAGAATAAAAAAAGTTTAAAAGTTTTTTAACATCTCCAGTGTAATGGTGGGCATTCTAAGTTAACCGTAGCATTAGGCCTACCTATTAAGTAACCCCATGGTAATACGAGTGATCATAATAAAATCTAAAACGTGACATGTAAGTCCTTCGATAAATAACCAGGCTATGAACTCATAAACATGAACAGCATTTTGTCATCGTTTGTCATTCACCGTGCTGTGAACATCATTAAGATGATAGGCTAAAGAGCTTGAGATTCAGACAGGTGAGCACCTGGGAATGGTGTGCATCGTGTCAGAAAATAGCAATTTGATCAGTGATCATGCATCATCAGCGCAAGCTTGGTTTGAAACTTTCTGGGGATGGGGATTTTACACGATCCCTCATCACTGGGATAGCCATCACTGGGCTAGTGTGCCCTCCTGTGTTAATATGACCGTGCTGATGCTAACAGCTGCAGCTCCCTTAAATCTAGGTTCTCTCATGCATATAAGGCTAGCTTTTGCCAAAGAAAATGAATGCAAAATAAAAAGAAAACAGTCCTGCTCCTAACTGAAGAAACGTTTACGTTACCAACAATGTTAACAACAAACTCAGTTTCACTGTTGCAAGTACAAAGTTGGCTGTAAATATGCTTTGCCATATTACATTTTAAGGAACCAGCTAGCTTTGTGATAACAAAATCTTACCTTTTATGTGTTTAGTCCACTGAAAGTTATCCACATATCAAACGATTAAATCCACAGTTATGGAGGAATTGTTTTGGGGAAGCAGTTGCACTTTATCCCACTTTTGCTGCCCTTTTTAAAATTAAACCACTTAAATCCATAGCCTAGATGAGCATTGCGCATAACGTTACAACTATGTTGACATGATGGTAAAGCTAAATGCCTAAGACACGTCACGTCATAAAAGTTGTAGGCTACAAACGCAAAAACTTCATGACAGCTCGTTCGTGGTGTTGCCTAGTGCTGCCTAATTGAAATGGTATAGGCAAGGTTTATCTTCTTATATTAGGTTATTATGTGTGGCACATTTATTGGGCTTTAGCCTCTTTTCATTTATTTGATAAGGAACTGATAAAAACTGAGCAGCAGAAAAGCTGTCATAGTCGATACATAAATAGTTTATTATTATAATTAGGTTATTAATACTATTACTTTACTACTATTACTGTCGTTACTGTTATTATTATTTATTATTATTATTATTATTATTATTCGGATGAGCCAATAATGTAAATCTGAGTCTGAAATGTTGGCTACAAACAGTCTGTAACTGCACTGCTGCTATTATAAATTGTTAACTTTCAGGAACTATTTGAGGCTTCCATTAGCCGCCATTGTTGAAAAAAAATGGAACATTAGCGTCAATGGAGTTGTCGCAACTCTACCTTTATATGGCTCTGCCCGTGACACGTGAAACATACAACATATGAAACATTCAAGACGGATAACAAACAAGCAAAAACAAATAATAAAATAAATAATTAATGAGACATTTTAAAAAGAAAACTCATTCTCAATTTCACAACGTAAATCATTTCAACCAGACCACCGTCTAAGATAGGCTATCCTCAGTGTCACAATAATGCATGTAGTCTTTAACTTATACACAGGGAAAATGCGCTAACTTGCAGGAATTAATAAAGCCATTGCAACCAAACTATGTTCTAGTATTATAGGTTAATATACGCATAGTAATATTAACACCGTGGAAATAAATAGACAAATAATTTTGGAATTTGCACTGAGATGTTGGGTAGCATTTGAATATTCCGCCATCAGAGATTGCTAACAGGTGTTTCAAAATATCTGGGAACTTTCTGGAGCTCTGAATGGCAGAGGATGCTACAGATCAATTCACACAATCATTAGGCTGTATTATGGGCCATAATTTATGGCTTTGTCAATAAACATAGAAGAGGGGAAGCGCAAGTTCAACAGCAAACAGGACTTTTTCAGCACGTCAAATCGATCACATGCGGTTTGCTCATATAGTCTAGTGGTGTGGTGGTGAAGTGCAGTCATGCTGCGTTCAAGAGCGTAGGGTGGGTCTACGTCCAGTAGTAGCCTATATTTTAATTTAAATTCTATCAGAAAGACTCGGGAAGCATGACATTAGGTTTACAATATTTAATTGAAGTTAACAATATTATATCCTTAAAGGATTAGATAACTTAGAGATAATAAAATGGAAATTATTAAGAGTCTTTGGCGTAGGCCCCATCCTCGGTCCAGGACCCGAAGCGTGGAGACCCTCGCAGATCCTGCCGGGTGAATACGGCAGGGGCGGAGCCTACCCCCAAAGAGAAAGATGGGAAAGGCCTACCCGAGGGTAGACGTGAGGCTGGGACGCTTTCCTGGAATAGAGCATAGTCAAAGAGAACATTAATATGAGACAAATCCTTCGTTAATAGTAAAGTGATTCATGAAAGGAAATGAAACCAAGAACAGATGATAGAAAATGTGTACTCTCTTGCGGGTACAGAAGACATAACCAGCATTGTCTGCAGCGATTGCAGCGAAGTCGAGGAGCTTGCACGAGCTCAGAGCTTTCGTAAGCTCAGTTCTTGCACGGCAAGAATGTAATGCAATGTGGTGAGAATCCCCGTGGAAAGTGCTTAATGATCGTTTCGGTTCGATAACGATTGATGATTGCGATTCGAGTCGACTGTCGAGTCGAGTTGCGTATGTATATGATGAGTGAAGTGGGGTGATGGTAGGATAAAAGAAATTAACTGTTGTGACGTGAGATTATCCGAGGTTTTGCTTGCAGAAGCTAGACCAAGGGCGCCGGTGCGTAGTGACTAGAATGTATTAACACTTTATTCTGTGCCTAAAGTGCCGGCTGTGCGTAGTGACTGGAGAAGAGTGGCTCGGGTCCAACGTAATTAATATAATGCTTTAGCTGAGCCGGATAACCACCACCAGACCTTTGCAAGGTAGCTTACCTTATTTGACGCTTGCGAGAGCTATTTGCGCATCTAGAAGGGCTTGATCCTGAGGTGTTATATAGGACTCGTAAGCCGACGAAGACCATCTTCCGAGCAACTTGATTGAGGATGCAGGTAATCCTAGAGCGGCTGCTGACGTTGCAGCGCCGATGCGAAAGGAATGGCCAGTGTATTGGGAGGTTGAGAGCCCGCAGCTACCAACCACTGTCGACAAATGGATTCTGAACCATTGCTTAGACATGGATAACCCAGAAGGTAGAAGAAAGAGTGGTGCATTAGGAGAAGTGTGAGGGCGAAGTTTAAGATAGTAGGACATGAAAGTATAGGGACAGAAAGAGTTATTTACTTTAGAAACTCTTATAATGACACCAGAGCCTGAGGTGTCTGTTTTAGAATGTTTCAGAAATACGCTATAGAAGTGGGAGGAGAAGAGGATGGCTGAGAAAGGGTTAAAAACCTGGCTGTCAGAGCAAAATTCCCCGGAGCGCATGAACCCATAGAAAGCCATAAGGAACACGGCTTCGAGGAGTGAATTGATATAGGGAGTGAAAAGAGAGCCTTCGCGTAATTTGGACACCAAAAGACGTAATAACTGAGGGGTTAAAGGCAGGCGTTTATCAGGGACTGTGAGAGTGGATTTAGCGAGACCTTTGAGAAGCCAGCGAACAGAAGGTACAGAAAATAAACTAGAAAAATTAGGGTCATGGCATTTGGCATAGAATTGTATTCCTGCTAACATTCTTCTAATTGTAGGAATTTTGAGACGACGTGATGAGAACAGGAAACAAGGGTAGTTGTAGTGAGCCGTAGAATATAGAGAACCAAGACCATGCCGATTTATAAGCTTTTAGTGTATTTGGGGCTACCCCTTTTTCCATGTAAACCCTAGCCGACGCTAGGAGAGAATCCAAATCGGCGTTCAGTCCAGAATTAGGTCTGAGAACACTGGGCATGGTGTCGGCTCCGGGTTGGCTGTTGGGCATCGCCGCCTGAACTCCTGAAAACGAGAACGAGACAGCGCATCAGCGAGTACATTGCAATAACCAGGAATATGTTCAGCGTTAATGATGAAATTATACATCACGGATTGCCATGTTAGACGTCTAAGTAATGGCGACTGCCGCGTTATCGCAATAGAGAGTTATGCGTTTGCGAGACCAAGAGCCACCCCATAAGACACTCGCAACCACGACGGGATAAAGCTCATGAAGAGCAGAAGAGGCAGATCCAAGGGCAAAGGTAGAGAACTCGGCTGGCCATTTCTCTGCGAACCATTGCCCTTGGAAGACCCCCCCAAAGCCCACTGAAGGAGCCGCGTCCGTAAACAATTCGAGGGAAGCGGAAGATTCAGGAACTTCGTTGTAGAAAAACGAAATGCCGTTCCAATTGTTAAGGAGCTGGGACCAGAACCTAAGGTCGGACCTGCTACCTTCGTCGACCTGGACTAGATCAGACAGCTTCTCGACGGAATGAGCCAGATTTAGGAGACGAGAAATAAATGAGCGGCCCTGAGGAATTATCCTCATGGCGAAATTTGGATGGCCTAGTAGCGAAAGAAGTTTGCGTTTAAAAACCGCACTAGAAGACACAAACGATGCGGTAATGGCCCTTATTCTGAGAAGTTTCTCTTCTGGAAGAGAAGCTTGCATTTTGACGGAGTCCAGCATGATACCTAGAAATTCGAGTGACGTAAGAGGACCCACGGTTTTCTCCTCAGAGAGAGGGACGCCTATGGTGCTGAAAGTTTGTCTAAGCGTGTCTAGCACGGAAGTCTCGGCGGACGGGAAGTTGATGAGCAAAAAATCATCGAGGAGATGGAGAACGAACGGTAATTTGTAAACGTTAAGCAGGATCCAACACAATGCTTCTGACAAGCAGTTGAAAATGTGAGGACTACTCTTACAGCCAAATGTCAGCCTAACCGCGAAGTCAAATTTTGACTCCCACTTAACCCCGAAAAGAGGCCAGTCAGAGGGATGAATGGGCATGACTTTGAAAGCGTCTGTGATATCGGCCTTCGAAAGCCATGCACCTTGGCCTGCTATCTTGATCAAGTGGATAGCATTGTCGACAGAAGCATAGTAGAGGGAAAAAGGGTAAAGGGGGATGCACTCATTAACGCTGGCTACGAGTTCAGAGTGGGGAGAAGACATGTCGAAGATGAGACGCTTTTTTCCTGAATATTTGCGGGTCGCGACTCATTGAATTTACTCTAAAAGGAGAGAAAGGGGGAGAAGAGAACGGTCCAACCACGTAGCCTTTATTAACTTCTCTGGCCAACAGGCTCGACACAGTAAGTGGTTCGGACAGAGCAGATAATAAATTCCTAGCCACATAGGAAGTTCTCAAAGGGGAGAGGACGCCAACCCGAAACCCTTGAGAAAACCCTGTGAGTAGAAAATTAACAAAAGAAGGATCGGGGTGAGAGGACAGAAAGTGAGAGAGGGCAGGCACATTAATTGGTGTGGAGGGATGCCCGCTTAGAATTGTTTTGACGTTGTTGCAGGCTTCCCTCTCGTAGGAGGCCTCATTCGCCGGGGGCAGACCGACTTTGGGTGGGGATCTTTGCAAAAGCTACAAACATGTGAAAAACGGCAATTAGGGAAAGTACAGACAGATTCATTGAAATTATTACACACAGTTGCACCATTAAAAAAGACCAGGGGGCGCCCTCTTCTATCGAGATTAGGGCTTACTGGATCAGGACCATGGACAGCAGCAGGCGTCGGATTCCTGTTGACGCTTTTAGGGCAAAAAGTGGCTGGATGGCCGTGAGAGCTACAGATGGAGCATGCGATGCCCGCCAAAATGCCGAACCAAAAGCTCAGTGTCGGTAACTGCCCAATCCAACCGGGTGTTGTGGAGTGTAATGAAGGCGGCAGATTTAGCTGCAAAAGCTAAATGATACTCGTAGAACATGGTTCCACCGTAGCGTTGGCTGAAGTCGGCCATCATCGCCATGTAAAGGTCCAGTTCTTCCCTCCGCTCATGGTAACTTTGGCACATGATGTCTCTATAAACACTGAACGCAATAACAAATTCCCCGAAGGAGAGATTGCGGAGCAGCCTAGGGTATGATGTTATGAGTAAAACAGATACGTCCCCACAGTCTATGAACTGACGATCGATGGCAGTAAGAGAGAGGCAAGATTAGGAAAAGATTAACGTCCTTACCTTGGATTATGTGAGATCTCATAATGGGAGAGAGAGCAGCTGCGGCGGGAGAAACAAACCTCCTACCTGGATCTTGAGCTGGGAGCGCTGAAGCGAGGTTGAAGGTATGTAGACCTGCTAGGGCGGAGGCTTCTGTAAGCGGTGCGCCCCCGGAGGCAGCGGGAGGGCGAAACGCCACTGGCAAGAAGGAGGAAGTGGAGGGGAGCGGCGCGTTGGGAAACGCTGAAGTGTTGAGAGAGGCTGCCGGTGTGGATGTTGATGGTCTTGAGACGGTCTCGAAGGCTTCCATTCTTGCTTCGAGGCCTTTTACTGTCGATGTAAGAGACAGGATAGCTTCCACTATGGATTGATCGGCCGCCGGCAATGTTTGGACTTGGGAGGCCGAAGGCTGGGGGCGCGTCGGAGCTTTGTAAGCCCTTTTTCCTGGCTGAGGTGGAGGAAGCTTAGCCGGGCGCTTTCTACTTGCCTTTTTCGGCTGAACTGGGGCCTCCGGGGGAGCGATATCCTCCTGGTCGGAGATGGAGGGAGTACCCAGAATACTCAGGGCCATAGAGAGCAGGTCTTCTCTCGGAGTCCCGCTTTTGACGGGGATTCCTTGTTTCTCCAGTAACTCCAGAAGCTGTTCGACGGATGGTTTGACCATGGGGAGTCCCGTGCGAGGACACGAGAGCTCCGGCGCACATTGGCGGGTGGAATAAGGTCATCCTCGTCGGAGTCAGAGACTTGAAAGTCGAGCAAATTGTAGCAAGACATGGTGAGCTGTGAAGCGGAATACGACTGACTATTCGAAAGCCGATACCTGGAGACAGCAAACAGGTACGTGAGTGAAGAAGTTTTAAAGACAGTTGTACGCCGCTGATTGGTTAAGAGTAATGAATGAATGAGTGACGTAGCATTGAGTCTTCCTGACAGAATTTAACGCTGACGCCTATTTTTCTTATGCATGCGCCCCATTTTGAGTATTTTGCCTGACATTGTACATCATCTACTTAGGAGATCATTGCTCCTACATACTTTGGCCTATAATCAAATGCCTGAACTCTTTGGAAAGCTTAGACACTGTAGTTTCTTGGACAACAATCAGAAATGTGATGTATTGACACAGAGTTACAGAGGCTAGAATACTATTTTTTCATTCTGCCGGATAACAAGTATCTCTGAACTAGGGGTGTAACGGTACACAGAAGTCACGGTTCGGTTCATACCTCGGTTCGGACATCACGGTTCGGTACGAGTTCGGTACAATGGAGGGAAAAGCAAAACAAAAATGCAGAAAGCATTTTTTTTTGTACATGTCTCAGGCTGTACCACCTAGTGTCATACAGTCTCTTCCCTGAGCTATCTGCAACAGCCTGAAGTGTGTAAGATGTAGGCTAAACAGTACAATAAGTGCCCAGACTCAATCTGTAACTTGTAAACAAAATAAGACAATCAGCTATAATACTGAAAATAGGCCTACAGCATCTCTTATTTCTGAAAGTGCAAATTACATAGAAAATGATTTTTAAAAATCCACTTAAGCAAGACCTTCAACATCTGTGTTTAGTTGTATATGGAAGGGTCTACAATTTGCCTCAATATTTTTCATTGTGTGTAAAGTAATAATCTAGCCTACTAACTGTGAAAATATCACACTATTTTGCCTTTTTTTAAAAAACGAAATTGCTCCTTTCATTTCATAAACAGACTACAACTAGAAGTCACGTGACTTTGCCCTTTGACGTTAACTCACCGTAGCATGGTTTGTTTATTAGCCTGGTTAGCGTTGTCACTTTATTTTACTGTCTATGCACTTAACACTACCAGCTCCTCATGTGAGAAGTTACAAGTTACCCCAACATAAAGGTAATTACCACCCGATTTACATAGCTTTCTGTCATTACGAAATCATTTAATTTAAGCCATAGGTTTTGGCCCTATTTGTATGTGTATCCAAAGGCTGCTGAAGCGCACGGGAAGTTTCTTTCCCCTCGTTTCAGTGATTGGTAGCCTACATCATCTGGGTGATGGCTTCGAATATGTGTAGCATTTTTTCCACTCACATACCCAATGCTGAACAACGCCGACACACAATTTCATCTTATCCACCACTCTTTCGCCTGTACTAACGTTACTGTAACTGAAGTTCTCAAACTTGCGATCTTAAAGAGACCAGCGGATCCTCTAACTCTTGTAGGTCTAACCTTAGTGCTGCTAATGACTGACGGACTCGACCGACGACCTGACAAAAAAAAACATAGGCGCCAATCAGAGCTTCAGAGCTAAGGCGAGGCTACAGATTAGCGTTAGGTGTCGCTAAAGAACTCCCGTAACTCTCGCTACTTAACAGTAATTGCGCATGACATTAATTAATCCGCACACGAGTTTTATGTATTTTTATACCGTGTATTCTCCGTGTAAATTCATGCACCGAACCGTGACGCCCGTACCGTTTCGGTTCAATACGAATACATGAACCGTTACACCCCTACTCTGAACTGACCACATTTCAGCCCTCTAGGTCACTTGAGATGACTTAGAAACACAACTAAGCCCTAGCATCAGGTCTTGTGAAGCTGTGTGCAAAAGTATATCAATATAGAATGAAAACGACTTACTTTAGACCATTATTTGCCAAGGAATGCTAATGCGTTTTGTAAATTGCCCTATGGAAACTCCCCATAGGATATAGCATATTTGGTTATCCAAAATGCATACTGACAATCAAATGCTTACTGCACATGAACCCCTTTGTGTAGAAGCATAATCCTGGTCTCAAATGAAAGGTAACACTTTAATGGTAAGAGATCACACAGGGATGGATAATGAGTGTTTAAGATTAAATGACAATGCCAGACACCTTCAGATATGAGAGCCCCCTTCAGATTTTTGACTTTGTTGTTTTCATGGGAGCCAGTCCTCACTCTAAGGGAGCTCGGCTCCCTCTGGCTCACACGTAATTGGAGCACTGGTCATGATGAGTCGGGGGTGGCCCAAATGAATGATAAAAAGAGGGGAATCTTGTCAAGCTTGCTCTCTTTTCTTCTGGGTCTTCTGCCTTTTTCTTGGACTGGCTAGGCTCTGCCTGGTCTGCTCCCTCTCTCTCCCCCTCTCCCTGTCTCCCTTTGTCTTCTCTCTATCCTTTAATATTTGGGTTTGTAATCTTATTTGGTATACTGTTTCATCTGGTGTATCTGTTATTCTTAACTTGTTAATTTGTTAAAGCGATGGTTCGGAGTAATTTCACCCTAGGGTCCTTTGCACCATGACCCCGAGCGAAACACCCTCCCAGAACCTGTTTTCTCTAGGTCGAACCCTGGTCGAGTAGCACTGTCAGAAACAAATGAGTTTCTGCAGTCGTAATGGTACCAACTTTTATCTCATAAATTACCCCACCAATAATGCCCTGAATGGTACGAAACTTTGAAATCGAGGCATTGAAAAGTTTGTAAATACACCAGGAGTTTATTTAAATAACACTTGCCTGATGGATGCTACTATCTGCTACTACCGCTGCGTCAACGTTACTTCCGTGATTTGGGAAAAGGCCATAAAAGTCCTGGCAGGAAGCGATTACATCAACGTTTTTTGGTATATCCAGTTTTTAATATTTTCTTTCCTAAGTGTTTACAACTTAGTGTTAACCAATAATTGTTGCAAACTGGCACTACAAACAAAATATTAGTGCATTCCTGGATCTACATCCTTATGCATGCTTCCTGCCAGGACTTTTACAGGCTTTTCCCAAATCACGGAAGTAACGTCGACGCAGCGGTATAGTAGCAGATAGTAGCATAATCCCAGCTAAAAAAACTAATCCCAGCGCTCGGTGAGGAGTTAGGGCACTTCAGCCGTTCCTACTGGTCGGGGTTCGAACCGGCACTTCGAGCGCTTGATAATATTTGAGCTGTTGGAGAATCTGTGGAAACCTTTTTTAACAAGCCAGAAGTGCAGTCCATTGACCTGTAGCTTTCGTGGTGCTTAACCGTGTGGAAAGCATAGGCAGCCTAGGCAGCAGTGACAGCTGTACTCTCATTTTTACTTACGAAAAACTCACTTTAGCTGATGAGCTCTCGCCCCTCGCTGCTGTTCGATGCTTTGTTGAACATATGTGTGCCTGTGGGTCGTTGGCACCTTTACTTGCGACCGACACATAAGTGCCTGCTTTGCAGGTCAGGCATAGCCTGGCTAGCGCCACCACTTCTCAATGAGACGTGGTCTGGGAACCAAACATTAATTCTCTCGTATTTGAAAAAGATGCCCAGATCCGTTTATTTGGTGCCACGGATGTCTGTGCGTCTGTGCATAGCTCATCATCGTCTTGCTTTCCCCCTTGTTCTGTGATTGGTCCCCTATCTCAGGCGGAAATTTGCTCCATGGTCTCCAGGCTGCCTTAGCAGCGTGAATCAAATCGCGCGCAAGGCAGCATGGGAACACCCAGGCTAGGTCAGGCACTCAGCTTCATGTTAATCTCGACCGAGACGAAAACATGGAAATTTATGTTTTAATTCGTCAGTGAACTTACTGTACACTTGCGTTTCTGCATGGCTGAAGATGCCGGGTAGCCATGCGCTTTGCCAGTGGTAAACAAGGAGTTTGCGCTATTGAGGTGACTGACCAATTAAATGTTTACAGAGAATACTATCGACCAATGAAATGACGGTAGCTCTAAGGTGAGGCTCTACACTTCCACTCAATGCAAAGCAAACTGTAGGGGGAGGGCGTGACTCATATGTGAATGAAAGAGAGAGCAATTCCAATTCGCTATAAACACGTTTGAGGCTAACAAAATCCCGGACGATTTTAAAATTCCGCCCGGATGCCTTTTTAGGTTTAAAAAAGAGGATGTCTGGTCATCCTACTTTCTAACACAAGGGAAGCATATTTTTAGTCAAAATTGAGATACTTCCCTCCCAGGCAAGGGTCCTATAGTCATCCTGGCAATACTGCAGTTATTTGTAGCTTAAATAGCCTACTAAAGCCTATAATAATCTACACAGAATCAGATTAGCCTACATTATATGTCCATCTCTGAATAGTTTATCAGAAGGCTATGTTTAGTTTTACAGTAGGACAGCTTCACAAACAGTATAGGCTACTTTTACAGGACTCTCTCTACAGTATACGTATAAATCATTATTAATTGTCCGCATGTGTGCATGCAGCCTACGCATGGTGTGAGTGTGTGTGTGAGGGAGAGAGCACAAGCTGGTAAACTGTTGCTAAATTTAGGCTACAATGATGCTAAGCATGGGAAAACAGATGCTAATTATGTGGGCAACATTCTCTAACAGCGATCAACTTGTCAGTTTTTTTGTCAAACAAGTTGTGAATTTGTTGTAACATTAAAACAGGGGACGACTTACTCTGTGCTCAAAGTGACATGCTCCAGCGGTTTCCACTGTGTATGTGTACAACGAAACACTCAGAAGAATCATGTGAACGATTTTCATTGGTTGGTTCAATCTTACCCAGCTACAGAGGTGCTATTTCCTGTTTGGCTATAATGGCCCCTTTCTTTTTTCCTTGGTTTTTTTATTGACTGGTAAGTGACAGGGTCGAGTCATGACTAAAGCAGGCACGGAGATGCGCTCATGAATGCCGTTTCCAGCGAGAGCAGCGATAGAATTTCACTGGAGACTTTTACTAAGGCACGTGCCCCAGTGAATAGGCCTAAAGCCTAAGGACTTTGTCCTAATTAGCCAGTTAGGACCTACTTTTGTGGAGATGCTTTGTGAATACACACACTGAAATAAACACTCAGATTATCATTACCAATTAATTTTGTTAACTTTATCATTTCCCTAAAGTTGTGAGATCCCAATTAGAAGAAAATCATCCAAGTACACTACACCAAAAAAGCAGATGTGGCTAAGGATGACGTTTGTTACCATGGCTATGGTAATCCCTATCCTAGCTGTTCTAGCCAGTTCTGATACAGGTAAGAACAACCTACAGTTGTGGTCACACTCACACACACACACACTCTTATTAGCTGTCCATCTGTTGCATCAGAAAGAGGTTTGTTTAACAGTGTTGGGAGTAATGCGTTACAAAAGTAATGTAATTACTGTAATATATTGCTGTTTGCGGTAACGCGGTAATGTAAGGCATTACAAAAAAAAAAATTGGGTAATATTTACTCGGTACAAACTTCAGTAACGCGCGTTACAATGCAGTTTAACCCAAAATTAATCGCTTGTTTTGTTTTGATACATATTCGCAAACACCACGCGAGAACAACAGAGGAGAAAAAATCCGCGCAAAATAGTAGAACGTTATCTCCTGATACTGGTTGAATATGACTGTGGCTGCAGCAGACTCGCAGGCGGACTCTATTTGCTGGATGGACATAAGCCTACGCTCATTATTTTCAGCTTGTCAGAGACAAGGCTATGAAGAACATAATAGTTAGTGCACTTTGTGTGCGAAACCGAAAGATCTCTCAGCTCGCGAAATAGCACAAGTAAATTAATGAAACATCTAAAGTAGTGCCACGCTAATCTTTTTGATTCTTGATAAAACACAAACTATGCTGTTGTGCATGTCAGCTTTGTGCTGTGAACTTGAATTGAAGAGAATAAAGCGATAGAAATGCAGAAAAAGATTGTGTAGCCTGGCAGTGCCACCGCTTCCACCACGCGCATCACGCACTTTGCGTTGGGCACCAAAGGACAGAGGGGGCACCCAAATGTAACCAATGAATAGTAGATTTACTGCAAACTGCGTTTCACTCTTCATCAATAACGTTTACAATGTCAAAATGCCCTAACACGATGTTACATGCAAGTTTGATACCTTTTGGGTTCTCTCAATCACCACGTAGTACTAGAATTGGTGGGTCTTCAATCATTCGTTTTCCAAGCATTTAGGCTACATGAAGCACATGATATGCTGAGTCGACTGAAACGCATTCCATTCAGATAGCTAGGTGGATACCAGGCTCATAATTCACTTGTATTCACGAAATGTGAAGCAACATGTCATTGCATACTTCCATTTCCAAAGCAATGAAGGTTGCTTAAAACAACTTAACATTGTGCATATTATTGTTAATATTGTGCTATCAATGTAACTCAAACAAATAAGGCTTGTAAACAAGAGCTAGCAAAAGGGCATTATGACAACGTAAAGATCAATGCTCTTAAAGTGACAGTGCACCATTTATAAGTAAAACAGCATTTCTTCAGAAATTAATGTTTAAAAATACACAGTAATGGTCTGTAAATAATAGGCCTTTTATTTTACTTTAGGTGTTTAAGTTATCATTTAAATGTCACTCACTCAAAGCCACTCACTTAGGGCACCGAAATGGCCAGCAGGCCACCATCTTGACATGTCTTTATTAAAGGAACCGTATGTAAAAATTGTATTTCAATTAATCATAAAATTGCCCTGATATGTCACTAGACATTACGAAATCATGTTCATTTCAAATACTTATATCACTGACAACAGTAGTCTGGCCAGGATATTGTCATTTAAAAAGTGAAGTTGCAGCCCTCAACTGATGTTGATGTTGTCATGTTGTGTTTTGGCCTAATGCGCCACCCTCCACCTATCTACTAATCACAAAGTCAGTAGTGTTTCGTCATCCGGTTGCCAACTCTGCCAGTCAGAGGGGAGGGGAAGTGGATACACCGCTCTACAGTAATTTGAAAGTGATTGTAGTACCCGTTTTGGCCACAATCTTACATACGGTTCCTTTAAGCTTTGATTTACAATATAGTAAGCTCTCTATTGATTTTAATGAGTAGGCCTAGGCCTTAAAGTTACAATATTTCTATCACAATTTACCAGACTTTGACCTTTTGTCGGTTTTAAAAAAAATTCTGACTATGATTGTTCCTTGTATTGCATTATGAGCACTGCGCCTATTGCATTCTACTGTTGCCTTAAGCCTAGCTCAGTCATTATGCTATACCACATCTCCCTCCATTGGAAGAGCAAGCTGCATTGAGCATAATAAACTGCATTTAGAATGGCAAATCCATATTTCTAGATATTTTGGTGAAAGTAACTTAAAAGTAATGCAATAGTAGTGTAATGCCTTACAATTCAGAGACAGTAATATTATAATGTAACAAATTACTTTGAAATGACAGTAATAAGTAATGCATAGTACATTACGATTTTGAAGTAACTTGCCCAACACTGTTGTTTAATGTCGGCTGCCCTCTGGTGTTGTTGGACACGTCTTTCAGCCCTCCTGTAAAGAAAGGTGTTGTGTAATTGTTTTGGTCATCCTGGCACAGATGACACAGAAGTTCACCTTGGGTCTGGTTTATTTTACAGCACTTCAGGAGGCCTTTGGCATAGTCCTTATACTGCCATTACCCATTTTGCATTGCTGAATTGGCCATAAAGAGATAAGTATGGAACAAGGCTGGACAATTGGCCCCGGAATATTTTGGCCAAAATGGTCCAATACAATCGGTCAGGCCCAATCATACAGTCATGGCAGTAAATATGCTTATTATACAGCTCTTCACAATTCTAGTAGAACGCTCCATTGACTTGAATGGGATTCCCCAAAGTTCTAGCGGTAAAATAAATTCATGTAATTACCGCTGCAAACATATAATTACCGCTGTCAATGGCAACGGGTTTTGTGCTTCTGATACATCTTTCATATCACTACGCAAGGACTGGAACTTCATTCAAACGTGAAAGCAGGCGGTTGATCAGCTGTGTTCTAAAGAATGTTTGATTCAAGTTCAGCAGCGTATGTTGTTGCAAACTATTTGTTTCTCAGCAAATGCCACGATGAACGGTAACAAATAGGCTAGGCTATGTAGGCTAAAGTCATATCGTGGGGAGTTTATTATTTCGTTTTGGCAAGTAGCCGTATAATAAGCGGGATAATGTATAGAACGCCGGTCATTATGGGAAAATAAGTCCCTTCAGGGCGAAACAAGACCCGGTCCGGTTCGCCCTGTCGGGACTTATTTTCCCAACAATGACCGGCGTTCTATAGCCTAGAAATCTAGACGCGCCCCTAGCTGCCAGGGCTAGTCTAGCAACTCTCCGTTGACTTGTGAGCTCTAGAAAATCGAAACTAAATCTGGCATTGAAATCGTGTATAGAGTCGTTTGTTGGGCTTAACATAATGATTGATGGCAGAGTTGCAACGGTTTGGCTTGAATTCCCTGCTACTTGAAAACAAATATCCTATTGCGTCCTATTGCGTGCAGAGGGAATTTTAAAGACAACTGATTATCCCGACCCTCGGACTGAGCACTGCGAACGGTGAGTGCCCAGACCCTACATTATAATGTGGGTCTGGCTCGCCAGGCTAGGCGTTCTATACATTATCCCTTACTTATTACACGGCTCTTCAGAGTGCTGCAGAAAGTTCCATTCACATGAATTGGCCTTCCCAACGTTCGGGCCTATGTTAAATCTATATAAATCACCGGCAAAGTATATAATCACCGCTGTCAATGGCAACGGGTTGATTAACGTCTTTCATATCCCTCCGCAAGAATACCGTTCGCTTATTGCAATGGAATTTCATTGAAAGGGAAAGTAAGCTAGTAAGACGTTGCCACGCAACACCTGAAACTGTCAAGTTCTATCTGTGTGGCGAACTATTTATTCTGTCAGCGGAAGACACGAAACGGTAGCAAATCATTTTTAAAGATTCATTGTGTTAGGTTTCTTTTCTCGTTTTGGCAAGTAGCCGTGTAATAAGCGGGATATGCGCGTCTTGCACGCAATTATGCAATGCATAAAATACACAACAACAGGACAACAACAGTATATAGGGGTGAGAACCAGAGGGGCATAAGTGAAATTTTTGGTGAAATTGTGATATATACTGTACATCAAATGAAATCTCTTGATCAGCTCTTTCTAAAAGGAGAAAATAATTTTGGAAGCAATTGTAGAGTTATTAGTGAAAAAACAAAGGACTTAACACTGAACACACTGAACCAGTTGGTGATGTTCTGGTCCTACTGCAAAACTGGTGAAATGTTACTTACAGAAACAATAAATCTGGTTCTAAGCCCTTTAGTGTCACTGTCATTTTGTTATGTATTGTAATTAAGGTAAACAGATTGTTTACCTTAACATAACATTTCCAAAATCATTCTGATGGCACATAACCTCATAACATGACAAACGCCACTTCTGCCATTGTCTGAGCGGCCTTCTAAAGGCAATTACCAACGTAGCAACTTTCTGTGTCCGGGTAGGACTTAAGAGTCCAAAGGATCGGTATAGGCCAGAGACTGTGTCTCTGTGTGTGGGCCTAAAGCTGTCTGATGTTGAATAGGCTTTCTTCGAAGTGGCACTCCAAGTGAACACCATCTCTGTGTCTCAGGACACGTGGAAGAGGTGGGCATGGCTAAGAGAAGGAGGCTGAACAGGACTGGTGCCTTGGCATACATACACACACACACACACACACACTGTACTGAGTATGTTATTATGACCGCCGCGCAGCGAAGCGGCGGTCATATAGGTTTAGTCAGATTTTTTTTTTTTTCTTTTTCGCATGTCCAAATTTCCGTCAATGATTCCCGGGACACTGAAAGACCGGGGTAGACGAAACTTGGTGGGCATGTAACCCCACATGGATAGCATGGAACCTTCGTTTTGATCTGTAGCCCCCCCGCTGGACTGCACCCCCCGAAAGGAGGGTAGGGCAGACACAGTTTTCTGTGAATATCTCGAGAACCGTAAGGTTTAGGAGGACCATTTTTTTTTTGTATGTTGATCTCAAGGGGCCATGTCAACCCATTCCATAACCACTCATTTCATGTATAGCGCCACCTAGTTAAACACAAAAAAGTAAAAATGAGGTGTTGTAATCGCAGGTATCTGTGACCTAACTTAGTCAGAACTGCACGAAATTGGAAGTGTAGGATCATTATGACACCCTCTGAATGCACGCCAAGTTTTGTGGAATTCCGTTCATGGGGGGCCACACAATAAATTAATTTATGTTACTATACACCAACTGGCCTGTAGGTGGCCGGAGACAGTTTTCTGTGAATATCTCGAGAACCGTAGGGCCTAGGAAGTCCACCTTTTTTTTGTATGTTGATCTCAAGGGGCCATGTCAACCCATCCCATTACCACTTATTTCATGTATAACGCCACCTAGTTAAAAAATTAAAAAGCAAAAAATTAGGTGTTTTCATCACAACATCTCTGGCTGACATGGTCAAAACTGCACGAAATTGAAAGTGTAGGATCATTATGACACCCTCCGAATGCATGCCAAGTTTTGTGTACTTTCGTTCATGGGGGGCCTTACAATAAAACAATTTATGTGTACATTTAGTGACGTACACCAACAAGGATTCCCGGGACACTGAAAGACCGGGGTACACAAAACTTGGTGGGCATGTACCCCCACATGGATAGCATGGAACCGTCATTTTTCGTTTTGATCTGTAGCCCCCCCGCTGGACTGGACCCCCCGAAAGGAGGGTAGGCCAGACACAGTTCTCTGTGAATATCTTGAGAACTGTAGGGCCTAGGATGACCATTTTTTTCCGTATATTTGCCTCCAGGGGTCATGTTAACCCATTTCATGTGCACAAACAGATACACACACACACACACAGTAATCATACGTATGACACATACTCACACAGTAGACATATGTACGCTTCCATGCACAGACACATACGCAGGCACACACACAAGCACGCACACACACACACACACCCACACTCATAACATAAACATAACACAAACAATCAAGAATTTCTCAGAATTATGAACAGGCAAGATGGAGGTGGGGTTGTATAAAATGAATTTTACATGTGAAATCTAGAGCCTGACCGATTTATCGGCGAGCCGATATTATCGGCTGATATTAGGCATTTTCCAAACTATCGGTATCGGCATTTATAATGGCCGATAAATGACTATTTTAAAAATAAAATAAAAACGGACAAAACACCCTTCAACCATGTCATGAGTGTTGGCGTTGTATAGTTTGTCCACCAGAGGGCACTCTACACCGTCCCTGCTGGCAACACTCGTTTATAACGCGCCACACATCCTGCAACCTGCTGATCCAGCCAGAGTCGGGCAGAGAGAACCAGTTATCCGCGATTGAGATCATCAGTTAAGTGTGTTCATGGTGATTTGGTATAACAATTGAAAAGAACATCTCTATCAGTTCTCTTAACTCAAGTAAGCATGACAAAATTCGTGAAAACAATGTCCAGTTTTGCTGCTGTTAAATAAGCCGAGTGAAGCGGAATTAGCTAGTAATTAAGTTACGTTGTTACAGTGTAGTTGACTGTCTGTCCTTTTAACTTTTGACAATGTGACTGAATATGACTGTATTTCTTTAATAGCGTGACAGTTATAGCAGTGAGACGTATCATCTCTCCCCGGCCTGTTATTTTGAAAGCGTATGTTTTACAATTTGCAGTATGACGTTATCCATTGCTAAATTATGGCTCATCATAGACTAGCTAACCACAAAGCTAGCTAATGCCATGAATATCAGTGGAAGACCGCTAACGTTAACATTAATGAGCTTGGAAACCACAACGAACTTATTCTGCCTAATAAAGTAATGATTACTGTATTTAAAACTAGTATATCTGTAGTTACAGTCCCTGCATTGTAAAATGTAAGTTAGACGTGCGAGGAGTGAACATTTGGACATAGAGAAAAAGTATCAAACGTAGCTTGTGCATAAAAGTTAGCTTTTCTTTTAAACGTGTGTGAAATCCAATGACGCCAAGTGTGCGTTTCAGACTGTCGTTCAGCCGCAGCATTAACAAGTTACATAATGGATTTAGATCACTAAATAGTAGGTTTTAGAAGGCAGGCAGCAACTGATGATTGAAAATGGTTTGATGTAGCTTGATGGAAATAATTTTAAAAGTGCAGGTAAAGGGATAAGCAAGCTGACATTGTAATTATAAGGTAGCTTATAAGGCAATAGGGACTAATTATTACACACGCAAACATTTAGGAGTTACCTTTATCTTGTTTAATGATAATACAAATGATGATGATAGTAATAATGTCATCATTATTTTTTGTAATTAAGTCTTAGTTCAAAGTTATATTTATGAAGCTTACCAAGTCTTTTAATACTGGTAACTTTGATTTGGTTGTTGTTGTTATTGTGTTTTTGTTCAAAAGACTAAGTTTAATATCTTAAGTTTCTATTTTTATACATTTTATTTATCAGAACTTTAATATATTTCGATGTTCCACTGTGACAATATTATTTAAAAATAAACAAGTTTGTTTTTAAATTGCATTATCATATTATTTTAGTCAATACTCATAAATAACTACAAATAACTAATGTTAGGGAAATCTGTTAATGTTTTGTTTCGCGTTTCTGAAAAAAAATATATATATCGGCCGATATATCGGAATATCGGGTTTTTAAATCAACAAATATTTGTATCGGTATCAGCCTTCAAAATCCTTTATTGGTCGGGCTCTAGTGAAATCTATGAACTAATCATGTTTTGGTACTTGTTGTCTAGCAGATACCAGTGAGAATTGAGTGTGGATAATGCAATTTAGTGAGACAGTTAGAATCATATAGGCCTTTCAGCGTGATTTCTTTTTGTGGAAAAAATGTGCTGGACTGGGCGGCGGTCATATTTTGTACCGCTCTGCGGTACATCTAGTTGTGTGGATATCAATGTCATTTTTCCATGTAGTTTTCCATCATTTCACCATAGATTTTTCATGTCTCTCCACTTAGGTTTGGATAACAAAACATTACCTCTGGATGACTTCAGGACGCTTATACTATTGATCGAAGATAAAGATTTGATTGACGGCAGAAATATCTGTAGAAGTCACTACACTGATCTTGTCTCTCTATATGACAAGACAGACGAAGAGCAATTATTAAAATTGTTACAATTGGCAAAAAAAAGTTACCTTGGTACTTTAATTGGTCTAATAGGTTCTTCCAATTCATACAAATGGTCAAATGGTGATATTGTTATTTACCAAAAAAATGCTTTAAATAATCACACCAAGTGTGTTGCCATGACTGCAAGTGGGGACTGGGAGGCTTTGAACTGCACCAAAAAGAGACCATTCATCTGTTACAGCGACGGTAAATATCTTTAAAAGTGACATTACACCCACCATTCTGAACTTTTCACCATGTGAAGATGGCATTTGGTCTCTCTTTCTAGCACCTAGTAATTCCTCTAGGTACACACTGATTGAAGAGAAAAAGACTTGGCAAGAGGCTCAGGATTATTGCAGAGAGAATTACATTGACTTGGTAAGCATCAAAGATGAAGAGCAGAACAACGCTGTATTTATTGAAAAACAGACAAACCCAAATAATTCCTGGATTGGTTTGATACGTGACGGCTGGGAGTGGTCTGATGGAGGACTGTCAGGATATAGGAACTGGAGAGGTGCAGCTTTTGAACCAGGTAAAACTGCAGTGAAAATCACCCTTGATGAAGTATGGACGCCAGCAACTAACACGACCATCACTCCTCTCATCTGCTACAAAGGTACATATTTTAACATGTCTGTGTGAATGTGTGTGTGTGAGTGTGCATGTCAGTGCGTGTGGCTGTAAAATTTGTGTGCAGTGCCAGTGTGTGCACATGTGTGTATGTGCCAGTGTATGTATGTTTGTGTCTGTACAAACTTGAATGCACTGCCACTGTAGCTGTGTGTGTGTGTGTGTAGCAATAATGAAGTATGTGGCTACAGACGGTGTTGATTGAACCAAGAGCTTCTCCAAGCTCTGATGATGCTGAATCTAATATTCTCACACAGAGTAATCTTTAAATTCTTACAGTTGCCACACATATGATTTAATATTATCCGATTTAATGAGGTCAGACCACTGTTTTTTACCATTTGCTACAGTTTATCCACTGTTTACATCCGCTGCCTTGTCCTCGTTGTGGTTGGGAAATACTAAGTATATACTTCTTCTGAGTGTTCTGTCAGCTTGTTTTCAACACCTGATGCTGATAAAATGTGTCAATTAGATGGTCATCATTAGTCAAGTGCAGAAACAGACTGGACAGGGCCGGTTCTAAGCAGGGGCCAGGGAGCCCAAGCATTGAGTCATTTTTTTTAGTCGTGCATTTTTAGTGTGCAGCCTCAAACCCAGCTTGGATGTAGATGAGTTGGTGTTGAGTGTAATGGTAGCTAGCTGGTGCCTAAATCTCAATGTTTTAGGGATCGACCGATATGGTTTTTTCAGGGCCGATACCGATATCAATTATTACCAAAACAGGAGGCCGATAACCGATATGTAAAACCGATATGTCAGTTGTCAATAAGTAAAGGCTATATGCTGCAAAAATTTAATTCAAAATCATTTAATTATGCAAACTTTTCTTTCTTCTTTTGATACACAATTGTCTATCAACTTGCATCACTTCGCAAGTGTAAATCCTGTGTATCATGTTAATCCAAGAGCTGAGTGATAGCAATTATTTTCATAGAGTAGGCCTGCACAATGGGCTATGTGCTTGTTAAGGGACCTGTCACAAAGATGATGCTTTGCCTTTGTGTGTGTGAGTGCACGAGAGGGAGAGGGAGAGGAAGAGGTGCATGCGTGATGGCAAGTGTTACGGTTGAATAGTTTAACAAGAGTTTTAAAATAGTTCTTAAGCTATTTGTGTCCATGTGTAGGCTATAAGCTACACTTTTGAGAGCCTAAAAGGCACGTTAATAGCCAGCTCAGGACGCGATTTTGTTCAGGTCGGATTAAATTACGGTTGGCCCTGGGTGCATGTAGTCTTTTCTTTTTTTTTTTTTTTTAAAGTATATTTTTTGGGCTTTTTGCCTTTATTATGATAGGACAGTGAAGACAGACAGGAAGTGAATGGGAGAGAGAGATGGGGTGGGATCGGGACATGACCGCAGGTCGGACTCGAACCTGGGTCCCCGTGGGCACTTGGATCCGTACATGGTATGGGCGCTGTAGCCTGCTGCGCCACAGCGCCCCCCAACATGTAGTCTTTTCTTACAGTCCGTTTCAAAAAGGAGGAATTAGACTTTTTGACGTTCGCTATCGCATAATTTAGGGCTTGTCTGTACTATGTCCGCCGAGGTGTCCCGTTATTCACAATTAACGAACGAGGCGGAGGCAGAGAACTCCCGACGCGCAGCACCCGAGGTTGTGGGATAACTAAACACCATCAGTAACGTGCATCAATCGGGAATTGGCTAAATGAAGGAAGTGGGTGCTTTACTTATTGATCCGGATCAGAGACAATAGCTTACAAAGTGGTGTTTTTGTAACTTCAGTGTAGATGATTGTGATTCACTGCAACTTCAGCAATGTAGGCTACCCTTACCTTCGAAAAATAGCTCGGTAGGCTACAGCTGAAGCCCAGTCTGCCTCAGTGAGAATCCTAAACTTTGTCTGTGTTCAGTCTTCGATCCTGATTGGTTGCATTCGTGCTAACTAACAAATCAGACGGTGTAGTGGGCGGGACAATGCTCTTGACCACATAGTAGCAAATTCAGGGAGTGAGAGACGCTTTACAGACAAAGTAGCGCATTTCATTCTTTATCTATTTCAATATCGGCTTATCGGTGGAAAAAATGACCGATACCAATTATTATAAAAATGTTAAATATCGGCCCTAATAATCGGCCAGGCCGATAATTGGTCGACCCCTACAATGTTTCCCCTTACGCACTCACACACTTTGATGTGCGTTCTGGCAACCAATTCTGTTATTAGCGTTTTAAACCCTTACGCACTCACAAACTTGATCACTTATGACAGGTGTCCGTTAAGTGTATGAGGGTTCAGGGCTTATATACCTTATGTGGTAGTGTGTCCCTGCACAACCAATAGTTTACTTAACGCGCCCGCTACGCTGTAAAAGGGGGCGAGGCTTCATTTGGGCTGACCTGATGGCATCTGATTATTTAAAGGGGGTGGGAAGAGGCCGCTTGGTCCTAATATACCTGTTCCGGAGGCAAGGTGCGCCAGGTTGGGAAAGCACAACGTTTCTCCTCTTACTGTGAGCTGGCGTTTGACGTAGGCCAGGTTTTAGTTTGATGGAGCGTTGTTTTGTTACTGTCGCTGAGCTTGTTAATTCTCACATTGTCTAATAAAGGTGTATCAGGCAGCGGGGCCAACATAACAGGGAAGATGGCTGGTTCCTTAGAAGAGCGGTATGTTTGCTTTGTTTTCATGACTGTTGCAATCACGTAACCAGCGTGTGTGGGGTATTCACCAGTGGAGGGGTTGGCGCGTGTGTATGGTAATAACCTTGTCCGTTTTTTTGCGGGTTTTTATGTTGTATATAGCGTAAATAAATAAATGTTCTTCATTAAAATACAGGGTGCATAAGTATTCATACCCTTATGTTAAACCTATGTTGAATTCCCATAGAGACAGGCAGATTTTTAAGGCCAGTTATTTCATGGATCCAGGATACTATACATACACACATCATCACTTATGCACCCTGTTAGCCTAGAAATCTAGACGCTGCCAGGGCTAGTCTAGCAACTCTCCATTGGCTTGTGAGCTCCAGATATCGAAACTTCTCCGGGCCAATGAAATCGTGTATAGAGTCGTTAGGTGGGCTTAACATAATGATTGATGGCAGAGTTGCAACGGTTTGGCTTGAATTCCCTGCTACTTGAAAACAAATAAGATGGATGTTGCTGTTGGCGAACAGTGTGACACGAGTTAAGCTTTTATTAAGTTGGCAAACGTTTGAACTAGCCAACTAGCTCCGCTGGTGGGAAACGCATGGGACTCATAGCGCTGCCGCTGTCCTATTGCGTGCAGAGGGAATTTGAAAGACAACTGATTATCCCGCCCCTCGGACTGAGCACTGCGAACAGTGAGTGTCCAGACCCTACATGTTAATGTGGGTCTGGCTCGCCAGGCTAGCACCCTGTATTTTAATGAAGAACATTTATTTATTTACGATACATTATTCATTCACAAAGAAAATGATGATTTTTTTATTCCTCTTTTTGGTCAGCTTTAACATGGGGCTTAAGACTTTTTATAGGCACTGTAGCTTGGACACAAGCATGATAAAGTGTCCTGAATAGATAACAGTCTTTGGCGTAGGCCCTGTCTCTGATCCGTCCAGCGATGAGCGTGTCTCGATTCCTGCCGATGGAAGAAGGCAGGAGCAGGGAGCCTACCCCCCTACGTAAAGACGGGGACCAACCGGTGGCGGTGGCTGAAGGGAGATGATGCAGTTGGCTGGAGGGGTGGTGGAGGGAACGTCAAGTCGGCGTACTGAGTAGCAGAAAGAAGTGTTAGGTGGAACAAAGGCTAAGATTGGCTCCATGAATGCATGGGTGGAGTAAGAAAGGCTACACTACGAGTCTTCCCAGCAGAACTTCCGCTTAAGCCAGCGGTTCCCAAACTATTTTCCCCGTGGACCACCTACATCCTGACTCCGCTCGCGTACCCCCACCATCCGACACATAAAAAAGTAACACATTCCATTCACGTATTCCAGGCATCATGTTTAATTAGCCGCCCTACATGATAACAAATAACAAAATGTGTATGTCTCTCAATCCACGTGAGGCCTAGGGCTATAGGCCTATCCCTCATCATACTTTCGTCTTTTCTGTCTCATCCTTTCTTTTATCCCCCTGCGCTCCACCTCCACCTTCATCAGTTTGCCCCCATCCCATTCCATCGTTACAGTACCTGTCTCCTGCTCTGTTTCTCTCCATTCTCCTCTTCGATCGCTTTAATTAGGCCTTTTGGACAGTGTCCCTGTTTTTAGCCAGTTTTCCATGTTTGCGTAGCCTTCTACCTAGCCTATACTTCCACGAAACTAGCGCACTAGATATTCTGGCTGCCCGCAGGAAATCACGTGCATTGTAGCTAGGTAGCTTATTTTTTAATGAAAACATAGCCTATTATAGAGTTTACAAATGATTTCCTTTAATTTCACGTTTCCATATCATTAGAATCTGATTCGAAATTATGTATTATTTATTAATTAATTAGATGATTAATTAAGTAATCATTTTTAACACCTTTCCGACATTGCGCTTTTCATCTCGCGTACCCCCTAGTGGCAGCTTTTGTACCACCAGTGGTACGCGTACCACAGTTTGGGAATCCCTGGCTTAAACTATCATTTCTCGTCACACAGATATCACTCCAAGCTGAACCTATGAAAGGCATTTATTGAAATGACTCCCTCAAACAGAGGTTTTGTGGATTTTATTAATTTTATGGAATCAAACAGCTTCAGTGGCAAATCGTAATGCCCTAAAATCTAAACATTTTTAAACTACTCTCCTATGCTTTTATTAACCCTTTTCTTTTGTGTATGTAAAGCACATTGAATTACCCCTGTGTATTACCCCTGCTAAATAAACTTGCCTTGCCTTGTCTCATTAGAGTGAAACAAAGATGGCTCATTTGGCAAGAATGGCTATTCAGATATTACAAAATAAAGCCTGCCTTTGATATGTCAGAGCTTATTTGTTGTTCTTTCAGACCACATCCATATCAGTGACGATAGCATGACCTGGGAGGAGTCTCTGGAATACTGTCGGGGATTCAACGGCTCTTTCTGCATTCGGTCAGAAAAAGAGCAACTGGCTGCTAAGAGGCTGATGAGAAGGCTCAAAATCACAGAACCGGTGTGGGTGGGTCTGCAGCAGAGCAGCTTCCTCGGGTTCTGGGTCTGGACCATTGGAGAGACACTGGCCTGGAACAACTGGAAGGGTGGGCAGGTGCCCCGGCTGCCCCTCTCCCATCACTGTGGTGCCCTGATGTCCGAGAAGGATGATTTCAAGTGGGCTGACATCAACTGCATGACCAAGCAGCGGGCTCTTTGTTTCGATTGGGTTGTCAATGAACCTGATGTTAATTGACATACTACTTCAATAATTCTCTGAATCAATGAATTCTGTGAATCAACTGTCTCAGCTTCTAATGCATACAATCTGGTGCTCCCTTAAACTACACATCCTGTTTAAGTGCATTATATCTCCAGAACGGTCTTTTGGTACGAGGGTTTGTACGAACTCAAAAATTAAGTGATTTAATGTTTTTTTTCCAGGAATTTCCCCACCAACTTTAGCTTTAGCTTTCCATCCACTATTGTAATTCCTCTGGCATTACATTCTGGTTTTATATTAACATTAACTTTAAGGCCGATATGTCTATTCACTTGTCAGTGTTGTGTAAGTACATAAGCACAGAATCTATACATAATGGAAAGCACATTTGAATGTCTTATCCAGCTATACTTTCTATGTATTTGTGATTGATCTTAACAATAAAATATACTACAATAACAAACTCATTCATAGTTGATTTCTTTAACTTAACTGGTAAATACTAAATACTGGACATCACCAGGCTATTTGTCAAATTCCACTTACTATTGAAAACAGGTGTCTATCTACTCTTTATGTAAGCCAGTGTAGATTATTGAATATAGTAAACAATTATGTTAATTGTCTTTGACAAAGGTGGGTTGTCTCTTTAGCAGCCTATAAGATCTCACACCTGCAGTATCAGTGTGTTATACTGTAAACATACTTCATGCGATGAGCTCCAGACATGGCGACACACATCAGTGCTTGTCTGGGTCCTGTCTTGGCCTGACTAGCAGTGGCTACATCACGAGCGCCTAGTCAGCAAGGCTAGTATTGACCATCTCATGAAAAAGCTGAGACTGGGAAAAACATGTACTTTGATCACATGGACTGAATGAGAGGGGCAGGGTTGGGTGGAGAGGGGGGAGCAAAGGAGAAGGGCATCACTCCAGCACCATGTCTAGCATGTCAACCATGTCTCAGATCCATCAAACAGGTTTCATATTCCTCCCGTCTGTATATATATATTGCACCAGAAAGTTTTTAGACCCTTTCAAGTTTCCCACGTTATGTTTCAGACTCATCTTATTTTTTTTCTCCTCAATCTACACACAATACTCCACAAAAAAGCAGGTGTTTGGAGTGTTTTGTAAATTTATATAAAAAAATAAAAGACTGAAATATTCAGACCCTTTGTTATGACACTTGCAATTGAGCTCTGGTGCATCCTACTTATCAGTGGTCCTTCAGCTTCTGCAACTTGATTGGAATCCACCTGTGCCTAAATGAATTCATTGGACATTATTAGGAGAGGTAGCCTACATATTTGTTTATGTAAGGTCTTACAGTTGATTGTGTATGTCAGAGTGAAAACCAAGCCAGGGGGTCGAAATAATTGTCCGTAGACCTGCGAGACAGGATTGTGTCAAGACACAGATCTGGGAACAAGAACATTTCGGCAAGTCTCCTTTAAACTGTTATGTATAGTGCAACTGTTGAATCATTAATTTGATGTCAAAGAGGTGACTTCCTAGCCTGACGAGCCAGACCCACATTAAAATTAAAGTTTCAAGACGTTGTGAAAGCCAACGGAATTGAGCAAGAGAAACAAAGGGCTGTTTTCTTATCAGTGGTAGGTGCAAAGACTTTCTCATTATTGACAGACTTGCTAGCACCGAAAAAGCTGTCTGACTGCACATTAGAGGACTTGTTTAAAGCACTGAGAGAATTCTATGTGCCAAAGAAAAATGTGTTAAGTGAACGTTACTCATTCCGTGTTCGAAAGCAGCAAAATGGAGAGACTGTAGCTGAATATGTGGCTGCGCTAAAAGGACTTGCAGCAACCTGTGAGTTCGGTGACAAGTTGGATGAGCAGCTCAGGGACCAGCTAGTTTATGGAATTAGCAGTAAAGAGCTACGAACTAAGCTGTTGAGTGCTAACCTGACCCTAGCCAGATGAATTTCGTTCCGCTTAGCTCCGCCTAGCTTCACTCACATCCATCTGGGACCTCTTCCATTGAGAGTGATTTCTGCAACCGACTTTATGGTTCAGCCAATCAGGACGCAGGGCGGGAGTTTCATAGATGTGACATAGCCATGGAGGTATTATATATAACTGGACTGGAGAGTGACTAAGTCCCGCCCCCATTCATTTCAATGGCCCATGCTAGGCTAGGTACTTCAGCCAAAAAAGTTTGAAATTGACTGCAGCCATCTTTATGAAAATGGCGTTTCATGGGTGTTCGTTTCCGGCACCAGGTAGAATTAGCCTATTAGATTCCACGTTACAGACAGAGACAACGTAAGGTACAACAGGTATGTCGTTGATGAAGATTGGACATTCCCTCAGAGGAAAAGAAGTTGTTCGTGAACGCACTTCACTTCACCTCGTTATAAGCGCAAATGTATTTCATTGGTTGGGATAACATTTTGGGAATGGTGGTAGAAGTTTGCCCTGTCTCTGAAGTCCTAGGTTATTTAATGTGATGTTCATATGTGATAATAAACAATGCGAATCAATATTGACTCACTTTAGGCTACACAAATAATGATCCCTAAATGTTACAGTATATTTGGACAGGCTGTATATTGCGCAATAAGCTATTCAACGAAAATTACTATAATTATGTAGACATGGGACGAAGAAACTTGTGGATAGCTGGGATTTTTGCTGCACCCAGTGTGAATTTGCAGCTTATTAAACCTAGGCTACATTTGCAGGCAGACGAAATGAAGGCAACGCAAGTTAAACTTACCGATAGAAGCGCACATCCCTCGGGTACTGTGGTTCGAGTAGGCATAGAGTCTGCAATTGTTGGATATTTGGCTTTTGCCTCGACTGGCAGCCTGAACATTTAAATCAAATGCATAGCCTAATCATGTCAATGTTGCAAGAAAGCAAACTAAATAAGTCATTGACATTTGTTTAGTTTTAAATCACTTGGGGAGACATGGTTACATGATCCAGACGTTGCGTTGTCATGGACTACAGAACTACATCCTTTGCGTTTTAAATTAGTTTTCATACACAACGCAATGAGTAGGCCAATAATTGGATATAGGTCATATGCATCTGCTAAAATGTATGGTCATAGTCAGTTACTTTGTCAACCCACATATACGGCAAATAATAGCCTAATATGACAACATTAACATTTTTCTTTTATTTACCACAAAGTCCGGTAATACAGCCTAAACCATGTAGGCATTAAGTCAAGTATCAGTAGCTTAATCCAAGTAGTTAGTTGTTTTATTTGTCGTCTTCCAGAAATGCAAACCAACATGGACGCGCGAGGACGCTCGAGGACGCTCGTGCCCAACACTAAACTCGTGCATGAGCGGTCATCTACCAATCAGCATGTAAAAACTGGTGCCGGAAGTTGCAACCATGTAACGCCATGTTTTCAAAAATGTCGGCGGCCAAATGCCATGCTAAGTGGCTGAAGCTAACCCTTCAAATCCTGACCCCCTGGACATAGCGTAGAAGCGACTGTGAGACTGTTATTAGCTTCACGGGTTGGCTTCGATGTGAGTGGTTGAAGTAGCACGTCAATAGATGACGGACAAGTGGCTTATTCAATCATATGCAAGCATTTTTTTATTAGGCCCAGCCTTCTGAAGCAACACTTCAATGGATCGGTTCCAGATGGATGAGTGGAGCTATGCGGAGCGAAATTCGTCAGGTTAGTTGAGTGCTGCATATGGAGAAAAGCTGAAGTGGGCAAAAGTCATGGACATTGTGCACAATTTTGAGTCCACCACGAGCAGTCTGAAAACGATTCAGCAAACACCGCTTAGAACCGACAGCGTGAGCAGCTACAAGGGGAAGGCTCACGCACGCCAAAAAGAATCTGAGAGGAAACAAAAGCCAAACGCAACGAGCGGCGGAGACAACGTGTGCTACCGTTGCCAGCGAGAAGGGCATTTGCCTGCCAACTGCAGATACAAAGATTTCCAGTGCAGAGCGTGCAACAAGAAAGGGCATCTGGAGCGAGCATGCAGAACCAAGGAATCCGGCAAGCACAGCGGCGGACAGCGACCGTCAGTGAGGGGCGCGCCAGCCGAGCGAGACACCCTCTACGTCATGAGAGAACCGCCAGACAAGGGGACAAGTGCAACGCGGAGCCAACGGTCAGCATCGCCCTTGGAGGGAGCGGCATACGCGCCAGGACAGCCACCAGGAACTGAGAACTGTGCAGACACTGAATTACCAGGGGTCACAAAAGACTGAACTGTTTACAGTGAAAGGTGACAGTGAGTATGTGAAGCCATATATGGTAATGGTGAGATGCAATGGTATTAAGATTAAGATGGAAGTTGACACAGGTGCAGCAATGAGTGTAATGTCAGAGAAGCTGTACAACAAGCGGTTTAAAAAGTGTAAACTGCAGCCATGTGATGTGCGGCTTAAAACGTACTCAGAGCCAATTGTACTCATGGGTCACATTCAAGTGAAAGTACAGTGTGGTGAGCAAACAAAACAACTCACGTTGTTAGTGGCAAAAGGAAGTGGTCCAACACTAATGGGCAGAAATTGGATTCAGCACCTGCATTTAGACTGGTCTAGAGTGAATCACTTACCAGTTACTGATCCTCTCTCAGAGATGTATGAGAGATATTCTCCTGTGTTCAATGCAGATCGTGGGGTCATTTCAGGTGTGAAAACAAAGCTGAGAGTCATGGAAAATGCCAATCCAAAATTCTGCAAGGCTAGATCTGTGCCTTATGCACTTAGTGCTGCTGGTGACAAACAATTAGCCAAATTACAGGAAGTGGGAGTTTGCACTCCAGTGGAGTACAGTGAATGGGCAACCCCAATTGTGTGCATTCCAAAAACAAATGGTGATGTCAGAATTTGTGGTGACTACAAGGTAACGATAAATCCATGGTTAGAGGTAGACAAATACCCTCTTCCTAAAACACAGGATCTGTTTGCCCAGCTAGCTGGGGGAAAATACTTCACCAAGCTAGATCTTACCCAAGCTTACCAGCAGGTGAAGCTAGATGACGAATCTAAGCAGTACCTGACCATTAACACACCAAAAGGGCTTTACCAAATGAACAGGTTACCTTATGGAATAGCTAGTTCACCAGCAATATTCCAACGTATTATGGATCAGATTCTTCAGGGCTTACCAAAACTTGTATGCTACCTTGACGCCATATTGATTACGGGGTCAACCGAGGCCGAGACACTGGGAAAATGTGGAGCAGGTGTTACAACGCTTACAAGAAAGAGGCATACGGGTGAACAGAGACAAATGTAGCTTCAGTCAGCCCAGTGTTACCTACTTGGGGCACAAAATTGACAGTGAAGGGTTACACCCTGTACCTGAGAAAGTGGAAGCGATAGTCAGCGCTTCAGTCCCTAAAAATGTCACAGAGCTTAGGGCTTTTTTAGCCTTACTGACCTACTATGGGAAGTTTCTTGAGAATCTCTCAACCGTTATCAAACCAATGACAGTGTTGCTACAGAAGGACAGTCAGTGGAACTGGTCCAGCCAACGTCAAACAGCGTTTGACATGCACCTAACAAAGCACCAGTGCACCCGTGGAAATGGCCAGAGCTGCCATGGGAGCGAATTCACATAGATTTCGCAGAAAAAGGGAAACACCAGTTTTTGTTGGTTAGTGATGCATATTCACGTTGGCCAGAGATCAAATTAATGACAAGTACCACTGCTACAGCTACTGTTGAAGCTATGAGGAGTCTGTTTGCAGCTTATGGGCTCCCCCAAGTGGTTGTTTCAGATAATGGCCCACAGCTTGTGTCAAAAGAGTTTGAAACATTTTTGGAAGTGAATGGAGTTAAACATATCAAGTCTGCTCCATACAATCCAGCATCCAATGGATTAGCTGAGAGGTTGGTCCAAACTTTTAAGCAGTCACTGGATAAACAGAAAGATTCTGGGCGATCATTACAACACTGCATAGATAGTTTTCTATTCAGTTACCGAAACACTCTGTGTTCCTCTACAGGGAAAACTCCTTCTCAGTTGTTCCTAAAGAGAAATGTCAGAACCAGGTTGTCACCAGTGACACCAAAGTTTTCTGTGCAAATGCAAGAAAAACAAGCAAATGTGAAAAACAACCAAACCCGTGTGAGAATGTTACAGCCAAATCAAGTAGTGCTGGTTAAGAATTTCCGGGGAGGGGAAGGAAAGAAATGGAAACATGGTGTAATTGAGCGAGTGCTGGGTCCTCTTACTTACCTTGTAAACATAGATGGACAAATAAGCAAAAAGCACATTGATCAACTGATTGCTACTAAGATTTCTGGTGAATGCAAAATTACTGAGAATAATGAGGTAATTGCAGAACAATTGTATGATCCTCCTGAAACAGATTGTACCCGGTCTGGAACTGGAAGGAGATGAATTAAATGAAATTGTGAATGAACCAGTCAGCACCCGACCACAGAGAATCAGGCGAGAATCAGGCGTTTGACATACTGAAATGTTATGAGTTAATGAAGTTATCCTGTAAAAGATACAGAGGAGTGTAAGTAAACACTATTGTTTTGATTTAAAAGAAATGGATGAGGTTAAAGGTTCCGGGGAGGAATGTTGTGTATGGATATACAAACTTCACTTCCCAATGCGTTTAGGCGGGGGCTATAAGGTAGAACTCCCCCATCCAACGCTCTTCTCTACCGCAAGGAGACACAGAAAGCCTACGTGTATTATAATTATACAGTAGTGAATAAAGCCAAGTTTATTGTTCAGCACTTCCATGTCCTCCTCCATCAATGTGTATGCGTGCCCTCACTCGGACACAACAGTTGTCTTTCAAATTCCCTCTGCATGCAATAGGACAGCGCTGAGTCCCATGCGTTTTTACCAGCAGCGGAGCTAGTTGGCTAGTTCAAACTTTTGCCATCTTAAAACAAGCTTAACTCGTGTCACACTGTTGGCCAGCCATCAATCTTTATGTTAAGCCCGCCTAACGACTCTATACACAATTTGATTGGCCTGATAGAAGTTTAATTTTTCGAGCTCACAAACCAACGGAGAGTTGCTAGACTAGCCCTGGAAGCAAATGTAATTTGCTGCCGCTAGGGTGCGTCTAGATTTCTAGGCTAGTGACTTCCCTCTATGAGCAACCAAAATGTAAAAATGCCAATGGCAGTTTCCATGGCATCAATAGCATGACAAACAGGAAGAGATCGGTCAGATTCAACTTTAGCCTGGCTAAACTAAATTGATGTACCAGTATAAAGGAACCTTATATGTACTGTTGTAAGGGTATGTCAAAGGTACGGCCCATAATTCTGCCGAAAAAGCAGTTGGTGCTGATAGCCAATCAAATAACTCCATGTTCCAAAAGCAGCTTCTTGATTAGCTGGAGTAGTGTATGGCTACAAAAGTACCAGAGGGGTATTTCACAAAGGCAGAATTAAGACATCCAAGATAAGTGATAAAGCGAGGTTTGACATAGCGTTGTCTGGTCATCCTAGCTCAACTCGTTTCACTAATGTCAATCCAGGATGAGTAGGAGCGACTATGTCAAGCCAGGTGTAAGCAAATCAGGATGTGTGCGTGTTCTCGTTTCTGCTCCAACGTGCCCACGGTTGGAATAAAAAAGACGCGGAAAATAGCGTCATTCACACAAAGTGAACAACCGCTTTTGATATAGACTAACAATGAAGTAAGTTGTCCTTTGTGGAATGGGGAATCACGGCTATTTCTATAAAACAGCAGGAGTAGGCGTGGTAGACCAACTGAATGCAAATTTACGTATGCACCCACGTGTGAGTGCTTCCTTGTCTCGGCACGCAACGTCATTAAGAAAGCGCTTGCCACTGCAAATATGCACATAGTATGATATACCTTAATATTATAGTTGAAAATACCTTGGAATAAAGCTCCTTAAAAATTAGCACAGAGGTCTGATGTGAATGACAGCTAGCTGAACCAATAAGACGACATAATTACTATTAGAATTAACTTAGCTTGGCTGTTAGCCTGATCGGGACCAGGCTAGGTGCAGAGAATAAATTCCCATGGTAACTTATGTGCCATCTCTTTTGTGAAACCAAGTTAAAGCAACACCAAAGAACTTTTCCTCTGTCTCACGCACGCTATTTGTTTATCCAGCACTGACTTTGCAAATAATGATGTCAGACAAGGTAGAATATGCTGCATGATTTTATGAAAGTACGATGTATTACGACATCAGATGCAAGTCAAATTTGTAGTTTCTTATGTCTCATTCCATCGAACTACAGATCCGCTACCCGATCTGGCAAACTTACATAGTGCCTTTATAGCCGATAGAGGGCCGCGAAGCGAATGCAGAAGTGCCGTTCACCCTGTTACGAGTTGATTAACCACTGAAACGATTTTGGAAACATTATTTTAAGGTACAAAAAACTCTTTGGTGTTGCTTTAAGGCTAAATTCATCCAGGATAACCTAAAAATCCCAGCTTAATCCCTTATATAGGTTTTGTGAAATACCCCTCAGGACTGTTGTAAACGCTAACAAATACAAGTAACCTGACTCCATTGAATTAGTAAATGACCTACAATATTACTAAACAGTTTATAAACCAAATGTTAGATGCAAAGGCGCCAGACGATATTTAAATTGCAGATGAAGAAGCAGTTTATTACCAAAATCATGTAAACTGAGACTAAACCAAAAGGTTTAAATGTAACTCTGTGACCAGTAAATTAACTAGATGTACCGCAGAGCGGTACAAAATATGACCGCCGCCCAGTCCTGCACATTTTTTCCACAAAAAGAAATCACGCTGAAAGGCCTATATGATTCTAACTGTCTCACTAAATTGCATTATCCACACTCAATTCTCACTGGTATCTGCTAGACAACAAGTACCAAAACATGATTAGTTCATAGATTTCACATGTAAAATTAATTTTATACAACCCCACCTCCATCTTGCCTGTTCATAATTCTGAGAAATTCTTGATTGTTTGTGTTATGTTTATGTTATGTGAGTGTATGTGTGTGTGAGTGTGTGGGTGTGTGTGTGTGTGTGTGCGTGCTTGTGTGTGTGCCTGCGTATGTGCCTGTGCATGCAAGCGTACATATGTCTACTGTGTGAGTGTGTCATACGTATGATTACTGTGAATGTATGTGTGTGTGTGTGTGTATCTGTTTGTGCACATGTGTGCACATGAAATGGGTTAACATGACCCCTGGAGGCAAACATACGGAAAAAAATGGTCATCCTAGTTCTCAGGATATTCACAGAGAACTGTGTCTGCCCTACCCTCCTTTCGGGGGGTCCAGTCCAGCGGGGGGGCTACAGATCAAAACGAAAAATGACGGTTCCATGCTATCCATGTGGGGGTACATGCCCACCAAGTTTTGTGTACCCCGGTCTTTCGGTGTCCCGGGAATCCTTGTTGGTGTCCGTCACTAAATGTACACATAAATTATTTTATTGTAAGGCCCCCCATGAACGAAAGTACACAAAACTTGGCATGCATTCGGAGGGTGTCATAATGATCCTACACTTTTAATTTCGTGCAGTTTTGACCTTGTCAGCCAGAGATATTGTGAATTTTTTGCTTTTTAATTTTTAACTAGGTGGCGCTATACATGAAATAAGTGGTAATGGGATGGGTTATCCTGACCAACATACATAAAAAAGGTGGACCTCCTAGGCCCTACGGTTCTCGAGATATTCACAGAAAACTGTCTCCGGCCACCTACAGGCCAGTTGGTGTATAGTAACATAAATTAATTTATTGTGCGGCCCCCCATGAACGGAATTCAACAAAATTTGGCGTGCATACAGAGGGTGTCATAATGATCCTACACTTCCATTTCCATTTTGTCCAATCTTCACAAAAATCATGAACAAATGATCATCAGGCCAAGACTCTTAAAAGCAGAGCCGGACAGTAACGGAGTACATTTACTTGATTACAGTACTTGAGTACAATTTTAGGGATCTGTACTTTACTCGACTATCACTTTTGGGGAGTACTCATGACTTTACTCAAGTACTTTTGAGAGGCAAATATTGTACTCTTTACTCCACTACATTTCTATCCATAACCGTGAGTACCCGTTACTTCTTTTAAAAAAGAAAGGAAAAAAGTAAAATCTCGGAAAACCCTCAATTTGTTGTTTCCCTCTCAAACGTGATTGTTGTGCAGGCGCCACTGATTGGGACAGTGTATCAGCAATCACCTTCAGCTTTCCGCCAAAGTCAACTCCATGGTCAGATTTAGATAAGAGACAAAACCATGGACGAAACAATGGATGAAGACGCAGCAGGTCCATCCCGGGAATGTGCCAACCCGTGGCCCCACCTCGCCAGACTATTTCAATTTTCTGAACAAGTTAATGATAGTTTTCGCTTCAAGTGTTTCAATTACAAAATAGTATTTTGTATATGAAATACATATTTTAAATACATGTATTAGAAATACTGCCCATCCCTGGCAACATGGTAAAAAGATGAAAATAACTTGATTTTACTTACTCAATTCCTTTTACATTCTCCAAGGTAATAACATTAACATGTAGGCTACTCTTGTACTGTTGATACTCAAGTACTTTTAAAAACAAGTACTTAAGTACTTTTACTTAAGTAGACATCTGACTGTTGTACTTTTACTTGTACTTGAGTAAAATTTAGCAAGGGGTATCTGTACTTTTACTCAAGTAATGAAGCTGTGTACTCTGTCCGCCTCTGCTTAAAAGTCATACTTTTTGTAGCCATATCTAAAGCTGTTCACCCGTAACAGCCAATCAAAATCAGTAGCGAAGCAGCCAAACAGGAAGTGACCATATATCTCAGGCAATCTTTGGTTGCTAGACATGAAACTTGTTCTGACAGCTTCCGGCCATATGTCTGATGTTACAGCATTGAGTTGCCATGGCAACTCCAGCCAAACTGCTTGGCCCCCTCATTGCTGCTTGCAGCTTCTATTTTATTTGTATATCCCTTTTTCTAAATTGTTACTCCCTGCTACTTTATGCTGCTCATCATACTGTATGTATCTGGTCTCGTATGATGTAAACAGGGTTCTCAATGAACTTTTTTTTATCATCAGCCAATATGACTGGTAACTTTCTAAAGTTAAAGCATGTTGAGTTGCCTTGAGTATGAAATGTACAAATAAAGCTCACTTGTCTTGAACAGTAGCAATGCTGCTTTAAAAGGAAAGCTAAAGAAGGCTGTAAATGTTCATGGCAGCAAGTTTCTATTACCCAGGTTATGGAAATGATGTCAACCATTTCCTACAGTGCTGTCGAATGCTGACAATTTTTACATTGCAAGTGTGAAAGGCTTCTAGTTTAGTTTGAAATACCCTAAACGAAGAGCTTGGGCCAGTGCCACATCATAATACACACACACACACACACACACACACAGAAACAGATTAAACTCAACTAGTCTTAAATTGCAAGACAAAAAACAAGGATTTGAATTCATGGCCGGATTAATAAACAGTCACTGTCTGAGACTGTGCAGTGACACTGTGTCTGTGAAATGATCTTATGGAAATCGTATGGAAATACAGTGTTTCCCACATAATTGGATTCAGTTTGTGGCGGTAGCTGACTTGGACAACGGGGGGGGGGGGGGGGCTGTCACTTTAAGACGTTTGTGAGGGAACCCTTGCGAATTGCAATTGTAACACAGTTTAAAGGCTGCTGATGTGTGGATGCAATTCATAACGTTTTCTACATACCGGTAGTTAAAATAAAGGTTCGTACTTCTCCTTGGGACAAGAACGTAAGTTATGTCCATAACTATGGATCTATGAGACCGACCGATGACCGTCACCACGGTCTACACCTTGCATGATGCCATCCTTCTACCTTTTCTCGAGACCATTATATCAACAATGTCATGTGACTGACCTGGAGGCTGTCCCGCCGTAATATAATGCATTCAGGGACATGCCTCTTCCTCTTGCCTGGAACGCCTCAGCTCGTTCCGAGCGACAAGAGATGGTGACGGTCATCGGTCGGTCTCATAGATCCATAGTTATGGACATAACTTACGATCTATTTCGACCTCCCTCAGACCGTCACCACGGTCTACACCTTGGATGACTAGTCCCAACAGTGTCGCGAGGACAGAAGACTACTCATCACCAGTCAGGTCGGCCACCAACATAACAGTGGAGCCGATAGTGGCGGATGTCACATTGACTCGTTAAAGTCTGGCAGGGATCCATGGAGTAGTCCAGGATGCCGCTGCACATGCCACCAAGAGCAACCCCTTTCAATGGTACCCATGAGACGGCCGTACTCCGTGTGGAATGAGCCGCCAGGTTTTAAGAGATTAGAAAACACTGCCCAGAGAAGGCCTGAAAAATTGTCTCCACCAATTGGTGGGTCAAACGGTGTGTAGACACTGGGTGAACCAGCAACTTACCCCCATAGCACCGAAAGCTGTGTGTGCGCCTGTCAACGCAGCCACGTGTGATCAACACAAGCTCCCAATGCCTTGACTGGGCATAGAGCATTAAGAGCCCCCTCAGCTTGGCAAGCTGGCTCAGGGCAAAATAGCTCCAGTTCAATGACATGGCTAACTGACTGAGGGTTCATCCCTTAAGGGAAGAATAATGGTTTCCACCTCAAGCATGTAGTACTCATGGAGGGTGCACATAGCTCACTTGCCATCTTGGCAGAGCATGTGGCCAAAGATGCAGTTTTATTTTTGCAGGTGGCCAAACATGCAGTTTTATGCAACACAAACTTGATGCCCCAGGGGTCCACCTGGGGTTGCACTCAAAGGCCTCACCACCCAGGGGAGGTTGCAGGATTGAGCTCTCAAAAATCTGCCTGGATGCAGGTAGTCAGCTTTTTCAGGAACTGCGACCCCATAGGGTCTTCTCCAACAGACAAGCCTTCTACAGTGCCATGGGACCCCAAGGCATAGACTTACAGGATACTGGATCAGCTGCCCTTCCCACATCCCAAAGGGAGTGAAGAAAGTGTAGCACCAAGCATTGGATGTCACTGGATCTAACTCTAACCCTGCCACCATGAGGAGAACAATTCCCGTCTCTGCTGGAAATGCTTGGCAATACTCATGGGCTCAGTCACAGTCAGTTTTAACCCTGAGAAGGGCTGAGGATAGCGGGATCAGATGACAGCTTGACAGGAATTCGAGATTCGGAGCTTCTGGCACTGCTTTGAGTGAGGCCAGGCATGGAAATGTCCACAGCCGAGGTTTCTAAGTAACTTAGCAGCCATGCTGAGCCCTTAAGCCCGCTTTGTGGTTGATATGGTACATAGCAGCAGAGCTGTCTGTCCGCACAAAGACATGCTTGCCCTGTATACAAGAGAAGAGAGCCCTCAGGGTGAAATGCACTGCCCCCAGCTCCAGAAGACTGATGTGCCCCATGTTCCATGGGGGCTCGCAGAGACCACTCACGGTTCTGCCCTCCCAAACTGCTCCCCAGCCTGTCTGGGAGGTATCTATTGACACAATTGTACTAGACTGCCCAAGTTCTTGTACACACATCCTGCTGCCCAGTCATGGGGGCAGAGCTTGCAGACATGACCATCCCATGTGGAATCTTAACATGCCTGTTTTTCCCATGAACGCCGGTTTGAGGCAGTCAGCCAGTGCTGCAGAGATCTGGCTCTGAAGAGACTGTGTGGGAACACCATCACTGCTGCAGAGATCATCCCCTGGATTCTCTAAAAGCCAATCGAATCTAATGTTTGCTGAGGCAAATGTCATGTAGGACTGCCAGAACTCTTGCTATCCTTTAAGGGGTAAGAGTGGCCCTCATTGTGTGGGTTCAGGTGGAGCCCTAAAAGACTGCCTCCTGAATTGGTTGAAGGTTTCTTTCCTTCAGTTGAGTTTTAGCTGAGGGACTGAACATGGTACAGCACAGTGTCTGTGTACTACATGACCTGTACCCAAAAAGTGTATCGCAAGTTGGTAGTGGTGAACCACTTCCTTAGTATTTTGACAAGTAAGATTTGATGTACGTGTTGAAGTGCCGGAGGACTAAGGGTCTGAGCCCACCCCTCCCGTTTTGGAAACAAGGAAATATGCTGAGTAAAAGGCAGCCTGCTGTTCGCTTAGACTTTACTGTGACAATGGCGCCCCTCTGAAATGGCGTTGCTATTTCCTCTGCCAAAGCATTCGCCTGGACTGAGGCCCCTTACTGTTATAGGGACCCTAAAACAAGATGGAGGCCGAAATTGGAAACTCCAATGGGTGGGGGAGTGGCAACATAGTGGCCAAAGAGCTGGGCCAGCCAGCAGCAGCCCCCAGCCCGACAAGCCTCCTAGCCAATATGAGGACATGGCCCTTCCAATATCACGGGTGAGTTAGGAATGGGTAGACAGCAGCATCCAACAAGTTCTTGGTGTCTGGACCACTAGCGCTACCAGACTTTCTGATAGCTGCTAACAAAACAGCCAAAGCAGTCTCAGCCCAGGCTTCACTATACACATTGTCACTAGCAGACCCAGAGCTCTGGAGCTGGAAGGAACCAAAGTTAAGTCCATCCGGCCTCTCTTCTCAATAGGAGAGCCAGTGTACAGAGGAATATGGACTCTGTATCAGCCATATATGGTTCCTGGAAAGGTGGCAGGTGGACAGGGAAAGTTCCTGCTGCCTAACCTGCCATGGATGGAGCTGGCCCTTGGGAGTGAGCGTCCCCTGGCCACTCAGTCAATCAGGCCCCAAATAGATGCAGAAATCTTTAACTGCATGTCCTCTTCCCCTACTACTTGCCTAGAGGGGGGGAATTAAGCTACGGCCCTCTATGGCTCTTTTCCTCCTATACCTATAGGAGTGCACACAATGCTGTCTGCGTGAGTGACGATCATGGATACTGTCCTGCTCTCCATCACAGGTGGGAGGAGGAACAGTCACTGCATGGGGATGTTCAACCAGGCCAGACCACACTCCTCAAATGGTCGATATCAAAGTTAAATAAACTCACCACTCATGTATGTGTACATACACGGGAGAAATACAACCTCCACTCACAAAAACGTATGAGGGGAACATAGCAACCAATTTAATAGCTGCGCACAGTGTAAAGGGGGGGGGGGGGTATAGACCCTGACGGAAAAATATGAACAGTTACAATTACAATTACATCACACACACACCTTCACTCTTGTATGTGACCATACAAAGGGGCAATAGACGTCCACTCCTGCACACGGATGTGCGAGGGGAATATAGCAACAATCTCACCAGTTGCGCACAACAGTTAAGGGAGATAGTAATTTAACCAAACAAAAGGGCTTTGCACCTCCGGTGCTTGGGCCCTAACGCTGGAAAACGAAGTAAAGTGAATCTTCTCCCACCACATGTGAACACACCGTCTAGGATGGGAGAACAGAAAGACTCTCAGTACGTGGACGTACTGCTAGACAGGAGAACAAAGACTTCCCACTACATGTGAACACTGCCTAGGCAGACAAACATCCCCACTGCGTCTAAACGCCCTGTTTAGGCTAGTAAACAGAGAGACTTACTATGAGAGAACACACAGCTCTAGCTACTCCTGCTGCATTTGAAAAGGCTGTTTAGGCCGCAGGACCAAAAAGGCTTATCGTGCGCAAACGCACTGCTTACACTGGGTAATGTTAAGGTTAGCAGACTAGAACCGAAGACAAGCTGCAACCCAACGCGCGCTACCACGTCGTATAGGCCAGTAAACTGAGAGACTTACTGTGCGCGAACACACTGCTCAGACAGTGATACATACTGCCCCGTAAACAAAAAAGACTTGCTGTGCGCGAACACACTGCTTTCTTTACTCCTGCTGTATTTGAGCCGACGGTTCAGGCCGCCGGACCAAAAAGGCTTACCGTGCGCGAACGCACTGCTTAAACTGGGAAATGTTAAGGTTAGCAGACTAGAAACGAAAGACAAGCTGCAACCCACCGCGTGCGAACACGCCGTATAGGCCAGTAAACTGAGAGACTTACTGTGCGCGAACACACTGCTTCCTTTTTATTACTGCTGTATGTCATGTATCCTGAGTTATTTTAGGCTGCAGGACCGAAAAGGGTTACTGTGCACCAACGCACTGCTTAGGCAGGGGGACAGCTCTCCTCCTACTGCCTGTGAACACCGCCGTTTAGGCTGGATGAGCAGAAAGCCTCACTGTGCACAATGCACCGCTTAGGCTAGTTTTTTTTTAGTTTTTTATTTAAGGCCATTTCAGCAACTAAGGCTATTTAATGGCCAGATCATTGTGTGTTATAGAAGCTTAACTATGCTAGTCAGAAATTCTTAAACCTTCAAAGGTGGGACAATGCACCGCTTAGATTGGATAACAAACTTTTCTCCCACTGCATCCTTACTATGCGCGAACACATTACTCAGACAGAAAAACAAGCTGTATACCCACTGCGCACAAATGCGCTGTTTAGGCCAGCAAACCGAAAGACTCACTGTGCACGAATGCACTGCTTAGACAAAACAACTTTTCTCATACTGCATGTGAACACGCCGTTTAGGTTGGAGGAACAGAAAGACTAACTGTGCGCGAACGCACTGCTTAGACAGGAGAACATCTTTTCCCATATACTGTTGATTTAGGTCGGAAGACCAGAAGTGCATGCACGACCATTGATTGTGCGCGAACGCACCGCTTGGAGAACAAGCCTTTTCTCCTAACCTACTGCATGAACACACGGTAAGCTAGTAAATTAAAAGACTCACTGTGCGCGAACACACTGCTTTAGCTATACAACTCCAAAAGCCCTTACGTTTCGTAATGAATTTAGGCTGATTACCATCCCTGCACACCTGTGTGTAAATTCTTAACAGGGCGAAAGTTAGTCTTGACCACCCTGCCAATTATCAGCCTTTGTTTTCTAAACAAAGCATCATTCACGCGGCTTGTAAGATCAAAAAGCGCGGAGAGAAAGACCACAGGTGTCAACAATTAAACCGGCTACACTAGCTTGCATTCAGCAAGCCGCCAGTAACGTTCTACCGTGAAGGCGAAAGTAAACGCCTTACTAGAACGAATGTCAAAGGGAAAACCAGTTTGAATCCTCAGGGACCAAAGGCACCTGCACGATAACGTGGCGGATTACTGGCTTCTAATGAAATCATACTCACCGGTCTCAGAATTGAGGCGAGAAAGGCAAAGAGGAAGAGGCATGTCCCTGAATGCATTATATTACGGCGGGACAGCCTCCAGGTCAGTCACATGACATTGTTGATATAATGGTCTCGAGAAAAGGTAGAAGGATGGCATCATTCAAGGTGTAGACCGTGGTGACGGTCTGAGGGAGGTCGAAATAGACCTTTTGAATTTTAGAAAACACTTTTCCATTTTCATCGGGATTTTGCAAACATTCAGTGTAGGCTAAGCATGCTAAATTCGACATCCAAACAGTATTCTAACGTTAGCTTTGAGATACTGCTTGATTGCATAACTTAACTTAGTAGGCTTCATTGAAGAGACTATCTATGTTGTGATAAGAATAAGATCTTAGCAGAGTTAACTTCAATGCAGCAGTTTTAAACAAATTTGTGCAGCATGGTCACGATGCTAAGCGAATTTAATAGCAATTTAGCCAGACGTCTTCTATGCAATGCTTCTATGTGGCAACAACAATCGTGAATATTTTGTTAAATGCACATGCAGAGGAGTGGCAGCGGGCTACGAGAGAGAGCGGGGCGGGGCAAGGAAAGGCTGCGTGCGTAAAAAGCGCAGCGCCATGGCAATGCAAGGATTTGATCTTATATTTAATTTAAATTAAATTAAACATAGAATATTTGTGTGGCGGCCGATTTTTATTGTGTGGCGCCCCGCCACAGATTAGTCAATGTATGGGAAACACTGGAAATATCTGGATGTCCACATTCCCATTATGCAAATTAAAACACATGGCCTGGAGTTCTAGTGATACTATATTCTCATAGAACAGCCTGAAACCCATCCTATCTGACATATAAGCACCTGTAGAGCTTCCCAAACTCAGCAGTTCTCTACAGAAGGACGAGGAGATCCCAACACACTGAGCCACAGAGACTAATTCCAGTTCTCCAAGCCTAAGTTAGGTAAGACTGGCACTTTAACCATACTTTAATACTGGGTTGGAAAACGGTTTGTGATTGGCTACACAAGGTGTGCTGTGACACAAGTTTAAAGAGGAAATCAGTGTCTACCATTAACAATTTTGTGCCAGCACAAATTCAATTCATTTTTGTCTGTCATCAGTCTTTGTAGATATTGTCAACTCTACACACCTGTGGGAAACCATCAAATTGAAACTGGCTTAGGCACACTACACCTACACTACCCACACTACACAGTAAACTACAGATTCATAGAGAATCTAAAGGTTAAAAGTGAAAACATGGTAGGGTCTATTTACGGATGATAATTAAGTCAAGTAAAGTCAAGTTTATTTATATAGTACATTTCGTACAGGAGTCATTCAATGTGCTTTACATAAGTGTTGAACTAGCTGTCATAACTAGTTACCATAGTCTATTTTGCAGCATATATGATGTGGCCTGACAGAAAGGTACGTCAGGATTTTTGGAAAGATTTAATTGCTATGTACAGTATAATTCTGGCTTACAGTAGTCCACAGCTCTGACCAAGGTGTGTTTTACTGTATATTGTATTTGTCATGATTCCTTCGCACAATGCTCTAAAGCAGTCTTTGTTTACTTTACAATGTTTGTCAACAGTAAAAACTTTGAAACACACTTGGACTGTGCCACTTCTGATTGGTGAGCGTGCAAGAAGCACAAAACCCCCGACTGGTGAGCTTCACAGCCAATCAGGAGTGCTGTGCCTCCCACGCACCAGGCACGCTCACCAATCAGAAGCACCACAGCTTAGATGGCGTTGGTCATCCCATCTTGGGTGGACCACACTGGGGACCACGCAGGGGATGCACCCATACAGAACAGCGAAACAATGCAAAGCCATAATATTCCCTCTCATCTCTAAACACATAGTTACACACAGATACACAGGGACAGTACTTGAAGATAATGAAATAAAAACAGTCATCTCATATGTGGAAGAACACATAAAAGAAACGTCAGGACATAAATTAATTATGAATACAAAAATCATAAGTTCTCAATCCAATACTCTCAGTTGTGTTGAATGCACTGCTCTATCATCATATAAAGCCTTCCCCATGCCAGATATGCGATAGTGATTGGATCCTGGGTTTTTGGTGACTCAGAAACGGGTGTCAATGGCATCCTTTCCAAATGGACCTGCAAAGCAAATTCAAATTTGCTAACAGGTTCATTTGGGTTCACCCAGGCCTAGCTCTATAAGTATTGCAAGGACAAAACATTATTTGGTTACACTTTACTTGACAGTATCGACATAAGAGTGACATGGCACTGTCATGAATGTGTCATAAACAAGTCATAAACGTTTATGACATAACGCTTGTTATTAAGTGACATTCAGTTTTTGTCATAACAAGTTAGGGTTAGAGGTTTGGATTAGAGTTAGGGTTCATGTGTCATGAAAGTGTCATATGTTCATGACAGTGTCATGTCACTCTTATGTCGATACTGTCAAGTAATTATGTGCATTATTTTATAAGAATAATTTGGGACACCAGAAAAAGTGAGCATGTAAAGAACACCTAGTCCATTTTTGCAGACTTTGTCCTAATCAGCCAATTAGGATTTTGTGGAGATGATTTGTGAATACAAACACTGAAATAAACAGATTATTATTACCAATAATTTTTGTTTCCCTAAAGTTGTGAGATCCCAACCAGAAGAAAATCATCCAAGTAGACTACCCCAAAAACAGATGTACACGTGGCTAAGGATGACGTTTGTTACCATGGCTATGGCAATCCCTATCCTATAGTTGCCTTTTCTGAAGCAGGTACAAACAACCTAGTGGTATTTGAAAAAAATATGTCAGGTTTATATAAAACACACACATTTACAGTCTCTCTCTCTCTCACAAACACACACACATACACACACGTATTAGCTGTCAATATGTTACTTCAGGGAGGGGAGTAGGGCCTGTAAAGAAGGGTGTTTTGTATTTGTTCGGTCGTCCTGACACAGATGACCTGCCGGGTTGATCTACTGATCTACCAGAGGTTCAAGATTAGGTTTATGTTACCGTACTTCAGGAGACCTTTGTTAGTCCTTATCCGTTTTGCAATGCTGAGTTGTACATAAAGAGATCCTAAGGAAATCCTTATCTTACCAAGTATTTGTCTCTTTTCAAGTCAACAATATCTCATTACACCCAACATGCAAGCTATATAGGGCTTGTTTTTAGACTGACCAGACCTGAATATAGTGGATTTTCTCTTGGTGCACTGGCAGAATTTTCCACTTATTACTAGCAATGTAACAAGAGCACCGAGAGAAAATCCGTAATATTGAAATATAGTCTGGTCAATCTAAAAACAAGTACTATGTAGCTTGCTTGTTGGCTTTGTTGAAATGGTTGTTTATTAGAGTATCAAGGGAAAAGTCTTAAGAGAATGTGGAGCTAAGATACAGTAGGTGAACTCTTGTAGTTTGAGTGGACCTACTGATTTGAACGTTCAGAGGTTCAGTTTTTCAATGTTGCCTTAGAGACCAAAGGATTGGTATAGGCCAGAGACTGTATTTGGGACATGCTGCCAAGACATGCAGAGGTCTGCATATTGGAGCTCACAGATTTGGCAGGTCTTTGTCTCTGTGTGTGGGCCTAAAGCGATCAGATGTTGAATAGGCTTTTGTCAAAGTGGTACTCCAGGTGAGCACCATCTCTGTGTCCAGGACACGTGGAAGAGGTGGGCAATGACTAAGGAGGCTGAACAGGAGTGGTGCCTGGACACAGACACACACACACACTCTCTCACACACACACACACAGACACACACACAGTATGAGTGTGTATAATATTGTGTGAATATCAATGTCATTTTTATATAATTTTTCCATGTAGTTTTCCATCATTTCACCATACATTTGTCATGTCTCTCCACTTAGGTGTGGATTACAAAACATCACCTCTAGATGACTTCGGGACGCTTATACTAGTGAGAGGAGAAATTAATTGGAATGACAGCAGGAATATCTGTAGTCACTACACTGATTGTTTCACTCTATATGACGAAACAGATGAAAAACAATTAACAGCAAATTATCTTAAATGGTCAAATGGTGATCCTGTTATTTACATAAAAAAATTTTTATATGGTGACAACATGTGTGTTGCCATGAAGGCAGATGGGGGCTGGGAGGTTTCGAACTGCACCCTAAAGAAACCATTCATCTGTTACAGCGACGGTAAATATCTTTAAAAGTGACATTACACCCAAAGATTCTGGAGCGTATCGCTCTAGAATCTTTGATTACACCCACCATTCTAATCTTTTCGCCATGTGAGCTAATGATGGCATTCTGGTCTCTCTGCCTAGTACCTGGTAATTCCTCTAGGTACACATTGATTAATGAACACAAGAGTTGGTGTGAGGCTCAGGAATATTGCAGAGAGAATTACACTGACCTGGTAAGCATCATAAACACAGAGCAGAACAACGCTGCACTACATGTATATGCCGAAAGTGAGAAAACTCATAATCCTTGGATTGGTTTGGAGTGGTCTGATGGAGGACAGTCAGGATATAAGAACTGGAACAATAAAGCTTCACTCTGCGATACATGGATGCCAAGAACCGCCAGCAACACACCACTCATCTGCTACAAAGGTACATATTTTAACATTGCCAGTGTGACTGTGTGTGGGTGTGTGAGCGTGCATGTCAGTGTGTGTGTCTGTAAAATATAGTGTGCAGTGCCAGTGTATGTATGTTTGTGTCAGTACAAACTTGAGTGTGCCAGTATAGTCTGTGTAGACAATATGGGAGGGTGGGCCCATGTGCTGTGAAATGTCTGCATGTCAACAGGTCACAGATTATGTCTTTAGGTTATAGCCTTTATGCCTCAAGAGATGGCATATCATATACCCCCCCCCCCCCCCCCCGGGCCTCGTTTGTAGGTCTATCTAGTTCAGACCTAGCCTAACCTACTGTCCAAATAACTCAGAATGATATTTATTTTTCTTTATATTATTGCATTTTGGATTTCACATTATCCATTCATTAAGTCAACATTGTCTTTGGAATCCCTGAAATATTTCAAAATACGATATAATGTTCATTTAGCAAGTGACTATACTTGCTTTTTTTTCCTTTTACATGTCACTTCCAAATTAGAATAATGAATGAACGCACAAGTAGACATACCAATCTAAATAGCATACTTGTGGCCGTAATGAAATGTAATTATGTAATTTAATTTAGTTTTGGTTCCAAATTCACACCCATTCTTCTTAGTTCTCATCACACTGATATCACTCAAAGCTGAACTGAACTGAAAAAAGGCAGCCCTGTGAAGGGCATGTGTTGAAATGACTCTTGCCCTCTTATGCTTTTATGTATTTTTTTCCTTTTGTTTATGTAAAGCACATTGAATTACCCCCATGTATGAATATGCACTTACCTTGCCTTGCCTTACCAGTGTGAAAAAAAGTTGGCTCATTTGGCAAAAATGGCTATTCAGATATTATAAAATTAAGTCTGCCTTTGATATGTCAGAGCTTATTTATTGTTGTTCTTTCAGACCACATCCATATCAGTAACGTTAGCATGACCTGGGAGGAGTCTCTGAAATACTGTCGGGGATTCAACGGCACTTTCTGCATTCGGTCAGAAAAAGAGCAACTGGCCGCTAAGAGGCTGATGAGAAGGCTCAACATCACAGAACCGGTGTGGGTGGGTCTGCAGCAGAGCAGCTTCCTCGGGTTCTGGGTCTGGACCATTGGAGAGACACTGGCCTGGAACAACTGGAAGGGTGGGCAGGTGCCCCGGCTGCCCCTCTCCCATCACTGTGGTGCCCTGATGTCCGAGAAGGATGATTTCAAGTGGGCTGACATCAACTGCATGACCAAGCAGCGGGCTCTTTGTTACGATTGGGTTGTCAATGAACCTTGAATGTCTGAATCGTGTTTGATGCCTTTGCAAAATCCTGCATTTTTTTCTGCATTTGCATAGACATACACCTTGACCGCATTTCGTTCTATATTATTGCGTTACCAACTTGATACAAAAGTTAAAGTAGCTGCATTTCGATGTTGCTGAGAGTAATGGGTGTGCAGAGTTGTGTGCAGAATGTAAATAATAATAATAATAATAATAATAATAACTAGATGTACCGCATAGCGGTACAAAATATGACCGCCGCTCAGTCCTGTACAGCCGTTCCGCGAAAATAAATCACACTTCAATTTGTCTCCATATTTTACTCCATCCCCCACTCTTGAAACTTTTGTGTATGCTTGTTTGGCATGCCTGAGTGTGTGTGTGCGGCTGCACAGAAAGTAGCCTACTGGTGCTGAAAAGTTGAATAGATTGTAGAATAGCCAAAGAAGATGTAGCATTGTTATAAAACCTTTAAAATCTCTAAACAATCACAAGTAGGGCAGTTCATCACAGTTCATCCATTGCAACTGATTGATGAAAGGTAATTTACACCTGTAGGCTACATTGTATTTGGGAAAAGCAAAAGGTATCAGCATAATGTTATTTATGTATTTATTTGTTTGTTTGTTTGTTTGTTTATGAACAAAAACATCTCTGTCAGTTCCATGCCGTTTTCAACAGCTATCAAAAACTAAGGTCATTTTTGGATGGATGGAATTTTTTGAATGTTTCTTCTTCTGCATAAGATTTTAGTCATCTTTAGTTCATGTAATACTTCATTGTCAATGCACAAATTAAGTAACAGTAGTCTGAAACGTTATTGTTAATGCACAAATTAAGTAACAGTAGTCTGAAACGAAATGCTGTTTTACATGTAACCAGTGGTGCAAATAACTGACATGTCCAAATGGGCCTTGATGAAATGCGTCGCTAGACTGTTCATACACATTTTAACGGGCCAAAGTTGAAGAACTGTTGTCCGTTATTGTTCGTGCAAATATAGGCTGATTCATGTTCCCTTGCATTGTGTAACTGAGGTCCATGGCTAGTCTGGCTTTCACCAGACCAAGCTCAATCTTTTAAGAAATCAAAAAATAAATAGCGGGCAGATCAGGCTGGGTTCACCCAGCCTAGTCCATGGCACCCGATATTGTTTAATTTTCCGATTGAGATATCCACGCTCTGGCTATTCTAAATGCAAAAATGCATCAGGGAGTTATGACAAAACTGTGACTAACAAACTAGATCCTAATAGAAAGCTGTTAGCTTCCCTAAGCTACAGGTAAGGTAGGCCTATTTACAACATGTCAATAGGCTATACTGGCGACACAAATAAAATCTCCTTTGGAAACCAATGGCTTACGCCTTACAGTATCAAGCGGAAAAGTTGTAATAAAATTCATGCAGCTCCATGAGTTAAGGAAAGCGCGAATGAAGCCACTTCTAAATGGGACCCACTACACAGTAGCTTAAGGTGTGTTGCTAAAGCAACCATAATGAAATGAAGGTGTCATTGTTTGGATACTTCACACACACGTGCTTTTTAATTTCACAGACTACAACTACCAAGCTGGAATCAAAGCACATCGATTCCCCTCTCACACACCCTGCACGCACTTAAAACAAAATAAACAGGCGTCTTAGTCTCACGCATGTATAGGCAAAACTGTATCAGTAACGTTGGTAAATCTTCCATTGCACAGAATGATTTTTGTAGCACGTGCAACAAATGACAGTCGAAAGATACAATTACAGTGCTGCTATCAATTTGCTTGGTATATCCGCATTTCTAGTTTTCTACAAATGCAATCAATCAAATTGGCCTCCATCACTCAACCAACGCTAACGGTAACATTACCTAGGTCCTTATTGATATTATAAGATTAACGTACCTGCAGTAAAAACCAAGCATGTCCGATAAACATCTTTACGGCTTCAAGAAGAAATGGGAATTACATTTCATGTGAACATCGTCCTATCCTTATTAGACGTTCTCTGCGGTAAATTACAGTCCTTGTAGGAAGCGTCCATTGTTTTTTTCAACCCACTTTTAACTTCCAACAAAATTACGTCTCACTGCAACGATGCGCCATCTAGTGGACAAACGACTACTTATCGCCAATACTGGAAATGCAGCCATGATGATGGTGATGAATATTTATTATGGCTTTCTTTTAATCCTACTGAATTTGTAATTATGTATCGGCCGTTCTAATACCGATAGTATGTGGGTGCCTGTGTGTGTGTGCATGTGTATATGTGTGCACCGCCATCTACAGGCCAATGAGTGTACAGTCACTAAATGTACACATAACCTAATTTTTTTTAGACCCCCCCATGGATGAAATTCTACGAAACTTGGCATACCCCCAGAGAATGCCAGGTCAATCATACACATAAAATTTGGTGCAGTTCTGAACATCTTAACTGAAGATAGGGGTGATTAAAGCAGAATAATATTGCATTTTCATTTTTTACCGGGGGGGTGCAAATCACAAATGAGTGATTATGGGCCAGGTTGATGTGGGCCCTTGAGACCAACATACCATAAAAGATTCTTCATCCTCAGTGCCACGGTTCAGGTAGTTATTTAGGAAAAACTGTTTTTTTTTGCGGTTCGGGGGGCCCAGCACGGGGGTGGAGTGGCCCCCGGGGACGAAACGAAATTTTTCTGTAAAAGTCTAGTGGGGCTACATACCCACCAAATTTCATGTGCCCCGGTGGTTCGGTGTCCCGGGTATCGTTGACCAAAAATTCAGGAATTAGATGACGGAAAAAAAAAAAAAAAAAAACTTTGACAATCCCTATATGACCGCTTCGCTAGCTTTGCTAGCGGCGGTCATAATAATAATATTGGAAAGCTTAGGATCTGCTCTTTCACATGATATGTTTGTAAAATCTGTGTGCAATTCAACAGAGAAGGGTCACAATTTGCGTCAGTGGGCTCTACGTTTTTTAACTGACATGCAACTTTAAAGTAGCCTGGCGGGCCATCCTATATCATTGAAATGTATAGTCTGGAATCGAATCATTCACCTGCTTAATCCAAGGGGCGGGCAGAGAATTGTCTTTCAAACTGCCTAGGCATGCAATAGGCCAGCGCTACGACCATATCCGTATCCTTCGAAAGGAATGACTTAAGTGCATTGTGTTGCTCTACTTTCAAAGAAAAGCACAAGTCCAACTCCTCCAAAGTTGACGCCAACGCCGATTCAAACAACCGCTCTTTGTTCGCCATAGTCACCTTCCTTGTTGTTCACCGTCGCAGGATGTCGTTATCCTGTTAAGCCCGCCTTAAGACTCTCTAACGAAATAGAGCGCTGTGATTGGAGAACATCCACGGTGTTAAGCCAATAGAAATTCCTATGGTTCGATACTAGACGTACAGGCTGAGCAAATTAATTTGCCGCCGCTAGGGTACGTCTAGATTTCTAGACTAACTTTAAAGGGAAACTTGGCAGGATTTCCCCCTCTGCTGGAGAAATTGTGCATTATGCTATTTCAAACTGTGGGAAAAGGTAACGATAAAGCACATGGATTTGTTTACAAGCTAGCGAACGGTTAGCATAAGTTTGGCAGAACTATGTGGATGTTACAAGGTAAGAAACACGATTTAAAACGAGTTTCTTGTTTCTCACTTCTCTTTCCGGGACGGTAGTCTCAATGTTGCAAGGTTGGTTTTCCGCCCGGCGACGCTAGGCGCAGCGGGGAAAGTCACCATTTTCACCGGAACAGGTCATTTAACCATCCAAATTATTTCTAAACGGGTTTATTACATTGAAATAGTTGCCAAGTTCCCCTTTAATAAATCTCTGAAAAATTTATTTTATTTGACTCTACAGACAGAGGTGATGTACTTATACTAATTAAGTTCTGACATTGCACACTTTATAAGGTGTCATGCTAAAATTCTGGATCACTCAAAAGTTCTTCAGGCAGAGTCAGTAGTCAGTCAGACATCTCAGAGAGCTTTATTCACGGTACCGGAGACCTGTGTCGTGTCGCTAACAAACGCAGTCTAGATACAGAGAAAATGTAGGCACACTTCTAGGACTTGTCAAAGCTTACATCCCCCCTTGTGGCAAGTCAAATATTCAATGACCATATCACCCAAACTCGTCAACATTGTATTCAAGGATGTATCCCTTAACAACTGACATCAGTGACATTTCCCCAAACTTTGACCTAACATACATGAACGCGCCAACCTCCTTAGTGAAGATGGCAGCTCCATCTCTGGGCCCCCTCTATCTTAACAAACCAGCATTTAGGCCCAATCACCTTGAGAAAGAAAGTCACAAATACTAAACATCTCTCATCATCCCAATTTCTGTTCACTTCTCACAAACAAAAGTAAAAGAGCACATGAGTAAAATATACAGAACACACATACTGTATATGATTTCTTGCACACAGATCTGAAAGGTTAAAATTTCCTCATACAAAGGCAAGGTAAAATACAGTAAACTGTTTTTCTATCACTGTGAGATGGAATCTTGAAATAGATATTTCATGGGCCTATTTATTTTATTTTAATTATTTTTTTTATTTACATTAATTGTATGGCCAATATGTCTGTTCACTTGTCAATGTTATGTAAGCACACCTTTTATAAGGCACAGAGTCTACATAATAGAAAACACATTTGAATCTCTAATATTGCTTTGCCTTCTATGTATTTTTGATTGCTTGTAACAATAAAATATACAGTAACAACAAACTCATTCATAATTGATTTATTTGACTTATGTGGTAAATGCTTAATGCAAGACATAACCTTCCAAAAATATCTGTCAAATTCCATGCCAAGTAATCTTGGAAATAGAAAACAGAAAACTGTTTGTGTAGCAGGGTTAATTATGCTTCCCTGAATTCCCCCATCGTTTCTACAAGTTCTGTGGACATATTTTGTAGTTTTCCACGCCTCTGAGGTACAGTAGGTTGTAGGGGGGTGTGGCTTGGGTGTGGCAGGGGTCGGTTCCCACGCTGAAGACCCCTTAAGTGTTCATGTAGCCCCCTCCTCTGCCTCTTTTGCTACTGTCCTGAGGCAGAGGAGCTGTGATGCGACTGGCTTGCTCCCTGTCTGATGTGTTTGTTTTGTCCTATATTTCAGTAAAGAGTCAAAGACCAGGTCGGTTGTGGCGTCTCTCATTTTTACACAACACAACGCAGAGAATGTGAGAGAGGGAAAACTACCTCTGTTACATTTGATTAGATTAGATTTGAATTTTTTCCAGTGTGGGCAGTTATCGGGCAGCTATTTTGGGCAGAATTGCGCGTGTGCAAGCCTTCATGACACCAACCTCGCTTCAGCGGTGAGATCACAACACATGCACTGCAAAAAATGAAAGGTAAGTCTCTTATACTGAAAACAATGGCAACTAGATTTTTTGATCTTGATATAAGATTAATAACACTTGGTTAGATTTTATTAGAATATGTGACAACTGCCATATTGGTGTTACAAACTAACCCCATGGAGGATTCTTTGAGTGCTGTGTCTCCTCATTAGAAAGTCTCTGGCATCACTTCTCACATTGAGGTGTTGTACAAAGAGAGAGACAGAGAGTGTGTGTGTGTGTGTGTGTGTGTGCTTTGCGGTGGTGAAGGTTCAGAGTTGTCTAAAGATTGTGTCTAATTGCAATTCTCTTCATAGGTTTTTCCAGCCACAATACATATTTTCATGCTCTGATTGCTGATTGCACAACATCTGCATGAATAATGACACTTTAAGAGATGTTGCAGAGAAAATGGTATAATTAAAATGGTAGATGGCCTGACCTTCCCCGAGGTCACTCAGCCATAGTCAGAGTCGACGTAGAAGAGCAGTAGCCCTACTCCGCTCCGCTCGCTGTCTACTCCTAGTGGTCGACCTCTGAACCCTGCAAACACACCTGGCTAGCGACTCAGCTAGCGAGATCCTCTCTCACATTCCCAGAGGCCACGCGACGTGTCATTATCACACTCGCTGGGTACATTGCCCCAGTTCGCGGGTACGAGACCCCACTTCGCAATCTCCGTCCATGCGTGTGACATTAATTAGGAATTAATGAAAGTTTTTACTTTTTATTACTTTTTTTTTTTTTAACTGTTTATCTCTTCTAAGAAGATGCAGCCGAGTTTTGTGATGAGGTCAGGGGATTTGGAAGCGGAACTCCTCTAGGAGAGATAAACAGTGACAGCGTGGTATCTACATCTCCACATCGAGCACCCCCCCCCACACACACACACACACACAATCTGAGTATCTTTTCATCTCAGCCTGTTATTACAGCTGCTTTACCGCCGGAGCATCTCGGATCTCAGCACACGGCTCAGGAAAACCCCTGTTGGCCGTACAACAAGGGCTGCTGCGTATGTGGATTATCGTGAGGAGAAGGGAGTGTGTGTGTGTGTGTGTGGGTGGGTGGGGGGCAGGGGGGGGGGGGGGGAGAGGGGGGTGTCCGTGAGCACACTGTGTAACCGAGAGATTAAATGCAGTCTGATTGATGGTGACACCCTGAAACCCTGCGTGAACTTAAACGTCCCTCATTACTGTTGTCCCCCAGCTATAAGAGGGGGAAGAAGGAGTGGGGGGACAAGACTTATTTTAGCCAAACCCCTCTGAGCGACGATGAGTAAGCTGATCAACTTAACACCCCCCCCACACACCAACGCGCACACACACACACACTCCTACCTCCTCCTACACACACACACACACACTCCAACCACACACACTCCTTCCTCCCCCTGCAGCGCTCCACTCCAGTGCCAACCCTCTTTAATGCCTGGAAAGCACAAAGCATTTTCAGCGCATGCTTCCTTTTTTGTTTTTCACAGGGGCAACAGGAGCTATTTAAAGAGATAGAGGAGAGTCTGAAAAAGGCTTTTCCACTGATTTTAAGTGGCATGGACTTTGATCTTCACATCCTTTAACTAATGCCACAGGAGCAACCTGTGCTCGGGGAAGGCAGGAACAACTTTGAGAAGAAAAAAAAAATGTGTCAGGGAAGTTGCAAAAATAGGCAGGTTACTTTCGGAGGAAAATGCCACACGTCTATTTCCTGCTTTGCATACTGCGGCCAGAGCAGGGTGAAGTTATTTGCATTCTTTCTCCTGCCGTCCGCCTGCTCATCCACCTTTTCAACCACAGTAAGGCTCTGCCATTTGAATCAGTCTCAGTCCAGCTATTCCTGTGCACATATTCCTGCACACTCCTGTGCTCACAATAAAGCAGGGTTTGGAAACCTACTTTTTTTTACCCTTTTATAAACTGCTAGGTGTTCAGTTAGGATGGCATGTGTTGTATATATATATATATATAGGCTACAGGTCTGGAAAAAAAACAGTGCTCCTAGGGTTGCTGCGTGACATTCAAATGAGTTGGATATATTAATAATATTAACATTATATGAAGGAAATATTAATATCTCTGTATATAAACCTGTATATCAGCTGCTGGTGCAAGTCAACTGAACCTACTGTAGCACTGCAGACACTTACTTGTTTAACAATAGATTTCTTTGTGAAAAACATGTTGTGTTCAGCAACAGAATGACACTGTAAAATGTATGGATTGCATTCCAAATATGTTAGCAGTGGATCTGTTTTTGATTTGGGTTCTGTGGCCTGGATGGGTGGAATGGCTGGGTCTGCTTCACGGCCTGCTGGATGTTTAAATCCTCGAGCCTGTTACAGTGAGGCCGTCTCCCACCTATAAAACATGGCAGGCCTGTGGAGAGGTGAAAATGCCAGCCAGGGCAGTAATGGAACCTTCGAGTGGGCTTTAAAAGCACTGATTTAGTGATGATAGTGGTGGTCATCTCACAAGATCCGCGCATTTTCAAATGGCACAGTCAATCACCTTTGCGTAGCCCCTATCAAATGTCAGTTTTTTTTTTCATGTACCAAAAGCAACACACACACACACACACAAACACTATACATATATTATATATATATATATGTGTGTGTGTGTGTGTGTAAAGTGTCTTTAATTATGTTTGAAACAAATGTTTTGACCTTCTGCATGTTCTGCATTTATCTAATCGTTTTTAAATGGTTTTCCTTAAAACCTGATAATTTTATGACTGTTTTAAATTTGCCGCCTTTTTAACACATTTTATTACATGAATTTTGAAAAACACCCTATAAATAAAGTGAAGAAGGCTAGTTTAGACTTATGGCAGGATTTATGCCATTTATATTGTCACTGTTACAGGTATCGAGAGGCACAGATGTCTTTATGTGTTTAAATGTCTAATTTATACCCACATGCAATACTAGGAAACAGTATCCAGTATTTATAAACTTCTTGAACTGGTGATGATTATTGCTATGCTGGTTTCATTGGTTCTCAATTCACTAATTATGACCGTCGCGCAGCGAAGCGGCGGTCATATAGGTTTAGTCAGATTTGTTTTTTTTCTTTTTTTCTTTTTCGCATGTCCAAATTTCCGTCAAGGATTCCCGGGACACTGTAAGACCGGGGTACACAAAACTTGGTGGGCATGTAACCCCACATGGATAGCATGGAACCTCCTGTTGTCTAGCAGATACCAGTGATAATTGAGTGTGCATAATGCAATTCAGTGAGACAGTTAGAATCATATATGCCTTTGACTTATTTTTGTGGAAAAAATGTGCTGGACTGGGCGGTGGTCATATTTTGTACCGCTCTGCGGTAACATCTAATTTTAACTAATTCTGACACAAAAACTAATTCTAAAGTAAGAGACACACACAGACACACAAATGCACACACACACACACACACACACACACATACACACACACACACACCCTCCTCACAATAATCCACATACGCAGTGGCCCTTGCTGTACGGCCATCTGATCTGAGATGCTCCGCCGGTAAAGCAGCTGTAATAACTGGCCACGGACAGACACAGGACACATTACAGGACACACACACACACACACACACACAAAAATACTTCTTTCTTTGACTTTTATTCCATCAAGCCAACAGTGATACTCATCCAGGTGTACACAAAACACAGTTGGAGAGTATCTCTACTATTCAGCTGAATCATTAATTTTTTTATACTACTTCCTACAGCTTGTTTTCAATGTGAACAAAGGCCCTCTGACAAGCATCTCACCAAATTACATTTATTACCTATCACTGTTGCTATGACATGTAATCAACATCTTCCATGTCTTAAAAAACATCTTTGAAGCATACTTACAGTACTTTGGACAAAAGTGTCTGCTAAATTCCATACACATTAACATAAACGTATGCTGATTGTTTGCAATAAGTATTGATATATTATTTTTACATTTAAATTTGCCATCTTTTTGTTTTAACCCTAATTTCTGGTACTCCACATACCCTACCACATCCTGGACTGTAATGCTCAACAGGTCTCTTCTACATCTGATCCACTATCATTAGTTGATTACAAAAAAAAACTTAACTGGTGGGTCGGGACCCAAAAGTGGGTCGCGGAACCATTCTGGGTGGGTCGCGGAGCTTGTGGTTAAAAAAAAAGAAGAAATTGCCCATTTCAAATAGACTTAAATTGAGACGAAATGGTGCAGAATCCACAGTGTGCGATGTTCACAATTGCTGGAACATGAGTGAAAATGCCTCATAATAAAGTACACCTGTCAAAGACAGACCTGTCAAGTACTTTAAGGTGACATCAGGAGTTGGAGACTTCACAAATGTAATGCCAAACAGCATGTTCCAAACAAATAGGCCTACAGGCACTTCGCCTTTCTTAGAATGTAGCTCACCAAATCTGTTGTCTTGAACGCTATAAAATATATATGGGTCGTGACTTCATGAACATGGGAAATTGTGGGTCCCAAAGCCAGACCAGTTAAGAACCACTGACTTAAAATGTTCCATTCCACTCCATTGTAGACCAAATACCAGTTGAGATCAGTTGCATTGTTTTTTTTTTTAAATCAGGGCAGCAGTTTTTTTTAAGATTACATTATGGGCTTCATAATTGCAAAAGGGTTCTCCAATGTTTTCTTAGTTATGATATGATGATATCAGATTAGTAAACAGAATGTGCCTTCGGAACAATGGTTGAATGGTTGCTGATAATAGGCAATGTAGATATTGCATTAAACATCAGCCATTTCTTTCTACAACAGTCATTTACAACATTAATGATGAAAACAAGAACATTTGCTTTCCGAAGAAGTGATATACACATCCTACAAAACCTCTAGCCTGGAAAATCCAGACCCTGGTAATCTAGAAAGATTAAGGGTCTGGCCTCAAATAATGAAAATGGCCCAACTCGAGGGGCGGCACCAAGCATGCATTTGAAAATGTCACTGCACGCAATTGGATAACACTACGACCAATGTTTACTGATTGATTCGTTGCAGCACTGTCGTCATCTGTTTAGCTCGCCTCATGGCATGCCTTTATCAGATAGACCGATGTGATTGGTTCCTCACGATGCAAGGGGTAAAAGTAACGTGCATCATTATTCATTGCCAAAGCGGCTTGAAGAGACAATTCAAATTGTGCTTTCGTGAGAACTCTGGATTTCCAGGGAACAAAACCTCAACCACAGAACAACGCCCTAAAGTCCCCAAAACAACCCCACCTCCCACAGCCCAAAATGACATCACAGTTCACCTGGCCAAACCCCTCTCTCCCCCTCCTCCCCCTCGTGCCTTTTCAATCAGCGTGATGCTCTGCCATTTGAATCACTGCTGTCACATCACCGGTCGCAGAGAATAGCGATTTGTCTTCTTGCTGAGGAAGCCTGCCGCTGATGGAGCCCCACACCCCACCACACCACACCCCGCACCTCCACCCCCTTGTCGTCTAACCATTTGTGAAATATTCATCTCGCTTTATTTGCTCCATTTTATTTCTGGTCGGCGAGGCGAGGCAGGGGCTGCGGTGAGCGATGCTCGCACTGTAAAGGAAAAGGCCCGGTGCTCTCGAGAGGAGACCATTTGGGTTGCACTGCTTTTCTTTTTTTTATTTAGACTGGCGCAGGATGGGGATTCCACTCCACAGGTGGAGGTTAATAATGGCAATGGAGAAGTGGGACGTGTGGGGGTGGGGTAACGCAGCAGGTGACGGAGGGGGTGGAGTCCAGTGACTTACTTCGCCAGCCAACAGCTTTTCTTTACCAGGTCGTTGATTTGAATATGGCCCCTCTGCACAGCAGGTTCTCATATAAGCACCAGTGATATTGAAAGAAAACACACTCTTTTTCTGTCTGTCTCTCACTTTCTCGCTCTCTCACACACACACACACACACACACACAGAGACACACACACACACACACACACACTCACACATACAAAAACGTATAATGTACTGTATACAATATTTGTTGTGAAGGAGGCAGAGATTTGAAAGGAACCCCTTCTGTTCTGTGGACTGTTTGTGCCGTTTGTGTGTTCAGAAACCGTAAGTGTTGGCATTTCTTGTTTGTGCAGGACTTGTTTAATGTTCGTTTGTAGAATGTCATTGTTAATAACTGCATATTTGCCGACGTTTGCGTTTATAGCGTGCACCACGTGTACCGCGCTACCGCGGTTAAGTTAACTTATAATTAGTAACTTTTCCTGTCGTGTAAGACGGAGATTATGTTTCTAATTTGATAATTTGGTGTCTATAACGGTGTAATATATCAGTGTAATAACGTGTATGTCTAGATTTAAGTGGATATTTGGTAATTTCATGTAGTAGTGTCTGTTAAGCTATTCAGTTAAGCAATGCAGTCACTAAGCCAAGTGATGTGTTCTACCTCGATCGACGGTCAGGTGGCAGTCCGGTGATGCTGAAGGTGGAACAATGGAAAGAAAAGCATGGAGGCATACGCCATATTGGACGATGGCTCTGAGCGCACGATTCTACTCGCTACAGCTGCACGAACACTGAAGCTGCACGGCATACCAGAAGGCCTAGCCCTGAGAACAGTGCGCCAGGAGGTGAAAGTCATACAGGGTCATTCTGTATCATTCTCCATATCCCCTGTCTGCCAGCCAAACAAAGTATTCAGGATCCGTGGAGCCTTCACAGCAGAGCCATTAGGCCTAGCAGAGCATACTTATCCTGTGAAGGCACTGCAGCAAAAGTACAAACACCTCAAAGGGCTGCCTATCGAAGACCACCCAGTCATCTTGATTGGTTCAGACTACCCCGAGCTTATCACGCCCATTGAGCCTGTACGACTAGGTCCCTCTGGTGGACCAGCGGCCGTGAATACAAAACTTGGATGGACATTGCAGGGGCCAACCAGGTTAGTTCAGCAGCAGCTTCAGTCAAGCCAGTGTTTTCATGTGTCCACCCTTTCACCCTCCACTGAGCTGTTCCAGAATGTTGAAAGGCTTTGGCAATTAGATGTTCTACCATACAGGAGCGAGAAGCTTGTGACTCGGTCATGCCAGGATAAGGAGGCCATCGCCCTGCTGGAGCAGAAAACTGTGCGAGTAGATGTGGAGGGGACACAGCGCTATGCCACACCGCTGCTGAGAGTCAAGAATATGCCCAAGCTGCAGGCTTGTAAGGAGGCAGTTCTCCCCCTACTGCGCAACACCGAGCGTCGCTTGGCAAAGGACCCAGAGCGGGCAGCTGCCTACCGTGAGGAGATAGAAAAGCTGGAACGAGCAGGGTACATCGTGAAAGTCAAGGAAGAAGAGGTGAGCAGTGATGGTGAGTCATGGTTCATCCCTCACCATATGGTAGCTCACAATGGGAAGAACCGTATCGTGTTCAACTGCTCCTTTGCACATAATGGAGCCAATCTGAATGACCTGCTTCTCCCTGGCCCAACCTTGACTTCCAGCCTGATCGGTGTGCTCCTGAGATTTCGCGAGCATTCCATCGCTATCAGTAGCGATATAAAGGGAATGTTCCACCAGGTGAGGTTGCTGCCCCAAGACAAAGCACTACTCCGGTTCCTGTGGATGGACTTGCAGAAAGACACCCCCCTCAGCATATACGAATGGCAGGTTCTTCCATTTGGGACTACATGTAGCCCGTGCTGCGCCACATTTGCACTGCTGAAACATGTGAGCGACCACAGCCAGCCTGAGGAAGACGTCCGTGTAGCTGTGGAAAGATGTTTCTACGTGGACAACTGCCTCCGAAGCGTGCAAAATGTGGATGAAGCAAAGTCACTGGTGGACAAACTGCAGTCCCTCCTGGCAGAGGGAGGATTTCAGCTGCGCCAGTGGGCAAGCAACACTCCTGAGACCATCGGCCACCTTCCCAAGGACCTAGGTCAGAAAGCAACGAGTTGTGGCTGAACGCCACCGAGACTGATCCTCAGGAGCTAGCACTAGGCCTACGGTGGTTCTGCCACTCTGACACACTCGGCTATAAATGTCGTCTGCTTGGCCACGAAGTACCAACGATGAGAAACATCTATCGGGTGCTAGCTAGCCTCTACGACCCACTGGGATTCATCATTCCCTTCACCACAAGGGCTAAAGTCTTAGTCCAGTGCCTGTGGAGCAAAGCAAGGGACTGGGATGACCCAGCGTTGCCTGAAGACGCCCTGCTGATGTGGACAGAGTGGCAGGAAGAGTTACAGCGACTGCCTCAGATATCCCTGCCACGCTGCTATGTGAGCCCTCAGATGGACAGAGAGGCTTGCACCAGAACAGTTAAAATCTTCTGTGATGCCTCCGAGCGTGCTTATGGCGCTGTTGCTTACCTACGCACTGAGGGTCGAGATGGACATGTGGAGACGTCATTCCTCACAGCACGTTCCAGAGTGGCTCCTAAGAAGCAACAGTCTATGCCACGCTTGGAACTTTGTGCAGCGCTGACAGGAGCCCAAGTAGCCACTCTGCTCCGAAGGGAGCTCACCTTGCCTCTCCATGATGTCAACCTCTGGTCAGACTCCACAACTGTCCTGACCTGGATCCAGTCGGAGTCATGCAGGTTTAAAGTGTTCGTTGGCACAAGAGTGGCTGAGATCCAAGAACTGACGAGTGAATGCTCTTGGCGCTATGTCGATACCAGTAACAACCCTGCAGATGACATCACTCGAGGCAAGACCTTGATGGAAATAGCGGAGGATGGCCGATGGAAGGATGGACCACCATTCCTGTTGCAGTCACCTGAGTATTGGCCCACAAAGCCTTCAGTCGCTGTAGCAGACGACGAAGCAGAGACACGGAAAACGATGTTCTGTAGCCTGGTCACCACTACTGCGCCTCCAGCCCTCCCTGACCTAGAGCAGTTCAAATCATTCCGAGATCTGGTCCATGCGGTTGCACTTTCTCGTCATGGGGCGGCCGCAGGTTAAAGCAGTCCAACAGCAGAGGACTATAGGGCAATAGAGATGGAAATGCTCCAACGAGCGCAGCAGGACAGCTTTGGAGAAGAGTACGCCCTCCTATCTGCTGGTAAACCCTTGACATCTACCAATAGGTTGCTCACACTTGCTCCAGAGTTGGACCAGGCTACTGGACTGATAAGAGTTGGAGGCCGTCTTCGCCCCCTTTTACTCCACAGGAATTGACTGTTTCGGGCCGTTCACCATCAAAGTTGGACGGCGCTCTGAGAAAAGGTGGGGAATACTGTTCAAGTGTTTGACAACAAAGGCAGTCAACATTGATGTTCTTACAAGTCTGGACTCTGACGCGTTTCTGATGGCCTTGCGTCGATTCATCGCCAGAAGAGGGAAGCCATCAGAAATCCTATCAGATCAGGGCACAAATTTCAAGGGCGGAGATCGAGAGCTTCGTGAGGCCTTCCAAGCCTTGCATCCTGACCTGAAAGAGCAGTTGTCACAGCACCAGATCAGCTTCAAGTTCAACCCCCCCAGTGCACCTCACTTCGGTGGCATTTGGGAGAGAGAAATAAGATCAGTTAAAGCTGCCCTGTATGCCACTGTGCAACCACACGCTATACCAGAAGAGGTATTGCGCACTGTCTTGATCGAGGTGGAGGGAATCTTAAATTCCAAGCCACTTGGATATGTGTCCAGTGATGTGGCGGACGCAGACCCTGTAACCCCAAACTTGTTGCTGATGGGGCGGCTAGACCCGTCCCTGCCCCAAGCTGTTTATGAAGAGTCAGAGCTCCTAAGCAGGAAAAGATGGAAGCACTCTCAAATCCTTGCTGATCAGTTCTGGGCTCATTTCATTCGCCACTACCTCCCAACACTCCAGACCCGGGCTAAGTGGCATAAGGACACGCCAGCTCATCAGCCTGGAGACATCGTCATGGTGGTAGACCCCCTGCTGCCCAGAGCCCTCTGGCTTGTGGGCCGGATCACCAAGGTACTTCCGTTCGTTTGTAGAATGTCATTGTTAATAACCGCATATTTGCCGATGTTTGCGTTTATAGCGTGCACCACGTGTACCGCGATACCGCGGTTAAGTTAACTTATAATTAGTAACTTTTCCTGCCGTGTAAGACGGAGATTATGTTTCTAATTTGATAATTTGGTGTCTATAACGGTGTAATATATCAGTGTAATAACGTGTATGTCTAGATTTAAGTGGATATTTGGTAATTTCATGTAGTAGTGTCTGTTAAGCTATTCTCCATGTGTGTCAGTGTATGATTAGCCATGCTTAGCTATTAATATTGTAGTCACCATGCATACGTTTCAAAGAGGCACTGTTGCATTTGTTTTACTTGTAGAAACCACAACCACAACTTTCATGTCAGAACTACTGTCATCTACAATCACAAGCACAATTGTGAAGCTCCATAAGACAATAACCTCTCCAGTGTAAATTCCACAAGTTTCAATAAATACTCAATACCTGTACATCATGTCTGCATTTTAATCAGATGCCCCACGGTGGCTCCTACAGTACAGATAAACTTACTAGGATCAATCAAAACAATATTAATTTACATTAATATACACAAATTAATTTACATTAATTTAATGTATTACTATGTGAACCCGCATTATGACAAGCCTAGAGCTCTTTGCTGAGGGTGAGCTCAGTTAATCTTAATCAGAGCAGGGAGGAAGGCAAAGATAATGAAAGAGTGTCATGGAGCAGCACTAACATCACTGAGTGTGAGTAACAATTCAGAGCTCAGAGGCTATGAGAATTAGTCTTGTGTCTGTGTCTCAAAGGCACAGGTTGCCAGTCATACTTGGAGCATCCTGACATATTTCAGGTGGAAATGGTCTCACCGTCTTTGCCACTGTGAACGTTTGATTGGGTATTTGGCTGTTTTCAGCATTTACATTTGAACTTTTTGCATGTGTGAACGGCTTTCTGAAAATGTGGTTCTTGCCCGTACGGATAAGGAAGTTTCAGCATTACACAAATGTGTGGTACTGGTACACCAGCATGCCAGCTACTTTGTGTCATTTGGAAACATTCTATTGTTTTTGTTGCTAGAACACACATACACACACACACACACATACACACACAAGTGAGTGAGAGAGCATTGCTCACAAACAGGGTTGACGAGGTGTTGGCAGTGTTAGAGGCAGTCCATTCATTAGGTGAGTATCTGAACTCTGGGAGCAGTGACAGGGGAAGTGTTGTTGTAGCAAGATTTATTTATTTATTTATTTATCACCTGAAACACCTGAAAGGTTCCTTTGCTGCAGCAACAAAGTAGAGACTGTAAAAGGCTTCAAGGTAGTGAGTGATAATGTATAAAAGTAGACTGTAAAGGGCTTCAAGGTAGTGAGTGATAATGTATAAAAGTAGAGACTGTAAAGGGCTTCAAGGTAGTGATAATGTATAAAAGTAGAGACTGTAAAAGGCTTCAAGGTAGTGAGTGATAATGTATAAAAGTAGAGACTGTAAAAGGCTTCAAGGTAGTGAGTGATAATGTATAAAAGTAGAGAATGTAAAGGGCTTCAAGGTAGTGATAATGTAAGCACTGTTATGCTCATTGTAACACTCATTAATGCTGCTTAGAATGGCATTGTGAAAGTTATTAAACAAAACAACTGACTTTATGTCATAGCACCACAGTAAAAAAAGTTATATATAATATACAAGAATTGACTGCAGAGGAGAATGTTTTAAAGCTGAACTCTCTGCTTCGCATGAATTATATGGAGATTCCGTTTTTTAACTGAAGATAATAGTGATCAGTAAACGAGCATTACAGGCACAGAATGGTGCGGCTGTGGTCTGAAACTGTCATGACTCATGCAGAAAGCATTAAAACAAATGTGACAGTTGTCAGACCCGTCACGTCATCTCAGGCTAAAACATTAAGCTAGTTGTCACCTGAAGGCAAACATTTTCAGATGCATTTGCAGACATAAAATGCCGTGAGTTCAATTTCATTTTGGCGTTCAAGTTCAAAAGGGGGAAAAAAAAATGTTTTTTTCTACGTTTTATTTTTCACACAGAAAAGCCTTCAGGCCAATCATGTTGCTAAAGCTATGACCAAGTTTCTTCCACTTGATGCTTTTTTGGAGACAGAGATGAATTTTCCTGTTCAACTTCAAAAGAATTTACAAATAATATCATCCTGAGGCCAGGCAGAACTAGCATGACTAGCACTGACTGACGTGCGATATCAACCTGGACAGCCATTTCAGCATCTCTCATGCTCTGGAGGAAAGAAGTCCCCAAACCAAAAATGCTCTCTTGCCACAGAAGAAGATGTACCAAAAGTAACGGGTGAATAGGTCTAATTACCTAACGACATAATTCAATTTCGATCTCCATCTGGTTTGAGCCATTTGCACCTGGGGGCAGATTGCGTTTCACCGCTTTCGTGACACCAAGGACCAAAAGCGCTTTCCTCATTAAAAGTCCATCCGAGAGTGAGCAAGTGACACTCAGACCTTGGCATTTCACAGGCTGTGCCAGCGGAAGCCTCCGACAGGACTGGCGGCTAACGTTAGCGCTAAGTGAAGTGCTGTCTGCCACTTTGAAAATGGCTCTCGAAAAAGAGAGCTGTCCCCCCGATTTACACCATTAGATGTAATGTCTTGCCATTGCTAGGAAGATTTTAGACGTATAAAAAAATTGCACAGTACAATTCTGCCTTTCCCTTTTTTCCATAACCAAGAATCATTAAAATAATGATAGTAGGCTTTTGAAGCATCATATCCCATATCTGATAGATTGCCTGATGGCAGCCATGCTTCAAGCCTGATGGTTCTTAAAACTTTTTTCTTTTCCACTTTGCGAACTAACTCCAGATGTCATACACATAGCCTTCATGGTTTGTTCAACATAATACAAAATGTAATAATAATAATAATAATATGTTTATTTTATATAGCGCCTTTCTCAAACCCAGGTTCGCTTAACATAGTAGGAAGGAAAGGAAACACAACAACAAACAAACAAAACAATACAACAAAGACAAGTTATCTGTATGGAGCTATGTGTTGGGTGTGGAGGAGAACTGATCATTAAACAGAAAGGTCTTGAGATGTGCTTTGAAGACAGGAAGAGAAGGACAGGCACAAAGAGGTTGAGGGAGGGAGTTCTTTAGGCTTGAGATAAATAACCGGCTAGAATATATTGACAGTTTGCCTAGTCACTTATACTGTTTTTATCTTCGAATTGTTTTATTTTATTGTCCCTAGAATTGGGGACAACGATTGGAAATTAGCACTCACAAGCTAACTCCGGCTTATTTACAGCTTGTCGTTTAATTAATGAGCATTGTCCGAATAAATAAACAAATAAAATAAATACATATGTGCATTGCACCTTAACCATGAATCAACATATTACTTTTACATAAGATTCATTGGTCTCTCACCAGCACTGAAAAAGTTTCGCAACCATGGACCCTATATACCTCTGAAGTTACAAAACTACAAAATCTACAAAAAAGCTGCCATCTTTGACATCCGGTATCTGGCGATTTTTCCTATGGGAAAATAACATGGGGATTTTTAATTATCGCACCTGTTAAACTCTCGCGGGGATGAAAAAGTCTGAAATGCAGACGTTTTACTGAACACACTTTTGTCCTCTGCCTTCGAGTGGATACTGTGATCTCCGGTACGTGAAAGCGGCACACTTATGATTTTTGCTACCCCAGAGCTAACTTACAATGCAACTTGCCATAGGTAGTTAGCTTCAATTAACAACCGGATCTCCTTATTTGGGCAAAGATGGCCGTTTTGGTTCTTTTTTGTAAGCGAACTTCAGAGGTCTATTGGTTTCCGTAGTGGAGCTTGTAGGTTTCTCCATTAATATTCTGTGATGGATGAGAGGTCTGTTTGATGCAGGGTCGTATTTAAATGCTACTGGCTGATCATACTGGCTTTAGACTCTAGGCCGAGGTAAAAGTCATGTGTATTGTGTATTAGCTGACTTATGTAGGTGGTGACTCTCCCCACCGATGGCCTGCATTGCAGGGAAGGACATTACTGTTCTGTGCAGAACTCGGCATGACGCTGACAGGGTTGACGTGTGCTTTCCCAATTGATCCTGAGAGACTCATTCCTCTCTCACTCCGAGTTCTTCGCTCTTTGGTCTCGGGCTTGAAAGACTCGTATCCCTCATGGCCACGAGAGGCAGATAGATTGGAATCGATATGCCGCATATCGCCCGAAGGTCAAAAAATGAAGTTTCCATAGCAGTTGAAAGACTTTGGGGATTTCACATCTCAGCAAAATATGATGTTGAGATATTTTACACAGTCAAAAAAAAATTGGACTTGTTTTCCTCAAATAAACAAATTGAATAACATGACTTTTTCTGTATTCACAGAGTCCCTGCTAATAAATTACTAAAAAACGATCGATTGCTCTGTTAGCATATCCTATAAGCACAACCACTTCAGTAGATGTGTCTACTCCAGATGTTTCATTATTTCTGCAAGTGACAACCTTAGTCCCCTCAGCTGCCAATCTGATTCGCCCTGGTACGTCGGCCTCTCATAGAGCTGAAAGGAGAGAACACCTCCTCTTGCCACCATTATTAAAAGGCATAACAGTTCACAGCCTGAGATGGTCCAATGGCAAATCACAGCTTCAACTCTGCTGTCAGGCTGTGGTGTTGGATTCAAATGACTGCAATTTTAAATGGGATTATACATCAATTTCACATGGTTATTAGGCTGCCATGACATTAACATCACTGCAACTCAAGGCGGCGAATCTCATTACGGTCATGCCACTGACATGGTGTGTAGAAATTAATTTGTCTGGAATAGACGCCTTTGATGAAACACAATACACTCAACTTTTCAAATCTAATCACCATTTCTTTCTGTCTATCTCTCTCTCTCTCTCTCTCTCTCTCTCTCTCTGTGTGTGTGTGTGTGTGTGTTTCTGCTTCCTTGCTCTCTCCATTATGGACTACTGTGAGGTGACAGAGCAGAGCGGAATTACAGTCCCTGCAAAAGATTTCTTCATTTCTTAAATGCCGCTTATAGTAAGTGTGCTATCAGTCCCTTTTAGATTTGAAGAAAAATATATCTAGTGCTTGTCTATATAGTGCACTTGTATAGCCTGTATGTATGGAAAAAGAGAGAAACACATTTCCTTCTCATTGCATGCTTTAAAAAAAAATAATGAGCAATACAAGTCTTTCTCTTAATCTTGTTTACCTTTTTCCACTCGAGACTCAAAGAACATTGAGTGCCCTGTCTCTTACTGCAGAAGAGGACAATGAAGCTGATCCCTCTATAAAGAAAGGCGCATGTCATTCATGCCCCCCCCACCCCGCTCTCAGAATGACACTGGAAAGCTGTCATGTGTATAAACTTGGATTCAAAATACTTACAGGCATATGAAAATAGAATATACTCATACTTTTTCTCCAACCAAAACATAATACATAATCAATGACTCAGCTAATTGTGAATGACAGGACCTTGTTGAGTGTAGTAGTAGTCTGTCTGCCTTATCTATTTAACCCTTATCTTATAAGTTTTGTCAGTAATATGCCGCAAATCTCCTACCTGTACTGTCATCAGGAGTAGTATTGCTTCTCCCATTAAGGACATCTGTCAGTTGCCAGCTCGGAAACTGACGGAGAGTTACAGCATCCCACCTCCCTGGGATGTACGCCTTCACTGGAGACTGGATCTCAACTACTTGTTGTTCCCTCTCCAGTGCTGTCAAAACGTTGGCTTTCACTTGTCAGTGATTTTCATGCCCCCCGGCATGAAATGTTGGCCTTAATGGGCTGCTGTTTGAGCTATCAACAGTAATGAATGGAATGTGGCATGTCTGGGGGGGGTTTTGAAGGCAAATAGAAGGCATTTTTGTGCTCTTTGTGTAAATTATATGTAATCAAAGTGAGTCAAATTTCTCATCAAAATGGCTGTCGTGAGAAACAACAGCAAACTCGATAGCAGTGCCAGTAACAGGCAAACTTTTCTGTCTATTCAGTCAGACAAAGAATGTTAATATCCTGTGTGCGCTCCACTCATCTCATCTCGTCTCAAACAGGAAGCAGGAAGCAGCAGTCTGGATCGCGCTCCCCGCACACAAAAGCGCCGTTCTGCTGTTTACACAGCGCGCTATTCCCGCGTGGCCTTCGCCATAATTAGCGAGACGAAGCTCGGCTGCCTCTTCCTCTCGAGGAGCTGGCTGCCATGGCGATGACTGACAGGTGTGGCATTTTTGACAGCGCCGGCGTCCCAGGTGTTGTGTTTTGCTAAATGCTTTGGAAGGCACTCATATGTTCAGCGTCTCATTTGAAGTGGTAAGGGAGTGGGGGTGTGTGAAAGTCACAGAAGCATACTCCCACAAGCAAACACACTCTCTCTCTCTCTCTAACACACACACACACACACCTCAAACACATAAAACAGACAAACACACACACACAAGCATATAAAACACAACACACACACACACACACACACACACACACATACAAACACATAAAACACATTCACACACACACACTCACACATAAACAAACACATAAAAAACACTCACACACATAAAGCAGACACAGTTCTGAAATATGAAATTATATTTCAGCAATGCCCACTGAGAGTTTGTCGTACACCTCCACTCGGCCTGGTTGGAGCCAACCAACAGTTTCACTATTCCTTTCGCCTCGCCTTTGCTTCAAAGGTCAGTCAGACACTTTTCACAGCAAGCGCTTCACCTGTCTGTTTTTTAATACTATTCCTCGGAGAATCGTGGCCAGCAGAAGCTGCTAGACACACACTGTGCGGCTGCATTTTTCCTCTCCGGCCTGGAAGCTTGGAGATTGTACCTGTTCCCATGCAGGTCCTTTGGGAATCCCTGCTGTAGGGGCCTATAAACAACAGCGTGCTTGAGGGGAAGGGATCGTAAAGAATGAATTTGCACTGTGTCCAAACTGGTGTGGTGGAGAATAGGTAATATGAGTTAAAAAAAAGCTTCCTCCCTGGTCTAAGGAGTGGCAGGACTGTCTAACCGCAAAAAAACAATCATAGATAATATCTTGCGCTCTCCCAGTTGGTATTTGCGTTCATCTTTGACATTTGTTTTATTCGCACAGAAAAGAAAAGCGTGACGAATTGTGACGGAGAGACAGTATTGTGTCAGTACACGTCTAATGCATCAGAGCTCAGTCAAAGTGAAGTGTTGTGTGGCAGAAAGAGCGTGGACACACTCTATTCACATTGACACTAATATAAAGATCACGGTCAACATGCTAACGTCACATCTAGTGTCATGGCAACCCCAACCTGTGTAGTGTTGTTCTTGCTATAGAAATGAGTATCTGCCAGGTTAAAAAGGAGAGTGAGAGACAGAGAGAGAGAGAGAGAGAGAGAGAGAGAAAGAAAGGGGGAGGCCAGTCTAACTCCTTGCTACCTCAGATAGCAGGTAGTGATGGAATTCTGTGTCCCTCTTTCCTGACACAGCTGCCAGTAATTGAATTAGCTGTCTGGAGATAATGAGGATTAGCACCAAACTAGTCTTCAGAGGTGTCCTTGCTTCCTGGCTTCTGATGAATGGCACTGCTTGGCCCCGAGCCGTACTCTCTATATAATAAACTGACATTCTACCGCGCCATTTCACGTCATTCATGTCTTATTATTGACCCGGGGTCCTTCTGATAACACCTTGATCGCCGCAGTTTTATCCTGAGAAGCTTTTGATGGTTCTTTTTAAGCCAATTACGGTGACTCAGCTGTGTACGAGCTGTCGAGGATGAGATGTCATCTCCTAGACTAAAAAACAAAAACAAAGCACACTTTGGCATAAACATCAGTCAAAGCCTACACTGAAATCAATCTGGGGGGGAAAAAACTGATTTAGTGGAACTCATTACACAGTCAGGCCTGACCACCTTATTCAGTGAGATCGATCTGGACTCTCTGGTGACAAAAACCACCGAACCGGCGCAGTCCACTTTCCTTCCAGCTCCTGTTGAATTCGGACTTTCGGACTTCCGGTGTTTCCTACCACATTTGGACTAGTACTTATAATGTTAGCATTCCTATCCTTTAGTAATAGTATTGACAAATGTAGTAGTAATTCCTAGCTAAGGTCTCCTCTGCTCTGTAGTTTGAATGTTGCACTTTTGTACAGTACTACTTTGAATAAAAGTGTCAGGGACGGAGAGTGTGTGTGAGTGAGTGTGTGGGTGTGGACAGGGACACACACACATTTAGATTGACACATTTTGCATAGAGGACGGGACTGTGGAGCTGTTTGTTTGAATACTGTAAGACTGTAGCCTGCACTGAAGAGAGAAAAATCAATGGGAGCAATTCAATAGGAACCAAATGGAGAGAGGGGTCGGGAGGGTGGGTGGGGGGAGGGGGTGGTGACTGAGTGTGTGTGGGGAGGTAAGATTCAATTTTGGCATAGGTTGCGGTGGAGTTAATGATTTCGTTCAGACAGCAAAGGAAAGTACCATTCAAAAGTGCGCTACAATAACTAAGTATGAGAGAAAGAAGAGTATTGATCTCCATAAACCATGTTGCAGGCAGGTTACCTTTGGAGCCTTCAAAGACACATCGAACACCGCTAAACATTTGCAAAACATTCCTTTATTATAAATAAATCATTTGTATAAAAACTGGCATGCTTCAACCATAGCATTTACAGAGTTACAACCCAGGGCTACAATCCAGTTAGCCATATACAATAGACATCTCATCCCATTATGCAGATCGAACAACGTGGAACAAGAATGAAAAATCTTCACAACCACAAAAAATACTTACAAGTAGAATAACAACAAACATGATCAACTCTGATATTTTTCATATCTGATATTTTTTTGCACAATTTTTAAAATTCATTTAAACTTCTTTTTAAACGTCTTTTCCCACTTTTCTCTGTTTGTACTGTATAACGTTTTACACTGGTTGTTTGTTTCTTTTCTTTTTCATTTTTTTATGTATGTTGGTTTGTTTGTCCATTTGTGTTTGTGTGTATAAGTGTGTGTGTGTGTGTGTGTGTGTGTGTGTGTACATTGTGTGTGTGTGTGTGTGGTGTGATGTGGTGTGATTGTGAGCCCATTTCTCAGTCTCACATTTTCTTTGATTTTGTTCTCTTTTTTTGTCAAACGATGAGTCTTTTCATGTTTCTCTTTTTGTTTATTAATTTCTTTATTTCTGTATTATTATTATATATTTTTTTTCTTGCATGGCAGGACGGGTAGCTCCATGACAGAGCAGCAGCCTCTTGTGTGAGGCTCTCCATGCCCAACACACCCCCCCCTCCTCCTCCTCCTCGTCCTCCATCCCGTCCCCCACCACTGGGGCTGGAGGCTCAATGCTGGGGAGAGATGTTAGAAATAAAGTCTCATGCTTGGTCATTCGCTCGCTCACAGAAAGCTCTCCTCCTCTTCCTCTTCCTCCTCCTCCTCCTCACGACGAAAAAAAAGCAGTGGGGGTGTCGTCCTCAGTGGGGGGGGGTAGGGGTCCCTCCGTGGTTGTGTCCCCCACTCAGATGCCATGATTGCTATAGCTGACGTACGTCGTCTTGGTGGAGGAAGCTGCCAGGAGTAGGAAAGACGTTAGAGAAGGAGGGATCGTCTTTGACTCAGAACGAATCTGTATACCTGTGCTTTAGTAGTTTCTATACGTATTTATTTTTGGTGAAAAAGGGGAAAGGAAGAGAGGGAGGGGGTTGTATTTCTGTCAGGCCACATGACTTCAGATGCCCGTTTCATTAGAAAAAAAAAAAACATCCGCTCATCACCACTCTCTTCTTATTTTTCATAAACATGTCAGCTCGAGCTCTGCAGTTCCAGATGCTATGCTGGCTGAAACTTTTCTTTTGTCTTTATCTATCATAACAAAAAAGTGTGTAAATGCAATATGCCAGAAGAACGAAAAAAAAGTAATCCAACATCTGAAAAAAAAAAATGGTATACTTTTTTCTTTGCTTTGTTTAAAAAAAAAATCTAAACCCCAACACTTGTGCTCCTCCCATCTGCAGAACTCTAACGAGTAAATAAATGGAGATTGACCTTCGCCGTTGCTCGGAAACCAAAGTGCTGACAGCCAGACAGTAGCGAGTGTAAAAAAAAAAACGCTTTCATGTCTGACAGGGGAACGCAGCACCTGCAGCACAGAACAAAGTGATTGGCTTAATTACTTCAAAGACTCCCATTCCCCCTCATACAGCGTCAGATCACCTCGGAATGATTAAACACTGTCAAACACGGTCGATAATCCTCAACATGGTGGTGAGGGGTGGTGGGGTGGGGCAGAGCAGCTCAAAAACAAGACAAGTGGTAGAGGTGGAAGGGGAGGGGTAGCAAGGTTGGGGAGGGAGGAGGAGGGGGGGGGGGTTCAATCGTGGCAAAGAAGTGCAGTAGTTCTTTCTTTCTCAAGTGCAACAGTACAGTTAAGTGCTGTAAACTACTCGGATACAAATACAAATAAACATGCATACGAACACACAGGCAGTACAGACGAAGCAGTACGACATCTCCATGGCAACTGATATGGAAACATCAGTTTAAAGAGTGGTGCAGTATCCGGATGTTTCCATATTCACAGGGAAAAAAAAAAACAACGACAAAAAAACAAAAAAAAAACAAAGAAGAGAGTAGATCTGGTGGAGGGAGTGTGTGTGTAAAGGGATGAATAGGCAAGGTGGCTGCAGAAAAGAAGGGGATTGCGGTTGAATCCAAAGTGGATACAGTGAAAAACACTTTGCCTTTATTCCTCCCTCCTTCTCTCTCTCTCTCCCTCTCTCTTTCGTTTTTTTTTTCCTTTTCTTTTAAGTGAGCAGCGAGTACTCACTGTTGGTCTCCATGCTCTCGCAGAGCTCCGTTTTGACCTCTCCGTTAGGCCGGTCGCCGGCCTTCTGGGTCAGCTTGCCGGACATGGTGGCGGCGGTGACGATGGCCTTGAAGCTGCGCTTGCGCTTGGGCACGTTCTGCTCCGGGTGGAAGATGATGATGTACACCTTGGGCATGTAGAGCATCCCCAGCGACACCGAGGCGCTCAGGCTCATGGAGATGGTCAGTGTGGCCGTCTGGATGTACATCTGAGGGGGCCAGGAGAGGAGGATGGAGAGAGAGAGAGAGATGAGGAGAGAGATAGATAGGGGAGGGTGAAGAGAGAGGGGGGGAGGGGAGGATGAAGAGAGAGGGGGGGAGGGGAGGATGAAGACAGCGAGAGAGTGAGAGAGAGAGGGGAATGAAGATAGAGAGAAAGAGATGGATAAGGGAGAGTGAAGGGAGAGAGAGGGGGTGAAGACAGAGAAAGAGAGAGAGAGAAAGAGATGAAGAGAGAGAGCACGATGGAGTGAGAGGGGGGTGAGAGAGTGATGAGGTAGATACAGTCAGATAGAGAAGGGCGACAGAGAGAGATAGGAGGAGAGAAAAGGATGGAGAGAGATAGAGGGGGAAAAGGTAGAGGAGGAGAGGCAGACAGAGGAGGGAGAGAGATGGAGAGAGAGTGAGAGTGACAAGGCAGAGGTAGACACATACAGATGGAGTGATAGAGAAAGGGACAGAAAAAGAGAGAGCCAGACAAAGGGTTGGAGTAATAGATAGATAGATAGATAGATAGAGAGAAAAAAAAGAACAGATATTTTTGACAAGACAGAAATGGAGTGAAAGAGATGGAGAGATAACAGCAGTAGTGAGAAAGAGTGAGAGAGAAAGAGAGCGGAAAAAATAGATTAGGAACTTGCACCAGTGATGAGGTCACAAGAGCCAGAGTATGTGTGTGTGTGTGCATGCGTGAGTGTGTGTGTGTGTGTGTGTGTGCATGCGTGAGTGTGTGTGTGTGTGTGTGTGTGCATGCGTGAGTGTGTGTGTGTGTGTGTGTGTGCATGCGTGAGTGTGTGTGTGTGTGTGTGTGTGTGTGTGTGTGTGTGTGTGTGTGTGTGTGGTAAAAGGACAAAACACCTCCGCATAGTGTTTGAGCTTGTCTCCAGCTGCTCACGAGCCCGCACTGGGCAGATGGTGGATTTTTACCTGTGATGTGATCTCCACCTGTTTAGGTTTGCCCAAACCGTTTGATACGCTCCATAAGCTCTATATACGGCTCAACAGGGCATTACAATCCCCTGTGTACGGCACTGTGAATCATGCAGACTCCCAACAGTCAAAACTCCTCTCTCTCTCTCTCTCTCTCTCTCTCTCTCTCTCTCTCTGTTTTCTTTCTCTCTCCTCTCTGTATTCTTTCTTTCTCTCTCCCCCTCTCTCTCTTTTCTCTTCTCTCTTTCTGTCTCCCTCTCTCTGGGGGAAGCTGACGGAGTGATTCACCTAAAGGAAGCCACCGACAGCTTTTCTCAAGACCTCATTACACACGGTTCTTATCAACACACCTGTCAGAAAGTCCAGTGACAACCTGATGTACCGAAACGCTGCACAGCCAATTCTGTCCAGACACACGAACATGCACAGGCCCACATACACATACCTACACACACACACACACGTGTTCACGCACACACACACGCACACACGCACGCAAACACTCCTCCAGGGGTAGCCACTCATCTGTATCCGTGTCTACAGCGGGCGGTAAAATTAGAGCGAATGCCTCCTAGCAGATGGCCAGTCACGCTTCAGTCAAAAACACAGGCTAGGCTAAGGCAGGCCAGACACACATGGAAGCTCCAGCCAATGGAAACACAAACAAATACACAAGCACACAAACACACGTGCACGCACACACACACACACACACACACACACACACATGCACACACACACACACACACACACACACACACACACACACACACACACACACACACACACACACACACACACACACACACACACACATGCACGTGGTGATTTATGGGGTAATGCTAACTACAGGTCTGGGTCAATGTGGGCCAGGGGGCAACCGTAAGGCGAAAAAAAAACATCATGGGAACTTTAGAATAGACTCTGATCATCAATGACAATGATAGTCAGTAAG